>NC_133128.1:159409475-160035903 GCF_048418815.1 Hemitrygon akajei
GCTCTAACAAACCTGCCTGCGAAGTTATTAGTCCCCCATAGGTTCAGGTGTAACCCTTCCCTTTTGGACAGGCTATACCTTCCACAGAAGAGGTCCCAATGATCCAAAAAACCTGAAACCCTGCCCCCTGCAGTAGTTCCTCAGCCATGTCAAATCTGTTATTCTATTCTAACCCTCACTCGTGTGTGGCACAGGCAGCAATCCAGAGATTCCGACCTTGGCGGACCTGCTTCTCAGCTTTATGGCTTGCTCCCAAAAATCTCTCATGTAGGGTTGTACTGTGGAAATTCTAAAATCAGAAATACATCCTGTAGGTTTTTATTTCATTAACTCACCTCAATTCTATCTTCAACTTTCATACACTATCATCAAACAAACATCAGCTAATAATGATCTGGACCAAAGCCAGAAACCCAGGACTGACTATGATCTGGGCCCCCAAAAATCAGAAGGGTACGTACCTAATATGGACACATGGGATTATAATAGGTAGGTACAACAGACAGCATGAACATGGTGAGCCAAAGAGACATTTTAGTGCTGTACAACTCCATGACACTAAGGTTGGTGGTGCATTCTGGATATAAGTTTTTAGAATGTAAAGATAATTGGATTCATTTATCAGGTTAGCTTTAGAGATAATTCCCCTGGAAGAATACCTGAAATGCGGCATTGGCCTGATCCACTTCTTTCCCAGATTGCAAAAAATTCTGGTATATTGATGCAGGAATGCCTCCAGATTCATTTATCAGAAGTTGCTGTTTTGGACTGTTGAACACACAGAGGGCTAAAGCACCACCTGCTCTTAAAATACCATCCTGAAATATGACAGGTAAATAATAACTACAATGAGTTTAATTGATTATTGAAAAATATATCAATAGAAATGAATAATAAGCAATTTTAGCTACTGTATATTATGGTCATGGAAATAAGTAATACTGAATTTTATCTACTGTACATGAAGAAAGTATACATCTGCAATCTATTTATTTGGTTACAAAAGGTGTACCTTTTAAAAATTATACATGACTGTCTTTGAAATAGGCATGTCTCCATTAAAATGCTGCACATTCCTTTTCATCTTGAGTCATGGCTGATGAACAAGTGTAGAAGTGCTCTCTACTTTCATGTGTTCTTTTTCCCATGGATGCTTTTACAGCAAATAGTTAACCTGGGATCATCCAGACTCTATGGTTCAGTTCCTGAGGCTCATGTCACTATTGGTTAATGTTTTGTTTATTTGCAGTCACATTTAACATTATATAAAGAAGATTTATTGTTACAGGGATTTTACACAACAAAATATAACAATATAACTACAATATTTAATGAAAATTTAAACTTATTTTAAATTAAAATTCATTTTAATTTACAGAACATTGTGGAATGTCCATTCCATTCACACATGAGAATGTTCTACCAAAGTATTCACAAGATGTTGTGATACCTAAAAAGACCAAGGTTACATGTCTGAATGACTGGTGCCCTGTCGCACTCACCTCAATAATAATAAGCAAATGCTTTGAGAGGCTGGTCAAGGACGACATCTGCAGCAAGCTACCACCCACACTGGACCCCCTACAATTTGCCGACACAACCAATCAACAGATGACGCAATAGCCACAACTCTACACACCATCCTTACACACCGGGAGAAGAGGGATGCTTGTATGAGAATGCTGTTCTTGGACTACAGTTCAGCATTCAACAGCATAATTCCCTCCAGGCTCGACAAGAAGCTCAGAGACCTCGGCCTTCAACCTGCCTTGTGTAGTTGGATCCTGGACTTCCTGTTAGATTGCAGGCAGATAGTAAAAATGGGTTCCCTCACTTCTGCCCCTCTGACCCTCAACACAGGTGCCCCTCAGGGCTGTGTACTAAGCCCCCTCCTTTACTCTCTGTATACCCATAACCGTGTCACCACCCACAGTTCCAACCTGTTAATTAAATTTGCTAATGACACTACACTGATTGGCCAAATCTCAAATAATAATGAGGCAGCCTACAGAGAAGAAGTCATCACCCTGACACAGTGGTATAAAGAAAACAAACTCTCCCTCAATGTTGCAAAAAGAAAGGAGCTGATTGTGGACTACAGGAAGAATGGAGACAGGCTAGCCCCTATTGACATCAATAGATCTGGGATTGAGAGGGTGAACTGCTTTAAGTTCCTTGACATAAACATCACTGAGAATCTCACGTGAGCTGTACATACAGGCTGTGTGGTGAAAAAGGCACAACAACACCTCCTTCAACTCAGATGGTTGAAGAATTTTGGTACAGGCCCCCAGATCCTAAGATCTTTCTATAGGGGCACAATTGAGAGCATCCTGACTGGCTGCATCACTCCCTGGTATGGGAACTGTACCTCCCTTAATCGCAGGACTCTGCAGAAAGTGGTACGGACAGCCCAGCGCATTTGTAGTTGTGAACTTCCCATGATTCAGGACATTTACAAAGACAGGTGTGTAAAAAGGGCCCGAAGGATCATTGGGGACCCAAGTCACCCCAACCACAATCTATTCCAGTTGCTACCATCTGGGAAACAGTACTGCAGCATAAAAGCCAGGACCAACAGGCTCTGGGACAACTTCTTGAACCAGGCCATAAGACTCCTTAATTCATGCTGACACAACTGTATTTCTATGTTATATTGACTATCCTGTTGTACACATAATATTTATTATAAATTATTATAAATTGTACATTGCACACTTAGAGACATAACATAAAGATTTTTACTCCTCATGTATATAAAGAATGTAGTAAAGTCAATTCAATTCAATCCTATAAAATTATTTTTACATTGTACCAATTGACAGCTGCTTACTTCATCATCAGCTTTAAGATGATTCAATACAGTCTTGTAGTTAAAGCCTTTTCTCTCCTTTAGCAACTTCTGTAGTTCACTGTTTCCCAACATAATGCAAGCCAAGCTATAGATTGCTTCTACCTACAGTATATACAAAAATAAATTGATACATTATTGCTAGTTACTGTAAATGAAAAATACTTCAGTTTTGTTCTTATTATTCCGCATAATTTCTCACGATGAGTACATTTATGGAAAGTTTTCCTGGCATATTTTTTAAATTTTTAATTAAATTGCTGACTAACAACCCAAAAGAATTGCACTAATTGCCAGATATACCTTAATACAGTTTTGAAAAAAAAAACAATTGTTAATATTGCTTTTTATGTGTAAATGAGGGACTTGATTAATGTTCACTGGAGATCTAAGTAAATTATTTGTTAGATTTGAAAGTGTAAACTACTGCTCAGTACAGATCCACATGTGAAATTCTAACTTCCTCTCTTAGCAAAAAATTGTGATCCTTACATTTCCCTATACACTAATATGGTGAAGTTTTCCCACACCTTGCAAAATACCAAAGTAATCACAATTAGATATATGAAAATAAACTGAAAAAGAGATCTCAAAATATTACAAAGCAGAGGTAGATACATGAACTAACACACAAAATAGGGCAGCTGTCTACCTCAAGCATCATATCTGAATTGTGCAAAATCTTAGACGTGGGAATTTTATGACTTCTTGTAATGAAGATCATATTTCCATGCTAGATATACTATTTAAATTCATGACAGTTTTATATACAGTATGCAGCTATAGCAGTCCTCAAATAAAATCAGATCATCGTTTGATGCAGATAATGTATCCCAAGATAGTGGCTGCACTAATTTTGTAGAAAATAAATCCTTGTCACATGATAACAATTGATCATGGTTCATCCTCTCCTCCTTTTGGTGCTAACTGTTCAATAATCTTACATGACTTGTGTATTTTCGATATCTTTGTGGAGAATGAACCCTATCATGATCTGTTTTGGGATGATCAGTTTCCATGTTTCTGAATTCATGTTCTGAATTCATATTATAGCCCTCAGAAAGGTGAAGGCGAAGGGCTGGCTAAATTATTTGTGTTTCAAAAGAGATACAACAAGCTTACATCTTGGTGCAAACCAAATAAACAAGTTGATTTGCCAGTCAAGATACTATTAGAATGTTTGCCTGACTGGCTAAATGAATTTCAGACAATTCAGAGGCCCAGAGATATGACGACAACTGATAAGGATGCTCTGGAGGGAGTACTCATACCTGTAGCAGTACATAAGTGTTCTTTCAGTGCTTTCTAGTACTACCACCTCAAAATGCCAAACATCTTCCAAGTTCCTGGCTCTTTTTGAGCTTGTAGAATACCCTTTGCATAATTTCTGAGTTAAACTAACATGTGAGGAACATTGCTTCTAATTGATTTCAAGGTTTACCGGATTGCTACTTAAGACTGTAAAGTACCAACTGGAGGTTTAGTATCACAATTTTTAAACCAAGCTATTTGGGATTCTGGGCCTGAAATGAACATAAACGACTCACTTTAACATTGAAGTGAAGTCCAACATTCATTTCAAGAAGCTCCTAGGACCCCTTAATAAAATGTATTGGCAGATCAGGTGTCTGCAGCCACTGCTAAATTACTCTAACCCTGTAAAATAGGCTTGACCCTTTTTATTCTAATTGCTTCTCGTTGACTGCCTCTGATACCTTTACTCTTCTCCTTATACAAACAATCTTTTGTTTTAGTTCAAACAACTGATATTTTTCTCCTGATACAATGAAGTATAATTAAATGTTAAAGCAGCATTAGTTTAAGTATCTGAAGGTTGCCATGCATACAATGATCTAAGCACTGCAGGCACATGGGTTTTTTAAAATTTATTTCCAGCATCTGCAGATTCACTCGTGTTGCCTTTAGGTAATGAGAGACTTGTTTTCCTCTAATATAAATTGCTCCAATTACCACAAGTGTATGCAGTTTTACTACTGTAATAATCCATCCAGTGTTACCTGCACTTGGTGAGAATGTGTTGAAAAAAGCAAATAGAGAAGTACATCTATGCCGCCCTCTTCTACAATCTTCTGCTGACTAATTGGATTATTTTTATGTGCAACACCTACACAAAGAAACATATAATTGTTTAAATAGATGATATACAGAAATAATTATATATATATTAATAACTTTATTTCTTCTCCTGAAACTGAAGTAAGTGTTGGAGTTCGTCATATACAGGGAAAAGCAAGGTGGAAATTGGCTCTTCCTTTCTCTGTCTGAATTACCCCAACTCTATCTCATGGGAAAGGCGAGTCATAAATATTTATTACTGACTCTCATAATCATCTCAACCATACTTTCTCCTGTCCTTCTTCCTGAAAGAACTATTCCATTTCCTCAGTTCCTCTATCACCACTGCATTTGCTTCAGCATTCAGATTTTCCAAATGGGTGCATCTGACATATTCTCTTTCTTTCTGAAATATGGCTTCATCTCTATGAATGCTAACAAAGGCTTTTCTATATTAATTCTTCATCCCACTCCCATGTTGACCTATCTCTCTGTGGCCCCCCCTACTATTACAATAAGGCTCAGCAGAAGCTTTAGGAGAGACATCCTTCAGCTGAGCATGTCACCGAGTTTTGGACTCAATATTGAATTTCTACCTAGTTATGATACATAAGATGACAATGGTATTTTAGTTTAAGGTTTTACATAACATGATAAGAGTCAGTTGTACAAAATGTTGGTGAGATGGTACTTGGAGTACGTTTTGAGTGCAATACTGGTTGCAATACTATAAGAAAGATGTGATTAAGCTAGAGAGATGCAGAAAAGATTCACACAGATGCTTCTGGGATTTGAGAGCTTGAATTATATGAAGGGCCGAGAAGTTTAGAAAATTATATGGAGTATAGATCAGATTGATAGTCACATATTTTTTCCTGAGGTAGAGGAATTTTAAACGAGGGCATTGGTTTAAAGTGAGAGGGGTTGTGGTTAAGATTCATATAAACTAAAACATTGAAACTTGTCATTCATCCGAAAAATGATCATTACAAGGTTTAAAAGGGATCTGTGGGGTAATTTTTTCACGTGGATAGTAATGGATATATGGAATGAGCTTCCAGAGGATGTACAAGCAGATATAATTACAATACCTAAAAAAACATTTGGATAGGTACATGTATAAGAAAGATTTAGACAGAAATACACCATACACAGGCAAATGGAATTGGCTTATTTAGGCATCTTGGTGGCTGTAGATGAATTGCTGAAGGGCCTGTTTTGGTGAAATACAACTCAAGAATCTCAATCTATGAGATTTTGGTTTTAGTGTAAGGTATGGAGATAGTAGGAAAGGAAATCTTAATGGAAAAACTTGGTACCTGTATTTATTTTACTGACAGGACCTTTGATCAGAGAGAGTTCTTCTGATTTATTTTGTTCTGCAATGACTTTGCAGGATATCCAAAGTGTGGCATCTTTATAAGGAGCTTCTAATTTGGATGAGGCAATAATAAGTGTTTCCTTTCAAAACAGGGATTGAACATATCATGGCAATGTAGTTTGTAATATCTGAAACTCCTTTTGAAGGGATTATTTGAGTTTTGAGAAATATGCAAGGACCTATGGTGGGGTGGAACATACAGATCTCTTTGTTTGGTGTTGGTTGGCAGTACAGTTGAACCAGTCAAAAGCATTATAGTTATATAATAATACATTTCAAATTAGAGATGTATTTAAAATTGAATATTGTTATAATTATTCAAAAACATATTGAAGGGATGCTGAATTAGATCCTATTCCACTTATTGAGCTTTTAATTATATAATGACTGATTTAAACTTCAGATCATCTTTCCAACATATACTCCATGTAATTTGACAAGATATCCAAAAACAGTGTCCTAACTTGTCTTCAAATCATTACTTGACTCCACATCTAAGTCATTGCAGAGCAAAAGAAATCAGAAGAACTCTCTCTGATCAAAGGTCCTGTCAGCAAAGTAAATACAGGTATCAAGTTTTTCCATTAAGATTTCAGAAGGTGCCCTTTCCTACTATCTCCATACTTTGCCCTAAAACCAAAATCTCATATCTGATTTTAGCCTAGTTTTAATTTTATTTTGTTCTCTTGTTCTGATAGTATAAGGTCTGCACCCCTTTCTTCCCTGCCTGTTCATGCGTCTGCCTAAGTGCCTCTTAAACATCACTCATACCTGCTTGTAACATCATTCCTGGTGGTGTGTTTCAGGCACCTACCACTCTCTGAGTAAAAAAACCCTGCCTCATAAATCTTCATTAAACTTCTACTCTGCCATCTGGCCTTTAACATTTCCACCCTGGGAAAAAGACTGGCTATCTAACCCATCTATGCTCATAACATTATATACTTCTCTCCATTATTTACCTTTCATGAGGGTGAATCCTTGCAAGGTGTCAGGCCCTGATGGTGTCCCTGGCAGGGTCTGGACACCTGTGTCAATAGGTTGTGTTCAAGGACATCCTCAGTATCTCATTGCTGTAGTTGGAGGTTCTCAGCTGCTTCAAAGGGACATCAATCATACCAATGTCAAGAGAGCAGGATGAACTGTCTCATTGACTATTTCCTAGTAGCTACACATTTACACACATTGAGAGGAAGGTCATGGCTTCAATTAATTCTTGCCTAAGCAATGACCTGGATTTGTTGCAATTTGCATACCTCCACAATAGGTCTACAGCAGATGCAATCTCACTGGCTCTTCACTAGGTCTTGGACAACCTGAACAACAGCAAACCTATGTCATGCTGCTGTTTATAGATTATAGCTCAACATTCAATCCCCTCAATACTAATCAACAAGCTTCAAAACCTGGGCTTCTGTAGCTCTCCCTGGAAAAGGATCCCTGACTTCCTCATCAGGACACCACACCAGTGTGGATAGAAAATAACATCTCCCTCACTGACAAAGCAGATTCAGCTCAAGGATGCCACTGGTCTACTTTCTCTGCACTCCTGATTGTGTATCTACCCACAGCTCAAATGCCATCTATAAATTTGCATATGACACAACTGTTGTTGATATAATTTCAGATGGTGACAAGGAAGCATATTGTTGAGGCCCTCCATTGGTCGGGGTCGACCTTGGATTTTACGTCTAGCTATCTACGTGATACAATATGCAAGAAAAGGCAGTACAATATGGAGAGCAAATTGCTGCCCATGCAGCAGGCTCCCCTTCTCTAGGCAGCTGATGAATCCAAAGGGACAGCATAGACTGATACAATTAGGCACGAGCAGCATCACAGGAGTAGCCAGTTAGCAGTGAACTCAATGTAGTACTTCCTTAGGGACTCCAGCTCTGGACTTTTCATTGGAGTTTACTCCTTTACTTTACTTTACTTTATTGTCACCAAACAATTGATATTAGAGCATACAATCATCACAGTGATACTTGTTTCTGCGCTTCGCACAGTGATATTTGTTTCTGAAGCCTTCCCTATGAGTGGGTATTCACCTCAAGGCACCAGAGTTTTGAGGTCAGAGTTATCCTTCTCCTAGATAAGCTAAAGAGCCTCATCTGCCCGAAGTGACTGGTTTGAAGACACCAGTAACCCGCCTTTGCTCCTTCTCCTGTCAGTAGAAACTGTTCTGCTGGGGTTAGTAGTTTGTGAAGGCCGGGAGCTGGACTTGGTTATCAGAGACACATCATTATGAGCATTCAATAGGTAGTGGGAGATTATTCCCACTACCTCCCCTGGCTATGATTACCTTAAGGAACCAAGAAGCATATAGGAATGAGATAATAAGGGAGAATAATTTTCAATGTAAGGTGATCTTTAATGACATGTACTAATTGTGCATCTCCAAGTGCCTTTAATATAATTTCTAGTAAAAAGAGTGTACTAACCAACACACATAGTACCCAGGGCAGTGATGCCACTCAACAATGTGCGCAAAGATATATTTGAGCTCCGTAAAAGTCGAATCAAGGGAGGGATTCCATTTTTTGCACATATTTTGTTTTGTTGTTCCTTGTTGCACTCACTCAGGGCAATCATTGCCTGGCAAGCTAAATAAATAAAACAATTGTTTTAATATAATTGTTTGCTGTGGGAATAGTAGTGATCCCAACTATGTTAAAAAAAACTGATTCACATAGATATTCTCCTGAAATACAATTCAAATTGATTCATTAAAAATGTTGAAATGTTTGATAACCAAGGCAGAAAATCCAAAAATCTTTCTGTTTTCATTAACTGTACTTCATAATGTTGTCCCTTATAGTGTATGAAAAGTAATAAAGTGGCAATACCACCTAATCTATATTAAGAAATGACTGCCATGATTAACAACCACAAATATCCTACAAGTAATTTAAGGAACATAATTATTAAACCAAATTTTTAAACAGCTGTTTATGTTTCCAAAATGATAGCAAGTTAATGTTTTACTTACTGAGTTTGATTATTTCATATACTGATATTCTGCAGAACATCTAGAAGTCCAAAATTAAATAGTTATGTGCAATAATTCTGAATAAAAAACAACTTCATTTACTTATACCCTAAATAAACCCTAACTTGAAGAATAAACAAAAACTCCTACATTAGATAGCAAATAATTTGTGCCCCAATGAGTTTCCTGATTCTACTTAATAATTTCATATTTTATAATTTTTCAAATTTTGTATATTTTATAATATTTTATTTCATAATGTATATTATATAACATTTTATTGTTATTAATATTTATATCATATTTTATAATAATTTTATATTTTCAGATATTCTGCAGACTAGGATATAAATTAACAAATACAGATATTTGTCCTGTAGGTTTCTCTGTGGAGAACACTAATTCAAGTGAATTACTAATTCTTTCATAATTTCCATAGGGATATTAATTTCTTTTCTGAATTTTCAGTTATTTAACTGTTTAACAACTGCACTCCCAATGAATAATACACCACAGTAGAATGACACTCAGTGTATTGTCAGTGGTATTGTTCTTTCTCCAAATGCTTGCAAATGTTTATATATATACCTGATATCCTTTTGAATGTTACAATGCTGTCTGTCCTTGCATTCTATCTTTATTTTATTTTATTTTATTGACACACAGCATGGAATAGGTCTTTTCGGCCCTTTGAGCCACGATGCCAGTAACACCAGCGTAATCACGGGACAATTTACAATGATCAATTAACCTACCAATCGGTACGTCTTTGGATTGTGGGAGGAAGCTTGCCACATGAAATAAACTCTATTCACTTCCCCAATTTTCATATTGTTTTGAATCAGTATTTCTGGTTGTTCTCTGTCAATGGAAACGTTTTTTAATCATCTTACGAAAATCTCACATAATTTGTAACACTTTGACCAAATTTCCCTTTAACAATATTTGTTGTAAGAAGACAATCTCAGCATTATATGCAATCCAAATTGTTTAAAATTTATTATTTTAGAAGGAATGATCTGCTCCAGGAAGTAGGAGAGAAACTTCATGAATGTGGATATTTAAGTAGAAAAATATTTTCCACAAAAATTATAAACAAATGGTATTTTTGATGCCCTTACTTGCTACACCATAGTGCAACATCTGAAGCTGGCTGAGTGCTTGGACAAATTGTATCCAGGTCATTGTAAATGCCACTAGAAAGTGCACATGGGGCCTTTCTTCCTATTACTTCTCCCTTTTATTCTGAAAACAGAACTGAGGTTCATTACATTTGCACACTAACCACAGTTGTACCATACATCAGTATCTTAGCACAATTTATAATCACATTAGAAATCTATGCTTAGTGTTATGTTTTTCATTATTTATTAGAAAACTATTTACCAACATAGTGCATTTTATCAGATGAAGATAATAGAAGATCAATGACCAAATTATAGCCAATTTCCTTGGCCATACGTGTTCGTTGAGTCAAAGTCTGTCCTGCCAGAGCCCAAATAGCTGTTGCAGCCTGTTCTCTGATCTCAATCTCAAAAACCTGAAAAAAGTATGGAATGACAGTGTTTAAAGTTTTCCCATATGATATGCACATGAGAACATTATACAGAAGTAAGTAGCAAAACTACTAATAGTTACTTATCCCTATTGCCTTCAGAAGCAAGATGATGGTGAGCATTTTTATTCGCTGCAGTTCAAACGTTGAAAGTATGCACATGTTGTTCTGGATGGGGAGAGATGGGGGTGGGGGGGGTGGAGTTTCTTCTTCCAGAATGTACAGTATGTATGCTAAGGTGGTCTAAAGTCAGATGTGATGGTCTTTGTTTAAATTCATCCCAAACAAGTGTGCAAAGCATGACTCTGTGCTCCAAGGATGTACACAAAAACAAACATTAACTGCTGCTGGAGTTTGATCATCTTGGTGAAAGATGTCCCCTATTCTACTCAAAACCTAATTGTTTTCCAGTGCAAGGAGAACAGAGTGGATAACCCCCTTCTATAGTCCACAATTATGTGCTGAGGAACGTGATGATATTTGATATAGCTCCTGCAATGGGTAAGTCCACAATTTATGGCCCTGCACTGAGAGGCTGAAACCTGTGTAACGACTATTGGAATGTTTGCTCAAGAAACTTATATAAACAAAATTGACGTTATGCTGATATAATGTTACTTATTAAGAATGATAAGTCATGAATGTACTGTATTATACACTCAGTGGCCACTTAATTAGGTACACTTGTATGCCTGCTTATTAATTCAAATATCTAATCAGCCAATCATGTGGCAGCAACTCAATAAATAAAAGCAAGCAGACATGGTCAAAAGGTTAGTTTGTTCTTCATGTTCTTCTGCTGCTGTAGCCCATCCACTTCACAGTTCGACATGCTGTGCATTCAGAGATGCTCTTCAGCACACCACTGTTGTAATGCCTGGTTACTTGAGCTATTGTGGCCATGCTGTCACCTTGAACTAGTCTAGCCATTCTCCTTTGACCTCTCTCATTATCAAGGCATTTTTGCCCACAGACTTGCTGCTCACTTGATTTTTTTTTGCTTTTCACATCATTCTTTGTAAACTCTAGAGACTCTTGTGCGTAAAAATCCCAGGAAATCAGTAGTTTCCAAGATAATCCAACCACCCTGTCTGGCATTAACAATCATTCCACAGTCAAAGTCATTTAGATCACACTTCTTTCCTTTTTCTGATGTTGATCTGAAGAAAAACTGACCTTCTTGACCATGTCTGCATGTTTTTATGCATAAATTGGCTGATTTAATACTTGCAGTAACAAGTGGATGTACAGGTGTATCAAATAAAATGGTCACTGAGTGTACAGTATATCTAGTAACCAAACACTGAGCACAGATGGATGAAATGGACTACAGCGGAAACAAAATTTTATTCCAACGAAATCAAACTTCTCATGGTGTGGAATATTCTTTGCTCTCCCACTACCATCAAGAACAACACTGGACCAATAAAATGTAGACAAGCATATCAATTGCAGCACCAGACATTCCCAAATGTTAGGTGCTAAGCTGCTGAAATTTCAAGGGCTCAGCAACAGTAATGCTATTGAATGTCAGCAAGACTGTATGAATGTGAAACAGAGGAAGCCGTTTGCTCTAGGCTGAGCTAAGTGATCCACCATGTATCAAATCAGATCAAAGCTTTGCATACGTACCACGTCATGTCAAAAATAGTATAAGTAAACAATTTTAATTATAATTAATCAAGTTATAATAATTAAACCAATAATGGGCAGAGGAGACTCCAAGTACATCCTCATTCTCGATAATGGTAAAGTACGGCAAATAAATACTAATGATAAGACAGAGAAATTTGCAGTCATACAGTTTTACAGTCATCATAGTATTCAAACATCAGGCAATTTGAAAAACATTAAAACTGCAGACGGTGGAAACTTTAAATAGATACAGAAAATGCTGGAAGTACCCAACAGGTCAGCAGCATCTGTGAAAAAAGTAACGTGATGCCATTTTAGGTTGATGGTTTGAATTCCAGAAATGAGGTGAGAATGGTTGCTGAACTTTACAAACTCGAAGACAATGGAAATCAAAGTGAAAATGCTCTGAAGAATGGATTCATAACCTAATCTAAGAGAAGATGATTATGGTTGTTTGGGGACAATTATATAAGCTTAACACTGCTGCAAGAATTTTCCCAAGGGAATAAGAGATGACATTCAAATTACAATTGAAAATGACAAATAGCATTCACACTCTTAGAATATCCAGCAAAGACTGCCTCCAACCAAAGTAAGCTTTATTACCATCCTTGATAGTTTACAACATTACTGATGCTGAGTCACCACCATCAACATCCTGAGATTCACTTCTAACCAAAAAGAAAAATGGATCACTAACCAAGATTGTAATCGCAGGAGCAGGTGAGATATATCATCAGTGAGTGACTCATCTCCTAACTCCCCAATTTCTGGCAAGCCAACTGAGTGATGGAATACTCTCTGTTTGCTTGAATAAGTGCAAGTAAATATAACAGCCACTTGGATGACACTCATTCCACCATCATAAACTTGGAGTTGCTCCACCATTGGCACAAGATGGATGCAGAATGTGCTATCTATAAAATACACTGTTGCAATTTGCCAAGGATTCTTTGACTAAATGTATGATCTCTACTACCAATAAGAACAAGAAAATGAAATTCCATTATCTGCAGCACCCCCACCCCCATCTAGTTCACAGTATTTGGACATACAATACATTGCTGTTATTTTTTGTTGCTGGGTCTAAATATTCGGCATGTAATTTAATAACACTATGAAACCAACATCATCACAAGTCTGCAGATGTTCAAGGTGGTGGCTTATCATTAGCTTCCAAGGATGTAAGGGACTGGCAATAAATCTTGGTCATGTTAGAAATGCTCACATTCTCTAATTAGACAAAAAAAAGTCCAGGCTAACTTTAAAAATAACCTTTCAAAATATAAGCAACCATGCAGATTATCAGACAGTATGAAGTTGGTGTCTCTAGCAAATTTAATATGATTGCTAATACAGAGTATTCAGAAGTTTTTTCACCAAAAAATGCCAAAAACTTGGCAGCATTTTGAGAAAATGAAGTAAATAGTATAGAGAAAACAGATAAACATAGGAAGAAGAATTTTTCACAGTTCTTTAAAACAACGAATGAAACCAGTCCATCCATCAAATCTATGCCAACTCTCAGAACAATCCCATTTTCCCCATCAATTTTCCTTATAATCTACTCCCATCAAATTCCTCCAGCTGGTATTGGATTCCTTAACTGTAGAGGCAATTTACAATGACCAATTAATAGAACAACTGGCATGTCTCTGGGATGTGGAAGGAAGCTGGGGCATCCCAACATTAGGGTGCAAATTTTCCTCTACCTAGCATCTTGTTAGCAAATGTACAGTTACTGGAAACAAGACAGAGGACCTAAAGACAAGATTCCTGCATTGGAGGGAAATGAGTGATTACTGCATTTTCTGTTTTACTGAGTCGTGGCTCTCAATGGAAATGCTGGATACAGCATTTCTGATAGAGGGGTTCTCAATCCATATGATGGATTGAACAGCTAATTCAAAAAAAGGCAAGAGGTGGAGGATCGGATTTCATGATAAATTCTTGGTGATTCTTGGATGTAGTGGTCTTGTTGCACTGTTGTGCTCCCAACCTGGATCATCTGATGATTAAGTGCCATCTGTTCTACTTACCAAGAGTTCTCTTCCACGATCCTGACTGCAGTCAGTTTACATACCACCAAATGTGGATGTTAACCAAGCACTCGTAGTGAGTGCTGCGATTAGCAAGCAAGAAATAGCCTATCTGGATACCTTTCAAATCACTGCTGAGGACTTCAATCAGGCCTGCTTGAGGAAATCTCTGCCCATTTATCATCAACATATCACCTGCAGCACCAGAGGTCCCAACGGAATACTTCTGTTCCATCCCTAGCTCACCTTTCAGGAAATCTGATCATTTAGCTGTCTTCCTCCTACCTGTGTACAGGTAGAGGCTAAAGAGCAAGGCTCCAGAGGTAAGGCCAACAAAGAGTGGTCGTGGGAGGCAGAAGAGCAGCAATGGGATTGCTTTGAGTCAGGCCACACGCAAGGACTCAAAGGAGGGTCTAAACAAATACGTCATGGTTGTCATGACTTTATAAAGTCAGCTGTGGATGCACGTGTCCCCAAAAAATCATTCAACCTTTCCCAACCAGAAACCCTGGATAAACCATGATATCTGCAATCTGCTGAGGGCCAGATCAGTGGCACTCAGGTCTGGAGTAAGTAAAATACAAGAGATTCAGGTACATCCTTCAGAAAGCCATCTTACATGTGAAGTGGCAATTCCAGACCAAACTTGAATCACAGAAGGATGCTCGACAGCTATGGCAGGGCTTGAATTTTATCACCTCCAACAAAATCAAACTGAGTGGCATATATGACAACAAAGTTTCGCTCCCAGATGAGCTCAATGCCTTTTATGCGTGCTTTGACCGACAAAATATAGAGGCAACTTCATGAACTCACACAACCCCTGATGACCCAGTGATTTCATTCTCTGAGGCCAATGCAAGAGCGTCATTCAGGAGGGTGAACCCATGTAATGTATTTGGCCCAGACTACATACCTGGCCAAGTACTGAAGAATTGTGCTAATCAACTGGCAGAAGTGTTCACTGATACCTTTAATCTCTCACTTTGGCAATCTGAAGTACTGAATGCTTCAAGCAGGCTTCAACTATATTGGTGCCCAAGAATACGGTAACTTACCTTAATGACTATCGTCCAGTAGTACTTATCCACTGTGACAAAGTGCTTTGATGGGTTGGAGATAAAACATATCAACTCCTGCCTGAGGAGTGACTTGGATCCACTCCAACCTATCATCATAACAGCCAAACAGCAGATGCCATTTCATTTTCTCTTCATTTAACTCTGGTACATCTGGTTACTGAAGATGCTGTTCATTGACTACAGCTGTGCATTCAACACTATCATCATCTCAAAACTAATCATGAAGCTCAAGACCTAGGCTTCAATACCTCTTTTTGCAACTGGATCCTACATTTCCTTACTTGGAGACCCCAGTCAGTTTTGATTGGCAGCAACATCTCCTCCACAATCACCATCAGCATAGGCCAGTCACAAGACTGTGTGATTAGTCCCTTGCTCTACTTGCTTTATGCTTATGACTGTGTGGCTAATTACAGTTCCAATGCCATATTTTAATTTGTTGATGACACCCCTGTTATTGGCCGAATCAAAGGAGGTGACTAATCAGCATATAGGAGGGAGATTGAAAATCTGGCTGAGTGGTGCCACAACAACAACCTCTCACTCAATGTCTGCAAGACCAAGGAGTTGGTTATTGACTTTAGGAGGAGGAAATCAGAGGTCCATGAGCTAGTCCTTATCAGAGGATCAGAGGTAGAGAGGGTCAGCAACTTTAAATTCCTCGGTGTTATCATTTCAGAGGACCTGTCCTGGGGGCCAAGTGAGCAAGTGCCATTATAAAGCACGGCAGCACCTCTACTTACTGTGAAGTTTGTGAAGATTCAGCAAGTCATTTAAAACTTCGACAAACGTCTATAGATATGTGGTGGAAAGTATATTGACTGGTTGCATCATGGTCTGGTATGGAAGCACCACAGCCTTTGAATGGAAAAGTGTACAAAAAGTACAGGTTGTAAACCCAGCCTGTCATAGAAAAAACCCTCCCCACAATTAAGCACATCTACGTGGAGTGCTGTTGCAGGAAAGCAGCATCCATCATCAAGGACCTTTGCCATCCAGGCCATACACTCTTCTTGCTGCTGCCATCAGGAAGGAGGTACAGGAGCCTCAGGTCCCACACTACCAGATTCAGGAACATTTATTACCCCTTGACCATGAGGCTCTTGAACCTCACCCGACAATAAACTGATTCCACATACTATGTGCTCACTTTCTAGGACCCTACAACTCATGTTTCTCAATATTTATTACATGCGTATTTATTATTATTTGTTTTTTTACCTTTTTTATTTGCACAATTTGTTGCTTGTTATATGATGGTTGTCTGTCCCTCTTTGATGCGTGCTGTTTTTCATTGATTCTACTGTACTTCTTTATATTTATTGTGAATGCCCACAAGAGAATGAATCTCAAGGGAGTATGTGGTGACATATAACTACTTTGATAATAAATTTACTTTGAATTATGAGCTTTGTGCCCATGCAATCACAGAGAAAAGGTGCAAACTCCAAATGGGCAACATCAGTGCTCTTCATTGACCTTGGTTGCTGAAGCTGTGAAGGAAAAGTTCTACTAGCTGTGTCACTAGAGAAAGGAGTGGATGAGTGTCATGACCAGATTTCAATGAACTCAATGGGAGATGACTTCATCTCAACCAAACAAATGATAACAAGAAGGCAGTAAATCTATGTGAATATATTAACATAATTCTATTTTTAATGAATTAAGAAGCATCATAAAAATATGAGGTTCATTCCATATTTATGATCTCTTCAAACTTTTCAGATGTTAGTCCATAATGAACAAGCCATTAATCAATGTTTTAATCTGAATTTAAATTATACAAACAAGATTTGGATTATAAAATACCTTAAGAAGCTTCAAAATGTGTTTATCGGCAGACAAAGCAAGAAATTCTTTTTGTACTGCGGCATTTTTGTCAGCTAAAACCTCCACTGCTGCTACAGCCTTTAATTGCATCTTAATTTTCCGTCCACTGAGGATTTTTACCAGAGATGGAATTGCCCCTTCAGCTGCAATTGTATCCTGATTCAATCTATTTCCACGAGCAATTTCAGCCAAAGTAACTGAAGCATAGCTCACCAGATCTTCTACATAATAGAAAATAATTCCACAAAAATGTTAAGAATCTGAGTTTCATTACACATTCTAATTTATTCATCAAAGAATATTGGCTATATATTCATCTAGCTGGGAATATAAAGCAAAACAAAAACTGCTGGAGGAACTCAGCCAGCCATGCAGCTTCTATGAAGACAGAAGACAATTGTTATTTTGGGTTGAGACCAAGATCCCATATCAAGATTGAAAGTTCTAGAAGTTTTTTTGGTTATTCCCCCTTTATGCTTCAGTCCTGAAGAAGGAACTTGACATGAAATGTCAACTGTGTCTCTGCCTCCACATGCAGATGCTGCCTGTCCTATTAGTTTCCTCCAGCAGTTTCTTTTCCAGTATCTGCAGTTTCTTGTGTCTCTGACTTGCCTAGTGTTGGAAACAAACAGCAGCTCTATGTAACAATCAAAAGACAATTCTTTCAGACATCAACTGACGAGTGTTTTCCAGTTACACAGGCAGTCTCTAAGTGACATAAAGGTTCATTTCCTGAGAACTGTCCATTAGCTGATAATTCCATAAGTCAAAATGTCCATTTTCTTTAGCTGCCCATATATTACTTTAGATATACTTGCTATAATTCATTCATTTCATTAAATAATTATCCTAACACTACATATAATTAAACTATTGGAGTATATACTGCATCCCGTCATTAATAATTATCATGAAACATTTTATTGCTATTATTATTATCATTAGCTTCAAAAATTCTCTATAGGATAATTTGTGTGAAGTTGAATTTTCCTAAGTCTGGTCTTTGGTAACCTACAGTACACTTCCAATTTCTTGAACTTGTGGTATTATGATACCATGGTGAAAACACAGTTGCAATATCTGTTAACATCTAATTAAAGGAGAAAGAGAGTCTTGGAAAATTGAAACTATCAATTACTTTGCCTATATTAATGCCATTTTTCCAATCATAAGGTTACTTAATTAAGGAATATACTCTTTTTCTAATAGTTAAACTGATACTCTGGAAGTAATCAGGGAATTATGTATTGTGGGAAGATTGCTTCACAGCAGGTAACTCACAATTTTCCTCTATCTGACCCATTACAAACATTACTGGAAAAGTGAGAACTCTACTAGAAATCTACATTGTCTATGTGATAAGTTATGGAATACTGTGTTAAACACAACTTACTGCAAAGGAGGGCAGCCCTTTATGTTTATTCTAGCAAGACGTACAGTAATGATATTGACAAAAGGCAATATGCTTGGTGCTCTCCACCCGCACACATTCAACTGTCTACCTAGATTTCTTCTTCCTTCGTGTTCATCTATCAGCTTCTATCCCACTCCACTCTGTACTGTTAGCATCTTTCCCGTCCCCTCTTAGTACTGCTGCAGGGTTCAACATTATTTACACCCGCAGATGTCTCTTGACCATTAAGTTCCTCTAGCAATCTGTTCATTTTTCCAGACTCTAGCACATCTTTGGTCTTCAAGTCACATTTGTATGCAATTCTGAGAGAGTGGTATTTTGCGTGCTTGTTCCACTCAACCCACTAATGTTGGGACCTAATACTGACCTCTATTTAATGAAAAAATTGAATAAAATAATATCAGTGGAATCCAATCAAATCTAATATCTATTTTCAGTCCCTAAGGCTGATGGCAGATGATTGTTAACCATTCCATATTGTACATAAGATAGTTGAGTTGAGATAAAGTACCCTTTACATCCTCTGTTATAGCTACTTAGCTAATTGTTTTATACCATTCATCATTCTGTGTCAAATAGTGCCTCCTTTCTCTACCTGATAACAAACCTTTCACCTTTGTTAATGAATCTAGTGTCAGCTCTCCTTGAAAACACAGAAAACTTAAGCATTCTTAAGGCAAATTTTCACGTAAACTCCCTTTAGACATTAAATACATTAGCTCCAAATTAATCTCCAACATCTGTAAATTAAGGTCTTTAATTCAGCATTTTGGATACTAATGTGTGTTAATTTCAGTCCTGGTGATGTAGGCATAAATTGTGTCCCCCATCTCTTAACTATGCACTTGAAATTTTGTTCATGCAAAAGAAAATTGTAGCTAAAATTTTCAGGAACATTTTTGAAGATTACCTGATGGGACATTTAAAAGCTCCACCAACAGAGGAATCGCTCCTTCCTTAGCTACTAAGGTCTGATTGTTTGGATTGTTGGTGCATAATATCTGAATGAATTTAATTACATTGATAAGCACACCTTCAATCTCAGAATTTAAAATTTTCACCAGCGGAGGAATTGCACCCTGGAAAATGAAAACAGTGTGGTCCCAGAAGGGATAGTTAGTTACAAGAAGTTGCACAGCATCTAGTTAGGTAAAGTTAAAGTAACAGCAGAACCTACACATACTGGTTAATCAATAAATGTATAGAATATTTTATCTTTTTAGCAAAGTGTTTCCAGTACCCTCCACAGTTTATTCACATCTTTTGCCCTAATATCCTGCACCAAGATGCATCTAATTTTCATGATTCTTTTTCAAATCTTATAGATTAAGGTAAAGTTCTGGTCAGGTTTTAGATTAAAAACACATTACATGCCACTAACTGACTCAGTTGAATTAATATTCGGTGGTTAAACGCAAATTCAAATGAATTAATTTTGTTTTATCCATAATTCATTACCACCCTCTAGTGGCCACTGCTTCAACCAGAACCTCAACCACTGAAATCAAATAATACTTGTTAAAATAGCTGTATTTGGTTTAATATTTCTGCCAAGATTGCTGTTTTTAGCTATGGTAAGAGATAGCGATAATTGGCCTTAATGTTCAGAGAAAGAATTATCATCTGGTTCCACTTCCTAGTTGTTATGAAAATTACATGAGCCATGTGATTAGCTTCATTAAAACAGACAGTTAATGGGAGAAAATTGGGACCAAATGGATAAGATCAGAAGTAACTCACCTTTGAGTCATTTATCTGAATACTGTCTAATACTTACTAAAATACCTATTTGCCCAAAATACCAGGGAACTGCTTAGCAGTTAGCATGTTTTTACCAAGGAAAATGAATACATAATTCGCTTTATGCTAAAGGAAACATCAACTTAAATGTCACACCAATTCCTCAAAAATAAGGAATGGAAGCAGACAATAAGACTCTATCATGAACAACCTTTATAATGATATAAAGCTAATATTTTTGCCTACTGTTTTTTGCAGGACCAAGCCTGCTGGAAAATCTCAAGTAGATCTAAATTCTAACTCCAATTCCAATGAAGTCTTGCTTTAGCTGCATCTGCTCCTAATAAATGGTTAAACTGGAGGATATGGAGGCTTAAGAGGGAAACTTGCAGATTGATTAACAAAGGATAAATGAATTTTTGGATAAACTTACTATGAACGTACATGACAGAAAATAGGCATGGAATTCATTGCACCAGATAAATTATGATATGATTTGCCAATTATTAATTTTTGAGTGTACTTGGCTCTACAAAACAATAATGTATTAACATTTTGTTCTACAGAGAAATAGATAATGAATTATTGTCCATGATTCCCTGCAGAGTCTAGTTTAAAGTAGAGATTAGCAGAGGTTCAAAAACAAAAAAAAATCACAAAAAAAAAGGAAATGTCATGATTAGTTTGCCTGACAGGCATGGATAGAGTTAGTATAGATATTATTTTTTATTCAGTGTACAAGATTCTGGGCATAAGCTGTCATCGAAATTTGTTGTTCTTTTGACTAATCACATTCCTGTGGAAACTACTGTGACATGCAGTGGTACTAAAAAGAGGAAATAATTTTAAAACTGTGACTATTTAACCATATACTAAAATGCTGTGTGTTTTTGTCAATAGATTTGTGATATCTCAACCTATGGTAATGGAATGAACTATACTTTTTAGAACAGAATAAAATAATTAAACGTTACTTACAAGGGAAGCAATTAGACTGGCATTGTTGTCAATCTGGGCAATATCACATAGAATGACAGAACAACGTGACTGAAGCTCTGGCTGTTGACTGTACAGTAACGAAATAAGAACTGGAATGATCCCAGAATTAATAAGTGATTCACAGGCTGGCAGATAGATGGAGAGATTACACAGCACAGCAGAAGCAATACATTGTAGTGTCTCATGGTTACTCTTCAACAGATCTATAAGAGGATGAATGCTACCTATATTTTAAAAAAGTGGAAGTTTTAAATAATCACATAATCTAGCTTCTTAAAAATGCACGCAAATTTTAATATTTCTGGAAATTTTGTGATGAAATCATGAAAATAGAAAGGAATAAATTAATTCTCAAAAGGCAATTACATTCCAGATGGTTAAGAAAGATGAAATGGCCATCTCTAATGCTAGAAGTTTCTATGTTTCAGCTCAGCTCGACGAAGTGTGGCATTGCTTCAATATATCTAGTTTAAAGCATTTTCAGTTTAGCTACTTTTAGTTTAGCTAACATTTTGGGATTCCAAAATGTTAGTACCACAGCAGAACCCTGTGATCTTCAATTCCCTTTCACTCTTGGTTCTTATATAACATATATAAACTGCCAACTGTGGAGTTTGTATTGTTTATTTTAGGGCTGCCTGTAGGACTAGGAACACATTTTTTTCAGATAGTTAAACCACAGTATATTTACATCTTCCAAATATTAGCAATATATAATTTTTACAAGCTTCATGAATTATTGCTAACTCTAATCATTCTGTAATGTGTGTAACTTTTAAATACCCTCTGGAATAGCCCATTAAGCCACTCAAAGGAAGAATAAGACCAGATGGATATCATAGCACTGATCTAGGTACCAACTTCAGACTCAAAAAATTACTCACAGCCCAGTCTATTTGCAAAACTCTCCTCACGAAAATCTGGGGTGTGATATATAAATTGGGACAGCCGTTCCACAGATTAGTCAAGCAACAGTCCGGCAAGTCTTTTTTTGGAGAATCATACCTTGCAGCCATATTCCCTGGTACGGATTAATCAGTGAAGACAACACATGAGTAGAAAAGAGCAGCTCTGAAAGTTTGTAACGTTGACTCCTGACTACATTATCCAGCATCTTTACTCATCCATGTTGAAGTTCACTTGGAAAATTGATTGACTGATAACAGCAAAGACATAGAATGTACTATGGTTGATGGACTCTAACGTCACTCATCGAGCACACCAATGACCAAATTGTCGAAGTCCCGAAGAACTTTGTTGTCAGAGTGGGTGTATGGTAGGTAGTGGTTCTTTTCCTCATCTTCACTGCAGCTGTGCATCATACCAATAAGAGAAGTCACTACCATGAAGTCTTATGTAGTAGTGTTTCTCTTAGTGCTATCATGGTCCTTGTAAAGACAGAATTCTATATTCATACTGAGATAACTTCCACCATTTTGTAGAGCACTGGAATCATCCTAAATTAGATGGACTCAAAATTGTGACCTTAAAATTGACATCCATGAGACTCTATGAATCCATTAGTAGCAGAAATGTGTACCAATACAATCTCATAACCCATCTTATCTCTCATTTTATCATTACTATGAAATTAGGGGAGTAACTTTGGTTCAATTATGGTGCAGGACTTGCAAAAGTAAAAAAAATGTTGATGCCAGTTTAGTGAAGCTGCAAGTAAACAGCAAAAAACAGTATGCAATAGATAAAACTGAATTATCTCATAACCAACAGACCCAATTGAAACTCTGAGGTTCTACCACTTCAAGACATGAATAGTGGTGGACAGTTTGGTAGCTATTGGGAGTGTGATGTTCCAATAATAAAACCATATTCAAAGATAGTGGGGACTAGTATGTGAGTGCTAAAGGTGAGGTTACAGGATTTGCAATCATGTTCAGTTGGAGGTATTGACTTGATTATTTATGTTAGCTTCATGATGAGATCCTAACATTGCACAGCCAATTCTATCCATTGAGTGTGATACCTTGAAACACCACAGAACTCTGAATATAGCAGAGGCTATTGAATCAGACAATATTACTGTAGTACTGTTGAAGACCTGTGCTCCAGAACTAATTGTGCCACAAGCCCAATTGGTCCTATACAGTCAATACATTAACATCTAACAACAATGTGAACAATTGCCTATAGGGGTTCTGTTCATGGAAATTCAATCCACAATCAGTGTGCTCTCAGTTATCAGCCAAATTAATGGAAACTGTGATATAGTTATAAAGTGAACCTTACCCACCAATAGCCTCCTCACCACTTCCAGATTTTCATTTCCTGAGGACTACTCTGCTCCAGAACGCATCATAGTCTTGGACCAAACATAGAACAAGGAGCTGAATTCTAGTGGCCAGATGTGAGTGATAGCATGTGACATAAAGATAGCATTTGACTCAGTGGCATCAAGAAGCCCTGGGAACACTTGAATCAATGGTCATCATAAGGGAACACTCCACTAGATGGAGTCATACATCATACAAAGGATTGTGGTTGGTTAGTTTGAGGTTAATCTTTGAGCTTGAAGATTCGTATGGCCAGATTTGGGAACAGCTTCTTTCCAACTGTGATAAGACTGCTGAACAGATCCTGACCCAGATCTGGGCCGTACCTTCCAAATATCTGGACCTGACATGCACTACTGTACTTTCCCTTTTCTATTTTCTAATTATGATTTATAATTTAAATTTTTATTATATTTACTTCGATTTGTACTTCAGGGAGTGCGAAGCGCAGAATCAAATATTGCTGTGATGATTGTACGCTCTAGTATCAATTGTTTGGTGACAATAAAGTAAGTAAAGTAAAGTAAAGTAATCATCTGAGTCCCAGGGCATCTCTAAAGGAGTTTATCAGGAGAATACCTTAGGCCCTACGCCTTTCAGTTACTTTATCAATGACCTTCCTTTCATTGCGCAGTCAAAAATGGGAGACATCGCTGATGATTACATAATGTTTAATACTAATTGCAACCTGTCAGACAATGAAATGGTCTACAACTACATACTGTAAAATCTAAATAACATTTAAACAAGAGATGGTAAGCAGCAGTTAAAATTAAAGTTCTAGGCAATGACCATCCCTGGCAAGAAGGGATGTCAGGGATTCTTTCAAAATCAGTGGCATTACCATTACCAAGTCCCCTATCACCAACCCGCTGATGTCACTATTGATAAGTAGCTCATTTGCACCAGCCACATAAATACTGTGGCTATAAGAACAGGTCAATGGTGGTTGATATGCATCAAGTGGCTGACCTCCTGGTAGCCCAAAACCCTTTCATTATCTGCAAAGCAGGTTACGTGACAGAACTCGTTCCACACATGGAACTCATCACCTACCTGGATTAGTGCTACTCCACCAGGTCTCAAGAAGCACATTACTATCCTGATCAAAGCAGTTTGCCTGATTGGTTCGTCACCCAGCACCTTGAACCTTAATATTGCTAGATACTGATTGTAGTGTGTACCTTCCATAAAATGCATTACACTGCAATTACTCACATCCATTACATTAGAAAAGCTCTCCAAACCTATAAGTTCTACCAATTAGAAGCACAAGGGTAACAAGTGCATGAAAACTGTAAGTTCCTCTTCAAATCATATACCATTTATAAATAAGTTGCTCATTGCTAGGTCTAATTCCTGGAATTACCTACTCAACAGGGCTACGGGAATACCTTCAACAAGACTGTGGTGGTTCAGAAAAGCAGCTATCACCTTCTCAATGACAATTAGGAATGAACAATAAATGCTGCTTTGTCAATGTAGCCCATTTCCCCCTAACATTTAAAAACTATCATTTTCATACAGGCATGGGTAGCATATGCTTTTGCCAACTGAGCATTATGTATTAGCCCAAGATGCAAGAAACAAATTGCCTATATCACCTTAGAAGAAAAGTATTTTTAATCTGAAGGTCAATATTATGTTGTCTTAAGTTTACCAACATTATTGTTATTCCAATCTTCCTCGATAGAACTGTTATAAATGTTACACAATGCAATAGCATACATGGTATATTATGATGAATAGACAACATTCAGTTTTGGAAGTAAATGCATTTTATACCTAAGTTGACATTGTTTTAAATTAAACAAGGAATATTATATCAATATTGCAAGACAGTTTGTTCTAATATTGTTCTAATATTCCTTAGTTCATGTTGTAAAATATAATATTTTCATTGAGCCAAAATGCCTTACTTCTAAAACATAGAGATGGATATTTAAACTGTCAAGAATTTAATCTGGAAATAAAGAAAAATATAAAAATATCTAAAGAAAAATAGGAGATATTTTTGTTACTTTGATGTTTCAATTATAAAGTAAACAATTGATAAACTATCATGCAACTGCTGTCGTGTGTTTTATTAAAGCCTTAAAGTATTGAGCCAAATCTTAATGGTAGGTACCAGCAGTTCCACACTAAAATGTTAGCAATTACCCCTGTAAATGTCAGCAAATTTGGGACTTCAGTGCATGTAATTCATATGCAGAAACTCTGAATGTTTATGGATTTCAGCTGGTGAATTCTGAGGTACTGTAGCTACTAGATAGCACATGTGGAATCTGCTCACAGATATTGAGCTGGGTTAAATATGCATAGAATCCGTGCATCCATTGATTTCAATAGACATAACAGCTGCAAAAAAGGAAAGGTTAAGTGATAATTAGTTAATTATTTGTTGTTGAATAATCATTTTTAAGTTATTCAAAGGCATTTTTGGATACTTTGAGTTTAATTAATTTATTAAAAGTTTATTTCCTTTCTTAAATTTTAGATGACCTCTGAACATCAAGAATATTCACAATCATTCCAAAAGCTTGGCAGCATTGACATATATTGGGCTTAGGATAGGAAGAATTGTCTTTGCTGTTCACTGGAAGTTTCTTACAGTTTCATTGTGGGATACAATTATACCATACAAGTCTCTGTTTTCATGCAGTGCATCACTGACAGAGTCCTAGCACGTCAGTAAACCAGTGGCCCCTGGCTCTGAACCTCATAAGTCTGAACCCACTCCACAAAATTCTAGTCATTAGTACAAACTACATGGATGTCTTCCAATAATTTTCATTATTGTTACATTTCTGACAAAATGTTCCAAAATTCTTTATAAGGAATCAAGCTGTAAAAAAGGTCATATGGATCAAAGGTAACATAATGTTTTGAGGTTGCTTTTATATTTATAATAAAGGTCTAAAACAGTGACATAGTACATTTAGGATAAATGAAGACCTGCCAGCATCGACAGTTTGGAGAAAGATACTTCTGTGGAAAAAAAAAACAGAACAAAGGGTGAAAGATGGTAACAGGTGTGATTTATAAATAGGGACAATGGTTTAAAAATTATGTTATTAACTGCATTGGGTTACTACCTGCCTTTTTGTCCATCTCACCTGTAGAATGAATTGCTTCCCAGTACTGCTTTTTCATCACACTCAGAACTTCAAGTGATCTTGCCCCCATTTCCTGTTTTCGATAGTCTTTGCTCTGCAACATCCCTAAACAGGTAATGAATGAGAGCCTGATTTTTAATCACAGTCTTTTAGATGCAGACAAAAAGTTTGATATGCTGTTTATAAATTTTTCAATGCTGATAAGAACTGGCCTCATTTAATGATACATTAAAATTGAGAGTCTATTTCTTAATGCATCATTTACTTTATTTTATTTCATTTAATTTTATGTCTTAATCATTTCGGGTGTAAATTCAGCCTGGCATCAAAATGGTTTAGAGATGATCAACGAAGAAGCTATGTTGAAAGTTAGAGCAGAAAAACAAAATATTTGATCATAGTGTTTGTGCAGACTCTTGGTGGCCTCAAAACATAATTAACTCCCTGTTCTAAATATTTTTGTAGCTTTGTACCTTTGTGCTTACTCTCCATTGATAACAAGGAAGTGTTACTCTCTTGATATCAAGTAGTATTTTACAATAAATCATTATCTTCCATCCTTTCTTAAAAGTAGGTTTAAACACCCTATGTTATTATTTGAATAAAAGCAGAGAACTATCCTGAATTATATTTATCTGCCAAGCAACATCAGCAAAATATATTATCTAGTTCTTTACTTTATTATCATCTGTGGACCCCTTCTATGTGGAAAGTAGCTGCTGCTTTTCCTACATCAAATATTGATTTCATCTCATCTAATAACCTTTCAGTGACTGCAAAGCTATAAAAGTAGAACAATTTTATCTATTAACCACACTTCCTGCTTGGCCAAATTGTTCTCCTTCATGTTGACACAGTTCTATTGGGCCCATGGTGGGCCAACTACACACAACGCTCTTTGGAATCAGGGCCCGCCAGTCTTACATGCATTTCCACAAACTGGACTGCTACCACAAGGATAAAAATGCATAGAAGATGGAAAACAGACTATCAAGAAGCTGGTTTAAATTTTCTGATATTATTAGTAGTTTGTAGCTTCCATTTTTATGTATTTATGTTCAAATTTTTATCTCTATGGACTCTGCAGTATCAAATATGCAGCAAGGTGAGTTGAGGAAGCCCTCAGAAGTGATGAGCAGTTCATACAAAATGCTAGTACATAAGCATTTTGTATGAGATGTTCTGTCATTTATAGAAAACACTTTCCTAGGAAAGATCAGGTATCATCCATGAAGGTGTTGTGTATTTAATATTTCAGTAATATTTGAGTGATATTGTAAATATATTGTTTGATTAAGCATTGTTTATTAGTTACATAACTCATTATGGATTATATGTAAAAGTATGTGAATGGCACCCATCATTACGCCACCATGTCACGAGTGTGCACCACACTAAGGTAAGAACAAAGTACACATTATCCTTGATAATGTGTTTTCCTTTTGGTTGGGTTTGGAATTAGAAAACATGACAGTGGCAACAAGTAAATTTAAAAATTAACTTGAGATGACTACCTATTGAAGCACAGAGAGATGTTCAAGTTTTAAAAAGAAAGTACCACATATTTTTTCTTCAGAAAAGGGAGAGAGACATTCAACTTAAGAATAAAGTGCAACATGTGTCTCTTTGAAAGAGGACAGAGATGGTTGAGATAAAAAAGCAGAAAATAGATGAATTTCATGGGTTCATAAACAGTAAGTATTGGGTGATAATATTTTTTTTTAAAAGTAGGAATAGCTGGCTACATTGAAACGATAGACACATTCAATTGCACAAAAGATAACTGGTTGATGTATACTGAATAAACTGAGCAGGACCTTGAAGCAAATGAAATAGCCAATGAGAAATGAGGGCCAGTTTTGCTGAAGTGCATTTGGTGGAAGAGCATATAGTTTCCTTGGAGGTTTGTCTGCTCCAACCAAACCAGCCAAATTGAGCTTTGCTGATATCATGAACATAATGGAAGAACATTTAGAATTGAAACCATTGTTGATTGCAGAATGCTTTAAGTTTCATAAGCAGAAACAAAAGGCAGGGAAGTCCATTACAGCTTATGCAAGTGAATTGAAGAAACTGGTCAAGCATTGTCATTTTCATGAAGGGCTTAATGATGCTCTGAGAGATCACTTAGTTTGTGAAAACTGACAAGAAAGCATTCAAAACAGCTCCTCAGTAAAGCACAACTCACATTTAAAAGAGCAGTTGAAATTGCTGTATCAATGGAAGCGGCAACCAGAGATACAATTTAGTTGCAGTCAGAAATTAAAGTAGGCGTGAACAAAATTACAACATCTAAACAGACTGACCACACAAATTGTGTTACCATTGTGGCAGAGGCTGACATACACCAGAACAATACAGGGTTAAGGATGAAACTTGCAGAAAATGTAACAAAGTAAGACTCATACAAAGAACATGCCAGGCAGTCAAAAATAAATGGATTGCACAAGAAAGAGAAAAGGATAAAAGCCAAGTTGTAGTATCAAAAAAGAGCACTAGTCAGCATGCTGTTGATGAAAAATCTGATATTGATGAGAGTAATGAGGGTTGGGTAACCTTGAGGTTTTCAAAGTGAAAACTAACAAAAGACGAGCAATATGAATTACACCAGAATTGAATGGCGAATTAATTAAAATGGAATTGGACACTGGCTCAGCTGTTTTAGCCATTACATAAAATGAATTTGAACGGCATTTCAAAGATATCAAACTGAAGGCTGTAGATATTTAATTAAGAACTTATGCTGGAGAAAAGATAACTCTTGTGGTAATGACATTCATAACAGTGAAATACAACAACCAGAAGTTACATTGTGGTAAAAACAGGAGGGCCAGAAATGTGAGGCTGTGATTGGCTGAGAGAACAACAACTTGATTGGACACCATCCACCAATTGAATGCCATATCCTTTGCAACAGAGTCAGCTGAAAGCAAATTAAGAAAAGTACTGCATGATGCCACAGCAGTGTTTAAGGATACCAGTGGAAAACTCAAATTCCACACCCAAGGTTTACCATCTGTGATAAAGTAACCAGTGAGCTAGATTGCACAGAGGTGGAAGGAATTCTTTCTTTGAGTGGGACACACAGACAATGCCAGTGGTCCCAGTAGCCAAGAATAGTGGGTCTGTCAGGATCTGTGGTGATTTTAAGGTCATCATCAACCCAGTACTGAAAGTAGATCAATACCCTCACTTCAACAAAGTGGACTTAGCCAAGGCCTACTGTTACAAATGTGCCACAACTCTGAGGGGCCGAAGGGTACAAAGACGACCCCTCCTTTTTGAGAATTGCAAGATCGCTATTAATTCGGGTCTGGGACCCAGGAAATGAGAGAGAATCCACAAGGTTTGGAATGTGTCCTGGCCTCAGTGAAACAAAGCCACTGATAACGGGCATTGTCTCTTAGAGACGGAATTGTGTATTGAATACTGTACTATTCATTGAAGCCCTCAGGGGACGACCAGAGTGGGCTGGTTGAGGGATTGCATCATCCCAACCTGATTGACATCTGAGTCCCCGTGAGTAAGGATAAAAGAGGGTCTGGGGAACAACCCCTTTAGACGCACCAGGAGAAACATTAGAAATCCTGTGACAGCGTTTAATAGCGACACCCGGTGGGGGGCTCGTGTGCGTCCTTCCCTTGCCTGGGATTGGCGGGCTCACCACGGAAGAACGGCTTAGCTAAAGGAGAAGCCACAAGTGAACGGTCACACCAACGAGACTCCGACGAATCAAAATCATAAAAGGAATCTGCAAGTTTTCTCCAAATCTCTCTCTCTCTCCAACCAAAGGCTGCAGCCTGCATGAACTGAGTGACTTTTATATTTCCATCGGACAATACATTATCCCCTAGACAACAATAGAGCTTATTTCTTATTGATTATTATTACACCCGCACTTTTAGATTTAGTATTGACGATATATATTATCTGTATGTTTGCATTGCTATTATTTTTGTGTATTTTTACTAATAAATACTGTTAAAAATCGTATCATCAGGCTTCAACGGACCTCTCTATCTTTGCTGGTCAGTGACCCAGTTACGGGGTTCGTAACAAAGTGGGGCCTCGTCTCGAGATTTGATACCAAATTGGAGGGCCAGTGAATCGGGCTTTTAAGTCCAAACGTGGGTCTGGTTGCGCGGGTAACCAGACGGGAAACCAGCAAAGATGGGCGTGGATGAATTTATAGAAAACCCGACTCTGGAGGCGGTAGAGGCGGCCACAAAGTCGGACATGATAAATATTGTCAAAGGACTAAATCTCGCAGAGGTGAGGTTGTCGATGAAAAAGCGGGAGGTGCAGAGGGCCATAACTCAGTACTATATTGTGAAGAACGTGTTTTCAGCTGAGGTATTGGAAAATATCCCTGAAAAGGTACCAGCTAGTGGGACGGCTCAGTTAGAGTTGGAGAAATTAAGGTTGGAACATGAAATTAAGTTAAAACAGCTGGAAGCAGCTGAAAAGGAAAAAGAAAGAGCCGAAAAGCAACGGGAGCATGAGCTCCAGCTAAAGGAGTTAGAGGTGAAAAGGGAGCAGGAAAGAGCTGAGAAACAAAGGGAGCATGAAATTCAGTTAAAATAGCTGGAAGCAGCTGAAAAAGAGAAGGAAAGGGCCGAGAAAGAAAAGGAAAGGGTCGAAAAGGAGAAGGAGAGGGAGTATGAGGAGAAAGAGAAACAGAGGCAACATGACTTGGATATGGAGAAGTTAAGGCAAGAGCGAAGAGCTCAAGGGCCAGACCGAGAGGAGCAGTTTAATGTTAGTTGGGAGTTTAGGTTAGTACCTCCGTTCGAGGAGACGGATTTTGATAGTTATTTCTTGCATTTTGAAAAGGTGGCAGTGAGTTAGAAGTGGCCCAAAGATCAGTGGGTGGCGTTGTTACAAAGTGTGTTAAAAGGGAAGGCACAACGGGCATATGCGGTGTTGTCCATGGAGGAGGAGTCTGAGAATTATGAGAAAGTAAAGGAGGTCATTCTTCGGACCTATGAATTGGTACCTGAAGTGTATAGACAAAAGTTCAGAAATTTAAAGAAAGGGTGGAATCAGATGTATGCAGAGTTTGCCTATGAGAAGGGTGTGCTCTTGGATCATTGGTGTGCAGCAGAAACAGTGGAAGAAGATTCTTGGCGTCTCAGGGAGTTAATTCTGATTGAGGAATTTAAAGGTTGTGTTTCGGATGATATCCGGATGTATTTGAATGAGAAGGCGAATAAGTCCATCTCCGAATTTGCTAGGTTCGCAGATGAATATGCCCTAACCCACAAGACAAAGTTTTCCTCAAATAAAAGTTACCAGAGAGACCATGGGAACGGTAGAGAAAGCCTGCCGGCTGAGGCAGAGATCCCGCCGGGAGCTTGGGGTAAAATTAAGGAGGAGGAAAGGCAAGACGGCAGGAGAGGTCCTGGCTTGACCTGTTTTAATTGTGGAAAGGTGGGTCATAGTGCATCTAAGTGCCTTGCTCCGAGGAAGGAGACAGGAAAATGGAAAGCAGCAGTCCCTACAGGATGTGTTGTGGTGATCAGTAGATCGACGAGAAAGCTCCAGGTAGACCGAATACGAGAGGGGTCTAAGAAATGTATTTCAGAAGGAACTGTGTCTGTGAAAGAGGGAGACACACCAGTTCCAGTGCGGATCTGGAGAGACACGGGAGCTGAACTGTCATTGATTCACAGTAAGATACTAGGTTTTGGTCGCAAGACTGGAGAGGTAGCTTTGAGAGGCATAAGAAAAGGGACAGAAGCGGTGCCCTTGCATAGGATCATTATAAATTGTGAGCTAGTATCTGGACCAGTTGAAATAGGGGTGCGATCAGAATTCCCAAGAACGGACGTAGACATCCTTCTGGGTAACGATTTAGCTGGTGGTGACATTTGGTCGGCCATGGAGCTGCCGAGCCAGCCTGTAAGTGTTGAGGACCCGCCCCTAGATTCCAAGATCTACCCTGCATGCACAATCACTCGCAGCATGTCGAGAAAGGCAGCTGAGAACGAAACCAGTTTAAATCCAGCCAGTATCGATTTGGCTGAGACATTTTTACCGACCCTATACCAAGAGGAGTTAGAGGGTGGTAAAACAGAGAATAGGAAAGTGTAAGAGAGTAAGGGAGAGGAGGTAGACCTTCCCTTAGCTAGGAGGAAATTTATAGAGGCATGGAGTAAAGATGAGAAACAGATAAGGCTGTTAAAAGGTCCAGGGTTGGACATGGATGATCTGTCTGGTTTGGCAGAACTGTTTGAAGAAGTTGAAAATTTTAAATGTGTTCCCAATAATGAAATGAGGGCAGTCCTAGATGAAAAGGATGCCATTACCTTGAAGAAGTCTGCTGGGTTGGCAGATGAGGTTGTTTCAGCCCGCGGGGTTGAGTTTACTCCGGAAGGGAGTTGCCCAGAGAGTAACTGGGAGGATCAGGGGAATTTAGAATTTGAAAAGGGTACGGGTATTGAAAGCCTGGAAGAGGCAGATGTCCCGTTTGAGTGTGTTCAAGATGTGGATGCACGTGGTACTGAACCTAGTAATGGAGCTCAGAAAAAGTCTGAGGTACTTGATTCAGTTGAAAAGGAATGCAGTCCTTGTGGGTCAGATGGACTTGGTTCAGTGAAGAAAAGGTTAACCTTGGTACTAGTAGGAAGTGAGAATTCCCAGTTGTTTGTGTTCGAAGGTGTGTTAAAAGTTAGTGAGGAGATAAAAGGTGGTGAGGTGAATATTATTATTGAAGGAAAAGGGAAAAGTGTAGTTCCTAACTTGAATGAAGAAAATTTAAAGTCTGGATTGATGTCAGAAGCAGCACCCAGGCTACAGAGACAATGGCTTGGTAACACGGTGCCTGTGAATCAATTACAGGTTGATTTGGAATGTAAAGGTGCCCCACACGCTATTGTTATTCAAGAGTGTGCTGTGAAGAGGCAGAATTTGAAATGCTGTTTGGACAAAGAGGGGTCGCTTGCAGAGTTTAAACTGAAAACTAATAGCAATAGCATGAAGGGTCCTGAAGATAAAACTAACAACTTGCTTAAAATTAAAGTATTGTGTGGAAATTCGGAAAATGGTCTAAGTTTGGAACACATTGTTGATAAAATAACTCCTATGAAAGGAGCATGCAAAAGCTTATTCCACACTAGTATACAAGTTAACCACGTGGGAGTTAACTGGAAAAGGGGCGAGGGTTGACGGGATGCCATGTTAAATAACAGGATCCGGTTTTAAGGGATTTCGACAAAGCATGTGAATAATAAAGACAACCCCATGGAAGATTGACTGTTAAGTTTGAAAGTAAACTAAAGATTAGTATTTGCATGAACTTTTATAATATACACGTAAGCTAAGATCACAACTCTTTAGTTTTTGTTTGCTGAAGAAAAGGAATAAAAATAGGTGGTTATTAAAGTGGAGTCTGATGCTACAAGAATTTATTAAGGTACAAGATGTTAAGATATTAAAGGAAGTGACAATGTAATCACTAACTGTTTAGATGCTGACTTGAATGTATAACTGTATTACTCTGTAGTGAAAAAGACTCTTTTGTATTGTGTTAGATTCTGAAATCCTGTAAGACTCTGTATTAATTAATTTTTACCTGTTGGTAAAAATCTTAGAAGGAAGGGGGTGTTACGAATGTGCCACAACTCTGAGGGGCCGAAGGGTACAAAGTCGCCCCCTCCTTTTTGAGAATTGTAAGATCGCTATTAATTTGGGTCTGGGACCCAGGAAATGAGAGAGAATCCACAAGGTTTGGAATGTGTCCTGGCCTCAGCGAAACAAAGCCACTGATAACGGGCATTGTCTCTTGGAGACGGAATTGTGTATTGAGTACTGTACTATTCATTGAAGCCCTCAGGGGACAACCGGAGTGGGCTGGTTGAGGGATTGCATCATCCCAACCTGATTGACATCTGAGACCCCGTGAGTAAGGATAAAAGAGGGTCTGGGGAACAACCCCTTTAGACACACCAGGAGAAACGCTAGAAATCCTGTGACAGCGTTTAATAGCGACAGCCGGTGGGGGGCTCGTGTGCGTCCTTCCCTTGCCTGGGATTGGCGGGCTCGCTACGGAAGAATGGCTTAGCTAAAGGAGAGGCCACAAGTGAACGGCCACACCAACGAGACTCCGACGAATCGAAATCATAAAAGGAATCGGCAAGTTTTCTCCAAATCTCTCTCTCTCTCCAACCAAAGGCTGCAGCCTGCATGAACTGAGTGACTTTTATATTTCCATCGGACAATACATTATCCCCTAGACAACAATAGAGCTTATTTCTTATTATTATACCCACACTTTTAGATTTAGTATTGATGACGTATATTATCTGTATGTTTGCATTGATATTATTTTTGTGTATTTTTACTAATAAATACTGTTAAAAATTGTATCCAGGCTTCAACAGACCTCTCTATCTTTGCTGGTAAGTGACCCAGTTACGGGGTTCGTAACACTACCTACAGATGGAGATGGAAGAAGAGTCCTAAGTACTTCTCACCATAAGTACTCACAAAGGGCTTTATCACTATAATAAGCTTATTTTTGGAGTAGTATCTACACCTGCAATCTAGCAGAAAACTATGGACCAGGTACAGCAAGGCAGCCTAGGCAGCCAGTGTTACAGTGGTGACATTTCTCAAGATAGTGTTAAAAGATTAGAATATTATGGTCTCAGAGCATGACGCGATAATTGTTGTACTCTGCTTAAAACCAAGTATCACTTACTGTGGTCATACTGTCAATGCACAAGATTTGTAAGATTTGTTAATTACTCTAACAGGTTCTTGCCAAACATGGCTGCTGTGCTTCACCTCTTGAACTCACTACTACAAATCGGGAAGAAATGGCAATGGACGAAGTAGTATGATGTGGCTTTCCAAAAGACAAAGAAAATGGTGACATCAAACAATGTACTCATACATTATGATCCATATCATCCAGTGAAGCTTGCCTGTGACCTCTTGCCTTGTGGTATAGGGACAGTCAAGTCACATGTTATGAGTAATGGAACTGAACACCCCAATGTTTTTGTATCACGGTCTTTACTGCTGCAGGGAAAATTATGCACAAATTGGAGTGCAACACAATTCAACCAATACTTGTATAGGAAAGAGTTTACCCTCATTACTGATTGTTAACCACTAGTGTCCATTTTCAATTCACCCTAGGGTATTCCACTAACAGTAGCAGCACGAATGCAGAGATGGGCTCTGTTTTTTTGGAGGACACAAATTACAAGATCAAATTCGAGAGGACAACTAATCATGGAAATGCCGATGGATTTTCCTGTTTACCCTTGGAAAAGGAAATACCTTAAAAATTTACAAATGAGGACACTCCTCTGGATGTATTCCCCCTAACACAAATCAAAAGTAACCCAATTAAGGTACAGATGATCCAAAGGGAAACCAGAAAAGACCCCTCACTGTCTCAGGTCACTTGGCCACCAAAAATGGCTAGAATATGAAGCAGAACTTCCAGTTTCACCATTTTACCAGTGCCAGGAGGAATTTGCCCTTTGACAGATGTTGCCTTATGTGGGGATTGAGAGTTGTTGTACCTTTCAAGCTGAGAGCTAAACTGTTGGAGAAGCTATGTGCCAGTCATCTAGGATGGTCAAAATGAAAAAGTTGGCTCGAAGCTTTGTCTGGTGGCTTGGGGCGCAGATTGGACAGCCTGCCATGCACTGTTCAGAATGCCAACATGTCCAGAAGATGCCAACAGCAGTGCCTCTCCATCCCTGGGAATTGTCTGCAATGCCTTTACAGAGGATTCATGTGGATTTTGGTGGACCATTCAGGGCTACAAATTTCTTGGTAGTAGTGGATATAACTACAAAATGTCCAGAAGTCCCTTGCACTTGAATCTCCTCTAAACCCAATCTCAGAAGGAGTATGCAGGACAAACAGCTGAGATAAATTGAAGGCTCCTCAAACAAGAAAGTTTGATGTTTCACTCCTGGGTAAACAGTACTGGCAAGGGACTGCAGAGGTAATTAAAAGTGGGTACTTGGGAAGACTAAAGACAGAACTGGACCACACTCCTACACAGTGGAAATTGCATCCAATTTCATCTGGAGACGTCACATTGATCAGTAGAGGAAAGCAGTCAATTGTTAGAGACGAATAGTGTCCAAAGCTGTCAGAGCCACTTCCTGCAATCACAGAGTCAACTCCTACAACCACCACAGAGGAGACTCCAGATCCTGAGATTGTTTCACAGCCACAATTGAGTATTTAATATTTGAGCGATATTGTAAATATATTGCTTGATTAAGCATTCTTTATTGTTTACGTCATTAATATGGGTTATATGTAAAGTATGTGAATGACATACTGTCCGTTTTTACGCCACTATGTCTTAAGTGCGCACCTCACTAAAGTAAGAACTTAGAACACATGCTATCCTGGGCTCCCGTGTTTTTCTTTTGATTAGTTTTGGAGTCACAATGCATAATAGATATTTTGGGCTGAGATCCTTCATCAATGCATGGATCACCTTTTGGCTTTGACAATGAATGGAGTGACTCTGAATGTATCATTGAGTTGAGCTCAGATAATTCCCCTTCCACATCTACACGAAGATTCTGCAGATGGACATTAATCTGTAGAGACTAATCAGTAGTCTATCTTTTTCATAGACAGAATCATTTGCAAGGTTAGAATCAGTGCTAGATATTCTGCTGACAGCTAATGAGCCTTAAGTATTTATCTGGGAGATATGATGGCCATGGTCCTCCAAAATATTTGGCACATAGACTACAAATACTGCTCATGGCTTGGATAAACAAGTACAGGTGCTGTCTACTGCACTTGTAGTTAATGTACTCAGTGAAAAAATATACTACTGCCAAAATAATTTGCTCATAGAATCCCATAGCCACATGATACTGATATAGACCATTGTGGTCTGAATTATTAACTATCTGTCTGTGTGAAGAAACAATGGCCTGAGAATCTGTTGTGCACCCTAGCAGTATGCTTTGGGAAGGACCTCCACCAACAACCTACTCCTCTTCTACTTCCTACTACATTAGATCTAAATCCATATCAATGGCAAGGACAAGAAGCATGCAGTGTATAAGAATAAGTATCCACCCTTTCCTGGATAGAATTACAGAGAGTTCCAGATCAGTCTAAGCAACAGAATGAGGAATCTTGAGGTATACTGCAGTATGTTCCTGTGACAGAGGTTATATCATCCTTATGTGGTGAACTACAAATACCTGTCTGGACACGCCCCCCGCTGACTGCTCCTATGGCTCCTCCCACTGACTGTGGCTCCTCCCACAGACTCCGGTATAAAGGTGATTGGAGACACAGCCCCGGCCTCAGTCTCCAGGATGTAGTGTGGTGGTCAATTGCTGCTTGTTTTTTCTTCTAGCCAATAAAAGCCTATATCTCGCCTCACATCTCTGAGAGTTATTGATGGTGCATCACCTTACTACAAAAATAATATTTATCTAATCCAGTTATATTATTGTGATATACAAAATATAGAAAAAATTAGACAAAGCAGCAGATACATACCTTTAAGAAGATCCCAAACATTTAGCTCTGGGATATTCTGCTCAATTATGAATTTGAAAATATTAGTGTTGAAGTAGAGTGCTGCTAAATGAACAATATTATTCCCTTCACTGTCAGTCTTTAATATATTGGCTCCTAGAGATAGTAGATATTGAAGTGCATCAAATGCACCAGCCATTGTAGCAAGTAATAATGGACTTGCATGATATCTAAACCAAAAAGCAATAAAATTAAATAATTTAATTTGGAGAAATCAATATCTACGTTAATATATTTATAACTTACTTAACAACACAGATTTTCTTTTGGTCTGGGGTGTACCAGGAGAATGGTAGAGGTTGAGGACATATACCCTCAATTCAGCTTTCATTTTGAAAATACCATCCTGTTCTGATCTTTGAACTATCCTTCATTCCTCCATTCCAATCATACTACGTTTGCAAACTTGCTGTATTTGATCAGGAGATGAGCTCCTATTTAATTGCATTGATTAATAAACAGTATCCGCTCCTTCCACCTCATTAATAACACATTTTTGCCTCAGCACATTTACAGCTTTGTTAGCTCCAATAAAGAAAACTGTTCTACCACTCTCCTGGCTGGTGTCGTATTTTCCACATTCTATAAATATCCTCTTCAAAACTCTGCCAACCATGTTCTAATTTGCACCATATTACTCCATTACTCTTAAATTTGCTAATTTAAATTAGCTCAGTACACGATTTTTTAAAGTGTTTTTTTTTGTTCCTTAAGGTTGTCATAGCCGGGGCTGGTAACGGAGACAAGCTCCCACTACCTATTAAATGCTCCCAATGGCGTGCGACTCAAATAGCCTCTGGCAACCTGGTCCAGCTCCTGGTCTTCATGTGTGGCTTAGCTACTAAGCCCGGCAGAACCATTTCTACTGACAAGGCAAAGCCAGGTTAGTGGTGTCTTAAAAACAGTTGCTTCAGGCAGATGGGCCTCATCAGCTGTGGTTGGCAGCTCATCTAGGAGAAGGAAAACTCCAATCTCAAACTTCCACCTCCTTCTGGCTATACCCACTCATGGGAACGGTTTGGGAGTAAACCCCGAGGGAAAAATCTGGAGCTGGATTCCCTAAGGCAGTCCTACACTGAGTTCAATGCTGACTGGCAATTCCTGCGATGCTTCTGGTATCAAACTGTATCAGTTTCTGCGATTCCTTTGGATTCATCAGATACAGGGAGAGGAGCTTGCTACATGGGCAACAGCTTGCTCTCCATATCATACTGCCCAGGCTTGCGTATCTAGACAGCTAGGATGCAATACCCACGGTCAACTCTGACCTCAACAACACAATTTTAAAATTGTTATAAGTATTTTGTAATCCCACTTCGGCTTTACTGCTTCCTATATCTGTAGACTCCCCTATATCACTCTTTCCCTCACTTCCTCTTAACCTTCTGATGTATCTGCATTCATCTAATAGTGGGCACTTGCACATCCCTGATAATAAATCACACCACCTCCAATATTTATAGTTATGGCTGCCCATCGCCACCACTCTGGAACACCCTCATTTAACCGTTCTAATTCAATTTTCACATATAAACTGATCCTTAAAACCTAATTCTTGATTAAGTTTGTTGTTTTTCCGAATAGCTCCAAATGTGGTTCAGTCAATTTTTAAAATATAATGCTCTTATAAAAGCACCTTGGAGTACTGACTACGGTAACGATAATTGCTTAGAAATTGATCCTCTAATGGAACTGCTAAACACTATATTGGTTTTAAAAGAATGAATTTTAGTGCAGATATCACATCCTGATGTAGTTAACATTACTAAATGGCGATGAACTTCCAGTCAATACATTATAAATGTATTGTTACAGAAATGGCTTGGAGTGAACATCTGTTTTATTACTTTTGCCACCACTCCAGCCAACCCTGCTGGTGGCTGAGATCAAAAATACACAGTATTTGAAAATCTGACATCTGCGCAACAGCATTTCTATTTTATAACAATGCTATGTTTCTGTTTTGTGAATCTAGACTTTTTATTCTGTTTGTTCCAGAATCATCCTATATTGAGTATAGAGTAAGAATGTATTTACAATTCTAAAGACAGCACCAGCACTACAAATGCAAAGTAAAACAATGGACATCACTCCACTTCAGTACATTGTCTCAGCCTTTGAAATCCAATGATTCATCAATATTATTGTTGGTGAAAGCCAGACATTGACTGAAAAAATATTACTGACGTTTCATTCATAATGTAATTTACAGAAAGGCACAAGCAATTACAAATAAGCATAGTAATTTTGTTTTTATTATTTAAATTTATAAATTACTTAATTTTGTGTTCTTAATTATTTGTCTCCAACATATAGGCAATGGAACACTTACTCAGCTGATGTCTCTAGCTCTAACAGTCTGGGATCCTTTCTATGCAGAGCTCTAATGCAGGAAATGTTATCAAAATATGCGGCAAAGTGCATTGCTGTCCACCCTCGTGCATCTGTCATGGTATGATCTGCCCGCAATGCCATCAGGCAATTCAGAGCACCAAGTGAACCGCACTTTGCTGCCAAATGCAAACCCATTTGACCTACAAGCAAAACAATTACAAGTTGAAACAAAAAATAACCTTAAACACAAAGTACACTGCAGGTACTGGTAACATGTACAAAGCAAAACATACAACAAGCTGGAGAAATTCAGCAGGTTGGGAAGCATCCGTGGAAATGAACGGTCAATGTTTCGGACCGAGACCCTTTGTCAGGACAGAAGAGGGAGGGGGCAGAGGCCCTATAAAGAAGGTGGGGAGAGGGTGGGAAGGAGAAGGCTGGTAGGTACCAGGTGAAAAACCAGTAAGAAGAAAGATCAAGGGGTGGGGGAGGGAAAGCAGGGAGGGAATAGGCAGGAAAGGTGAAGGAGGAATGTAAGGGGAAAGCACTATGTGTAGTAGAAGAAGGCAGAATCATGAGAGAGGTGATAGGCAGCTGGAGGAGGAGGCAGAGTGAAACTGGGATGGGGGAAGGGAGAGGGAGGGAATTACCGGAACATTGGAGAATTCAATGTTCATGCCAAGGGGTTGGAGACTACCCAGACGAAAATAACCTTGATATTTTGTTAGTTAGATTACAATAGAATCTTAACAGATTTTAAGTAACGGGCTGAGGTAGTCAGGTTTTTTTGGATTTGGGGTTGTGGAGCCAGGTTCTATCAGCAATGCAAGTGCTGGGTGAGGTGGAAACTGCAGCAGCTAGTGAAATTGTCACTCAACAGAACTGGACCAATATTTATATGACGTTTGCTAGTGCTTTTGGGATGATTTAAACTAATTTGGCATGGGTTTGGAATTAGAATGTAGAATCAGGATATGTATCCTAAAGATTGGGAGAATACACAACACCATAGGAAATACTGCTGTATTACATAGGAGAAGATAAGATATAATACAGGAAGACCTTGGACAAATCCACTAAACAGGGTATGTTAATCTACCGAACTGCAAGTGCAATAGGATTATAATGTTTTTGCAATAACAAAGACCTGCCCAAAGCAGGTCAGGATGAAGTAATAAACATTCCTGGAGACCAGGTGTTCAAGAAAAATAGGGGTGGGGAGTTCAGGGAGGAGTGGTGAATTGGCAGTACTGATTAAGAATATAGAGGGAGAAGAATATTCTGAAGTCCACTGACTCAAGCAATCCCAAATTCACTTTTGAAGCAGGCGGGAAGTTCAGACCACTGTGAGAGTGAGAGATTGAAGATATTCTTGAACACTCCAGCCAGTTGGAGGCATAGGTTTCAGCACCAGCCCCATCGGGGCCTGATGCTTCATAATGGTTCACCCTCTTGTAGATGTTCTGACATTAGTCTCTGAGCCAGAGATCACAGGGTCACTGGATGCTTTGGGGACTTGGGGATTCATACAGGTACGGTGTTACTCTTCCTTTTTAAGTGTGCGTAAGAGGCATTGAGCTCATCAAGGAGTGAAGCACTTAGGCAATTTATGCATTTAGGGTTTGCCTTATAGCAAAGTACATTAACTGCATACTATTAAATGTTTTGTTAATTCAGTAGTACAAACCATTAAAATATTTTCTAATATTATTTGCAGTATAATATCTTAGAACTAAAGCACAAATATACATTGGTTTTGAAAGCATTAATTAATTGAAAATTGCTAGTCACAGAAAATTAATCCCTATATATCCTGCTTTTACATATTTAATAGCCTTAGGAGCCCACCTGAATTCACAAAACGATCACTGCGAGGCTGATTGAATTTCAGACGTATTGTGGTCAGCTGACAGATAATTGGCACATGGTTATGTATTGCAGCATGATGAACAAGTCCATAGCCAGTTTCATCCACAACTCCAAGCTGTGACATTGGATTTTGCTGACAATATGAATAAAGGACAGCAGCAAGTCCACTGTCAGTTACGGATAGTAGACCAAAGGGCAAATTCTGCATTGAAAAAATATAGAAACTAGCACAATTTCATGACATCCACATTTCAGCACAGCACTCTTAAAAATGAGATTTCTGAATGTTTATAAAATAACTTCTGAATAATATCTTTATAATTCAGATATGGCATATTGATGTCCAGGTAAATTATGGCTCATCCCATGTAAGGACCACTGTGTACAACTTTCTAAAAATAATTGCACAATTAAAATAGAGGAAGATATGAAGAATGAAAGCACTAAGTCTCAGAAATATATGTATGATAGGGAACAGAAGAGAGAAATGTGCAAATATTCTAGGCTTGTTGAATTGTGAATTTCTGTGTAAAAAAAAACCTATAGTTCATTTCTAAAGTAAATTTATAATTAAAGTATGCATATGCCACCATATACTAACTTGGGATTCATTTTCTTGCAGGCATTTGCAATTATTTAATAATAATTAAATAATATTGGGAACATGAATTGTAGAATTTTTGAAAGTGAGTCCATATGTTGTGGAATCAGTTCAGTATTGAGGCAAGTAATGTCATCCACAGTAGTTCAGGAGCTTGATGGTTGAAGAGCAATAATTGTTCCTGAACCTTTGGTGTGGGAACTAAGGCTTATGTATCTCCTTCCCAATAGCAGAACTGAGAAGAGAGTATGGCTTGGATGGTGGGGGTCCTTGATTATGGATGCTGTTTTCTTATGGCAGTGCTTCTTGTAGAGGTGCTGAATCGTGAAGAAGGCTTTTCCTGTGAAGGAAAACCACATCTAGGATTGCATTTAACATTCAGTACCACAGATTAAAAATCCAATGGGATTTGAAGATTTGAACTGAAATGCCAAAGTGAGAGATCTCCAATAGTTTCTCTTACTGCTACATAACTGGAAGTATAACCAAATATTTAAACAGTGGTAATAACATTGTCTTTTAACTTCTGTGTGGAAGCAATTTTTGGTGCCTTGTACATCAGCTGAATGATGTCATGCCTAATCTCTTAAAGGGGAGATGTATACTGGCTTCAGCCACTGCTGGAGGTCATTAGACAGCTTAGAGTGCCTTCCTACCACACGTGAAAACAAATATTAGACATAGAAAACATAGAAAACTTACAGCACAATACAGGCCCTTCTGCCCACAAAGTTGTGCTGAACATGTCCCTACCTTAGAACTACCTAGGCTTTACCCTCTATTTTTCTAAGCTCCACGTAGCCATCTAGGAGTCTCTTAAAAAACCCTATCATTTCCACCTCCACCACTGCCACTAGCAGTCCATTCCACGCACTCACCACTCTCTGCGTAAAAAACTTACCCCTGACATCTCCTCTGGACCTACTTCCAAGCACCTTAAAACTATGTCCTCTCATGCTAGCCATTTCATCCATGGGGAAAAGCCTCTGACTATCCACATGATCAATGCCTCTCATTATCTTGTACACCTCAATTAGGTCTCCTCTCATCCTCTGTCGCTCCAAGGAGAAAAGGCCAAGTTCACTCAACCTATTCTCATAAGGCATGCTCTCCAATCCAGGTAACATCCTTGTAAATCTCCTCTGCACCCTTTTTATGGATTCCACATCCTTCCTGTAGTGAGGCGACCAGAATTGAGCACAGTACTCCAAGTGGGAAGTGGGGCCTGACCAGGGTCCTATATAGCTGCAACATTTTTCACGGCTCTTAAACTCAGTCTCATGATTGATGAAGGCCAATGCACCATATGCCACAGAGTCAACCTGTATAGCAGCTTTGAGTGTCCTATGGACTCGGACCCCAAGATCCCTCTGATCCTCCTCACTGCCAAAAGTCTTACCATTAATGCTATATTCTGCCATCATATTTGACCTACCAAACACTTATCTGGGTTGAACTCCATCTGCCACTTCTCAGCCCAGTTCTTCATCCTATCAATGTCCCACTGTAACCTCTGACAGCCTTCCACACTATCCACAACACCCTCAACCTTTGTGTCATCAGCAAATTTACTAACCCATCCCTCCACTTCCTCATCCAGGTCATTTATAAAAATCACAAAGAGTAAGGGTCCCAGAACAGATTCCTGAGGCACACCACTGGTCATATATTCTCAAACTCCGCATTGGATGTCTGTGTAGAGAAAACATACAACTGTGCACCAGGTGGCAAATAAATCTTTAAGATCAGAGATGATTCCTCATTGGTAAATGAGGAAGGTTACTGATGGGCATGCACAAGACTTTGAATTTGATCACATTTTATAGGAAATTTAAACAGTCGCATATTATATGCAATGATATGATTGACCATTATTGGTAGGGAGGGGTGTAGGGAGCCTACACAGATGTTGGACATATTTGTGCATGGTTCTGACAGGAACCGTGCCCAGTGACCCCATCCATTGCTATTAGAAATGAAATAAAGTCATCTGAATGATGAAATTCAGGGAGTGCAAACAACCCATTCATAAGTGATTGTACAAATAAATTCACATACATTGATCCATGCACCACAGCTTCAGACAATAGTCTCTATTGAACAACAGTCTCTATTGATCATTTCTGACACTCATATTTTACAATATACTTACTTACCACAACTTTTATACTCATAGAAAAAGATCTCAGTGTCCAAGACCGATCAGATAAGTCATTGCAAGCACATCTCTCAGACACATTGTAACCTACTTCCCTCTCCATAGGCTAAATGATTTTGAAGAGGGTGCTGCTACTTATGGGATCAGATGCTACAAAGACAAATGCAGGAGATGGTGTAAACCACATTAATTCTCATTCTCACATCTCATTTACTCCACCGCACAAAATCCTTCCTTAGGACCACATGTGCAGTTCTTCACTTCTGAAGACATTGCCTTCTATAAAGGTAAATGCAGAAACATGCACTACCTGCTGCTCTCTGTTCAAAGTGGATGAAGCCAGTTTTCTCCTTGAATAGACAGCTTTGACATTACAAATAAAGTAATTTTCTATATTGCCTCTGGCAGTGCATTTTAGTTGCCATCAACTGGAATGATCCAGAAGTTAAGAAGTTCATGGCTACTGCGATCTTCATCTCTATAGGGAGAGCAATTGACAAAGATGTACAAGGAGCTAGCTGAAGTGGGAGGAAGATTCCAGTGAGCTCATGCTTTGAAAATCTTATCTCCTGGAACAAAATCTTATCTTCCTTGAACAAAAGGGAAGAAGATTCACAGGATAGAAATCCATGTTGCCTTGGAGTTCCTTTCTTTCTGCAGCTTGGAACTCCACTGTACATGTGGGTTGTCCTTTGAGTCCTATCCTCCAGCTCTTGAATGTTCTAGAGTCCCAATGAGACCATTATTTAAGCACCTTTACTGATCAAAAAATATAGCTGTTTCACCTCCTCAGTAAAAGTTAAATGCTCTGAATTTCAGAGGGTTCTAAAGTTGACCCTGTTGAACTCAATAAACTCTCCATAAACTCATACTTGCTAAAAATTATGATCCTTTTGAACAGTCCCTTCTACTGACCATATTATGTTTATTTTTAGATTTGAATGTGGTAGGACAGGCATCAAATTAATTATCACAAAAACTGATGTCACCTCTGCATACTTTTGTCATGCATATGTGATTTGCAACAAAGTTCACAGTTTATGGCACAGTGTATCACCTGCAATGGTGATATTGCACTCATGTGCATTAAATATGCAACATTTTAGGCCGATATCTTGTGATTTTCTATCAATGTCACTGGGAAAATCCTTTAGAAACTACTTACAAACTCACTGCATTGATCACAATAATTCAAGGAAATGTTTCACCACCAGATTTCCGTAGGCAACTATTAATGCAAAATAAATACTTCTCATTGTTCAAAATAATTTTATGGGATCTTTACATGCACATTAAATATGCAACATTTTTAGGCCAATATCTTGTGATTTACTATCAATGTTACTGGGACAAACCCTTAGAAACTACCTACAAACTCACTGCATAGATCGCTGTAATTCAACAAAATGTTTCCAAGGCAACTATAGATGTAAAATAAATACTTTTCATTGTTCACAATAATTATATGGCATCTTTACATGTACTTGAGAAAGTAGACTTGACTCTGTTTAAAATCTCACCCAAGAGACTATTGTGCAATGCAGTCCCAGTGCTGAACTGGATTGTCAACCAGAGCTTTCCGCTCAAGTTTCTGGAATATGACATGAAACTACAACCCAGATGTAAGATGGTATTAATAGACAATACAAAGAAGTGATATTTCTTAGCACCTTGCATTTTGCAGCTTTTTTAGGACCAAATTTTTTCTTTAGCCGTCCAGTTATCTGGTCTTCATTTAATGGTAGTTTGCTAGATTTGAGCATATGAACTGCTTCACTCATGGCTCTCCACCACTGAAACTTCTGAGTTGTCTGAAGATTTTCTAGTTCTATACAGATTACATAATAACTGTAAAAAATAATGCAAGACATTTCAAAACATGAACAAAATTTGAAACAGAAATAATCTTGTATAGATCAAAGTAAAATTTAAAAGAAAAGCAAAACACTGCAAATGCCAGCATCAGAAATAGAAGTAGAAAGCACTGAAAATATTCAGCAGATTAAGCAACATCTGTTGAAAGAAAAGTTGTGTCAACAGTTCAGGCGAACGATTGAATTTTGTTCATTAAATCAATGGCCTGTATGTTAACCTTACTTCTCTCTCCATAGGTACTGCAGTACCTGACGAGAATTTCTAGTACTCACTGTATTTATTTTAAAAACTAAAAGATATCAGCAACTAAAATAGTTGACATAGATTCTTTAAATTACTTACATCAGGAAATCATACAGTACTGTGCAAAAGTCTTAGGCATATATATATATATATATAGCTAGGATGCCTAAGACTTTTGCATATTTGGATATCTGTCGACATTGGGTGGAATGTGAGTTTGTAAATCTGGCAGGAACAAAAGGTGTTAGGAATGGCTAGGGTTGAGCACCAGGGGAGGTGTGCAGAACAGGTGGCAGAGAAGCAATGCCAGGGGTGAGCAGGCATGGCACACGTGCAGATACACTCAGCCCTGAGACACCAGGCAAGGTAATTTGATTCCAAATGACAGGTTTATTCATCATTGTCTCTCTAGTGTTTTCTGCTCCCTCCCCTCTCCCTTCTTTCCCTTCCCCAATCATGATGTTGCTCTCCCGGCCTCCTCCCCCACCTTCAGCCCACAATAGAGACCCATATCAGAATCCTCTTTATCATCACACACATATGTCATGAAATTTGTTTTTTTTTCCCCCGGCAGCAGTACAGTACAATACATAAAATTACTACAGTACTATGCAAAAGTCTTAGGCACCCTAGCTATTTAAAATCACAAAACCTTTGCTGGAATAAAAATCACAAAACTACTGTTAGTTTTAGTGCCCTGGGCTATAGAAGATGCAAAAGAATCAAAATTAGGTCCCATGAATATGTTCTGAAATACAGAGAACTGGTGCTCACTACATTTTTTTTTGTTTTTCACACCATTCTCTGTAAACTCTAGACTGCTGTGTGTGAAAATACCAGGAGATCAGCAGCTTCTGAGGTATTCAAACCATCTCACCCGGCATTAAAAAAAATTCCATGGTGAAAGTAACTTCAATCACATTTCATCACCATTCTGACATTTGGTCTGAGCAACAACTGAACCTCTTGACCATTATTTGCATGCTTTTATGCATTGAGTTGCTGCCACATGATTGGCTAATTAGATATTTGCATTAATGAGTAAGGGTACAAATGTAGCTATTAAAGAGGCCTCTGAGTGCATAACTACATTTATTACTCAGTTATGCTCTTCATTGATATTGAAGAACCTTAAACTAACAAGCTCATTAAGTTTGGTGACATTGCAATGGTCTTCTTTCAGAGATATGACATTGAGTTAGTAGTGAGCAATGAACAGGATCAAACTAGCGTTCTCTAGATTTCAAATTTAATTGAAGGCATATACAATCAGACACTTTGTCACCAAGTGCATGTGCAGACTTTGGCAAAATTATTTCTGGAGTTCAGTTTAGGCAGCAAAGTAATGAGCATCACAATTTGATAGAAAAAGATCTACTCATTTTTAAAGATTAGATGGCATTTCCAAAGACCACACAGTTTAATTACTATCTTTTAAGGTTTCTTTGAGATGGAGGAACTGACAAATTTGTTCTCCATAATGCACCAATCTTGTGTTTTTTTAAAGAAAGGACTGTCTCTTCTCCTAATGAACAGGATAACAAGGCAGAGCAGGTACAAACTGAAGGTCAAGAGCAAAGTGTAGAAGCAGATCCCTCACTTCCAATAAATAGATGACAAGTATGTATATGAATATGAACAAACAAACTGGAGGAACTCAGCAGGTTGGGCAGCATCCATGGAAACGAGCAGTCAACATTTCAGGCCGAGACCCTTCGTCAGGACTGTTCCTCCAGCTTGTTTGTATGTGTTGATTGGACCACAGCATCTGCAGTGTACTTTGTGTCAAATATGTATATATATGTGAGTCTATGAGCAAGCCACATCATTTCCTAATGTTGATTCTCAACCAAAAATATTGACCATTCCTTTGTTTCTACAGATGCAGCTTGACCCACTGAATGTTCCAGCAACACAAAGACATTTCTTCTCACCTCAATTATAAATGACTGCTTCTTTGTCCTGAGAGTATACTCATCAATTCCAGAATTAATGTTACAAGCTGAAGACTTTCCATTAGTACATACTGTAGCTGTGGGTAACTATAAGACTAAAGAAACTGATTCTGACAGTATTCAACCTGAAATGTAAATTCTACTTCGTGTTCCATAGATGCTACTTGACATGCTGAATGTTTCAGTATTTTCTGTTTTTGCTTAGTTCACATTTCAATTTTTCAATTTTCAATCACAGTCAATCTCTTTTTAAGATATAGCCTCTTCATTCCAAGAATCAATTATCGGACCTAGGACAAAATGCCTCCAATGCAAATACATCCTTCTGTAGGTAATCCAAATGAGGCTTCACTAAAGTCCTCTAAGATTTCAGCAAGACTTACTTTTGCACTCCAACCCAATTGTACTAGAGGTCAATTTACAAATTATACACAAAATTGCTTGTTGTACCCACATCAGTTCCCTGAGGAACAGCCCGCTAAGGTTCCTCCAGACATGAGCACTGATTAATTTCTTGCTGTTTAGAAGCTACACAGATTTTCTGTTCTTACCAAAACGTATAACCTCACATGTTCCCACCATATTTTCCATCTGTAACCTTCTCACCTAATCATATTCCTTTATGGACTCTTTTAATGTTCTTCACAAGTTACTTACAGACCGAGTCTTGGAAATTTGGATAGTGTATTGCTTAAAGTTAATACTGATTTCTGAAGCTCCCCACAGGGAGCTCTACCAACCTGACAAATGACCCATTTAGACTATTTCCACTTCTATAAGTTCTTTATCTATATTAGTATGTTACCCCAACCCCATGAGCTCTTACTAATCTAACAGTTGTACTATCAAAGCTGCTATAAAGGATTCATACGCATTGTACATGATGTTTGCAAAATCAGAAATCGTTTTTGTGTGAGAGTCTGTATAAAATTTCTAAGATGTTATTAATCTGAAATTTGAAGGAAAGATCTACTTTCAGCCCTACCAAATTCAATGACATAGTCACTTGAATGAATGAAATCACACAACATGGAAAATGGTCATTTAGCTAGATTGCCAATGTCAACTCTTTGAAAGAGTTATTAAAATCATACTGACAATGTGTTTGCATCAATTTCAGGCGACTCATCTTTCTGAACTGCTGTACTCTGGAATGTGCAAAGCTCCCATTACATCATTTTATTCTAAACTTTTATCTGTGATATATACATTTTCAAGTAAAAATGGTGTATATTAAGAACTAAATAATATTTAATTTTAAAGGAAAAATGTAGATGGTGAAGATCTGATACAAAAACAGGAATTACTGTAAATATTGAGCAAGTCAGGCAACATTTGCGGAGGAGCAGTTAATACCAATGATTTTATTAATCAAAGTAGGAAGAGCTAGAGAACAAAAATGCTTTAAATTACTGAAAAGAGGGAAGAATGGAGAGACTAAGAAAAATATGAATAAAGATTACAACTGGTATAAAGAATGAGAGTTGATATTTCAATCTGATTTATCTGGAGCAGATGTAAATAGACGAAAGTAAATGATAACAGAGGGAAAACAAAAATAAAAATCCTAGAACGGTGAGATCCAGACACTGAAGTTGCCAGAAATCTGAAATATAAGAGAATAATTGAAATACACATCATGTCAGAAAGTGCCTGCATGGTGAGAAGAACTGACTTAATATCAGAGGGGTTGGAGTTTAGAACTAGGGACACTTTGTTACAATTATACAGGACGTTGGTGAGGCCACACATGGATTATTGTACACAGTTTTGGTCCTCTTACTTAAAAAAGAATATGGTAACATTGGAGGCAGACCAAAAGAGATTAACTAGATTGATCCCAGGGATGAGAAGGTTGTCCTGTAAAAAAGGTTAAGTTATGTGGGTCTCCATTCTTTGGTGTTTAGAAGACAGAAGGAGGATCTAATTTAAACATAAGATTCCAAGAGCAAATAACAAATAGATGGCTCATCACTAGTAAGAAATTCAAATTGGAGCATAGTTTCAAGAATTTTAAATTGGAGAAGAAATTTCTTCATACAAAGAATAGTAAACCCCTGAAATTCTCTGCCCCTGAGAATTGTGAAGGGTAGCTCATTAAAAATATTTTTTAATGGAGGTACATAATTTTTGAAAGATTTACAGATTGAGAGCTTATGAGCACCTGCTATAAAGGAAGAATTGAGGCTTAGAGAAGATCAGCTATGATCATATTGAATGGTAGGTTAGGTGTGGGGGGGGGGGGGGGTTAGATGACCTGCTCTTTCTCCTGTTTTCTTATATTTTTATGTTCTGCCAGTGCTGATACAGACCGATTAATTATTTTAATTGACTGAATTCAGCTGTAATGTGCCTAAATAGGAGATGAGATGTTCCTCAATTTACATTTAGTTTCAGTGGATCACCATTACATGCTAAATGAAAAATTATAATTGTAGGATCAGGATTGAGGATTAAAATGACAGGTGAGTGGAAGCTCAGGTTCTCACTGAGTCTGAATGTAGTTGTTCTAAAAAATACCCACACAATCAACATTTTGGCATCTCCAAAACAGAGTAGTTCACAATGTAAGCACCAACTGCATTGCACTAAATTGAAAGGAGTACAAATAACTTACTGATTAACCTGGAAAGAATATTGGGTCCCTGTATAGCAGGGTGGAGGAGGAAGAGATAAAAAGACAGGTTATACATTTCTTACAGTTGCATGTTGTGACAGGATTTTATTGGAGATAGAAGAATAACCTAATTTTTCAAAGAGCAAAATTATGAAGAATGATCCATTGAATGGGAGGATTGGTCAGGTGGAAGGTGAGAAGGGAAATCTGTACTTACTCTGGAGAGAGGAGAAAGGCTGAGGGTAGAAGTGCAAGATATATAACAGATGCAGTTAACAGCACTGCCAATTATGGTGGAGGGGAAGTCATAGTTAATTTAAAGGGGAAACATTTCAGATTGTGGAAACTTAAAACAGATATAACATCACTGAAAACTGGGAGAAAGATATGAACGCTCACAGGAAGTAGAGTAGGAGAAAAAAAGCAGATGAATAGATTTGAGAGATTGTGGGCTTGTAATCCATTGTCTGTGATAGAGACGCAGAAGTTAGAATGGGTAGTGCAATATTGGACAAGAACCATTTAAAGAGTAAGAGTAGGGTAGAAATTAGCAGTATGAGCAATATGACTTTTGTGCTCTGTGATGTTTAAATTTTCTAGAACAGAAGTACTTAACTTCACTGGCAGTGGAATCCCCTGATTCCAAAATAAATGAACAATTAGGACAAATTGTCCTCGGAACATCTAATCAATCACTTTTTCAATTCAGTCACTGAGCTGTGTGATTTCCCTTATATCAATTTATTTAAGTTTTATCCATTTATGTAAATACCTGAAGGTCTTTCTCTACTAGGATGTGACATCCTTTTGATAGTACAATGAGATGCTGTATCATTATAATTCTTTCAAGATCCCCCATAAGCCATGGAAATCCATAATAATTCTTATGGTCAGTTCATTCTTCAAAATGACACCCAGAATAAATTGGAATCTCAGGAGAATTAAGTACCAACACAGAAATGTCTCCAGCAAGCATTTTAAGATCTTATTATAATGCAATCAAAGGTACCATTCATGAACTCAAGAGAAAATCTGCAGATGGTAGAAAACCAAGCAACACACGCACAAAATTCTGGAGGAACTCAGCAGGCCAGGTAGCATCTATGGAAAAAAGTACAGTCGACGTTTTGGGCCAAGACCCTTTGGCAGGACTCCTTCAATTGGGAATCTGATGATGTTCATCCTAAAAGATGGGTCATTGAAGAATGCGCATGTCTACAAATGCTTAACTAAAAGACAGATTATATAAATTTTGATAGCTGTGTGTTGGTGGCAATATTCATTTTCTGAAATCTGTATTTGTGAGTGCAACTTATATTTGAAGAAATGATTATCTCCTTTCACTTCAAACTAAATTTGCGCTGAGTCTTTTGGGATGCTAAATAGAATTACATTGATTAGAATTGATTAAGTTTAATGTAGCTATGATGGAATATAAATCATGAAATCAGTGAAATTTTCCATTAAATGTAAATTTACATAATGAGTTAATGCAGTCCCAGTAACAATTAGGATTAGACAGAAACAGATATAATTCATAAACAACACATAATAAACAGATCAATTCAACTGAATCAGAATTAATATCACCGGCATATGTTGTGAAATTTGTCAACTTTATGGCAGCTGTAAAAATAAATATATGATAAATAAACAAACAACTGAGTTAAGTTAAAATAAGTAGTGCAAAATAACAGGAAAAAAAAGCAGTGAGGTAGTGTTCATGGATTCAATGTCCATTTAGAACTCAGATTGTAGATGGAAAGAAGCTGTTCCTGAATTTTTGAGTGTGTGCATTTAGGTTTCTGTACTGAATTCACTTTATCAATAATAATGTTATTGAATCTTGTTCGTTATAATATATATATAATCATACTAGCACATATAACTCATGATGGATCACCACAGAAGAGATATTCTAATCAGTATAAACTTTAATAAGTAAGTGAATTATATATGAAAGTGCCACACAATTTAAAAATATACATCAACTTTATATTTTAATATAGTAATCTATTGCATCTTTTGTCTAAGCTGAAAAATAACACTATCTGATTCTTTTTTGAATTGTATGCACAATACCAGAACAAAATTTATATTTAATATAGTATTAGGAGAGAAAAGAATTGGGGAGAAAGGAAATTAAAAAGGAGTTGCATTAAAAATTATCAACCTTTGTAAACATTATAGTATGTACATTTCAGTTTTTACAACAAAATGAGATTTATTTTCTTGTCAGTTTCCCACCTACCTTTTCCCATCAAACTGCATAATTGGTATGGCATATTGGCCTCTGAGTAACATGTCAGGATTGAATAATTGTTTCAGATATTGTACAGCCTGGGAATGGATATCATCAAAGGCAAACTGTAATAAAACAGTAATGATTATACAATATACATATTAAAATTTTATTTGTAGTATTCTATGTATAACTTTGCAGTATTCTAAGTACAGAATAACTCAAATTTCAATCACATTTATATACATATTATATTCTTTTAACATTATTCTCTCCATCACATTTGATAATCGTTAAATGTGAAATAGATTCAATATTAATTCTTTGGCTCAAGCTCAATTCAATTCAAGTTCAAATTCAGATAATTGACATTCAGCTGTATACATGTATTCTGCTAAATGAAATAACATTCCTCCAGACCAAGGTGCACAACACAGTATATATAATTCACATACATAACGCATAAAGTAATATTACCACAAATAAGTTAAAAATAATAATGTGCATATACCATACAAATTGCGCTGTGCTCTTGATAAGTATCTCTGACGGGTGGAAGACAGACCAACCCCAAAGATCCTCTCAGCCGTCCTTGCAATCATTTTCAAGAGGATTGGGGTCAGATGTCTTATAATTCCATTATCAGCCGGTCAGTTCTTTGGTACAAATTCTAGTATTTAAATATTCATAATCCAATACATATTGGTGGACAATAACCAGAGCTGGGACCATTTTTTTCACTCTAGTTCTTGTTTTTTTTTCGATCCTTTGAAGCCAGCTGAATGAACCAGCGGAAAAGTGAGCAATTATATATGACATTTGGCCTCACTTCGCCTTCCTAAGAAAGAGGTTTATGTTGTGGTAGTCAACATCACAGCTTCTATTAATAATACATCAGGACTTCCTTATTTGTGTTACATTAAAAATAGATCTGAGAAATTTTGTGGCATTATACAGTAAATACTAGTTAAATATTTGATATACAATGGAAAAGTTTAAAGTTTTTACTCCTGACACAAAAAAAATCTCTAGTTTTTCCACCTATGTCTATATATTCAGAATCGGGAAGCATTTTAATTGAGGGTCAATACACCCTAGATTGCTTGATTTCACACATGATAATCATAGTATACGAATATCAGCAAGGACCAGTGAATAGCAATTGGGACTGAGATGACATTTCTCACCCTCTGCTCTAACAAGAAACCTAATAGTTCAATATGTTAGATCAGTTAAGTGAGCATAAAGCATAATTTGAACCTGGAATAGGCTAAGATTTCTTGCAGCATTGCAGTTAAAGTTTAAGTCAAGTTTATTATTATATTCATGGGTACATGTAAGCACAGAAGCAATGAAAAACTTACTTGCAACAGCATCACAAGCACATAGTGTCATATAGGAACTATTCACAAGAAAAATATAAATTACCCACAAACTGTTTCAAGAACAACAAAAAAAGTCCATTTTGGTGCAACTTGTCAAAATGGTCATAGTGTTTGCTAAACTGTAGAGATTAGAGTTTTCCCAGTTAATTCAACAATCAAGTGGTTGAAGGGAAGTAACTGTCTTTGAATCTGGTGGTCTGGAATTTCAGGCTTCTGTATTTTCTGCCTGCTGGTAGCTGGGGAAAGATAGGAATCTTTGTTGATGGATCTTGCCTTCCAGTGGTGGGGACAGATGTGACTGTATTGTCTTAAGCAGAATCCACTACTCTCTGCAACTTCTTACGCTCCTGTACATTTGAACTGCTGTAGCAGAACATGACAGACAATCAGTCAGGATACATTCAACAGTACATCTGCAGAATTTCTTGTGTTTATCCTCCAATATGTTAATGCTCAAGAATTTAAAGCTGCTGATCTCTCCGCAATGGAATTCCTAATGTAGACTGGAACATTTGTCTTTCTTCCCCTTCCTGAAGTCAACAATCAGCTCTTTACTTTCACTGAAGTTCAGCGAGAGATTGTTTTTGCAATACCACTCAACCAGATGACCTGTCTTACTCTGGCAATCTGACTCATCTCCTTTAGTGGTTATCCAGCAGCAGAAGCACCACTAGGGCATTTGAACATGTGTGCATAGAGAATAAGCACACAGCCCTGAGGTGCACCTATTTTAATGATTAGTGAGGAGATATTGTTACCAATCTGCAATGATTGAAGTCTTTAAACAGGGAAAATGAGTATCCAGTTGTAGAGGAAGTTTGATAATGACCTTCGATGGGATGATTGTGTTGAACACTGAGCTGTTGCCAATGAATGCCTATATGAATACCTGGTGTCCTGGTGACCAGAGCAGAGTAAAAAATCAGAAAAATGGCATCTGCTGCTGACATGTTATGGTTGTTGGAAAATTGGATCCAGATGGTGTTGATTTGTACTATAACCATATGCCTTTTTGAGCCAGATGCGAACCTCATACCACAGAAGAGACAGATTGAATATGTCTGCAAATACCCCAGTTTGCCAACACAGATGTTTAGCACTCAGCCACATACACCATCTAGACCAGACTTCTTTCATGGTTTTACCCTCTTGAAGAATGCTCAGATGTCATTCTCAGAGACTGAAATTACAGGGTCATCTAAAGATGTGGGGGCAGGTATGAGTGTGCCTTATGTCACCTTGTTAAAATGTGCATAAAAGGCATTGTGCCCATGCTATCCAATTTCACCTTGTATGAAGATGTAGCAAGCCCTCCCACAGCTGTTGAGCATCCATCTGATTCCAGTTTAATCCAAAAGTGCCCTTTTGCACTCACAAGGGCCTTCTGAAAGTTGTACAGTACTGAAATTTCTTATAAAACTTGAGTCACAAGATCTACATACTACAGATTTAGCCCTTAGCAGATCACAAATCTTTTGGTTCATCCACGGCTTCTGATTGAGGAAGACTTGGAATGATTTTTGGGTACACACTTATCCACACAAATCTATATAAAGTTAGTGACGACTATGGCATATTCATTTAAGTCCGCTGATGAATTCTTGAACATATTCTGCTCATTGACTCAAAGCAATCCTGCATTTACTCTTTTGCTTCTGCTGTCCAGTTCTTTGTGGTGCTTCTCACCAATGCCATGCTTCTCAGTTTCTGTCTGTATGCAGACAGGAGAAGCACAGTGGGTGAGAGATGGAGTGGTTAGCATTGTTGATGGTGGTATAGCAGTGGTCAAGTGTATCGAGTCCTCTAGTATTGCAGTTGATGTACTGATAGTTGTTAGGCAAACACTTCTTCAAGCCTTATTATCCATGATATGACAGGCTATGTTGGTTTGTCTTGTTAATCGCAGCAATTAGTTCCTCAAGTGCAAGCTTGATGTCTACCTGACATGAAACATAGACTGCAGTTAGGATGATGAAGAAGAGTTCGCAAGTAAGGTAGAACGGTCAGCACTTCCCTGCAAGGTGTTCCAGTTCAGTGGAAGCAAGAATGGGACAAAAGCACATGTCAGTGAACTAGAGTGAGTTATTTACAATGTATCATGCCAAATGATGTACTTGCCCACTGAACTACAGGCCCTCCCCAGGTCACAGTCAGAAATCTGGTCAAGAACTGAGTTCCCACATGGTAGAGGATCCATGCAGAGGTCAGTTATTCCCCAGGAACAGATAGTCTAGATCTCAGATTATTAATGATATTATTTTAAAATATTTTAATGCATAGAGGTTTTAAATGCTAATGACAGCTTTAAATGGAACACCACTGTTAGCCCAGATGCTATATTACTAAACTGGATTTGAAAATTGGACATCAATGTGTTAACTAGAATATATTCTTCTTGGGTTCTGTATGGCAAAATTCCAGCTAGTATCAAGTAGAGTGTCCAGCTGTCCACAGCAGCTGGCAAATCCATTCACATCTGTCTCTCAAATGCTCATTTGTATGTATGGACTGTACATAAATTGGGTGTTTGTAAATCAGAAAGAACCTACTATATGTGTATCGGTAAATTTGATATGTGCAAATTCTCCTAATCATATGCTTCTAACTGCTTTCTTTCTTTAGAAAAAAGATACCACAGTTATACAGAAGTACCTTTATAGCACTAGGCATATCATCAACTGCAGGAGTTCCTATATCAAATTCAATTCCACCATGCAAATGGAAATATTCATTTGTTTTGTATTGAAAATGTCTACATTTGAAGCCTGGGCCCAGAAGAAGGGGTGGAAACTCACGTTCCGTTTTTAACTTTTCATCTGTAACAAAGAAAGGAGATATAGTGAATGGTGATAGCATTTCTAGCACATCAGTTCAAATGATAATTGTGAAGAAAACCTGTGAATAAGGTTGAAATATCGCGTTGTTGTTTTAGAATTAAATTGCCTTCATGTGTTTCAATGACATTAAAGACAAATAATTTTGTAAGTTAAAAATGCCTTCATTCTTTTAAACTATTTAATTCTGCAACTGTCAAACTGCAACCAGTTCTTCACCATAAAATTTGCAAGATCAAATCATTATTAGTTGAAAAATGATTTTGTCTATTTTAATTCATCTGGTTAAACTCTAAAATAACCTCCATTATAGCAATTACCTGCTTTCAAAATTTTTTCCATGATTCTTGCATTCTCTATTCAGTCAGAAAATTATTTTACGTAGAGTTCACTCATAAGTGATAAAAAAAAAGCGGCCAATGAGTGTTCTTGACATACTACACCTTTTGTAATTTTCATTTTACTTCTAGAGTTAACAATGTAGTGCCTTAACATTATCAGTACCTATATTAATATTAAATCATCTTTAAGATCATACACTCTCCCATTTGAGATTATTTAATTTATTGATGAGGAAATTAACATTTTGCCCATTTTAGAAAATTAATTCACTTCACTTTAGTTTCCTGGAAATTACATACTGAAAATTTAATCAGATTGCACTTTGATTGCTTTGAGTTATGGTTGGCAAAATAATAAAAAAAATTCACATCCTGAAGTAGGTAAAATATTACATGCCCAAGTTAAAGCCTGCTCTGCTAGGGGTCTGATTTATGACAGAAGTACTGAGGAGCTTGAGCCCAGAAATCAGGTTAAACAGCACTGATCTGTTAGGAAGGTAGCTCTTCTCAGAGCAACTATGGATGCATAGTTGATTCTTACTTTTGCCCGAATTCTGAGAATAAATAAAAAAATGGCACTAGGACAGACAAAATTCAGAATGGATCCAAAAACATGTGCAGGATCCTAGTTTAATTAAGAACTTTCATTTACAATTTTCTGCCAAATGCTCAATACCACTAGAAAATACCAATCCAATATGAGCAGTATAATCACAACTACAGTTATACATGTACTTCTTCCCTGTCAAATAGGAAGAGGTTATTTATGTCTAAAAATGTGGTGCTATGCAAATATATGGCATAAGTATATAAATATAAATCTTAAAGGTAAGCCTTATTTAGAAAGAGTACAGCATTTCTAGAAAGCTTGTACTTCACTGAGGGTAGTTGTGGCATTTGTGGTGATAGAGATTAGGAGAGTAGCTTCTTTCTATCTGTGAGAAGAAATTGTCTCCTTAGCAAATGAAGCAGGCCCTTGAAAATAGAGCTGAGTGTATACAGTTTTGGAGGAGCCTAAAAAACTTAATTGTCAAAAAAAAATGATGGAGTCAAAATTTAAGTTTTTGGAACACATGCTTCTTCAGAGCGAGCCACATACTGGCTATACAGAAATTCTATGTCTGTCAAGGCACTCAGAAAACTAAGATGGGTGGTACAAGCTGCTCACACTCAGAAATTGCGGAGGGTTGCCTTGGAAGGGCAATTCAAATCTGCTGTTTACAAACTTAATGTGCTCAATAGACTAATGCTCTAGTTTTAGAAGTTTTGATGAATGAATACAAAAAAGATTAAATTTGACTCATGATATTAATAAGAGATTGTTCGAGAAGCAACTTTATCAGGCTGCCTTTCTAATATAAAAACAATGAAGAAATCTAATAATTTCTTTGAAAACTTTCTTTTAAACTTTGCTTTCTATTTAGATTAGGCTTGAATGGGGAGAATTATCAATATCAGTGAATTGAAAGATTCATCAATATAGCTTAGGTGTCCTTTGGCCTGATACGCTAGATTATGAATTGCAAGGTAAGAGCAGTGAAATACAACTTCAGTTTCCTTAGTTAAATGGGATTAGAATTAACATAAATGTTGCTTGATGGCTGGCTTCGAGTTGGCAGGCTGTAGGGCCAATTCTTGTTTGACTTGGTGACTTTTCTATATTCTTGCTCTCAACTATTCTGGTGCAGAAAATAGAGAAGGCAAAATTATAGAATAAACAATCATGAAGATTTTTTGCTAAATTGTTTTCTTGTAATTTGTTTTGATCTGGGTCCTGGGCAGCTTGTTCTATTTTCTGAGAGAAAGATGTAACACGGGGCTCAAGTAGAATGAAGGGATTAAAATATACTTAAGTAATACTAATATCAATAATCTGTAAAACTTTATTAATATTATCATCTATATGCATGAATTAATAAAGTTCTTTCCCTTAAGGCCAGTCTTTTGAGTGATTTAGGAAAATAAATGCACAGAAAAGGGCATATATATATATTATAATGTTATTTATAAAGTTTTCAGATTCAGCAAACATGATGTTAATGGTAACCTTTACCAGAAAATGGAGGTAGAAGACTGCTCAAATCCGGAATTTTCCTTTTCTCTTTCAGTGCAATAAAAAATGGCACAAGGAAGGCAATTAACTTGAGATAAGTGATGTCTCTGTGGATCTCTGCTTTCCTTGTCAGATACTTCTCAACGAGCTTCTTGTGAAGAATCAGTCTCTGCTGTAGTCTCTGATATTTTACTAGATCAATTTCTTCTTCTGTAAGTCTAACAGCATTATCAAGAACAAAATCTGCATCATATGTGAACAAATTTTGATGTTGCTTAACACTTATGATGTAGGGGTTGATTTGAAGTAGAACATTGTTCACATATTTCATAAATAACTCCACCTCTGCACAACTGTTGGGATCATATGTTGGTTCAGTGTGTACATCAGTACTGTAGATTCCTTCAAAATCATGATCAGTTGAAATATCTATAAGTCCTATTTTGCAAAGAATAAATTCTAAATTAGAAATCTGATTTCTATTATGCTTTTAGAACATAAAATCTATAGATATTACAGTACAGAAAGGATTATTCAGTCCTTTGTTTAGTGTCCCAGATTTTGCATTTTGTTGAAATAAAATGTTTGAAATACCTATGTTACACATGTTTATATTGTGGTTTAGTTTAATTAATAGTTTCCTTAATATTTTATAACTATTTCTCATTTGGTATTTACATCGTATTGCCAGACATATTATTAACGTAATCATGACTGAATCATAATATATAGCATAAACAGATCCACAGTAAAGCTTTTTCCACTGTGCTCCAAACTACAAGTGTTCCTCTAACACATCTACATGAAACTTTGATCTTCCTTGTGGGCATTTAGCTATACAGGCCAAAAAAAAAAAACAGGTTCACAGAGTAAAAAACTACCCAAAAGCAGTTTTACCAGAGCAGCAGCTGAAGGGCTCAATAGACAGCATGAACCATAGGGCCTGTTTCTGTGATTCTATTTCTCACAAGAAAGGTCTGGGGCATGAGGTTGAAATAACAGATCATGAACATTAGGTGACAAATGAACTGGCAAAATATTGTGCAGATGAAACAAAATAAGAAAGCATCATTGACAAAAATTTTGGCACTTTTGATTTACTAATGATTCAGCAGTCTGTCAAAATAAAAATTAAGAAGATTTTCTTCTTTGGCTAGGGTCATCAGAGGAAAGATGAGTATTTCATCAACTCCACAATGGTGAATCTTGAAATTGGTAAAGTGTTGATCATACAAAATCCATTTGAAATGTTGTTGGTTTCCCTGCTAGTTGCTTTCTACCAAAGCGCATGTAATCATCATACTATTTGTCAGATGGAAACAACCTAAATACCTATCAGGACATGAGATAAGCCTGGAACATCAGGCTTGTAAATGGCGGTAAATACGATATGCAAAAGCAATGGTCATTGTAGATGCAGAACAAGGATGGTAATTTCAATCAAAATATCACAAATGGAAAGATGTCCCTTAAAACGTTATAATAGTAACAAATGCTTTATTTAACATGGATTTGCATTCCACAGAGGTAATAAAGTTAGGATCATCTTGTTCCAGAAACTATTTAGAGATGTTTATATTTGTAGACCTGGGACTCAACACTTCCCTTTACAACTGGATTCTTGACTTTCTGACCAACAGACAGAAATCAATAAGGATAGGTAGTAGCATCTGCGTCACAATTATCCTCAACATCGGTGCTCTATAAGGCTGCGTCTTCAGCCCCCACTTTACTTCCCAAACACTCACAACAACATGAACAGATTCTGCAGGTGACATGACTGTAGTGGGCTGACTCTTAAATAACAATGAATTGGAGTACAGGAAGAAAATAAACCTTTCCTTTGATGTCAGCAAAACAAAAGAACGGTCATTTCCTTTAGAAAGTGGGTGTGATGTACATGCTCCTATTTATGTCAACAGTGGTGATGTCAAGATGGGTTGAAAGCTTCAAGTTCCTAGGAAGGAACATCATCCATAGCTTGTCCAGGTCCAACCACGTAAACACCATGGCCAAGAAAACACTCCAGTGTCTTACTGCCTAAAGAAATTTGGCAAGTCCCCTTTGACCGTCACTAATTTCTATCAGTACTTCATAGAAGGCATCCTATATGGATGCATCACAGTTTGGTCTGGCAACTATTGTGCCCTACAGAAAGCTGTGGACACAGCTCAGCAAATCATGGAAATCAACCTCTCCTGTCTACACTTCACACGTCCTCAGTAAACCAGACAACATAATCAAAAACCCCACCTACCTGGACATTCTCTCTTCTCCCACCTTCCATTAGGCAGAAGGTACAAAATCCTGAAAGCATATACCACCAGGCTCAAGATCAGCTCCTAATCTACTGTTACAAGACTATGGAATAGTCCCCTGTCATGATTAAATGGACTCTCTTGTTATGGCTTTGTACCTTATTGTCTATGTGCACTGCACTTTCTCTGTGACTGTGACACTTTATTCTGCATTCTGTTATTGCTTTCCCTTGTACTATCTCAATACACTGGTGTAACAAAATGATCTGATGGATAGGATTCAAAACAAAGATTTTCACTGTGCCTTGGTACGTGACAATAATAAACCAAATTACTATTTACTTCACCATTGATTACTCAACTTCATTGACTCTTAGCTGATCTCACAGGAGAGCAAGGGTAATGCTTAATCTTTCATCAAATACTTGTAAAATTAAATTCATTAATATGATGGGACAGAATGTGAATGTTAAACACACAGTAACAGCTGAATAGCAGACTAAGGTTTTTTTCAATGATTATGGACTTAACATCAGATTTATGAAATGTATCCAGATTTTTACAAAGACGGTGAATTGTCGAACGAACTATGGGATTTGAGTCACTGCAATACATTAATATCTACACTGTTCGAGCCAAAAGACCTGACAATACAAAGATAGGCAGGGGAATAAACTAATAGAAAGCAACAAAAATTTTTTGTGAATGGTCAAAAATATGTAGGGAAGTGTATGATTATCCACTTCATTGAGGTATAAAACAAAATATTCTTTAGGGGGAGTCTGTTGAATGCTGCTCCACAAAAACATCAAAAATATGTTGCAAGTGTAACACCAAGTATAAAAGCAGAAAAGTCTTGCAACATCTTTGGTGAGAGCATAGTTGGAGTACTGAATACAGTTTCAATCTCCTTGTTAAAAGATATATAATGAAGCCACCTCAGAGAGGGTACACCTGCTTGATTTCTAAGAGAGATGACTTGAGCAGTTGGCCTCTACTCATTGGAGTTGACAAGGTTAGATCTTACATATTGAAATATTTAAGATCCCTGAAGGGGCAGAAAAGGTAGGTTCCAACATGGGGTGGGGGGATATAGAAGGCAAAATAATCTTGGTTCGCAAACAGTGGTGTATCTTTGGAATTGTTTATGCCAAAGAGCTGTGGTGGTTGAATCACTGAACAGCAGGAAGATGGAGTTTGAGGGTATCAGTATTGCCCATATTTTACTTATAACCATCTGTTATAGCATTAGGTAAATTGTAAAATATGCATTAAAATATTCATATTATTACTTATGTTCCTGCATTAGTTGTTTTATTCAGATGTGTGTTGCAAAATTCGATATAGCATGTTAGGTTTTATTTATTAATCATCATGTAAAATATTTAATGGCCTACTTAATATTGTGTTTTGATATTTTCATGTTTTATTGTGGTTAGAGTCTACTGATTTTCTGTCTGTCCTGAGCTGCAATATATCTTAATCTGTCTCTGTGTTTTTCTATATTAACTTTATTGTGTTATATCTTAACGAGAATTTTTACTTAGTGTAAATGTGTTATGAACTTAAACTTAATACTCCTTAAAATAATTTTCCAGGGCACCCATTCATCTGAATTCCAGCCTGTTTGAAAATGAAAGGAATGCGAACCAAACTATTTCTGTACTTTCTAAAATAAAAATTACATAATTGCATATATTAAAGATTATCCAGAACAGCAGATCTTTCCATATTTATTGCTACACATTTTCCAGTATTTGTCAAAATATTTTAGATATAGAGGAGTATAGATAGCATTCATGGAAGCAGGCTTTTTCCACTGAGGTTAGGTGGGACTACAACCAGAAGTCATGGGTTAAGGATGAAAGGTGAAAAGTTTAAGGGGAACATAAAGGGAAACCTCTTCACTCAGAGGGTCATAAGAGTGTGGAATGAGCTGCCAGAACAAGGAGTGCATACAAGTTCAATTCCTAATGCTTAAGCGAAGTTTGGATAGGTACTTGGATGGTTGCAGTCTGGAGGGCTATAGTCCCAGTGCAGGTCGATGGGAGTAAGCAGTTTAGATGGTTTCATCATGAACTAGATGGGCCAAAGGGCCTGTCTCTGTGCTGTACATCATTATATGATTCTATATAATGTTCAACAATTGCAAATAATTACCTGCTTTAAGAAACTCAGAAAATATATTTTCCTTTGTCTCAGGAGTTCCATCAACACTGGTATTGATATTGGAGCGCCAGGATTCTGAAAAGAGCACCCTTTTTTCCTTTGGCATGTAAGCTCCATGCCACAGTGCTTTCATTGTGTAGTCCACATTTATCAGCATTTGCCCAATTAGTGTATCATGATAAGCAGGTGACAGAAGGCATGAAGAACTATGATCAAAGTTGCCATCTATATAAATAGATGGAAGTTGATTCATAACATAAATACCCATCACTAATTCCCTCAAGATTTGATGGAATTCTTTATAATTAAATGGAGCATTTGGTACCACTGGAGCGAGAACAATAGCGTTGGAGTAATTGAAGTCTTTCATTTGGCTTGACAATCCAGTGGGGAATTGGATTGGATACTGAAATTCTTCAATAGGCTGAAGCCAGCTGCAGGTGGCTGTGGCAAGCAATTCTTGCAAATCATTCAAATTATATTTGCTTAGGTTAATATTTGCATTCATTTGCTCTTCCAAATTGGCTTCCTCATTATTTTGCTTGCCCTGTTTTACTCTAGAGGAAGCCAGTTTCTGATTTCTATGAGAATACTCCTGCAAGAAAAGATACAACTTTAGTGTACTTTAATCAAAATATTATTTTAATATTGTTTATTGATAATGCACATCTATTTCCTAAACCATTATTTTGCTATTTTCTGTAGACTGTAATCAGCCTTTGTGAAAAAAAGGATAATTATTTAAATAACACAAGAAAATCTGCAGATGCTAGAAATCCAAAGCAATGCACACAAGATGTTGGGAGAACTCCGCAGGTCAAGCATAGAGTCAACAGAATATCAACTGTTCACTCTTTTCCATAGATGCTGCCTCACCTGCTAAGTTCCTCCAGTATTTTAGGTATGTTGCTAATTATTTTATAAGTTTATTTATTGCCAATTAATAATAATGATAGGTTTATTTATATTTTTGTTCACTTCTCTTGATGTGACCATTATGTTTATTCCATTATGCACAAATATTGTGAAATTTATAGAGCAGATAACAACTCCACTATTAGCATATTTGGATGGATTGTAATAAACTCACTGAATACAAAACTAACCTTTAACTTCTTGTCATTATTCGCCATCTTTTTTTACATAATTTTGCTCTGCTTATATCTTTGTTGCTTTCAACAGATGTAATGAGTTCCTGTAGAATCCTTCGTCAATTTAGCAGCCCACCCCATTCAACATTTTCCTTTCTACCCAAGGTTTCCCAAAGTACGCTCAAATCTCTTGAGATTCTCGCCTACGTCCGCTCATATACTTTCTAAAATCGTTTTTATCAGCACTATGCCTAACATGATACTATTTTAATTCTCTACCCACGCAACAGCGTTCCTTCCTAGCCCTCATACCAGCTGGTATTATAAATAGTTCCCTCTCCCTTTGTACTGTAGATAATACAATTGAAACTGATGGTATTCTGATTATTAGCGTCAATAAGGATAGAGTTCTTCTAAGGTAAGTAATATTCCTGAATTTGGCACAATTTTGTTGTGAATGATAGTGTAAACTTAAGTTAATGGAGCAATGCCGAGGTTTGTTGGTTGGAATTACTCTCAGAAGGTGATCAGATTAGTAAAACCGGAAACTGTCAAAGATTTTGGTAAAATTGAAGGTTGAAAGTGGAGTGTTTTAGAAGTAGTGAATTGGTACTGATGTTGCTAGATATGAAACTGAAACTGTCACTAAGAATGGTAAAGTTAGAATATTGTTGGCTTGTTTGAATAATAACAAGGTTAGTAGAATGCCACCCTGATATAAACAGAGAGATGGGTAGATATACTGAAATAGTCTATCGCCAGGATTTATAGATGTCACTTAATTTGGTAGACTGAGCTTGACGGACTTGCAAGGCTTGATTGGGAAGCTGTAAATAAAATTAGTAGTTATACTATAAGATCGTCAATGCAAATACTATAGTCAAACTGGTGAGGTTGTCCCCGACGATGATCGACAGTCACTGAAGTCAGACGATTGTCACTGAGGACAAGGGGTAGAGCTGTCTTTGAGTCAGGCAGAGTAAGCCGTAGTTACATCCGTGAAAAACCGAGGCTGATAGTAGTCACTAAAGTCAGTAAAATGCTCGGGATTTGGCTGTAGATCCTCCAGCTTGCAGCAATGTTGGAGCCAAGACGGTTGCGGAGACCCACGGCGTTGTCAAGTCGGTTAACTCACACCCGCTCCTGTCCGTTACTAACGAACGCCGTCTCCTTGACAACACAGCTGGCCGACCATGAGCCCCTGCGCACCAAGCCGCTGCTTCCTCTTCCGGTTTCTGTCGCTTCTCCACGACCGCCGTCGAGCAGCCAATGGAAGGTAAAGTGGTGTGGGGAGCTGGTGTCAGTCTCGGGCTTCCCTCCCCAGCCGTATAATCCCCCTTTACTCAACAAACGGCTCTTAGTCGACGTCTGTGCTGCTTTCTGCCATTGCAAATTCTTTTGCAGCCCGTATCTTGTTCCAAACTGCGCTGCTGTCACTTCAGGGTTGCGAAAAAGAGTACAGTTCCCACCAGAGCAATGGGCGAACTCGCACTAAGTCTCAAGGGGAAAAAAAGCTTCGCTTAGCAGCAATAATCATAATTAAAATCTATCCGAAACACTAATGTAATCTGTGACCCCACTAGTATCATTGGCTCTTCCAAAGAAATCTAGAAAGCTACTCCATCCAATGATAATTACTGAAGAGGAACTGTCAGCCAAGTTGATGAAACAGATATCTCGCGAATCTCTATGCGCAGAGATTCTTGACATATATACCTCTTTCCAGACACAAGAGATTGTGCAGATGCTGGAAATCTTAAGCAATACACAAAAATGTTGGAGGAACTTAGCAGGTCAGGACTCATCTCCGGAGGGAGATAAACAGTCGATGTTTCGGGCTGAGACCTTTCATTTCAGCTCGAAAGTTCGGTCGGCTGTTCATTTTCTTCCATAGATGTCGCCTGACCTGCGGAGCTCATTCAGCATTTTATGTGTGTTGCTACATTTCTTCCCACCTATGGTTTTAGTATGTCACCCGAAGCAGGACGATTTCCGCGTAGTGTAGTAACAGTGGCGAGATGTCGGGAAGATTTAAGGAATCGGATTTTGCATTTTATAAGTGAGATAAATCGGAAAAGCCTTTACAGAATAAATATCCTAGAATCTTTCTACAAATTAAGCACATTGCTTAAAATATTGGTGACATCGCATAATCGCTGTGCTTTAATTTCTCCAGCAGGATAAGTTACACGGATGCTATGAAGGCTATTATTCTAGCTGCTGGCTACGGCACAAGACTCAATCGTGATCTGCAGAATGATAATAGTGGAGATTTCAAGCATCTCTATGGCATCCCTAAGCCCCTTTTACCAGTAGGAGATCAACCACTCATCAGTCATTGGATGACGGCGATAAATACGATCAAGTCCATCGACGCAGTTTATGTTATTGTATGTCTACATACTGATTTTTTTTCCTGAAGAAAAATGATCTTTTCAGACTAGAAGAGTTCAGCTAAAATAATGACCTGACTACCTAAGGCATAATTTCAACATGTGCAGATGACACAAAACTTGGAAATATAGTAAAAAAGCATGATATGGATGTCAAAACTGTTGATAATTGTTTATGGCAGAAACTGAGCACATTGTTACAAACAGAAAAGGCAATATAACTGAAATGTACAATACTGGAAAGTGTAGCAACATGAAGCCTGTGGGCATCGAAAGCCTTCAAAGGTGGTAAAATGTTGAAAGGACAACTATAATTAAGATGAATAGATTACAAAGTAAGGTTTATACAAAATAGGACTCATCTTAATAAATTTCCATCTTGGACCAAACTTAAAAAAAATCAAGGAAGGATGGAAAAATGACATTAATCTCCTTTGAGCAGAGAAAGTTAAAGAGAGTTTTGTGGAGAGTTTGAAGAACTAAAACAAAACGGTTATGAATAGCAGATTTGGGAGTTACAGATACAGGATAATTGTAAAATAACTGGAGGTGACAACATATATATGCTCTGAATTATTGGAATTTCAGAAAGGGGTTGAAAGCAAATTCAATAACTTCCCACAGAGAAGTGGTGGACAACTGAAACAGAAAAAAAGTAACAGTTCTGAAGTGGAAGAAAATAACTCCAAAAGTTTCTCTTTTTTGGTTTGCAGAAATCATTTGTTGCAAAATTAAGTGTATTTTCAATGTTTACATTTATAATCTGGGTCAATCAGAATTTTCTTTCTAAGTTTATAACCTATTGAATAAGTAAAAATATTATCCTTGCAACTTGTCACTGGTTGCCAATGATCTTTGCAGACTAATGATCTCTATTATGCAAAATTTGAAGATTGGGCAAAGGAGTTCCAACTAGTCACAGTCCTAAATGATGGAACAACAAGCAATGAGGTGGGTATTCACTGCTATATCCAGGATTTTCAATCAATGATTTGAAATTGATAACTTTCAAAAATACAGTACTGCATCACAATGGAAATTACAATTTGGATACAGATAAGCTTCAACTGATTGTTTCTTTTTAATTCCAATGTAAAAGTGAAAAATAATTGTTCAGTAAGTAACTATTTATGATAGGGATAAAATTACTTTATTCATGAATGGTAAATGCAGTTATTCATTTGTTTCCCATTTTTACTATTAATATTCAGGTAATGCTTAGAGAGAACATTAGAAGGTTGTAACAGATCTACATGTATAGATTAGGTTATAATTGAGAGTGATACACAGCTAATTTATTGATGTCTTTGATCTGTTTCTAAATGCTAGAACTTCCTGCCAGTATCTACAAACCCCATTTCTAGAAAAGTTGGGATATTTTCCAAAATGCAATAAAAACAAAAATCTGTGATATGTTAATTCACGTGAACCTTTATTTAACTGACAAAAGTACAAAGAAAAGATTTTCAATAGTTTTACAGAGCAACTTAATTGTATTTTGTAAATATACACAAATTTAGAATTTGATGGCTACAACACACTCAACAAAAGTTGGGACAGAGGCATGTTTACCATTGTGTTACATCACCTTTCCTTTTAATAACACTTTTTAATCATTTTGGAACTGAGGATACTAATTGTAGTAGATTTGCAATTGGAAATTTTGTCCATTCCTGCTTGATATAAGACTTCAGCTGTTCAACAGTCCGTGGTCTCCTCTTCATGATGCGCCATACATTTTCAATAGGAGATAGATCTGGACTGGCAGCAGGCCAGTCAAGCACACGCACTCTGTGTGTACAAAGCCGTGCAGAATGTGGTCTGGCATTGTCCTGCTGAAATAAGCATGGACGTCCTGGGAAGAGATGTCGCCTTGATGGCAACATATGTCTCTCTAAAATCCTAATATACGCCTCAGAGTCAATGGTACCTTCACATACATGCAACTCACCCATGCCGTGGGCACTGATACACCCCCATACCATCACAGATGCTGGCTTTTGCACCTTTCGCTGATAACAATTAGGATGATCATTTTCATCTTTGGCACGGAGAACTCGACGCCGGTTTTTTCCCGAAAACTAGCTGAAATGTGGACTCATCTGATCACAGCACATGGTTCCACAGTCTTTCAGTCCATCTGAGATGAGCTCGGGCCCAGAGAACTTGCCGGCGTTTCTGTATAGAGTTGATGTATGGCTTCCTCCTTGCATAATACAGTTTCAAGTTGCATTTCTGGATGCAGCAACGGACTGTTAAGTGACAATGGTTTTCCGAAGTACTTCTGAGCCCAGGTGGCTATGATTGTCACAGTAGCATGACAGTTTCTTATGTAGTGCCGTCTGAGGGCTCAAAGATCACGTGCATTCAACAGTGGTTTCCAACCTTGCCCTTTACGCACTGAGATGTCTCTGAATTCTCTGAATCTTTTCACAATATTATGTATTGTAGATGTTGAAAGACCTAAATTCTCTGCAATCTTGCATTGGGAAATGTTCCATTTGAACTGACTAACAATTCTCTCACAAATTTTGGCACAAAGGGGTGAGCCACGATCCATCCTTGCTTGCAAAGACTGAGCCTTTGATGGACGCTACTTTTATACACAGTCATGATACCTCACCTGCTACCAATTAGCCTGCTTAATGTGGAGTCTTCCAAACCGGTGTTACTTTTCAATCTTATTTTAACTCTGTCCCAACTTTTGTTGAGTGTGTTGCAGCCGTCAAATTCTAAATTTGTGTATATTTACAAAATACAATTAAGTTGGTTAGTAAAACTATTGAAAATCTTTTCTTTGTACTTTTGTCAGTTAAATAAGGGTTCACATGAATTAACATCACAGATTTTTGTTTTTATTGCATTTTGGAAAATATCCCAACTTTTCTGGAAATGGAGTTTGTACATACATTCTAAGTTATAATTTAGCTCCTTGTGCATGCTCTGCCATTCAATAAGATCAGATTGCCTTTAAACTTCATTGCCACTTTTCTGTGCTAACCAATTCTACTTGATATCTAAGACTATATTAACTTCTATCTTAAGCGTAAAATGATAAAAACTTAAGTGTACAGAAAGAAATTTTTCTGGCCCCCCCCCACCCCGAAGATTTGTTACCCTCAAAATAGTTTCATCTCTTGTCCCATCATCCCTTATATATTGAGATAGGATCCTGTTTCTAGATACTCAAACCAGGGAAGTATAGTTACAAACTTATATTAACCATATTTATTGATTGGAGACTATAATTGTAATGAAACCTGACACAAGACATGGGTTCATTCCATTATGTATATTGACCATCTGTAATTTTTAAATATAACAGGCACTTTACAAATTTTAATTATCCAAGGGACCTCTTTGCAAAGTGCCAAGGAAAGAAACATAAGGGTGTCCTCACATTTACAAGATTTTTGTTTTTAAATAGGTATTAAACATATTGTGATTAAAATGTTATATGATGTGTAAATTTTATAATTTACAAAGTTTTGGAGTTTTCTTGCCTGTTTAAAATCAGCTTGTTCTCTTTTTAGAAACGTTTAGGTGCAATTGCTTGTCTTCAGCTTGTCATTACTCAGTTTAACATCGATGATCATATATTGGTTCTTGGCGGGTAAGCAATAATAATGAGCACAATAAATGGCTATTAAAGGTTTTAAAATAAAATAATGATTTAAAATATGCAATATTTAACCTCAATTTTAATTTTAATTAACCATATAAGCTTTTTACAAAGTATATTAATATTTAACATTAGTCTGTAGCTATTTGCTTATATATTTGCTTATGGTATTTGCTTATAACAGTAGTACTCACTGATAAACAATTCAAAGAACAAAATAAGTTAGTCATCAAAATGTAATTTGTTTTGTATTCTTTCTTCACAATTTAACCTTTAACATATCTGTGTGGTCTTTAAATAAGATTGTCTCTCATATTTCTGAACTGTAGAAAGCACAGAAAGAGTCGTCTCTACCTGTGCAAATATTACTTAAAGACTGACATGCATTGCTATCATAATTTATCTTTCCATTTCATTATGTCATTACCATTTATTTTCCTTTGCTAGTTCTATTTTCATCTGGAGTCTCTTGGGATCAGAAACCAATTTAGGCCATGGTTAGGCCATGAACCTGGTCCGAGTCACAACATAGGCTTCAAAATTTAACTTGAGCTGAAATTTATGCAAGGAGGGGAGAGTAAAATTTTGCTATAGTTAAATTTGGAGATGACAAAAAGTTTTTAATCAATTTAACCCACTACTTTTTAAATGAATTGTTCCAGCTTTCACTTTGACTACATATTTTTTTTTATCAGGGATACATTATTCTATGAGGACTTCATTCTTTCGGATATCCTTGAAAAATTTGCTGAGCTGCAGAATATTAACTGTGAAAGCAGTTTGGTTTTGTCATACCCATGCAAAGATGAAGGTCAATTCAAAAATTTATTACAAATTTTATTTCTTTCTTGAACCAATCTTTGAGAAAACTAATGTAATTTCTCTCCACAGAAACCACAAAATTTGGCATGTTAGAAATAAATGAAAAGTTGCAAGTCACTGGATTTAAAGAAAAACCCAGCTCTACTGAAACAACATCTCGCAATGCAGTAAGATTTTTAATCTCTAACATGACATTTCTTGATCACATATAATTTTTCTTTAAAAAGCTTCTTTGGAAAATGTTACTTCAAAAGCATCACTTCCTGCTAATGATTTCTTGTGGAACCATATTTACATTCTAATCTTTGAATTCTTTAAGTTAAAAAATTAGATTCAAAACTAGTCTAGTTGAATATTCACAGGAGTTCTTTATTCACATCAATTTTCTATCTTCCAGTGCCCATGTTTTTACATATATTCAAAAAATACAGTTCCATTGATTGCAAAATTTCTTCAAGAGAAACAAGTAAGTGTCAGCATCAATAAGATTAAGTTCAATCTATTCTTTTTAAAAAGTATGTTTAAGTTGTAACTAGAGAAATGTTGGGCATTTATCAAATTGATGAATATTTGTACCACTTAATTATTAGTACATTTAATCATTTTAGTGCAAATCTCATTCTACATTACCTGTGTAGATTTAGTAACATATTAACAGTAACATATTTGAACAGTATTTATATTTTAAATTATTCACTTTAATTTAGAATATAGAACAGGGATTGCATCTTCATATAAATATGTCCACAACATGGTTCAAATATACAATCAGTGCTTTGAAGACCATTCATTACTATTATTTTGATGGGAAGACTCTATTGAAATTATTTGCTTGAATCAAATACGTTGACAGCTATACCTAATCAAAGGCCCCAAAGTTCCCAAGAACATATTTTCCTTTCATTCAATTATCAATTTAGAATTCCGTGGGAAAATATAAGGAGTATATATTTCAGTAATTTTTACAAAACACTTCTTTTAAATTATTTATTTTCATTAGAATTCACCGCTGGAAGAGAGAGATGCGCCTGGAAAATTTTTGCTTTGGGTCTACACAAGGTAATAATGTTTATTTTTAAATTAATTTAAAATATTTATGCCATTTTGCTACTTCTGCTTTTTATATTGCAGGAAACCAGTGTTTGTCCATCACGTATGTGGCCGATTTGATGTTGGAAATCTTCCATCGTATATTGAATGTACTAAGTATTTCCAGAAGTCTTGTGGTGCAATCTGATTGTAAAGTTATTAGTCATTCCAATTAAGTTCTTTTTAAACTTGTGACTATTTCTTTTATTATTGTTAATAGAGAATATGGTCTGGCACCAAACATTTAATGAAGCCTTCCAATTACGTGTTCTGAATTATTGTTTAAACTAAATGTTATCATTGTAGTACTGAGCAACTACAAACCAGAAATACACTTTTGTAGACTTCTCACCTTAGTTAAACTTAAAGGAATGCATTTCTTTCTCAGTTAAACAGTGATAGAATGTCAGAAGAATGATGAAACATCCTCAGCTTTTAAAAATTTTCCATAAAATTTCTTAAGTGTTTATATAATTTTTTACTCTTTTTGAATGGTGCAATGAAAATGTATTTGTAAATTATAAACCTTAAGGCAATTTTTTTGGAGAACATGAAGTGATAAGAGAACTTTTACTGCATTTGCAATCAAGTATAGAGCTCATGTCGGAAGAATTAATGTATTCCAGTCCTACAAAAGCCAGTGTCTTCCTCTGAGATGTACTTTCTATTATGCACAAGATTATAAAAACTGAAATTATTACTCTAATTGTTGATGTTACTTTGGAACAGATTCCATACTGACATTAAAAGTGAATTTAATAAAATGAAATTCAGAATATTATTTAGGTAGAGTTGACTGGAAGACTTATAGAACTGAGGCATATTGATAGAATTTCAAACAACCTTTTATATCAGACAAATAATAAGATTTATATTTATAATTTGCTGACAGTGAACTGTATATTGTTGAAGGTAACCATGCACGACTATCACCAGTATTTTGTTTTAATAAAATAATATGCATTTTATAACTACAAAGAGAGATTTATATTTTGCAGGGATGCTTAATATATTTAGGACAACTTAGAGATGCCAATTTTCATGTAATTTTTTTGCAATCAGATAAATTGGTAGCACAACATTCATGCTGTCTGCTCTTTTATCCTTTAGTATCCATTTGAAATTGATGGGAAACAAAGTGATGCAAATGATCTTGAAAATGTTAGTTTAATATTTTAAATTTCCAAAACTCTAGACCATAATTATTGGAATAGTTTGATTATTTTTATGAACAGTAATACATTAATTAGTTAGCAATTCCTACCTGCAGCTCTTTTACTAGTAAAGTGCTATTGACACTATATTTTTTAAACTACTAGCTATAAAGCCACAATTACTGAAATGCTTTTATTATATCTCAGAGCCTTTCTCAGATATTCTACCTTATTCAAAAATAACAGAAAACATTTCATAGTACAGTATTTCCATTTTCTTTTGATGGATTAAGAATTTGAAAGATGGAGGTTACAATATTGTGTCCTTATCTTAAGATTATCTTCTGAGCAGATTTATAGAATTACTACCATTAAATTTTAAATGCACTGGCTCATATTTTGAGGAAACTGCTAAGTGACATCACTTGCCACAGAACTCGGGGGGAGAAAAACAGCAATCTCTGAGACAAGAATTTCTTGTATGTGATGCCCACTGCTAGCAGTTTTATTGAGCTTCAAGGCCAGGCAGATGGTGATATTGAGCTGGCTGGGTAATCAATTTCATTAGATCTCATGGACAGGAGATCAGAAAGAAAATTTCAGTTATGTCTACACAGAAACATAGACTCAATTAAAGCAGAAGATAAAGTAAATTTTTTATTTTAAATGTGTATATGAAACATCAGGAAATTAACACTACACAAAAGAAAATCTTTTTAGGATTCAATAGTTTGCGAAACTATTGAGGGTATCAAAAGTTTCTTTCAATACACAAAGTGTAAAAGAAACAAAGTGTGGACAGCTGGAAAATAATGCTGGAGAGGTAGTACTGGGGGACAAGAAAATGGCAGATGAACTGAGTAAGTATTTTGCTTTAGTCTTCACTATGGAAGAGACTAGCAATATGATGGAAGTTTCTAGTGTCGGGTCATGAAGTGTTTGAAGTTACCATTACTAGGGAGAGGGTTTTTGGGAAACTGAAAGGTCTGAAGGTAGGTAAGTCACCTAGACCAAATGGTGTACACCCCAGGGTTCTGAAAGAGGTGGTTGAAGAGATTCTGCCGTAGTAATGATCCTTCAAGAATCACTAGATTCTGGAAATGTTCCAGAAGACTGGAAAATTGCAAATATCACTCCACTCTTCAACAAGGGATAGAGGCAGAAGAAAGGAAACTATAGGCCAGTTAATAGTTGGGAAGACGTTGGAGTCAGATATTAAGGTTGAGGTCTCAGGGTATTTGGAGACACATGATAAAATGGGCTTTAGTCTGCATGGTTTCCTCAAGGGAAAATCTTGCCCGACAAATCTGCTGGAATTCTTTGCAGAAATAACAAGCAGGATATACAAAGGAGAATTGGTTGATGTTGTGTACAATACAAGGTGCCTTTGAGGCTGCTTAACAAGGTATGAGCCCATGATATTACAGGAAAGATTCTAGCATGGATAAAGCAGTGGCTGATTGGCAGGAAGCAAAGTGTGGTAATAAAGGGAGCCACTTCTGATTGGCTGCTGGTGACTAGTGTGTTCCACAGGGGTCTGTGTTGGGACCGGCTCTTTTTGTTATATGTCAATGATTTATATTATGGAATTAATAACATAGATAGAATACTATGGTGTTACAGGAAAGATACTGCCATGGATAAAGGAATGGCTGCCAGGCAAGAGGCAGCAAGTGGAATAAAAGGGGCCTTTTCTGGTTGGCTACCAGTGACTAGTGGTGTTCCTTAGGGGTCAGTATTGGGACCGCTACTTTTCAGTTTGTCAATGATTTGGATAATGGAATTGATGTCTTTGTGACAAAGTTTGCGGACAATCCAAAGATAGGTGGAGGGGTAGGTAGTGCTGAGGAAGCAATGAGATTGCAGCAGGACTTCTTGGAAGAATGGGCAAAAAAGTGGGAGATGGAATAGTGTTGGGAAATGAATGATAATAAACAGGTACAGAGGGACTTTGGAGTCCTCATGCAAAACTCCAGAAGTTTAATTTACAGGTTGAGTATGTGGTAAAGAAGGTAATTGCAATGTTGGCATTTATTTCAAGAATAAAATATAAAAGGAGATAATGCTGAGCCTTTATAAGACACTAGTCAGGCTGCACTTGGAATATTGTCAACAGTTTTGAGTGCCATTATCTCAGAAAGGATGTGTTGTCATTGGAAAGTCCAGAGGAAGGTCATAAGGATGATTCTGGGAATGAAGGAGTTAACATGTGGTGTACTTGGCAGCTTTAGGTCTGTGCTCACTGGAATTTAGAAGAATGCGTGAGGATCACATTGCAACCTACCTAATGTTGAAAGGACTAGATAGGCTGGATGTGAAGATTGTTTCCTTTGGTGGGGCTATCCAGAACTACAGGGCACAGCCTCAAAATTGAGGGGTGACCTTTTAGAATGGAGGTAAGGAGGAATTTTTTGGCCAGTGAGTAGTGAATCTATAGCAAGAAGGCAGGTGTATGGGTTTGAGTGGGATCTAGAATCTGCCATGATGTAATGTTGGAGCAAACTCAATGGGCTGAATGGCCTAATTCTGCTCCTATGTTTTATGGTTGCAAAGTTTGCAGACGATATGAAGATCAGTGGAGGGGCAGGTAGTTTTGAGAAAGTAGAGAGGCTACAGGAGGACTTAGACAGATTAGGAGAATGGACAAAGTGGCCGATGGAATATAATATTGGGAAATGTATGGTCATGCACTTTGGTAGAAGAAATGAAAGGATTTACTATTTTCTAAATGGAAGGAAAATGCAAAACACAAAGGGACTTGGGAGTCCTTGTGCAGCATTCCCTAAAGGTTAATTTGCAGGTAGAGTGAAAGGCAAATGCAATGTTTGTATTCATTTCAAGAGGACTAGAATATACTAATTCAGGGATATGAAGCACTGGCAAAGCCTCACTTGGGAGTATTGTGAGCCGGTTTGGGCCACTCATCTTAGAAAGGATGTGCTGAAACTAGAGAGGGTTCAAAGGAACTTCATAAAAATGATTCCAGGATTGAATTACCTGTCATATGAGGAGCATTTGATGGCTCTAAGCCTGTGTTCACTAGAATTCAGAAGAATGATGGGTGACCTCATTGAAACCTATCAAATGGTGAAATGATGAATCTGTGCAATTCTTTGCCACAGGTAGCTGTGGAGGCCAAGTCTTTATGTATATTTAAGGAAGAGATTGTTAGATTCTTGATTGGTCAAGTATTATGGGATATGGGGAGAAGGCAGGAGACTGGGACTGAAGGGAAAATTGGATCAACCATGATGAAATGGTGGAGCAGATTTGACAGGCCAAATGGTCTAATTCTGCTATCTCTTACGGTCTAACCTGCAGTTAAAAATTGGTACAGGGTATATCACTAAAACTTGTTCAGACTTAATGACCCTTTACACAAGATTTCAGAAATGATACAGTGGCATAAGTTCATAAGAAGCTGAAGTTCATGTAAATTATTTATTTTGGCTCACTTCAATTAAAGTCGTAGAGTGGGGCCTGCAAAGGTATGCGGAATTAACCATAAATGATTTGGTATTTCTACACATCTACATGAAACTTCCATTGTCTTTAAGGAGAGGTAAACATGCAGGCCACACGGAACCAGGTACAAGGGGCACAGATCTACCTGAAATCTGCTTTACCAGAGAGATCTCAATGGGCAGCACAAGCCAAAAACCCTGTTTCTGTGCTCACAAGATAGAACTAAAATATGAGGTTGAAACAGCAGACTACAAACAGTGGGTAACAGATGAATCAGGACCAAGTTGTGCTGATGAAACAGAATAAATACTAATGTTTGTCTGTTCCACAATGTAATGGTGGCAAACACCAATATATTGTGATTACTTCTCCAATATCTAAAACAACAGTTCATGCACGATTGGTTTTGTAAATTAGTATTTGTATTACTATTGTGAAGTAATACAGCTAATGGCTGTAAAATAAACTCAGCAATATAATACTATTTTGCACACTAGTTAGCAGTAAATGCTGGAAATCTTACATTAAATTCCCAGCACAAATTGTGTGTCAGAAAATATTTTTAGTCCCCATGTTTTTTCTTGTATCTGTTAAACAGTGGAAAAATGAAACTGTGTCACACAATTAACTGACATTAATGTTAAAAGATAACATTAGAGATACCAAAATATATATGCAAGTTCTATTAGAAATTCACCGGGATATCCATGACATTAATCTATTAAAATACTGAGGTACCTTGACCATATTTAAAAACAAAGTGCAAGATTTAGCATTTACTCAAATTAAATATATAGGCATACACATTGCATTAATTGCTGAAATTGAAGACAAACTGCTTCCATTAGCCTCAAGGAGTTTCCTTAGCACATTTAATTACTTTTTGTCTGAATCAGTTTGAAGTAGGGTGTAGCTAATATTTTCTGGTTGCTTGACTGGAGAAAGGAAAAATAATGAAAGATAAAAATACTCTTATCTTTTTTTTAACAATCGAGTATTCCAGAATATCTCAATACCAGGTTAAATTATTCACTTAACTGTATAATTGTATATTATAGAAGTCTCAAACAAAAACAACTAGTCCTCCAATTTTTGCTGTGTTTTCAGTTAATGGAGCAAAACCTTTAAATATTTACTGTTAAACAGCAAAGACAACTAATCCCTCATGTTTGCAATAATCTGCTACATTTGTCAGAGGCCTTTTCCTTATGATTTTCCATCTTTGAGATTCTAGATCCAAACTGCATTGCTCTCTTTGGCAGAGTAGCAGATGCTGAGAGGCCCAGTTCTCTTGCAGCCATTCGTAGTAGCAGCTTTTCGCCAATCCCATGAGGTAGAGTCAGATCTGCTTTATCCCACACAGGAAGTGAGTTTAGAAAAGAAACGACAGCTTCATCCAAAAATGGAAACCTGAAGTGATACAAATACAATAATTATTTTTAGTACTTTTATTCCAACAGCAAATAGAATTTCCTGGTAATTTTGTAACTTGTACATTTTTTTTCTCCTTGCTTACTTGGACTAGTGTTAATTTGGACATATCATTAGCCCCAAAGGCTTATCGTTATTCAATGGGCAATGCCGGTTGAATTCCTGACTATGACAGTTCCATCCAGCTTTCTTTCTTAATACTGTTGAATTCAGCAGTCTGATCTTATGCCTATCCACTCATATTAATGCTACTTATTATGCTATCAAGTATTGTTTACTTCATTATGTAAGGTTAATTTGTATTCATTTAATACAAGTACGAAAGCTGTGAAAAATCTGAGAACCAGATTGATACCGAGAATAGAAGTTGCCTTTCACTGACATAACTAGGCCCAATGGAAGCCTGCGGAACAGCACCCATCTCTGACAGCAGCACGTCCCTTCTGAAAGACCTGAACTGCATATTTTGAAGAGGAATGGACTGTCACCGTCTACCCTGACAAGCTCCAATGCACCCGAACCAACAATCACCAATTTGGACATGAGATCAATTTTCCACAAGGGAATCTGCAGAAGGCACCTGGTCTGGATGATGTCTTTGGCCTTCTCCTTAGATCCTGTGTTGAATAGCTGCTTACGGATATCTTTAACTTCTCCCTGCTTCACTCTGAGGTTCCCATCTTTTTTTAACAAGACCTTTAACATCTCAGCATCAAAGTAAAACAAGGTAATCTTGTCTTAGTGACTACGTTTTGGTGATTCTGGCATCCACCACCAAGAACTGCTTCGAGAGGCTGGTCATAGCACACATTTACTCCAACCTCCCAGGCAACCTTGAGCCATTGCAATGCATTTACTGCAGAAACAGGTCTATGGCAAATGTCATCTTCCCAGTTCTACACTCAACTCTGGAGCATCTGGACACTAAAGACTCTTGTTTATTAAATACAGTTTCACCTTCAGCGCTGATCGTAAGCACTTATCTCCAAACTTCTAGACTGCAACTCAACACCTCCATTTGCAACTGGGTTCTTGACTTTCTGACCAACAGGCTGCAATCAGTAACAATAGGCAGCAACACTTCTGCCGTGATTACCTTCAACACTGGTGCTCTACAAGGTTGCATCCTCAGTCCCCTATTCTATTCCCTGTACACTCACTCATGACTGCGTGGCCAGATACTGCTCCAACTCCATCTACAAGTTTGCAGATGATATCACCAACGTGGGCCGTATCTCAAATAACAAGGCAGAGTTCAGAAAGGAAATGGAGCTTTGGGACATGGTATCATGACAATGACCTTTTCTGCTACGTCAGCAAAGTAAAAGTGCTGGTCGTGAACTTCTTCAGGGGTGGGAAGGAGGGCAGTGCACAAGCCCCTGTCTACATCAATGGTGCTGTGGTCAAGAGGGCTCAGAGCTTTAAGTTCCTAGGACAGAACATTACCATTAGCCTGCCCTGGTGCTATGTAGATGATCATGACCAAGAAAGCTTTCCCGTGTTTCTACTGGAAATTTAGCACGTCCCCTTTGACCCTCACCAATATTTATCGGTGCATCACAGAAAGCATCTTATTCAGATGCATCAAGGCATGGTACGGTGACTGCTCTGCTCATGACTGCAAGAAGCTGCTGAGTTGTGGACATAGCTCATCACATCCCAGAAACCAGACTACCCTCCACGGACTCTGCCTACACTTCTCGTTGCCTCAGCAAAGCAACCAGCAACCCTGGACATTCCCTCTTCTCCACTCGTCCACTGGGCAGAAGATAAAGCCTGAATGTACATTACCATTAGACTTCAATCCCACTATTATAAGACTTTTGAATGGCTCCCTAGTAATAAGATGAACTCTTGACCTCACAATTTACCTCGTTATGACCTTGCATTTTATTGTCGAACCACACTGCATTTTCTCTGTAGATGTTATACTTTATTCTGCATTCTATTGTCATTTTACCTTGTACTACCTTGATGCACTGAGTAAGGAATTGCTCTGCATTACCAGTACGCAAGACAAGTTTTCACTCTTCCTTAGTACATGTGACAATAATAAACCAATCCCAATGTAACCTTCCAGGCTCAATATTAAATTCTCCATCTTCGTAATTAATTTAAGATTTCCAGCACTTGCAGTTTTTTAATTTTGAGGCAACCTACTTATTCTCTCCTTCATCAGAACTGGTTATGTCTTCTGTAATGTATGTAAGATACTAGCTCAGTTTTTCTTTCTCCTACAGCAAAATTTTACTTTCATGCATGTCCCACACCCCTGCAAGACATTAAAGTTACTTTGTTTGTATTATCACTCTCCATCTGTCCCCTTTAACCACTTGACCAGAGGACAGCACAAAAACCCTATCTTGATTCACAGATACTCACTTGCTCTTGTGCATCCTCTCCTCACCTTATCTGAAGCTCAAAACTAAATCATTTTCTTTTTCCCAGTCTTATGAATCAACCTGAACAGTATCACATATTTTGCAAGCGGAACAAGTGCTTCACCTGCCCCTACACCTCCTCCCTCACTACCATTCAGGGCCCCAAACAGTCCTTCCAGGTGAGGCAACTCTTCACCTGTGAGCCTGTTGGGGTTATATACAGTGTGCGGTGCTCCCAGTGTGGCCTCTCTTATATTGGTGAGGCATGAGGTAGATTGGGAGGCTACTTCTCTTCCCTCCTCCCACCCTTCAAATCTACTCAGCTTTTTTTTCTCCAGTCCTGCCGAAGGACTTCGGCCCAAAACATCCACTGTACTTTTTTCCATAGATGCTGTCTGACCTGCTGAGTTCCTCCAGCAGTTTGTGTGTGTTGTTCACGTTTCTTATTTTATTTGATCTACTGGGTGGATCCAGCACGTTAATTACTGTATATTTTAATATTTAAGCACTTCCAAGAAGCTGACAAAAAAAATCTCACCTTGCTTCTTTCCCGTGGTCACCAATGACTCTGTCATCTCTTCCAAGATTACGTGAGGAGATGCGATCAAGTTCCATCTCCAGTTCTTTGACCAGGCCTTCAAATCCAGATGTTTTGTAGCGGATGCGGTGACGAGAATAACCTGCAAGTTGTTCATCAGCACCAATCCCAGTCAACACCACCTAGAAACAAACAATTTATAGAGCTTTTCATTCCCAAGCCTGCTAACATTAGTTAAGTGAAAATGCACTCTACTACCCAATGTTATAGGAAAACAATAATAATCTGCTGTCTCATTGTTTGGTAATCCTAAAGGTTTAGCACCTAACTGACACGGGGTGCAGGTTTCCATTCCCCCATTAATATGTCGAGTTTGTTGGAAGTTTAGGATACTACTGTGTAACATTTTAAAGAAGATGAATTAACAGAGTGTTGAAGTATTAATTGGAATAAAATTCCAAAAATCTGCCAGACCACCACCAAAGTTCCCAGTGTACCTAATTATTGGAGTTTTTACTATACCTTGTGGACAATTTCTCATTTAACCATACTACATACACTTGGGACAAAAATACCAATTTTGGTTAATACAGCTTAAGTTAACAAAATATTACATTTCAAACAGAAGTTAATTCTAACATAACTGGGTTAACATTAACCTTATTAATGTTTACAGCATTTTCTGTTTTTATTTCATATTTTTATCATCTACAATAATTTGTGGTCTGTGTAATGGGCAAAGATCAATGTGACTCAGTACTTGGAGGCATTTGGAAAATAAATAGAAAGCAGAAGTTGGTTAAAAATTTATGAGATGGAAAGTAAAAGTATTTCAAAACAAGCAGCATTTGCTGTAAGGATATATGGGTATACAATTAGAGATGGAAGCAAAAATAATCACAATAAGGATAACTGTAACTGAAGAGAAAAGATCACTGACTAATGAATTCAGGGATAAGAAATCAGAAGAGATTAGGTCAGCAGCAACATTGGACTTAGCAGATCAACTCATCCTTACAGGATGTAAAGTTTTTAAAGTTTAAAGGTCCAGGGGTAACCTTACACCAGGAAATGTAGTTTTTGACTAACAATGGGAAATTTGTGTTCTAAGCACAGAAGTACTCAACCAATTAATTCCAATTCTATTTCCACATCAGGCCACATTTGAGGTTAGAATTATTTTAAAGTGACGATAATTGAATGTGCTTTTCAGGGAAGTTACAACACTCAGGTCAAGCCTTGTTCTCATTGCCATCTTCAGGAAGGAGATAGAGAAGCACGAGGACACACTCAGTAATTCAAGAACAGCTTCCTCCCTTCTGCCATCCGATTTCTGAATGGACATTGAAACCATGAACACTACTTCAATATTTATTTATTTATATTATCTGCACTACTTATTTAACTATTTTATACACACACACTCATATATATGTATATATGCAGTAATATTAATCCTGACTCTGACATTCTATTTAAATGAAGAGTTAAGTCATAAGGTAAACGACGACTTCTTCATTAAAATATGCACCTGATCAATGTTTATACTCCAAATGGTGTGTGCAAAAATAAAATTTTAAGAAGAATTTAACTCCTCACCTTAGCAGTGCTGATGTATTGCTGGATTTCTTCATTGCTGGTGTTAATACCAATACCTCTTGCTGCAAACCACACTGCACAGCCAATGCTGTCATCCAAAACAGTGTCCAAGGGTTTTACCAAATGGCTAATCCGGTGTTGTCTCATTTCTTTTAGCTCTTCTAATGTGATATTGATTTCTATAAAATTCCAATGTCTGCAAGGGTTTATAATTTGTAATTCTTTTAAACCAGCCTGGCCAGTGATCCGATCAGGCACATTAAAAGCAGTCTTCTCCTTAACACCAACACTGTCATTTTTTGAAGTCTCCGTTCCTGATGCATCAGCAGTATTGTTCTGTCGCAGCTTTTTCTTTGAGATTTTTTGCATTTTCTTTTCTTGCTGCTCAAAGGCTACGTTCAGTAAGTCAATAGGTTCATCTGCAGGAACATGTCGGTCAGCCAAGGCAGAGAGGACCATAGAATCAACACCTCCAGAAAAAAGAATTGCTACTTTAGCTTTATCAGAATTCATTTTATGCACTGCACAATCAGATGGATTTAGGTTCCTTGGTAAAAAAAGTACTCGTCGTCTAACAGATTCATTCAAAATATCAATAAATTGATGAACAATTTTTTTCTTGTGTTCATCCGAAAGATACATGTCAACATTTGTCAAATTTGTTGCAGAATAATTATTTTCTGTACCTGGATCTGGAATACTGCAATTCATAGGAATGATGGGGGCTCTGAGGAAAATCCTTGATTCATTCAAAAGCACAGAAACAAAATTAGGAAGTTCTTCCGTGAACTGAGCTTGTAAGTGAGAAGCCATTTCACGTTCAGTTGACATATGTTTCCATGGGTACCACGTTATTGCTAGAGAGCTGGAATGGAGCTGTTTTTGTAGGTCAATTTTATAAAGTCCACGTGCTGGTACCTCATACCAAGGGACACTTGGACAGTTTGGGAGAGAAGCACTCACTGATACAAGAGCAAGGTAGGGATTTTTAAACTGCCATAATAAACTACGGCGACCAAAATAGTCTCGACCAAACCACAAACAATGAGTGGACGGTTGGTAATAGATAAAAGCCCAAGGTCCTCGAATAGATGAAAAGACAGATAGAATGTCGTCTTCACTGTTACATGAAGACAAATGCTGAAGAATAATCTGAGTGTCATTGTCTTCAGGTTTCATTTCAATACCCCCAAACACCTCCCCATTCCAAAGCAGGAGATTTCCTTGAGCATCCTGCATGGGCTGTGGATTTAGGCTTCCTCTCATGTGCAGCACATGACCAGAAAAGCAACAACTATAGCCCAGATCAGGCACCACTTTGGATAACTGTTGACTACAGTTAGGACCTCTTCGTCGAAGGCATTCAAGCATTTCCTCTCCCAAATTGTCAGGAACATTTTGGGGGGACAAAACTAACATACAGCAAATTCCACACATTTCATGCCTTTTATTTATCCAACCATGTCAATCAATAGCACTTATGTTGATTACTTCTTCACTTCCTCAGTATTTTCCAATTCCTGGTATTCCTTTCTCATCTCATCAAGGGAACCTGTAAATTACACACCAATAATTAGATCCTTTGGAGAGTCCTTTGAACCTTCTCTGACAAAGCAAAGCACAGCAGCCATCACTTTCAGAGCAAATTTAATACAAAGTAGTACCAAATTGATTTGAACCTCCTTGTGCTTTAAGAATACCCAATTTTAAAGAAATCTTTTGAAGATAGACACTGCCATCTTATTAACTTTGATTAACAGGCAGAACATGCATTATTTTCTTCTCATAAGTAAAAGACTTAGAAATGAATAATGGATAGAATAATAAATATATTTAGTAACCAATCATAAGAAGAATATTATTAATATGCTCATAATTGTTAATTAATTAATTGGGAGAAAATAACTCTGTTGCCAAATATTTTAGTAATGTTTGTCCAACAGATTGGGATATTTAATCACATTCAAGCTTTTAATATCCAATAAATTCTAAAAGTTTAACTATAACAGTTAATTTTCTGTTAAAATATCCAATTTAACACATATATCACATTTCAGGACTACCTGACACAAAAAGTACCATTGAGTAACAAGGTGGTGAATTTTACAAGCACTGTCAAAGGCTATTGGTTTCTGTCAGATGGAAGTAGAAGGATATCATTAAATGACCTCATTTCACTCATGTAGATAAAATACTACTCATGAAGGTGACCAATATGAATGCAAGTTAATTGACAAAGCAAAGGGAACATGTTTTGAAAATGAGTAAGGAAATAAGAATAGAAGGATTAAATGTCTAATACAGAAATATTACAATAGAGCTTCTTATGAATACAGAAAACAAAAATCGTTGTATCTGATAACTTACACAACAGATTCACCAACACCATTTTACAAAATATTCTTTTAAAGTAAATCACTTACATTTACTTTCACTTAGAGTCTGTGTTTGATCTGCTGCAAAAAATATATAGCTGTTCGGCTGCTGCTTATAAACTTTCTGAAATAGAAGGTTAACAATTATTGTAAAAAGGAGAAACAATTAGTGTATTTAAAAAAGCAAACCATTTGGCTCTATGCATGCATTTGGTTCATTCAGGTTTTTTAAAATATATTTTATTCCCTTCATTTTTGCCAAATCATATTTTGAACTACTTTCTAACTTTAAATAAAATAAAGGAAATTTGGCTTATTGTGAAATTCTTCTACACTATTGCTGAAGGAAATTCCATTAGCTCCATACACAGTGCTAATAGATTTACCATTACAAATGGATATTCAATAAACTTGGAGTGTTTTTCAATATTCAATTTATTAGATTAGAATATAACCCTGCAGGCAGCAAAACTCTGGGCTGATAAGTGGCAAGAAACTGTTGAACAACACAAGTATCAGGCAATAATCATCTCTAATAAGCCAATTTAATCATGTACTTGCATTCAAAGCATCAGATTAAGAAATTCTCAGAAGCCATCACTGAACACAATGCAAACTGTGATAACAAGACTAGGTCCTATACTGGGAAAGTAACCAATTTCCTGACTCCCTGAGTTTGTTCCACAATCCAGAAAGATCACGTAGTCAGACACTATTCAGCACTAACTCACATGACAAGCACATCATATATCACCCTAGGACTTTAGCTTGTAGTGGGCAAGGTGTTGATTCTGGTGATGAGAAATTTGGAAAATGTAAAGAGCAAGGACAAAGCTATAGCACAAGGTACAAAAAAAGGTAATATTAACTAGAGCTCGTCAGTGTAGGACAGTACACTGCATGTGTTTATCTTCACTTAAGAGTCACAGTAAAGAAAAAAGGCAAAAAGAAAATAGTAGTATCTGCAGCTGAATGCACATCATATTTATAAATCCACAGGTAGATTAACAACACAGAAATAAACGTGTATGATTTTATCATCAGCATTCCAAAGATGTGCCTGTAAAGCAATCATGGTTGGGAACTGAAGTTTACAGGATGCTCGGCCTCTAGAAGAAATAGGCCAAGATGACAAAAGGTAAGGTGGCCCTTACAGTAAAAAGTAGTTAAAAGCTTAGTATTGAAAATTTGTGAAATTGAATCAATTTAGATGGATATAAGAAACAGCAAAAGCTAGGGAAGCAGAACTGAAAGTTGTACAAAAGCAGCTACAACAAAGTGGCAGGGTATAATCTCTATCAGGAGAACAGCTTCTTCTCCTCTGCCATATAATTCCTAAACCCAGGAACACTATCTCACTTTTTTAAAAAAAATATTATTTCTACTTTGTACTAGTTTCAAAACTAATTATTTTATATATTTAGTACAACTTACTTATTTATTCTTTCTATATTATCATGTATTGCATTGAACTGCTGCTGCTGAGTTAACTTATTTCATGTCACATGCCAGTGATAATAAACCTGATTCTGATGTGAATAGCAACAGAAAATTCTATGACAACATTAATGCCATTTTAAGAGTCACCAGTTGCAGGAAAGTGTCTTGGTTATACGCCACTTACCCGATTTTTCTTCAGGTTGGAGAGTTCATCAATGAGAATAATTTGTTCTTTTATCTATAAAAACAAGATGATATTGCACATTGGAAAAGCATTTGGAAAAAAAATACACAGGCATGTTGCAGTTTAGCTTTGCAGTTCTCTTTGGAATCCAGCTAGTTCTTATAATAACACGTGTTTTATTTGCAGGCCGAATTGATTCAAACAAGAACTAGAGAGCCACTTTAAAATTTTCCTTAGAAATTGACAGGCAGAATAAATCTGCTGTCTTGGACGAAAAGCCTGTTTGCCTATAACCTCCCTGCAGTTATCAGACCATTATATCAGAATAGGTCTATTCGACCCTTCAAATCTGCTCTGCCATTCCATCATTGCTGATTTATTTCCTCCAAATCCATTCTCCTGCTTTCTCCCAATAAGCTTTAACACCTTTACAAATCCACCATTGTCTCTTAAAACACAGACTGCGAGTTTTATCATAGGTAGCCATTGAAAATTAAGCAGCAGTTACAGTGGATTCTGGTTAATTGGGCCACTGATTAATCAGGGCAGCCGCTTATTTGGGACAACTTTTAAAGAACAAAACTAATCGAGAAAATAGCTGGGATTCCCCATGTTTATTTGGACATTATGCCACTTAATTGGGGCAGAAGAATGTTGAAGTTTCTAGCTAGCATCAGGCATGTGCACTTATGTGGCTGTTAAGATGCTACACTGTACTAAGAGTGAAGAGTTTTTAAATAGCATCAGTAGCATGTGCTTGTGTGCAAAAAAACCAGCAATTTTTGTCACTGATAGTTGATGAGAAATAAGCAGTAAGACAACTCAGGACAACTTTGCTAATGCAGTTTCAAGCATTCAGGCTTTGAGATACCAGAAATGGGCAGGAGTGAAAATGAAATGATGTCACTACTTCAACAAGTTAGAAACTATGAAGAATTTGAAAATATCAATAATCACCTATAACGTTACAATGAAAATAAAAGTTTGATGGATGCAGTTATCGAAAATAGTAGAAGACAGTCCATTATCTATCTGCACTGATTTTGTTACTGTAGTCAATCAAAAGAACACAGCAGTGTATTCCTCTGTCGAATACTAACAGGAACTAATAATATATACTTATATTGTTTATTTTATAGTACTGTAGTACTATTGATAGTGTTCTAATATGTTCTGTGTTTCATTTAAGTACATAATCTGTTACTCAGTTAAATGATAGCTTGTCTTTTTTATACCCGTTTAACTATTTCCAAGAAACTTCGGCTAACTGGGACAACCACTTAATTGGAGCAAAATGAATTGTTCCTGATCTGTTCCAGTTAACCGTAATTCAAGTACTTCTATTGATATTTCTGTAAGGAACAATGTAACATACAGCCTTTAGTATTTTTAGCTTGTAGTAACAGAATGCACATCTTGATATTTGAAAATCCTTTAGGAAAATAACCTTGTTACTGCAAGCCACAATGCTTTAGCCCTTAACCCTGTTTTTCCCCCATTGATACAATTGTCTTTATAGCACTATTATTGTGTTATAGCAGAATTACCCTGTATTGACCTGAATGTCACAGCAGTATTTACACTCTCTTTTACCCCATTGGCATAAGAATAACAATCCTGAGTGTATTTTTCACAGGTAACTTAGTCCTACAAATCATCTCCAACATGTTTGGTATAGTCCTGCAGATTGCAGGGCCTTCTAGACATAAACTGGATATATCTGACATGCAAAAGCACCCACAAAATAGTCAAAACATTAAAATTAATCATATTACTCATAATTAATCATAATTAAATGTTAGAAATGAAACAATAGACAATTTACAATTAAATATGAGAGGATTATTTAATTTTTCAACTGAATTATCAGAATAGTAAGCTCCATGAAATGTTGCTCTCTTCCTCAGCTTTACTCATCTCTGTTGAAATGATGGAGTTCCTGTACTTTACTCCTGCAATGCTTGTACGGGTGAGATTTTCCAGGAAAACTTCAGAAAAGTGTTCTATAACTGGGCTCCTTGAGGAGTCCACCAAGAAAACCAAACCATTCTTTTAAAATGAAAGCTAATACAATTATTCATTACTATAAAACACAAATACTTCCCTTAATCGGAAATGCAAAAGATAAATTTCTAGAAGCTACTTATTGATGGAATTCTCTTTTCTTTCTTTTTAAATCTTTTTATTAATTTTTAAACAAACATAAATGAAACATGAATACAGAGAGTTTGAGAGTACATAATTAATAGTTTAAAGTATAAATACAAATAGATCATAGTCCATATATAACCTCCCAAACTCATAGTAATTACGAAAAATTGAGTAAATGAGAAAAAAAACCTAACCAACATGGGCCATTGCATTATGTCAAATATACACAGCAGTGTCAATAACTCCGTACCTCCATCCAAATAATTAAGAATAATAAAAGTAAGGTTTAGGAAAAGTCAGTTCAGCTCATATGAAAACGTTGAATAAATGGTCTCTAAGTTTCTTCAAATTTAACTGAACCGTCAAAGACAACACTTCTAATTTTTTCTAAACTAAAACAAGAAATAGTTTGAGAAAACCACTGAAATATAGTTGGAGGATTAATTTCTTTCCAATTCAATAGGATAGATCTTCTAGCCATTAATGTAACAAATGCAATCATCTGCCGAGCTGAGGGGGATAAACAACTATAATCCACCATTGGTAAACCGAAAATTGCAGTAATAGGATGCAGTTGCAATTTGATATTCAGAACTGTTGAAATAGTACCGAAAATATCTTTCCAGTAATTTTGCAAGCAAGGGCAAGACCAAAACATGTGGGTCAATGAAACAACTTCAGAATGACATCTGTCACAGGTTGGATTAACATAAGAATAAAATCCAGCAAGTTGGAATTCTCATTAACAGAAAATTGTCCCACAAGCATATGGCTAGGAAAAATACAAATGCCCATTTGAACAATGCTGAGGGTTCAAACTTAAGAAACACTTTCAATTTAGACTTTTTAAATCTCTGTTTTCCAATCCTTTCTTGATTTTCTCTTCCAGTTCCAAATTTTCTGCAACTATTTGCATTCTTCACCCTGATGCATTCCCAAACTCCCCCCCCCCCCCATTACTAAACATGCTTAGAGCTATTCCAGGCCCCAATTTCAAAATTCCCTTTCTAAAAGTGTTCTCTCTCCAGCCATAGAAACCTCAATGACCAGTTATTAATTTCTCTTAATTTTACATTATATCATTCAATTTCAAATCCCGTTTGCTAATTCTAGCAAACTTTAGGTTCCACACCTCCAGTCTCATGAACAGTTACTATCCCATAAGCATCAAACTCTGAACAGGCATTGGTAAATTCATTCAATGCTACTTTGATCTGATTCTATGACCTACAGATACACTTTCAAGGACTCTTTACAATTCACTATTGTTCTCAACATTATTTTTATTTACACATTTTGTCTTCTTTTGCACTTGAGCTGTTTGTCAGTCTTTGTCTATGTACAGTTTTCATAAAATTGTATTGTATTTGTTTTTCCCCCATAAATGTCTGAAAGAAAGTGAATCTCTGGGTTGTATATGTACGTTAAGAACAAATTTACTTTGAATTTTGAGACTGAAGATGCTGGATTCTAGAGCAATAAAACATGGACAAAGGCTGTTCTTTAACCTGTCTCTCTTTCCATAAATGAGGAAATCTGCAGATGCTGGAAATTCAAACAACACACACAAAATGCTGGTGGAACACAGCAGGCCAGGCAGCATCTATAGGAAGAAGCACTGTCGACGTTTCAAGCCAAGACCCTTCATCAGGACTAACTGAAAGGAAAGAAGCACAGTCAGTTAGTCCTGACGAAGGGTCTCAGCCCGAAACGTTGACAGTACTTCTTCCTATAGATGCTGCCTGGCCCGCTGTGTTCCACCAGCATTTTGTGTGTGTTGTTCTCTTTCCATAAATGCTGCCTGACCTGCTGTGTGTCCCAGTATTTGCTGTTTTTATCTCAGATTTGTAGCACAGGTATTTTGATGCTCAGACAAAACAATTTGCAATAGAGACAGAAGATGCTGTAATCTGGACCAATGAACAGTCTGCTGAAGCAACTCAGCGAGTCAAGCAGCGTCTGTGGAGGGAAAGTGGTAGACAATCCTGATGCACAATATCAACCTGAAATGTTGACAATCCCTTTCCCCCTTACAGGAAAGTGTTTAAATTTACAGCCTAAAATGGTTTTGCAAATACTAATATTTTTCAGATATTTAATGTGTTGTAAAATCAAATCTATGAAGTATCAAATCATATCCTAATTTTTGATGGCCTAATGTTTACTTTCAAGGTATACGTATATTCGTTTTATGATGTACTACCTACTTCTGGCAAAAATAAACGAACATCATTCTCACAGCCCTAAACCCAGTGCTAGGGACTCTTTGATAGGCACGTGGATGAAAGAAAAATAGAGGGTATGGGACATGTAGATTGGTCGTGAAGTAGGTTAAAGGACCGGCACAACATCTTGGGCAGAGGGGGCCGTACTGAGATCTAATGTTCTTCGTAGATGCTGCTCGACCCGCAGGATCCCTCCAGCAGATTGTTCGTTGAAAGCAGTTTGCAACCCTGCACTACAACGGACTTCTCAGGGGATAGGTGCTCCGACCCAGCCCTTAATTTTGGTGACCAGGATATACGGGTGGAAACCATACCTGCTTATTTAACTGATCCTTCCGAGATAACTCCATCTCCTCCTGCTCCCACTCCCATGTGAGACTCCCGGAAGTATTTGACGCCACGGAGACCAAGCGCAATGGAGGCGATGGGGGATCTCCACAGCGCTCTCGGCGATCAGCAGGACTGGAGGAGGCATTACCTCGGAATGCACAGCTCTCGCTGCTCCGGCTGAAGCAGACCTCGATTTCGGGCGAGCAGAAAATCTCTGCCAAGAGCAAGGCAAATTAGAAATTTATGTTATTGTGGAAATGGAAACTAAAATGTGTTGTGTGTCCACAAAAAAATATTCTGGAAAAACTCAGCGGATCAAGCAGTATGTGTATGTGTGTATATATATATATATATATATATATATATATATAGTTGTGTAAATTTATGTTTATATAAATACTTGTCAATCATTTTATCTCAGCCTGTTTCTTAATCATTCTTCGATTTGGAAATATCAGATATGTAAAATATTAAGTTCATGGAATACCATATAACCATATAACACCTACAGCACGAAAACAGGCCATCTTAGCCCTTCTAGTCCGTGCAGAACGCTTACTCACACCTAGTCCCACTGACCCGCACTCAGCCCATAACCCTCCATTCCTTTCCTGTCCATATACCTATCCAATTTTGCTTTAAATGACAATACCGAACCTGCCCCTGCCACTTCAACTGGAAGCTCGTTCCACACAGCTACCACTCTCTGAGTGAAGAAATTCCCCCTTGTGTTACCCTTAAACTTTTGACCCCTAACTCTTAACTCATGTCCTCTTGTTTGAATCTCCCCTACTCTCAATGGAAAAAGCCTATCCACGTCAACTCTATCTATCCCCCCTCATAATTTTAAATACCTCTATCAAGTCCCCCCTCAACCTTCTATGCTCCAAAGAATAAAGGCCTAACTTGTTCAACCTTTCCCTGTAACTTAGGTGCTGAAACCCAGCTAACATTCTAGTAAATCTTCTCTGTATTCTCTCTATTTTGTTGACATCTTTCCTATAATTTGGTGACCAGAACTGTACACAATACTCTAAATTCGGCCCTACCAATGCCTTGTACAATTTTAACATTACATCTCAACACCTATACTCAATGCTCTGATTTATAAAGGCCAGCATACCAAAAGCTTTCTTCACCACCCTATCCACATGAGATTCCACCTTCAGGGAACTATGCACCATTATTCCTAGATCACTCTGTTCTACTGCATTCTTCAATGCCCTACCATTTACCATGTATGTCCTATTTGGATTATTCCTACCAAAATGTAGCACTTCACACTTATCAGCATTAAACTCCATCTGCCATCGTTCAGCCCAGTCTTCTAACTGGCCTAAATCTCTCTGCAAGCTTTGAAAACCTACTTCATTATCCACAACGCACCTACCTTAGTATCATCTGCATACTTACTAATCCAATTTATCACCCCATCATCCAGATCATTAATGTATATGAAAAACAACATTGGACCCAGTACAGATCCCTGAGGCACACCACTAGTCACCGGCCTCCAACCTGACAAACAGTTATCCACCACTACTCTCTGGCATCTCCCATCCAGCCACTGTTGAATCCATTTTACTACTTCAATATTAATACCTAATGATTGAACCTTCCTAACTAACCTTCCGTGTGGAACCTTGTCAAAGGCCTACTGAAGTCCATATAGACAACATCCATTGCTTTACCCATATCAACTTTCCTCGTAACCACTTCAAAAAATTCAATAAGATTTGTCAAACATGATTTCTACACACAAATCCATGTTGACTGTTCCTAATCAGACCCTGTCTATCCAGATAATTATATATACCATCTCTAAGAATACTTTCCATTAATTTACCCACCACTGATGTCAAACTGAATTGGCCTATAATTGCTAGGTTTACTCTTAGAACCCTTTTTAAACAATGGAACCACATGAGCAATACGCCAATCCTCCAGCACCATCCCTGTTTCTATTGACATTTGAAATATTTCTGTCAGAGCCCCTGCCATTTCTACACTAACTTCCCTCAAGGTCCTAGGGAATATCCTGTCAGGATCTGGAGATTTATCCACTTTTATATTCCTTAAAAGTGCCACTACTTCCTCCTCTTTAACAGTCATAGCTTCCATAACTTCCCTACTTGTTTCCCTTACCTTACACGATTCAATATCCTTCTCCTTAGTGAATACCGAAGAAAAGAAATTGTTCAACATCTCTCCCATCTCTTTCGGCTCCACACAAAGCTGTCCACTCTGATTCTCTAAGGGACCAATTTTATCCCTCACTATCCTTTTGCTATTAATATAACTGTAGAAACCCTTTGGATTTATTTTCACCTTACTTGCCAAAGCAACCTCGTATCTTCTTTTAGCTTTTCTAATTTCTTTCTTAAGATTCTTCTTACATTTTTTATAATCCTCGAGCACCTCATTTACTCCATACTGCCTATATTTATTGTAGATATCTCTCTTTTTCCTAACCAAGTTTCCAATATCCCTTGAAAACCATGGCTCTCTCAAACTTTTAACCTTTCCTTTCAACCTAACGGGAACATAAAGATTCTGTACCCTCAAAATTTCACCTTTAAATGACCTCCATTTTTCTATTACATCCTTCCCATAAAATAAATTGTCCCAATCCACTCCTTCTAAATCCTTTCGCATCTCCTCAAAGTTAGCCTTTCTCCAATCAAAAATCTCAACCCTGGGTCCAGTCCTTTTCTTCTCCATAATTATATTGTAACTAATGGCATTGTGATCACTGGACCCGAAGTGCTCCCCGACACATACCTCCGTCACCTGACCTATTTCATTCCCTAGCAGAAGATCCAATACTGCCCCTTCTCTAGTCAGTACCTCTATGTATTGCTGCAAAAAACTATCCTGCACACATTTTACAAACTCTAAACCATCCATCGCTTTTACAGTATGGGCTTCCCAGTCTATGTGTGGAAAATTAAAATCTCCCACAATCACAACCCTGTGCTTACTACAAATATCTGCTATCTCCTTGCAAATTTGCTCCTCCAATTCTCGCTCCCCATTAGGTGGTCTATAATACACCTCTATAAGTGTTACTACACCTTTCCTACTCCTCAATTCCACCCAAACAGCCTCCCTAAATGAGCCCTCTAATCTATCCTGCCAGAGCACCACTGTAATATTTTCTCTGACAAGCAATGCAACACCACCCCCTCTTGTCCCTCCGATTCTATCACACCTGAAGCAACAAAATCCAGGAATATTTAGTTGCCAATCACACCCCTCCTGCAACCATGTTTCACTAATAGCTACAACATCATATTTCCAGGTATCAATCCATGCTCTAAGCTCATCCACCTTTCTTACAATGCTCCTAGCAATAAAATAAATGCATTTAAGAAATTCTCCACCTCTTCCTCTCTGTTTATCTCTAACAGTACAAAGAACTTTACTGTCTTCTTTTTCTTCCTTCTCCCATCCATCTGTTCCTACCCTCTGGTTCCCCTCCCCCCTTGTATCTAGTTTAAATCCACTGGAGCCTCTCTAGCAAACCTACCCCAAAGAATATTTGTCTCCCTCCAGTTCAGATGTAAACCGTCCCGCTGGAACAGGTCCCACCTTCCCTGGAAAACTGCCCAATTATCTATAAATCTGAAGCCCTCCCTCCTGCACCATGTCTTCAGCCACATGTTGATCTGCGCTATCTTACTATTTCTAAACCCATCTGCACGTGGCACTGGTAGCAATCCTGAGATTGCTATCCTGGAGGTCCTGTCCTTTAACTTGGCAACTAGCTCCCTAAACTCACCTTTCAGGACCTCCTCACTCTTCCTACCTATGTCATTGGTCCCTACATGGACAACGACATCCGGCTGCTCACCCTCCCTCTTGAGAATACTGAGAACTCGATCCGAGATATCGCGGACCCTGGCACCAGGGATGCAACAGACCATCCAGGGTTCTCGATCTCTTCCACAGAACCTCCTATCTGTCCCCCTAATTATCAATTCCCCTATCACTACTGCTCTCCTCTTTTCCCTTCTTCCCTCTGAGCTGAGGGTCCAGTCTCGGTGCCAGAGACGCAACCACTGCAACTTGTCACTGGTAGGTCGTCCCCACCAACAGTATCCAAAACGGTATACTTATTGTTGATGGGAATGGCCACAGGGGTGCTCTGCTCTTCCTGTCTATTCCCCTTCCCTCTCCTGACAGTCACCCAACTACTTGTCTCTTGACTCCTAGGGGTGACTATTTCCCTGAAACTCCTGTCTATTTCTGCCTCTGCCTCCCTAATGACCCGAAGTTTATCCAGCTCCTGCTCCAGTTCCCTAACACGGTTTGTCTGGAGCTGCAGCTGGATGCACCTTTTGCAGGTGTAGTCATCAGGGACAGCTGTGCTCGCCCTGACTTCCCACATACTGCAAACGGAGCACTCAACTGCCCTAACTGCTGCCTCCATTACCTACTCCTAAGCTAATTAGATTAATTAAAGGAGCTTACCTGGCCTTACCTCACCTGAAGTGAAACTCGTACTCAGCCTCTGGTCGCTTTTTAAACTCCCCCGCTGTTCTCAGAGGCTGACTTTCACGCTTTTGCGCAGTTGTACCCCGTTCAAACCTTGCCTCTGCCTGTTCTCACCAAAGCCTGATTGAGCCAAAGCCATCCCACTCTGCCTCAGCCCACTCCAACAATGGCCGCTACGAGTACATGTTTATTTTATTTGAAACAATCAAAATATAAAAGTTCAAGTGTTAAATAAAAATCAAAAGAATCATAGGAGCTGAAAATCAGAAATTTAAAAGAAACAGAAAATGCTGGAAACACTTAGTAGGTCAGATCACCTCTGTGGGAAGAGGAACACAGTTGATGTTTCAAGCTGAAACTCCTTCATCAAAGTTATGAATGAGCATAATTTCTATTGCTTTTAAGTTGCCAAGAAGATGGGAGGGGTGTACAGGATAGGACAAAGGGAATATCTTTGATGAGATGAGCCCAGGGTTGCTCTGAAGATAAGCCGGTTGACGAACAACCAATGTGAAAAAAGCAACAAACCCTACAAAAAAAAAGAAAAAAATAATTAATAAACATTAATAATAAGTAATAAATATTATCGAGAACATGAGATGAAGAGTCCTTGAAAGTGAGTCTATAGTTTTTGGGAACACTTCAGTGATGGGGCGAGTGAAGCTGACTGAAGTTATCCTCACTGGTTCAAGAGCCTGATGGTTGCGAAGTTATAATTGTTCCTGAACCAGGAAGAAAAGATGGATTCCAGGTAAGAAGCAATGACTTTGGTGGAGCTAGAACAGATTGACACAATGGATCTGACCAAATAGTCCCTCGTGGTTACTGGGCAGGAATTTCTCCTCAAGCTTCTCATACCCTGTCACTTTAACTCTATCTCACTCTCACTTGGACCTATCAATCTGTGACCTCCTGAACTGTTGCAATGAGACCCAATACAAGCTTGAGAATCAAGACTGAGATTGTATTGAGACCCAATACAATCTTCCATCTGGGCATGTTGCAGCCTTCAGGATTTGATATTGAATTCTACAATTTCAAGTAATTTAATTTCTCAGTACTAATCACCCATCTTTGATATCAGCTCAGCTGTTTAGTTTTTCTGTAGCCTTCCTCCACCCATTCCAAATCCCCACCCCCTTTTCTTCTGTTGGCCATGTCTTCCTGCTCTACATTCTTTTGGCCATGAAATCGGCAGATGCTGGAAATTCTCAGTAGGCCAAGCCACATGTATGGGAAGAGGAGATGAGTCAACATTTCAGTTTGGAAAGGGAGAATGGATCTTTGACCTGAACTGTTGAACCTGTTTGTCTTTCCACAGATTCAACCAGATCTGCTGAGTATTTCCAGAATTTTCTCCTCTTTTATCTGTGTTCTATTGTTAAGGAAATTGTCCCAATTTCTAACTGTTCCCAATCACCCACTGAATGGGTAACCTTGTTTACAGCTGGTTTTCAGAGTCTCTGTTAAAATGCAGGGAGAATGGAGGAGAGATTGTTTCAGATAGTTTTACCCTATCAGAAACATCCTCTCCACCCTCCCTGCAGTTTAACAAGCTTCTTTTGACTTCTTCCTGGTTCTGGTAAAGGGTGAAATGTTAGCACTGTTTCTCTTCCACAGATGTGGTCCATGAGCCAATAATCATAATACAGTACCATAAGACCATAAGATATAGGAGCAGAAGTAGGCCATTCTGCCCATTGAGCCTGCTCAGCCATCCAATTCCTCCAGTCATCTCCACTCCCCTACCTACTCCCCATACATTTTGATGTCCTGGCTAATCAACAACCTATCTATCTCTGCCTTAAATACACCCAATGACTTGGCCTCTACAGCCTCTCGTGACAACAAGTTCCACAGATTTACCACCCTCTGACTAAAGTAATTTCTCGGCATCTCTGTTCTAAATGGACGTCCTTCAATCCTGAGGTTATGCCCTCTTGTCTTAGGCTTGCCTACCATGGGAAATAACTTTGCCATATCTAATCTGTTCAGGGCTTTTAACATGTGGAATGTCTCTATGAGATCCCCCCTCATTCTCCTGAACTCCAGGGAATGGAGCCCAAGAGCTGCCAGACATTCCTCATACGGTAACCCTCTCATTCCTGGAATCATTCTCGTGAATCTTCTCTGAACCCTCTCCAATGTCAATATATCCTTTCTAAAATAAGGAGCCCAAAACTGCACACAATACTCCAAGTGTGGTCTCTTGAGTGCCTTATAGAGCCTCAACATCACATCCCTGCTCTTATATTCTATACCTGTAGAAATTAATGCCAACATTGCGTTTGCCTTCTTTACCACCGACTCAACCTAGAGGTTAACAAGGACTCCCAAGTCGCTTGGTATCTCTGCATTTTGAATTCTCTCCCCATCTAAATAATAGTCTGCCTGTTTATTTCTTCCACCAAAGTGCATGACCATACACTTTCCAACATTGTATTTCATTTGCTACTTATTTGCCCATTCCCCTAAACTATCTAAAAAGTATCTCTGCAACCTCTCTGTTTCCTCAACACTACCCATGCCTCCACCTATCTTTGTATCATTGGTAAATTTAGCCACAAAACCATTAATCCCATAGTCCAAATCATTGATGTACATCACAAAAAGCAGCGGGTCCAACACCGACTCGTGTTTGCCCTCTCTTTTGCTTTTACTTTGGCTCTGACTTCACTTGTTAGCCACGGTAGTGTCCTTCTTCCATTTGAAAATTTCTTCTTATTTGGAATATATCTGTCTTGCACTTCCCTAATTTTTCACAGAAACTCCAGCCATTACTGCTCTGCTGTCCTTCCTGCTAGTGTCCCTTTCCAGTCAGCTTTGGCCAGTTCCCCTCTTATGCCATTTTAGTTTTCTTTATTCCACTGAAATACGGACACATTGGATGTTAGTTTCTCCTTCTCAAATTTCAAAGTGAATTTGATCATATTGTGATCACCGTTCCCTAAGGGTTCCTTAACCTTTAGCTCCATTGCACAACATGCAATCCAGCACAGCTAATTCCCTAGTGGGCTCAACAACAAGCTGTTCTAAAAAGCCATCCCTTAGACATTCTACAAATTCTCTCTCTTGATGTCCAATACTGACCCGGTTTTCCCAATCCGCTTTTATTAAAATCCCCAATGATTATCATGATATTGCCTTTCTGACATGCATTCTTTCCTATGTCCTGCTGTAACTTGTAATCCACATCCCTGTATACAACAGCCATTAGGGTCCTTTTACCCTTGTGATTTCTTAACTCAACCCACAGAGACTTACACCTTTTGATCCTATGTCATCTCTTTCTAATGAATTAATATTATTTCTTACACACAGGGCCACACCATCCCCTCTGCCTACCAACCTATCTTTCCTTTACACCGTATATCCTTGGATGTTCAGCTCCCAATGGCAGCCATCCTTCAGCCAAGTTTCAGAGAATTTCAAGATCGTCCATTTTATTTCTTACACTTTCAGTCCCATATTTGTTGCTTTCTGTTTTAACTGCACCACACCTCTATTGCCCTGTAACTCATCCCACTGGCTGTGACTATGCCTCATCTCTTGCCTGTCCTTTCAATCATTTCTGTTGTATGCTATGTTTGATTTATTTCTGTTTTCCCCTTCCTTAGCCCTACAACTACAATTCCCACTCCCCCTGCCAAATTAGTTTAAACCCTCCCTAACAGCTCTATTAAACCTGCCTGCTGGGATATTTGACCCCTTTAGGTTCAGGTGTAACTCATGCTTTTTGTTCAGGTCGTACCTCCCCCCAGACAAGGCCCCAATGATCCAGGAACCCGAAGCCCTGCCCCCTACACCAGTCTCTCAGCCATGCATTATGATGTCTGATCATGCTATTCTTGAGCTCGTTAGCACATGGCACAGGCAGTAATCCTGAGATTACTACCTTGAATGTCCTGATTTTCAGCTTCCTACCCAACTCCCTGAATCCTCTCTTCAGGACTTCCTCCCTTTTTTCTACCCATGTCATTGGTACCAAAGTGACATCCCGTACCCTGGCACCTGGGAGGCAACACACCATGCGGGTATCTCTATCAGGTTGACAGAACCTCCTGTCTGTTCCCCTCACTATGGAATCCCCTTTGACCGCTGCATTCCTCATCTTCCTCTTTCCTGCTCCACCACAGAACCAGGCTCAGTGCCAGAGACCCTATCACCCTGGTTGTCCTTTATCAGGTCACCCCTCTCAACAGCATTCAAAATGAGGTAACGATTACTGAGGGGGATGGCCACAGGGGTTCTCCCTACTACCTGAGCACTTCCCTTTCCTTCTCTGACAGTCACCCAATTATCTAACTCCTGCACCTTGGGGTGACTAACTTCTTGTAGCTCCTCTCTATCTCCTGTTCACTTTCCCTAATAAGCTGTAGGTTATCAAGCCACAGCTCCAAATCATTGGAAGATCAGAGATAGAGAGGATCAGTAACTTTAAATTCCTAGGTGTCACTATCTCAGAGGATCCATCATATAAGTATGATTGTGAAGAAACCACACGGTGCCCCTTCTTCCTCAAGCATCTGTGGGGATTTGGTACATCGTCATTTTGTTGATTATTGTTCGATTATAGTGACGAGAGCGATTGAAGCATCAAGGTGAATATGGAAGTTTGGTGATCATTTTAGGTGTTCCAGTGCTCTGCAGACTTTGAGAGGATTCTGACTGTGGGAGGCAGAGGCAAGGTGTACAAATCTCGTGGCAGGCAGGCTGCAGAATGGGGCGCAAGCCGATGTATGGCTCCATTTCTCTGATTTTAACTTCCATTGTTCGCCAATTAAAGTGACGGGGGAGATTGAAGCATTGAAGCGAATGCAGAGGGTGAGCGCCAGCTGCTTATCTTTTGATCAGTTGCTCTGTACCAGAGAGGGGAGAGCCTACTGCTGTGTTTGGAGAGTGTTGCCCAGGTTTTTTATGTGTTTTGTGTGTGGACTTGGACTATAGACTCTTTTTTCAGTCTTATAGTTTATATCTTCTATGTTTTCTCGCTCGATCTTCTTGTGTGGGGAGGGGGATTTGGAGGTCAATGTGCCTGATCCATTTTGTCTGTATTTTTTTGTGCAGGAGGAGGGATTTAGGGGTCAATGTGCCTGTTCCATTTTTATATGCTTTTTTTGTGGGGAGGTGGGATTTGGGGGTTGATGTTCGTGCTGCCTTTCGTTTCATTCACGGTTTCATGGCTAACTGGAGAATTGAAGAATTTCAGAGTTGTATACTTTGATAATAAATTAAGCCTTTGCACATTGGCAGTGGTGGAAAGCATGCTGATTGGCTGCATTATGCCCTGGTATGGGGATACCAACACCTTTGAGTGGAAAATCCTACAAAAGTTAGTGGATTCAGCTCAGTACATCATGGTGAACCCCTCTCAACCATTGAGCACATCAACATGAAACGTTTCCATAGAAAGGCAGCATCCATCATCAAAGTTCCTCACCACCCAAGCCTGCAAGGAAATGAAACTTGAGGTCATACATAGTAACATACACTTAGGGCCACTTTATTAAGTACACCTGTACGCCAACATATTAATGAAAATATCTAATCAGCTAATCATGTGGCAGTAACTCAAAGCATAAAAGCATGCAGACATGGTCAAGAGGTTCAGTTGTTAAAAAAAAGAGGTTCAGATGTTGTTCAGACCAAATATCAGAATGGGGAAGAAATGAGATCTAAGAGATTTTGACCATGGAATGAATGTTGGTACCAGACAAGGTGATTTGAGTATCTCAGAAACTGCTGATCTTCAGGGATTTTCATGCACAACAGACTCTAGAATTTACAGAGAATGGTGCAAAAAAAAGCAAAAAAAAATCCAGTGAGCAGCATTTCTGTGGGTGAAAATGCCTTGTTAATGAGAGAGGTCAGAGGACAATGGCCAGACTGGTTCAAGCTGACAGGAAGGCAGCAGTAACTCAGAAAGCCACATGTTACAATAGTGGTGTGCAGAAGAGCGCTTCTGAATGCATAATATGTTGAAATATGAAGTGGATGGACTACAGCAGCAAAAGACCATGAACAAACACTAAAGTAGCCACTTATTCGGTACCACTGAGTGTTTACATACTTTGATAACTGATTTTGCCACGAACTTTGAGGATTTTCAGCCCTTCCTCTTTTAATTGAGAGTCCAATGTTCTGTTGAACTCATATTTCACTTGGGTCAGTAGGGTGAGGAAAGTGGAATGAAGCCCAGCTTTCTGCTGAGAACTGGATTAGAGAGAGCATGATCAGAAAGGACAGAGAAAATACAACAAGGAGTGGGACAGAGGAAGAGATGAGTTCAGAAGAAAGTGAGAGGAAGTTACCAGTTACCAGAGGAAGTTGACGGTCACCAGGAGATGCTCATGGAGTGAGCACTGTTTTAGATTCGCTCCATAACCTTTACTTTTTTAACCTATGATCATCCTTATTTAACTTATTTTTACCTACACCAGAAGATTCTTGTTACTTTTTTGGACTTATCTTTAAGAGGGTACTCTGAATTTTGAAGAAATGAGTACTGAAATGGCTTTAAGATCTAAAGGGCGAGACCCTGGGAAAGATTCTAACGGCAATGGAAAGGAAAAAAAGACTGATCCTAAGCATACTGAATTGACTTATGATACGATATTGGAGCTCTTGAATGAAAAATTTGAAGAGCAATCACAAACTTTCAAAGCAGATTTAAAGGCTTTCCAGGATTCTCTGGATAAGATTGATCATGAAGTTATACAGCATCAAACTCTAATCGCAACTCTGCAAGAGGACACTCGGAAGTGAGACTTGAAAATCGAGAAACTGGAGCAGAAATTATCTTCGGCGATTAAACAGTTGGAAATACTTAAAGCCAAGAGTGTCGATTTTGAGAATCGGCCTAGAAGACAGAACTTACGCATACTTAGTCTCCCGGAAGGTATCGAACAAGGGGACCCCTCGAAGTATTTCGCTCAACTTTTAAAGGATGCGTTCCCTTCTGTATTCCCAGATAGTCCTCCGTTACTTGATCGTGCCCATAGAATTATGCGTCGATCACCAAGTTCTTCATTTAAACCACCTGTTGTAATTGTTCGATTTCATTATGTGCATGTTAAAGAACAACTTATTCATTTGGCTCGGCGTTTAGGAATGGTTAAATTGAGAGAATTCCAGTTTCGGCTTGTGGAGGATTTCAGCCCAGAAGTGATGAAGGCACGGCTCGTTTTTAAACCTTTGATGTCTGAATGTTATGAGAAAAACCTAAAACCAGCGCTTTTATACACTGCGAAACTTAGAATCTTGCCTTTGAATGCACCACAACGTGTTTTTCTCTCCACATCTGATGCTCAAAGCTTTCTGGATGAGAACTATCCTACTGCTTCAGATTCTCGTCTCCAATAAATGTATGGTTTTGATCGTTACAAGATAGTTTTTGTTTCCAAAACCAGATTTTGTTTCTGACTATTGGTGTAGATTTATTTTACATCTTATATTCCAATTAAAGTTTTTCTTTATCGACGTACTAATCTTTTTAATTTACTTACTTTAACCATTGTATTTTATTTTTGGTCATTATTATTAATCCTTTGAAGGTGAATTTTTTTTAATGTTTTGATATATATCTTTTTCATTTTTTGTGTAACTAAGATGGCGGTTTCTTTTCTAAAATATTTCTTGCTTTTTTTTAAATTTCACCTTTTTTTTGTCGTTTTCTTCCTATAACACCTTTCTTATCACATCCTAACTTTTATTTGTTTGGGTTTTAACCCAATTTATAAGTTACCAGTGTTTATATTCTTTTTGGGTTTTTTTACTAGCAATTATATTAAGAAGTCAGTTTTAGTATAGTGTTAATTACTTTTTAGGATTTTGGGTGGACCTTTTTTTTCTCCTTTATATATCTGGAGTCGCCTTCTGGAGACATGGGGGTAGATTTAGTCTCACAATTTCTTTCTTTCCTGGCCTCCTTCAGGCTCAGGAGGGTTTCTTTTCCATGGGTGGTGGACGGGAGGTTCCTTTCTAATTCTATTGCTCTTTTTATTATTTTTTCTAGTTTTTTCATTTGGGCTGATTTCAAACTACTAAAATGTCTGCCGTGTCGTCATTTCCGGGTCCTCCCCTTATTTTTTGTTCCTCTTCCAGGTGCATGAGTTCATACTTTGGTTAACTCTTTATATACCAAAGAGTTGATTTTAGAAATATGGCTCAGACCATTACTTTTGTCTCTTGGAATACGAATGGCTTAAACCATCCAATTAAATGGAAAAAGATTTTTAAAGTATTCCAAAGACTGAATGCACATATTATTTTTGTACAAGAAACTCATGTGAGGAAAGAGGACAATCAACGTTTTTTTAGGTTTTGGAGGGATCAACAGTACCATTCGAATTCGAATTCGAATTCGAATGCTGAGGTAAAAGGAGTTTCAATTTTTATTGACTCCTCTATTACATTTGTTCAACACGATATTATTTCGGATCCAAGTGGTAGATTTTTATTTATTACTGGGTTACTTTTTAATAAGAAGGTTGCTATGGTTAATGTTTATGCTCCAAATGTGAATTATCCTGATTTCTTTAAGTCTTTATTTACTTCTCTACCTAATCTAAATGAATATATGTTAATAATGGGTGGTGACTTCAACTGTTGTTTAAATCCTTTGCCAGATAGATCTATATCCATTCAGACTTTACCAAATAAGCCGGCCACTTACATCAATTCTTTTTTGACTGATAATGGAATTTTCGATATTTGGAGATTTCTGCATCCTAAGGACAAATAGTTTTCATTTTTCTCACATGTTTATCATTCTTACTCGAGAACTGACTTTTTTTTATTGACTCTCATTTTATTCCATCTGTAACTGGTTGTAATTATGACATTATAGCCATCTCTGATCATGCTCCAATGAAACTTTCTATTAAATTAATGGATACAGCTTCTAGTACTAAGCAATGGCAATTTGATTCTACCTTACTGCAAGATCCGGATTTCATTAAATTTATGAAGGAACAGATTGATTTTTTCTTTTCAACTAATTCCACAGATGAAATTTCCTGCAGAATACTTTGGGACACTTTTAAAGCATATATACGTGGACAGATTATCTCCTATTCTGTTGGTTTGAGAAAACGTATTAAGAAGGAAACTCTTTTATTGGTTGATAAGATTAAAGAAATTGACAAGAAATATTCGATTGCTCCTAGTAAGGAGCTTTACAAACAAAGGGTTGAGCTTCAAATGGAACACAGTTTATTACTTACATCTTCAATTGAAAATCAATTAATGAAAACCAGAACTGATTTTTATATACATAGTGATAAATCGGGTAAACTGTTAGCTAACCAATTGAAAAATGCTTCGGTTAAACGTCAAATTATTAAGATTCGTCAACAGAATGGTGAACTGACAGTTAACCATGATGAGATAAACAAATCTTTTCAAGATTTTTATACCTCCCTGTATCATTCTGAATTTCCTCATGATCATAATACCATGCATGATTTTCTTGGGAAATTGAATTTTCCAAAATTATCATCAGAAGAACTTTTAATATTAGAAACTCCTATTACGGATGCAGAAATTAAAGGTGTTATTTCCTCTATGAATTCTGGGAAAGCACCAGGTCCAGATGGGTATACAGTGGAATTTTTAAAGTGTTTTTCCTCTACTCTTTCTCCTTGGTTATGCAAGGTTTTTGAAGAAGCAATTAGACTAGGTAAATTGCCACAATCTTTTTATAGAGCTTCCATTTCTTTAATATTGGAAAAAGATAAAGACCCTATGGATTGTGCATCCTATAGGCCAATATCCTTGTTGAATGTAGATTCCAAGATGTTTTCCAAGTTACTGGTGACCAGGCTGGAGAAGGTATTACCTCAAATTATCTCGGAGGATCAAACTGGTTTTATTAAAAATCACTATTCTTTTTTCAATATTAGGAGATTATTGAATATTGTTTATACTCCTTCATGCAGCACCTCAGAATGTGTCATTTCATTAGATGTGGAGAAAGCATTTGATAGAGTTGAATGGCCATATTTATTTACTGTGCTTGGGAAGTTTAATTTTAGTCCAACATTTATATCCTGGATTAAATTGATATATCATACTCCAGTAGCCTCGGTTTTTACTAACAATCAAAGATCTCCCTTTTTTTGTTTATTTCGGGGTACCAGGCAAGGTTGTCCTCTTAGTCCATTATTATTTGATATTGATATAGAACCTTTGGCAATTGCTATTAGAGAATCACCTAACATTTTTGGCATTACTCGCAGGATGGATATACTTAAGTTATCATTATACGCAGATGACTTGTTATTATATATTTCTGATCCTGAGAAATCCATTCCTGCAGTTATATCATTGTTGGCTCAGTTTAGTAATTTTTCTGGGTACAAATTGAATCTTAATGGAGTGAATTGTTCCCCTTAAATAGACAGGTTCCAATTTATGGAAATTTATCTTTTAAATTAGTTAATGACTTTTTTATATACTTAGGGATTAAAATTACAAAAAATCATAAGGAGTTATTCAAGGTTAATTTTTTACCCTTAATTGATCAGATTAAATGTTTGTTCACTAAATGGTCACCATTGTCTTTATCTCTGATAGGTCGGATTAATGCTATTAAGATGATTATTTTACCCAAGTTCTTATATATATTTCAAGCGGAACCAATTTTTATTCCAAAATCCTTTTTTGACAATGTTGATTCAAAAATTTCCTCATTTATATGGCGGAACAAAAATGCTATATTAGGTAAAAGATATTTACAGAAAGCAAGGAAGGAAGGTGGATTGGCATTGCCTAATTTTAGATTTTATTATTGGGCAATTAATATTCGATATTTGAAATGTTGGTTAAGGGATTGGGATTTATCTCCTAACCCTCATTGGGTAAATCTGGAAACTAAATCTGTACAAGGATTTTCATTGGGTTCTATTTTAGGGACTTCTCTTCCCTTTGCTCTTTCTAAATTGCATAAATGAATTGACAATCCGATAGTCAAACACACTTTACGTATATGGTTTCAATTTCGGAAATTTTTTGGGTTGAATCAATTTGTTTTAACTATTCCTATTGTATCCAATTTCTTTTTTCATCCTTCTATTATGGACCAAGCTTATTCAGCTTGGAAGACTAAAGGAATACTACGATTTTCTGATCTATTTTTGGATAATTGTTTTATGTCTTTTGAACAATTATCTAATAAATATAATTTGCCCAGATCTCATTTTTTTAGATATTTACAGATTAGGAATTTCTTAAACACTGTACTTCCTACCTTTCCAAATCTTGATTCTTCGGGTATTTTGGAGAAATTGTTAGAACTAAATCCTTTTCAGAAAGGTGTAATATCAAATGTTTACAATATAATTATGAAAATACGTTCAGAGGCCTTTTATAAAATTAAAAATGATTGGGAAAGAGAACTTAACTTTACTATCCCTATTGAGAATTGGGATAAAATTCTTCAATTAGTTAATATATCCTCTATATGTGCTAAACATTCATTGATACAGTTCAAAGTTGTGCACAGGGCTCAAATGTCCAAAGATAAATTGGCTCGTTTTTATTACCATATAAATCCTATATGTGACAGATGTCATTCTGAGATAGCTTCTTTAACTCATATGTTTTGGTCATGTCCGCTTTTGAAAAAATATTGGAAAGACATTTTCGATATTATTTCCACGGTATTGAACATTGATTTACAACCTCATCCTATTACTGCAATCTTTGGTTTACCAATGATGGGGTCAATCCATTTATCTTCTTCTGCTTGTCGGATGATTGCATTTCTTACATTAATGGCTAGAAGATCTATTTTGTTGAATTGGAAAGAAACTAATCCCCCTACCGTATTTCATTGGTTTTCTCAAACTATGTTATGTCTAAATTTGGAGAAAATTAGAAGTGTCGTATATGACCCTTCTATTAAATTTGAAAAGATTTGGAGGCCATTTATTCAATATTTTCACATGATGTAATTTGACCCTGTTCCAATCCTATTTGTTTTTCCGGTTTTGATTATATATATATATATATATGTTGAGAGGATCGGAGTTGGGGACACTGATGATTTTGTAATTTTTTTTTATAGATACTATAAACAGCCCATTTTTTTTCTTCTTTTCTTTTTTTTCTTAATAGTTAGTGGTTAGTTTGTTAGTTTAGTTTTTCTTAAGGTATTAATTTTTTTTTCTTTTTCTCTTTTCTGTTTTTTTTCAACATGAATTACTTAGTTTTTTTTGTTTCGTTTATATGACATTTGTATCATTCATGATTTGGGAAGACTTAACTATAATGTACTTATTGCTTGTGTATCCTTTTATGTTCATTTTAATTTTGTAAATTTGTAATCCCATTATCTATGTACTAATCTTATCATGTTGATATTAATAAAAAGATTGAAAAAGAAAGAGAGGAAGTTACAATCAAGCACTCTTAGAATTTACAATCTTTCCCCCTGGAAAGGAAGAAAAAAAGTAAATTGTTGCAGTACTGAATTAAATGAATAATAAAGTGGAACTGCAGAGCACAATCCTATTCATTCCTCACCCATCCTCCTTATAAATTTAATACTAACATTTATTCTCTTCTTCCCAGTCTTTGCACTGAACATTAACTGTTTCTTTCTTTAAGAGATACAGCACAGTAACAATTATACTCATGTGACCCATTATTCTGCTAACCCATACGTCTTTGGAGTGTGGGAGGGAAACCGAGCACCAGAGGTCACTGAGAAAACGCACCAACTCTTCAAAGACAATGGCAGGAAATGACCCTGGGTCACTGGTCCTGTAATAGCATAATGGTAAGAGCTATGCTATTTGTGCCGCCCTTCTCTTTACTGACTTGTTTCTAGAACTTTCTGTTATATTCACCTAAGTAAGATGACTTTCAGAACCTAGAATTGAATGGTCTATATGATGCTTTGATCCATCGTCTTAACCACTCGATCATTAAGATAAAAGACAAGGTAATTTGGCTTGCATTGGGGTAAAAGCTGCATTAACCTGTTTATACCAAAGGTAAAATAAATTGAAACAATAGGAAGTGAGTAGTACAAACATTCCAGTCATATCTGAAAAGGCCATGCCAGTCTCACTCTCTGACAAAATAACTTCATAAAAAATTTAAATTTTTCCAAGAATTGTTATTTACACAGAAGGGTTTAAAACTACAGACTGATTAAACTAAGTACGTGTTGTTTCTGGGTGAAACAAGTAATGGCACATTAAATATTTAGAAGAATTATTTTGTCTCTGGATGCTTACACTAAATACATGCAAGAATACAAAGCATTGGGTCCACACTTGGTGTTCCACCGAGACCAGCAATAGTGTATGAGCAGAAGTGAACACAATTGGTAGCTGACACAAACATTTGCTTTTAGTGCTGCAGATGAAAGACAAATTAAAGGCAATAGTCATGTTCAAAACGGTTAACATATTTTTAAACAATTGGTCGTCCTTTTATTTTCTTTGTAAGTGGACTGTGTTTGAGCCCATTAGTGAGAGAAGAGAAGCTAGAGTCATAGAAAAGTACAGCACAGAAACAGGCCCTTAGACCCATCTAGTCCATTCTGAGCCATTTAAACTGCCTATTCGCATGGACCTGCACTGGCACCATGGCCCACCATACCCTCACCATCCATGTGCTTATCCAAACTTCTCTTAAAGGTTGAAATCGAGCTCCCATGCATCACTTGTGCTGACAACTCATTCCACACTCTCATGACATTCTATGTGAAGAAGTTTTCCCTCATGTTCCCTTTAAACCATGACCTTGAGTTGTAGTCCCACCCAACCCCAGTGGGAAAAGCCTGCTGGCATTTACTCTGTCTCCACCCCTTGTAATTTTGTATACCTCCATCAAATCCCCTCTCAACCTTCCACATTCCAATGAATAAAATCCTAACCTATTCAATCCTTCCATATAACTCGGGTCCTGGCAGACTTGGCAACATCCTTGTTAATTTTCTGTGTACTCTTTCCACCTTATTTACATCTTTCCTGTAGGGAGGTGACCATATAATATGTATATAACTTTAGATAGTATTGAGGGGAATGACCTACTGGGGGAGCCACAGCAACCAGGTCTCTTATACTGAGTCTGGTGCTGTGGTTCAGAAGAACAGAGAGGACTGTAGTGTTGATAGGAGATTCCTTAGTCAGTGGACAGAGATGAGGTTCTGTGGGTGCAATAGAGATACCTGGATGGTTTGTTTCCCCATCCGCTGCCAGGATCAGAGATATCTCGTATTGTGTGCATGCCTTTCTCAAGGATAAGGGTGAGCAGCCAGAAGTACACGGAGCTTAGAAAAATAGAGGGCTATGGGTAACCCTAGGTAATTTTTTAAATAACCACATGTTCAGCACAGCATTGTGGGCCGAAGATCCTGTATTGTGCTGCAGGTTTTGTATGTTTTATATTCTAAGTCTTGGTACATATTGGCACCAATGACACAGGTAGACAAGGTGAGGAGGTCCTGAAGAGAGATTTTAGGGAGCTAGGTAGAAAGCTGAGAAACAGAACCTCCAGGGTAGTAATCTTTGGATTGCCATCTGTGCCACATGCCAGTGAGGGTAAGAATAGGATGATTTGGCAGGTGAATGCGTGGCTGAGGAACTGGTGCAGGGGACAGATGTTCAGATTTATGGATCATTGGCATCTCATTGGGGGAAGGTACGACCTGTACAAAAGGGACGGGTTACACCTGAACCTGAAGGGGGTCCAATATCCTTGTGGGCAGATTGAGTAGAGTTGTTCAGGTGGGTTTAAACTAATTTAGCAGGGGGGTGGGAGCTGGAGTGATAGTGCTGAAGATGAGGTAGGTGGTTTACAAACAGAGCCAAGATGTAGTGAGTTTCCTAGCTAGGAGAGGCTGATGATAGGGCAAAATTGCAGTCAACAGGATGCATTGCAATATAAAAGATGGACAAAATCGATAAAGGTGAATACAGGACTAAAGATGTTATATTTAAATGTGTGTAGTATACGGAATCAGGTCAATAAACTTGTAGTACAGTTACAGATTGGCAGAATCTGAATTATGGCTAAAAGAAAATTATAGCCAGGAGCTTAATGTCTAAAGGATAGGTAGCAGAGCTGGTGGTGTGGCTCTGTTGGTAAAAAATTAAATTAAATCATTAGACAGAGGTGACATAAGGTCAGAAGGCATTGAATCATTGTGTTTAGAGCTAAGGAACTACAAGGATAAAAAGACACTGATGGAAGTTATATACAGATAGACAGTAGTAATGATGTGGTCTGTCTTGCCAAAGAGTTTCAGCCCAAAACATTGACTCTACTTTTTCCATAGACGCTGCCTGGCCTGCTGAGTTCCTCCAGCATTTTGAGTGTGTTGCTCAGTTTTCCAGCACCTGCAGATTTTCTCTTGTTTACGATGCAGTCTACAAGTTACAAGGAGAGATAGAAAATAGATGCCAAAAAGCCAATGTTACAATAGTCAAGGGGGATTTCAATATGCAGGCAGATTGGGAAAATCATGTTGGTGTGGGATTCCAAGAGGGGGCATTTCTAGAATGCCTGTGAGATTGGAATGCTATTCTGGATTGGGTGTTGTGCAATGAACCAAAATTGATTAGAGAGCTTAAGGTAAAAGAACCCTTCGGGACAAATTATCATAATATGATATAATACATCCTGAAGTTTGGGGAGAAGCTAAAGTCAGATGTATCAGTCTTACATTGGAGTAAAGGAAATTACAAAGGCATGAGAGAGGAGTTGACCAGAATTGATTGTAAAAGAACACTGGCAAGGATTATGGCAAAGTAACAATGGCTGGTATTTCTGTAAGTAATTAGGAAGGTGCAGGATATACACATCCCAAAGAGAAAGAAGTATTCTAAAGGCAAGATGACACAACTGGGGCTAACAAGGGAATTCAAAGCCAACATAAAAGCCAAAGAGAGGGCATATAATAGAGCAGAAATTAGTGGGAAGTTAGAGGATTAGGAAGCTTTTAAATACCAATAGAAAGCAACTTAAAAAGTCATTAAGAAGGTCATGATGGAATATAAAAGTAAGCTAGCTAACAATATTAAAGAGGATACCAAAAGTTTCTTCAGATACATAAAGTGTAAAATAGAGGCAAGACTGGATATTGGACAGCTGAAAAATGATGCTGGAGAGGTAGTAATGGGGGACAAACTGAACAGGTATTTTGCATGAGTCTTCACTGAGGATGACACTAGCAGTAAGGTGGAAGTTCCAGGTGTCAGGGCTCATGAAGTGTTTGAAGTTACCATGACTAGAGAGAAAGTTCTTGGAAAACTGAAATGTCTGAAGTTTGTTAAGTCACCTAGACAAGATGGTGTACACCCCAGGGTTCTGAGAGAGGTGGCTGAAGAGATTGTGAAGGCATTAGTAGTGATCTTTCAAGAATCAATACATTCTGGAATGGTTCTGGAAGACTGGAAAATTGCAGATGTTGCTCCATTCTTCAAGGAGGGAGAGAGGCAGAAGAAAGGAAACTATAGGCCAGGTAGTCTGACCTCAGTGGTTGGGAAAATGTCGGAGTTGATTATTAAGGAAGAGGTCTCAGGGTACTTGGAGGCACAAGATAAAATAGGCCATTGTCAGCATGGTGTCCTCAAGGGAAAATTTTGACTGGCAAATCTGTTGGAATTCTTTGGAGAAACAACAAGCAGGATAGACAAAGGAGAATCAGTTGATCTTGTGTACTTGGATTTTCAGAAGGTGGTTAACAAGGTTCCACACGTGAAGCTGCTTAACAAGCTACAAGCCCATGGTATTACAGGAAAGATTCTAGCATGGATAAAGCAGTGGCTGATTGGCAGGAGGCAAAGAATGGAAATAAAGGGAGCCTTTTCTGGTTGGCTGCCAGTGACTAGTGGTGTTCCACAGGGGTATGTATTGGGTCCAATTCTTCTTACATTATTTGTTTATGATTTGGATGTTGGTTTTGATGGTTTTGTTGCAAAGTTTGCAGATGATATGAAGATGGGTGGAGGGTCAGGTAGTATGAGGATATAGGGTGGCTACAGAGGACTTAGGCAGATGAGGAGAATGGCCAAAGAAGTGGCAGATGGAATATAGTGTTAGTAAGTGTATGGTCATGCAATTTGGTAGAAGAAATGAAAGGGTTGACTATTTTCTAAATGGAGAGAAAATACAAAAAATTGAAACACAAATGGACTTAGGAGTCCTTCTGCAGGATTCCTTAAGGTTAATTTGCAGGTTGAGTCTGTGATGAGAAAGGCAAATGCAATGTTAGCATTCATTTCAAGAGGACTAGAATATAAAAGCAAGGATGTAATGTTGAAACTTTATAAACCACTGGTGAGGCCTCGCTTTGAGTATTGTGAGCAGTTCTAGGCCCTTTATCTTAGAAAGGATTTGCTGAAACTGGAAAGGCTTCAAAGGAGATTCATGAAAATGATTCCAGGATTGAACAGCTTGTCATATAAAGAGTGTTTAATAGCTCTGGGCCCGTATTCATTAGAATTCAGAGAATGAGGGGTGACCTCATTAAAACCTATCAAATGGTGAAAGGCCTTGACAGAGTGGATGTGGAGAGGATGTTTCCTATGGTAGGAGTGTCTAAGACCAGAAGACACTGCCTCAGAATAGAGGGGTGTCCTTTTAGACAGAGATGAGGAGGAATTTTTTTTTGCCAGAGAGTAGTGTATCTGTGGAATTCTTTTCTAAAGGCAGCTGTGTTCTATTTCAATCTTTCCAACATTTTCCCAACCACTGAGGTCAGACTAACTGGCCTGTAGTTTCTTTTCTTCTGCCTCTCCTCCTTCTTGAAGAGTGGAGCAGCATTTTCAATTTTCCAGACTTCCAGAAACATTCCAGAATCTATTGATTCTTGAAAGATCACTACTAATGTCTTCACAATCTCTTCAGCCACTTCTTTCAGAACGCTGGGGTGTTCACCACCTGTTCCAGGTGACTTATCTAACTTCAGACCTTTCAGTTTACAAAGAACTTTCTCTTTAGTCATAGTAACTTCAAACACTTCACAACCCCTGACACCTGGAATTTTCACCATCCTGCTAGTGTCTTCCTCAGTGAAGAATGATGCAACATACTTATTACTATTCAGTTCATCCACCATTTCCTTGTCTCACATTACTACCTCTCCAGCATCATTTTCCAGTGGTCTGATACCCACTCTTGCCTCTCTTTTACACTTTATGTATTTGAAGAAATCTTTGGTATCCTCTTTAACACTATTAGCTAGCTTACTTTCATATTCCATCTCTATGTTCTTAATGACTGTTTTAGTTGCCTTCTGTTGGTTTTTAAAAGCTTCTCAATCCTCTAACTTTCCATTATTTTTTGCTCTATTATATGTCCCCTCTTTGGCTTTTATGTTGGCTTTGAATTCCCTTGTTAGCCCCAGTTGTGTCATCTTGCCTTTAGAATACTTCTTTCTATTTGGAATGTGTATATCCTGCACCTTCCAAATTGCTTCCAGAAATTCCAGCTATTTCTACTTGGCCATCATCCTTGCTAGTGTTCTTTTCCACTGTACTTTACACTTTACTCCACTGTAATTCTGATACATCTGACTTTAGTTTCTCCTTCTCAAATTTCAGGGTGAATTTGATTATATTATGATCACTTGCCCTCAGGGTTCTTTTACCTTAAGCTCTCTATAATCAATTTTGGTTCTTTGCACAACACTCAATCCAGATTATCTGATACCCTAGTGGGCTCAACCACGAGCTGCCTTAAAAAGCCATTTCATAGACACTTTAGAAATTTAGAAATGGGGTGTGTCAGGAATGGACAGGAGGAGGAGTATAGGAAACTGATACAGGACTTTGTGATATGGTGCAACTCAAACTACCTGCGTCTCAATATCACCAAGACCAAGGAGATGGTGGTGGACTTTAGGAGATCTAGGCCTCATATGGAGCCAGTGATCATTAATGGAGAATGTGTGGAGCAGGTTAAGACCTACAAGTATCTGGGAGTACAGTTAGACGAGAAGCTAGACGGGACTGCCAACACAGATGCCTTATGTAGGAAGGCACAGAGTCGACTGTACTTCCTTAGAAGGTTGGCGTCATTCAATGTCTGTAGTGAGATGCTGAAGATGTTCTATAGGTCAGTTGTGGAGAGCGCCCTCTTCTTTGTAGTGGCATGTTGGGGAGGAAGCATTAAGAAGAGGGACGCCTCACGTCTTAACAAGCTGGTAAGGAAGGCGGGCTCTGTCGTGGGCAAAGTACTGGAGAGTTTAACATCGGTAGCTGAGCGAAGGGCGCTGAGTAGGCTACGGTCAATTATGGAAAACTCTGAACATCCTCTACATAGCACCATCCAGAGACAGAAAAGCAGTTTCAGCGACAGGTTACTATCGATGCAATGCTCCTCAGACAGGATGAAGAGGTCAATACTCCCCAATGCCATTAGGCTTTACAATTCAACCGCCAGGACTTAAGAACTTTTTAAAAGCTATTATTAATGCTTTTTGAGATAGTGATTTAGATGCATATCATATTTTTTTACTGAGTTAAGTATTGTATGTAATTAGTTTTGCTACAACAAGTGTATGGGACATTGGAAAAAAGTTGAATTTCCCCATGGGGATGAATAAAGTATCTATCTATCGATCTATCTGGAATCCAGAACCAACCTGAAATGAAATCCGCCACGACTATTGTAACATTACCCTTTTGGCATCTATTTTCTATCTCCTGTTGTAACTTTTGGACCACATCCTTTCTATTGTTTGGGGGTCTGTATACAACTCCCATCAGGCTGTTCCTTAGCTCTATCCACAATGATTCAACACCATTCGTCCCTTTGTCACCTCTTTCTAATGATTTGATTTCATTTTATTTTACCAACAGAGCAACACCACCCTCTCTGCCTTCCTACCTGTCCTTTTGATACAATGTGTCAACAGTCAGATCTTTAGCTGTGCTGCTGATAAGTGAGAGGTTGTTGTTGCTGTGTGTAGGAAAGCACACCACTCAAACAGGTGTGCTATTCAACTCAAAGGTAGAGTCATTGGCTAATTTGAAGATGGCATTGGAACTGTGCTTAGCGACTACCACCACCCCTCGCCATAAATGCATGACATTTCAACCGTGAGGAAAAGATGCTGTCTACTCCTCTCATAATCTTATAAACTTTTATCACATCTCCCCTCAGCCTCCTCCACTCCAGAGAAAACAACCCCAGTTTGTCCAGCCTCTTGTTATAGCACATACAATACCCCCTTATCTGGGCACCGTCCTGGTAAACCTCTTCTGCACCCGCTCCAACCTCTCAACATTCTTCCTATAACGGGGTGGCGGGCGGGGGTGCAGAGCTGCTTGCAGTACTCCAGGTGTGGCTTGCTAGAGTTTTATAAAGCTGTAACATGGCTTTCTGAATTTTCAACTCAATGCCTCGACTAATAAAGACGAGCATGGCATATACCTTCTTAACCACCTTATCATGGCTCCGGCGAACAACGCTATCAAAGGTGACATCCTCAAGACAGTTCAAATAACAATTCCTTGCACTTTTTTAAAACATCTTATTTCAAATGTGGTTCTGGTTCTGTTAGAACTTGCAATCTACATTCTGGCAGCGATTTCGCTGGCGCTTTGCTGTCTCCGAGACCGTTGCATGAGCCTGCAACCAAATCGTGCAGCATGGAGACCAGGGAGCTAGGAGCTGGACTCAGACCCATGTTCGACTCCATCTCTCGCCGATCAAAGCGCCGGGGAAGATGAAATCATCGAGGGGTTGCGGAGGGCGAGTGTGCCAGCGCCACCTAGCAGCCTCTCGCTCACTGCTGCAGTGCGCTGCGGTCGCTCGCTGCTCTCGGGGGAAGAATTTTTGTGTTTAAGAGATCTCTCTCACCCTCGGTGCAGTCGGCGGATACTGCCGGAGGAGAGTTCAATCGATGCGGTTGTAGATTTGAACTCCAGTTCAGGTTTATGATGTGTTCTCGTTTCTAGTTCTAGTTATGGTCGCTCTTTTTTGTTGCTGTTTTTGAATCGGGGCGGCGTGATAACGAAAAATGAGCTGACCTGATCTAAAAAATGCATTTTGATTTTGATTTTGTTTTTGCTTGTTTTTTGTTGTTATTTGCACATCTTTTTGTACGGGGGGGCGGGGCGGCGTGTTGATTTGTTTTAATAGGTTGGTTCCATGGTTCTTTCTTCCAAGTCTGTCTGTGGGGAAGATGAATTTCAGGGTTGTTAATTGCATATATACTGTTAATAATAAATATTCTTTGAATCAAACAGTGTAGCCACTTTCAGGGAACTATGAACTTGGACCCTAAAATCCCTATGCTCATCAACACTGCAAGAGTCTTAATAGTGTATTGTCTCTTTACATTTAACCTACTAAGGAGCAGCACTTCACCTATGGCAGGGCCAAATTCCATCTGACATTTCTCAATCCATATCTGCAACTGATCTATATCCCACTCTATTCTTTGCCAATCTTCTACATTATCCACAACACCATCAATCTTCATATTGTCTGCAAACTTCCTAACCCACCCACCTACACTTTCATCCAGGTTATTTATATACATCACAAACAGCAGAGGTCCCAGAACAAATCCCTGTGGAAAACGACGAATCACAGACCTTCAGCTAGTATAAGTCCTTTCGACCACTACTCTCCATCTTCTGTCTTCAGACAAGCCAGTTCTGAATCCAAATGGCCAATGGATCCCATGCATCTTAATCTTCTGGATGAGCCTCCCATGAGGGACCTTGTCAAATGCTTTACAAAAATCCATGTAGATAACCTCCATAGCTCTACCTTCATTGATCATCATCGTCACCTTGTGAAAAAACTCAGTCTAAGTTAGTTAGACATGACTTGTCCCACACAAAGCCATACTGGCTCTTCCTATTTAGGCCATGGTTTTCCACATACTCATTAATCCTACCCCGAAGAATTGTCTCCAGTAACTTCCCTACCATTGACATGAGACTCACTGGTCTATAGTTCCCAGGATTATTTCCCTTCTTGAATAATGGAACAACATTATCTACTCGCCATCCTCTGGGACTTTGCCTGTGGCTAAAGAGAACATGAAGATATTAGTCAATGCCCCAGCAAACTGTTTCCCCTCTCAATAACCTGAGGTATATCCCACCAGACCCTGGGGGCTTATCCATCTTAAAGCTCATTAAGAGGCCAAACACTACCTCTTCCTTTTCCTCAAAATGACCTAGCATATTAATATTCTCGGCACTGATCTCCCTGTCCTCCATGTCATTTTTCTTGGTAACTACTGATGTAAAGTACTCAATAAGGACCTCACCCACATCCTCCACACCAAGCAAATGTTCCCCTTTATCCTTGAATGGTCCTACCCTCTCCCTAGTTATCCTCTTGCTTTTGATGTGTGTGGATGTGTGTGTGTACACACACACACACACACACACACACACACACACACACACACACACACACACACACACACACATATATATATATATATATATATATATATATATATATATATATATATATGTATAAAAAGCCTATAATGCCTTGGGATTCTTGTTAATCCCACTTGCTAAGGACTTTTACTGGTCCCTCCTGGCTTTCCTAATTCCTAATAAGAGGCAGACAAATCATATCTGCAGTTGATCTGTTGTGGCAGTAGGCAGATTGGAGCAGATCTCTGAGGCGACAGTTGGATTTGCGCCACATCCAACATCTAAACGCCTTGATTATGGCTAATGTAAGTGCTAACAGATAGTAACAATTCATCACTACACTCTTCAAAAAGGCATCCATTGAACTGGGCACATTGGGAACTCAGACCTCAGAAACAAGAAGTTGAATATGTCTATTTGTACCCCAGGCATTTGGTCCACTTAGATGTTTAGTACACTATTTGGACCAGACCGTTCTTGTGGATTCACTGACATTGGCCTCAGAGTCTGAAGTTAAGGGTCATCCAGAGATGTGGAGGATCGTATGGGTGTGTTATAGTTCTCCAAATCAAAGCATGCATAAACGGTATAGAGCTCATTTGGGGGTAATTGATCAGGTATGCTATCTGATTTCAACTGGTAGGAAGTTCCATTATGCAAGTTCTGTTACAGCTGTCCAGCATCCATCTTGATTGTAGTTTAGTCCAAAATTGCCTCTTTGCCCTTGCAATGGACTATGGGAAGCCATCCACGGACTTTTCACTAGACCTAAACACCACAGATTTAGCCCTCAGCAGATTATGAATCTCCTGGTTCATCCAGGACTTCAGGTTGGGGAAGCCATGGAATGTTTTTGAGGGTCAACGCTCGTCCATGTAAGTCCTTCTGAAGTTAGTGACAATTAATGCGGTAATTTAGAAATCCTATTCAGCTGCAATTAATCTAACAGACTATATTCAAATTATTTGAACAATGTGGCATATTTTAAAAGCACATTTTAAAATAAAATCACATGTTAAGGCAAGCCTGCCATGGCTGCTGCAGATCCCAACCCACTCATTTGTTTATGCTACAGCAGTGAAATATTCATCGTCAAGCTACGCACCAGCTTACAATAGCTTAGTTGGAAAACAAGTTCTATTAAATGTAACATTAAACATCTATACAAATAGCATGCTGCCTGGATTATATCCAATCCTGTAATATTCATAAAACATTACAGAAGTGCCCTATAGTTTAAAATGGTATGTTACAATAAATTGAAGTGAAAGTAATTGGAAAATTACTCCAATGCAAATAGTAGCAAAAATTTAATATAATCCAGATAGCATGCGATTTCATGTTATACGTGCTATCTTAAATGTTATACATGACAGAATTTGTTTAGCAATAAAGCTGCCGTAAACTCATGCGTACTTTGATAATTGAATATTTCACTGCAGTACATGAACAATTGAGTGGATTGGAATCTGTCTCGGCCAAGAAAGGCACGTCCTAACATGTTTTTATGACCCTTAAATAGATAACATTGTTCAAGAATCTGTCAGTTTTATAGCTCACTAGTTCTGGGAAGAAAACTATCCTTTAATGTTACTATGATTCTTGAGTTTAAACTTTTCAGACAAGTGCCAAATGTGATCTCAATCCACAGCCAATAAATGTTCCTTTAATGTGGGTCACTCATTTAAGGATTGATTCATGTCACCAAGTCAGGCTTAGCATCGCAAAAGATTGTGAAGATGAAGAAACTCAAGGAAGTGATTGTTTAGTAAAGAAAAGGCACCTGAAAGGATGCCAGCTTTCTCTGACAACTGTTTTGTGAAGAAGATATCTCTGTTGACAGTTTACTTTGCCAGCTATCTTAGGGAGTGACTTGAGAGAGACTTTATTTTTTTCTGGAACAGTTTAAGATAGTTTCGGGTGTGCATGTTGTAGATCATCCAAATATTGTTTCACAATTACTCTGCTTCTACTTTGACACTGATGTTTTGAATAAATAGTGCCTTGATGATGGAAAATTCAACAGGTCAAATAGCATACGTGGAAAGATTAACGGTCAACATTTCAGGTCTAGGACCCTTCATAGTTAAGTGAGCAACACAAAAGTGTAACTCAGGTAAGTTAAACCCAAAGTTGTAACATTGGAAAGTTCTACCTGCGGAGGGATGAAAACGAGGTTTACTGATTAAAAAAAAAAGAACTTGAAAAAAACCCTATGCAAGGGTGGTGCGGGCTGGACACAGGACGGACAAGGACAGAAACGTAGCAACGATTAGAAGCTGAAGACAACTGTTAAGAATAGAATTAGTAGTGAGAATCTTTACTCTGCTAGCTTGAAAACCTCAGGGTGAAATACCTGGAGGAGAGACAATAGCGATAAAAGATTTATTGAAGCTACAGCTGTAACATGCAGCAGCTATAATGAGAAAAAAATATCGGCAGAGACCAGTGTCCAAAATCCCTGCTGTGCCATATCAGTTCCACGTGACCTTCCTATATCGACATGCCTGTCCAAGGCCTCCTCCACTGCTAATTCACGGCCAAATGAAATTTAGAGGAACAACAGCACACATTCCAAGTGATCAGCCTCAACCCTGGCAGCATGAACTTCAAATTCACAAGCTACTAGTAACCACGCACTCTCTGTCCAATTTTCTCTTTTTCCTTTTGTTTGTTATTTTTTCTCTCACTCTCCTTATCCAAATGATCCCCCCTCCTCCATCTCCACCTCTATCACCCCCGTATTGCTCCTACCAATTCCTCTCCCCACCTCCCTCCCTTAATTCTTTGCTTCACTGTCCTATCATATTGCATCATCTTCAACTCTTTGTCACTTCCACCTAACACCTCCCAGCTTCTGCCTATTGCCTCCTGCCCCTTCACCTTGATCCACTTTTCACCTGCCAGCTCTTGTTCCACCTTTTAAAAGTGGCTATCCCCCCCTTTCTTTCCAGTCCAGATGAAGGGTCTCAATCTGAAATGTTGACTGTCTTATTTCACTCCGTAGATACTGCCTGAGTTCCTCAAAAGCCATAAGACCATAAGACAAAGGAGCAGAAGTTGGCCATTCGGCCTATCGAGTCTGCTCCGCCATTTCACGATGAGCTGATCCAATCTCCCCTTTAGTCCCATTCCCCCGCCTTCTCACCATAACCTTTGATGCCCTGACTACTCAGATACCTATCAAACTCTGCCTTAAATACACCCAATGACTTGGCCTCCACTGCCGCCCTGGGCAACAAATTCCATAGATTCACCACCCTCTGGCTAAAAAATTTTTTAGCATCTCTGTTCTGAATGGGCGCCCTGCAATCCTCAAGTCATGTCCTCTCGTACCAGAGAGGCCTTTTGTACTGTTCCAGATTCCAGCACCTGCCATCTCTTGTGTCTTAATTGTAAACTTTTTTCCCCACAGATACTGCCTGGTCTGCTGAGTTTTTCCACCATTTTCTGATTTCCAGCATGTAGGTTTGGAAACCACTCTTCTAGCTGAAAATATAATAAATACAAATTTGGCACTGTCAAAGCTTTTTTAAAAAAAAATCAGATCGATCTGGATAGGCTTTTGTGTCTCAATAAAAACATGAACAAGTTGCTTCAGGGTAGATTAACTTTATGCCCTCAAAAACATACAGTGCTGATGGAATCCTGATGAAAGGTCTCAGTCTTAAACATTGACTGTCTATTCCATTCCATAGAAGCTGCTTGACCTACTGAGTTTCTCCAGTAGTTTGTGTTGCTCCAGAAAGATAGAGATAGAGCTTTGACCAATGGCCAGTCCGGATATTGGAAGTTTGGAGAGGAGGGTCTTCAAACAGGTCCTGTGCGTGAATATAAAAGGCAGGAGTGGTTCACAGTACCATAATAGAGCCCAGAACAGTGTCCATTTGGGGTTTGGGATTGATTACTCAGAGCAAATTAAAGGAAGGCAGGGGTAAGCACGGAGGCCATCGTCACAGCGACCGTCGTTTGAGTGGTGATCTCAGAAGACAGGCTTCAGTCAGAGAAAGCAAAGAAAAAGAAAAGCTCAAGTTTTTTTTCTTCTCTATATCTGCTCAGCTAGGCCAATAGAGATGACAGGCAAGGTAGTGCAATGCTCCTCTTGTGGGATGTGGGAAGGCAGCGAGGCCTCTCGTATCCCTGACCACTGCAACTGCGATAAGTGTATCCAGCTGCAGCTTCTAACAAACTGCGCTAAGGGGTTGGAGCTGGAAATGAAAATAAAATGAAATGAATTATCTTTTTTGTCATTGCATAGTACAATTTGTCATGCACCAATACAGTGAAAATGAGTTTGCAACTCTCATACTCAATGCTATAAAACAACAAATAAACAAACAATAAATAAAATCAATTAACCAGCTAGTACAAGCAATGTCCAGTGGTACAAAAGTCAACTTAGATGAATGACAGCCATTAAAACCAGTATCAAAAATAGCAATATAACAAATTTATGGATGGTGCTTGATCGATTGGTTCAGAGCAATTATAGCTCTGCGGAGAAAGCTATTTTTCAGTCTGGAAGTGCGGGCATAGAAAATCTTATAGCGTCCGCCAGGTGGAAGAAGTTCAAACAGATGATTGCATGAGTGTGTATTGTCCTTACAGATGCTTGTAGCTTTCCTTAGGCAGCGTGAGCTGTAGGTGTCCTCCAGGGCTGGGAGCTGTGTCCTGATGATCTTCTGTGCACTAGAGATGACCCACTGAAGTGCTTTCCTATCAGCTGCTGTACAACTGAGATACCACACAGAGATGCAGTATGTTAAGATGCTCTCTATGGTGTAATGGTAAAAGGTCACCAGCATCTGTTCAGGTAGACCAGCTGGATGAACTCCAGATCATTCGGGAGACTGAAGGGGTGATGGATAGGACATATAGAGAGGTAGTCACACCAAAGGTGCAGGACACAGGAAACTGGGTGAGAGTCAGGAAGGGGAAAGGGGTTAAGGAGCCAGTGCAGAGTACCCCTGTGGCCATCCCCTTCAACAACACTTTGGATACTGTTGGTGTGGGGGTGGGGGAAAGCCTAACAGAGGAAAGTCACTATGGTTGGATCTCTAGCCTTTAGATAGATAGATAGATAGATAGATAGATAGATAGATAGATAGATAGATAGATAGATAGATAGATACTTTATTCATCCCCATGGGGAAATTCAACTTTTTTCCAATGTCCCATACACTTGTTGTAGCAAAACTAATTACATACAATACTTAACTCAGTAAAAAATATGATATGCATCTAAATCACTATCTCAAAAAGCATTAATAATAGCTTTTTAAAAGTTCTTAAGTCCTGGCGGTAGAATTGTAAAGCCTAATGGCATTGGGGAGTATTGACCTCTTCATCCTGTCTGAGGAGCATTGCATCGATAGTAACCTGTCGCTGAAACTGCTTCTCTGTCTCTGGATGGTGCTATGTAGAGGATGTTCAGAGTTATCCATAATTGACCGTAGCCTGCTCAGCTACCGATGTTAAACTCTCCAGTACTTTGCCCACGACAGAGCCCGTCTTCCTTACCAGCTTATTAAGACGTGAGGCGTCCCTCTTCTTAATGCTTCCTCCCCAACACGCCACCACAAAGAAGAGGGCGCTCTCCACAACTGACCTATAGAACATCTTCAGCATCTCACTACAGACATTGAATGACGCCAACCTTCTTAGGAAGTACAGTCGACTCTGTGCCTTCCTGCACAAGGCATCTGTGTTGGCAGTCCAGTCTAGCTTCTTGTCTAACTGTACTCCCAGATACTTGTAGGTCTTAACCTGCTCCACACATTCTCCATTAATGATCACTGGCTCCATATGAGGCCTAGATCTCCTAAAGTCCACCACCATCTCCTTGGTCTTGGTGATATTGAGACGCAGGTAGTTTGAGTTGCACCATATCACAAAGTCCTGTATCAGTTTCCTATACTCCTCCTCCTGTCCATTCCTGACACACCCCACTATGGCCGTGTCATCAGCGAACTTCTGCACATGGCAGGACTCCGAGTTATATTGGAAGTCTGATGTGTACAGGGTGAACAGGACCGGAGAGAGTACGGTTCCCTGCGGTGCCTCTGTGACTCAGCAGTGAAGGGGGAGGAAGATGCACGCTGTGGTGATAGGGAATTCATTAGTTTGGGGAATGGACTGGAAGTTCCGTGGGCGAGAACAAGATACCCGGATGGCATGTTGCCTTCTGAGTGCCAGGGTCTGGGATATCTCAGATCGAGTCCTCAGCATTCTTAAGTGGGAGGGTGAACAGCCAGAAGTCGTAGTCCATGTAGGTGCCAATGACGTGGGTAGGATGAGTGACGAGGTTCAGTCAGGTGCTAAGTTAAAGGGCAGGACTTCCAGGGTTGTGATCTCAGGATTGCTACCCATGTCACCTGCTAGTGAGGCTAGAACTAGGAAGATTATCCCCTTTATAAGTGGCTAAGGAGTTGGTGTAAGAGGGCATAAGATTTTTGGATCATTGAGCTCGCTTCCAAGGAAGGAAGGGCCTGTATAGAAGGGACAGATTGCACCTGAACTGGAGGGGGAATAACATCCTAGTGGGAAGAATTGTTAATGCTGCACAGTGGGGTTTAAACTAGAGCTGCAGGGGAATGGGAACCAGAGTGCCAGAACCGTTAGTGGAGAGGTTGTGAAGGCAGATGTTGGTAAGATCTCTGATGAGGTTAGGAATCAAAAGGTTGAGCACAGTGAGACAAACTGAAAAGGGTGAATATAGGACTGAAGGTGTTACATCTGAATGTGTGCAGTATATGGAATAAGGTAGAAGAACTTGCAGCACGGTTGTAGATTAGCAGGTATGATGTTGTAAGCATCACGGGATCATAGCTGAAAGGTTATAGCTGTGAGCTTGATGTCCGAGGATGCATATAGTATCCAAAGAATAATCAGGAAGGCAGAGGGGGAGGCATTGATCTGTTCGTAAAAAATGTGATGAAATCATTAGAGAGAGGTGACATAGGGTCGGAAGGTGTTGAATCATTTTGGATAGAGCTAAGGAACTGCAAAGGTAAAAAGACGCCGAAGTGAGTTATATACATACCCCTAAACAGTAGTAAGGATGTGACCTACAAATTACAGCAGGTGATTGAAAATGCATGTCAAGTGGCAATGTTACAATAGTCATGGGAGCTTCAATACGCAGGTAGATTGGGAAAATCAGGTTGGTGCTGGATTCCAGGAGGGGGAATTTCTAGAGTGCCTATGAGATGGGTTTTTTAGAGCAGCTCGTGGCTGAGACCACAAGGGGATCAGCTATTCTGGATTGGGTGTTGTGCAATGAACCAAGATGATTAGAGAGCTTGAGGTAAATGAACCCTTAGGGCAAGTGATCATAATATGATCAAATCCGTCCTGAAATTTGAGAAGGAGAAGCTAAAGTCAGATGTGTCAGTATTACAGTGGAGTAAAGGGAATAACAGAGACATGAGAGAGCAGTTGGCTAGAATTGGTTGGAAAAGATGACGGCAGAGCAGCAATGTCTGGAATTTCTGGAAGTAATTCGGAAGGCACAGGATGTAAACATCCCAATGAAGAAGAAGTATTCTAAAGGAAAGATGACACAACCGTGGCTAACAAGACAAGTCAAAACCAAAATAAAAATCAAAGAGAGGGCAGACAATAGAGCAACAATTAGTGGGAAGTTAGAGGATTGGGAAGCTTTTAAAAACCAACAGAAGGCAACTAAAACAGTCATTAAGAAGTTAAAGGTATACTGTAATACGAAAGTAAGCTAGCCAATAGTAGTTTTGAGGAAGTAGAGAGCCTACAGAAGGACTAAAACAGAGTAGGAAAATGGGCAAGTGGCAGATGGAATACGGTTTTGGAAAGTGTATGGTCATCCACATTTGTAGAAGAAATGAAAGGGTTAACTATTTTTTAAATGGAGAGAAAATACAAAAATTTGTTGTACAATGGGACTTGGGAGTCCTTGGGAATTGAATTGGATTGGCTTTATTTCTTACATCCTTCACATACATGAGGAGTAAAAATCCTTACATTATGTCTCCGTCTAAATGTGCAATCATAGTAATTTATAATATATAGAACAGTCAGTGTAATATAGAGCACACTCAAGTCAGCATGAGTTAATCAGTCTGATAGCCTGGTGAAAGAAGCTGTCCTGGCTTTTATGCTGCAGTACTGTTTCCCAGATGGTAGCAGCTGGAATAGATTGTGGTTGGGGTGACTCGGGTCCCCAATGATCCTTCGGGCCCTTTTTACACACCTGTCTTTGTAAATGTCCTGAATCATGGGAAGTTCACAACTACAAATGCGCTGGGCTGTCCGTACCACTTTCTGCAGAGTCCTGCGATTAAGGGAGGTACAGTTCCCATACCAGGGAGTGATGCAGCCAGTCAGGATGCTCTCAATTGTGCCCCTGTAGAAAGTTCTTAGGATTTGGGGGCCCATACCAAACTTCCTCAACTGTCTGAGGTGAAAGCAGCGCTGTTGTGCCTTTTTCACCGCACAGCTGTTATGTATGGACCATGTGAGGTCCTCGGTGATGTGGATGTTGAGGAACTTAAAGCTATTTACCCCCTCAACCCCAGATCCAGTGATGTCAATAGGGGTTAGCCAGTCTCCATTCCTCCTGTAATCCACAACCAGCTCCTTTGTTTTTGTGACATTGAGGGAGAGGTTTTCTTGACACCACTGTGTTAGAGAGATGACTGTGTCAGCAGGATTCCCTAAAGGTTAATTTGCATTGAGTCGCTGGTGGGGAAGACAAATGCAACGCTAGCATTCATTTTAAGAGGACTAGAATTTAAAAGCAAGGATGTAATGTTGAGACTTTCTTAAGCACTGTTGAGGCCCCACTTGGGGTATTGTAGGCAAGTTTGGGCTCTTTATCTTAGAAAGTAGGTGCTGAAACTGGGGAGTTTTCAAAGGAGATTCATGAAAATGATTTCATAATTGAATGGCTTAGGAAATGAAGAGTTTTTGATGGCTCTGGGTCTGCTTTCACTAGAATTCAGAAAAATGAGGTTGACCTCATTGAAACCTGTCAAATGGTGATAGAGTGGTTGTGGAGAGGATGTTTCCTATGGTGGGAAAGTCTGACTGATGCAGCCTCAGAATAGAGGGGTGTCCTTTTAGAACAGAGGTGAGGAGGGATTTCGTCAGCCAGAGAGTGGTGTATCTGTGGAATTCTTTGCCACAGGCAGCTGTGGAGGCCGAGTCTTTAAGTACATTTAAGGCAGAGATTGATAGATTCTTGATTGGTCAGGGCATGAAGGGATACGGGGAGAAGACACGAGATTGGGACTGAGAGGAAAATTTGGATCAGCCACGATAAAATGGTGGAGCAGAAGCAATGAGCCAAATGGTTTGAATCTGCTCCTATATCTTAACGCCTTATTTCCAGCATCAGCAGAACCTGTCATGCTTATAATAATGCTCTGGTGGCACAATTTTATACAATTAGAATACTTCAAACTTGTTACAAAACTCAAAAAACCTTGTTTTTGACATGTATTGGTACATGCATCATGTTTTTATGGATGGTCAATTCCTCCCATTTAAACTGTGAATTCAGTTAGAATAGCTTCTACCAGAACATTAATCCAAGTTCTGCGAATGGTCTGTGAACATTTTAGCACTGGAATCCTCATAAACATTTGGTGGGCTTGAGGGATGAATTTCAGAAGACTGCAACAAGGTCACTGCTCTGCTACTTAAGAAACCCTGAACCCAGATTAGGTCACCTGATCTATTTAATTTAAGTGTTATTCCAGCTGTCTCCATAATTTTTCTCTGCCTCCCGTTACAAAGACATTGGGGACAAAAACTGTTGTGTAGCACAACATTTTTATGTGCTGTGCCACAGAATTTTACCTGAGAACGGATCTATTTATGATTGATATCAACGTGCTTTGGGAAAGTATACTCTGAACTCTGTGCATATGAGCAACACACACAAAAGGCTGGAGGAAATCAGCAGACCAGGAAAAGAGTACAGTCAATATTTCCAGCCAAAACACTTTGGCAGGACTGGAGAAAAAAAGCTGAGGAGTAGATTTAAAAGGTGGGTGGAGGGGGGAGTGAAACACATGGTTATAGGTGAAACCTGAAGGGGGAGGGGAAGGATGAAGTAAAGAGTTGGGAAGTAAATTGGTGAAAGAGACAGAAGGCCAAGGAAGAAAGAAAAGTGGGGAGGAGCACTGGAGGTGATGGGCAGGCAAGGAGATAAGGTGAGAGAGGGAAAAGGGGATGGAAAATGCTGACGGAGAGGGGGGTTGGGGGATATTACCAGAAGTTCAAGAAATTGATGTTCATGCTATCAGGCTGGAGGCTACCCAAATGGAATATAAGGTATTGTTCCTCCAACTTGAGTGTGGCCTCATCACGACAGTGGAGGAGGCCGTGGATAGACATATTGGAATGGGAATGGGAAGTGGAATTAAAAAAGGTGGCTGCTGGGAGATCCTGCGTTTTCTGGTGGATGGAGTGTAGGTGCTCGGCAAAGCGGGTCTCCAATCTACATCGGGTTTCACCGATACACAGGAGGCCGCTCCAGGACCACCGGACACGGTATATAACTGCAACAGACTCACAGGTGAAGTGTTGCCTCACCTGGAAGGACTGTTTGGGGCCCTGAATGGTAGTGAGGGAGGAGGTGTAGGGGCAGGTGTAGCACTTGTTCTGCTTGCAAGGATAAGTGCCAGGAGGGAGATGAGTGGGGAGGGACAGATGGACAAGGGAGCTGCTTAGGGAGTGATCCCTGCAGAAAGCAGAAAGTGGGGAGGGGGTGCAAGGGAAAGATGTGCTTGGTAGTGGGATCCAGTTGGAGATGGCGGAAGTTTCAGAGAATTATGTGCTGGACGCGGAGGCTGGTGGGGTGGTAGGTGAGGACAAGAGGAACCCTATCCCTGTTAGGATGGTGGGAGGATGGGGCAAGAGCAGATGTGCATGAAATGGAAGAGATGCAGTTGAGGGCAGTGTTGATGGCAGAGGAAGGGAAGCCCCTTTCTTTGAAGGAGAAGGACATCTCCTTCATTCTGGAATTAAAAGCCTCATCCTGAGAGCAGATGCAGCGGAGATGGAGGAATTGAGAAAAGGCGATGATGTTTTTACAAGTAACAGGGTGGGATGAGGTATAGCCCAGGTAGCTGTGAGAGTCCTTGGGTTTGTAGTAGACATCTGTGGATAAGCTGTCTCCAGAGATAGAGAGATCGAGAAAGGGGAGGGAGGTGTTGGAAATGGACCAGGTAAATTTGAGGGCGGGGTGGAAATAGGAGGGAAAGTGGGTGAAGTTGATGAGTTCAGCATGGGTGCAGGAAGCAGCACCAATGTAGTCGTCGATGTGGCGTAGGAAAAGTGCAGGGCAGTCACCAGTGTAGGCTTGCGACGTAGACTGTTCCACATTGCTGACAAAAAGGCAGGCATAGCTGGGACCCATGTGAGTGCCCATTGGCTGCACCTTTTGTTTGAAGGAAGTGGGAGGAGCCAAAGGAGAAATTATTTAGAGTGAGGACAAGTTCTGCTAGGCGGAGGAGAGTGGTGGTGGAGGGGAACTGGTTGGGTCTGGTTTTGAGAAAGAAACTCAGAGTTTTAAGGCCTTCCTGGTGGGGGAAGGAAGTGTATAGGGACTGGACATCCACAGTGAAAATAAGATGATTGGGGCAGAGAATCTGAAATCATTGAAAAGATCCAGAATGTGTGAAGTGTCACAGATGTAGGTAGGAAGGAACTGAACTAGGTGGCAACAGAACGGAGTTGAGGTATGCAGATATGAGTTCAGTGGGGCAGGAACATACTAGAACAATGGGTCTACCTGGACAAGCTGGTTTGTGAATCTTAGAAATGGGAGGTGTGGGGTGTGGGAACTATGAGGTTGGTGGCATTGGATGGTAGATCCCCGGAGTCAATAAGGTTGGTAATGGTATGCTCCTTAGTAGGGTCCTATTTGAGGGGTAAGTAAGAGGAGGTGTCTGACAGCTGTCGCTGGGCTTCAGCAAGGTAGAGGTCAGTATGCATGACTACTATAGCACCCCCCTATCTGCGGGATTGATGGTGAGGCTAGGATTGGTGCGGAGGGAGTGGGGAGCAGAACATTTGAAAGGAATGAGGCTGGAATTGGAGAGAAGAGTGTTGAACTCTAGACAGTTGATGTCCCATCGGCAATTGGCAATGAAAAGGCCCAGAGCAGGCAGAAGACCAGGGCGGGCTGTCCAGGAGGAGGAGGATGGTTGAAGATGGGAGAAGGGGTTATCGGTGTGGAGTGCAGCGTCTTTACTAAAGAAATGGGCTTGGAGACAGAGGTGGCGGAAGAAGATTTCAGCACTGTGGCGGCCGTGGAACTCACTGTGGACAAAGGTGAGGCCCTTACTGAGGACAGAATGTTCTCCCTCAGAGATGGGAAGGTCAGAGGGGATGGTGAAGACCCGGAAAGGATGAGAGCTGGGATCGGATGAGGGAAGGGGATTGGTAGTGTCTGAGGGGAAGGGAGATTTGGGTGTTCAGAGATGGTGGGCTGAGGGGAAGATGGAGTTTCTGAGGACTCAAGGGCCAGTGGTGGGACCTGAGAGAAATAGGATTGCAGAGTGGTGGTGGTTGGAAGGGGAGACAAGGGTTCCAGTGGCAGCGCATGAAGAACCAGCCTTGCGGTCAAGGCTGGAGTTGGAGTTGGAGGCTGCACAACCAGTACTTTGGAGATGTCCGAGGTCATTGGAACCTGTATTGATGGCAATGGAGTCCGAGTTTTGAATCTGCTCTGTATTGTTAGAGCCATTGAGGTCAGCAGCAGGGGTTCTAGTCTGGAGATTGCCAGGGCTGCTGGTGTTGGAGACGGCAGGTTCTGTGGTCTGTACACAGGTAATCTGATCCATGCACTCCTCTGCTGTTCCCAGGTAAATTTACGTCAACATATTTAATGCAGAGCCTTCCTTTGGGAGCTGCTGCTTTCATAGCTCCAGGCACTAGGAGAGATTGCACAGCACTGCTTGAACTTGGTGTGCAGGCCTGCCTACTCACACTGTTTACATATGGTGTACTTGACATATCTGTGTGCTGGAACATTCCACTGTACAGTCTTGACTAAAACAGCCAACATCATCCCAATGCAAATTTTTAAAAATAAAACAATTTCTTAGCTACAAGTTTCTATTGGGCTGTTTCTCAAACAAAGAAAATCCTAAGCATTGCCATTGTATTTTTTACATTGTTATATGGAGCCTGTATGAGCCTCATGAAACCACTCTTGCTCACATGCAAAGAACTATGTTTAAATGAGTTTCAACACACAAATCACAGGAGGGCATTTAATAGAGCAAAAATTAATGGGAAGTTAGAGGATTGGGAAGCTTTTAAAAACCAACAGAAGGCAACTAAAGCAGTCATAAAGAGGGAAAAAATGGAATGCAAAGGTAAGCTAGCCAATAATAAAAGAGGATACCAAAAGTTTCTTCAAATATATAAAGAATAAAAGAGAAGTGAGAGTAGATATTGGACAGCTGGAAAACTATGCTGGAGAGGTGGTAATGGGGGACAAGGAAATGGCAAATGAATTGAATAAGTATTTTGCATTAGTCTTCTCTGTGGAAGTCATTAGCAGTATGCCGGAAGTTTGAGAGTATCAGGGGGCAGAAACGAGTGAAGTTGCCACTACCAGGGAGAACAGGGCAGGGAAACTGAAAGGTCTGAAGGTAGATAAATCACCTGGACCAGATGGGCAATATATCAGCATTCTGAAAGAGGTGGGTGTAGGGATTGTAGAGTTATTAGTAATGATCTTTCAAGAATCAATAGGTTCTGGCATGTATCTGGAGGGCTGAAAAATTACAAATGTCAGTTTGCTCTTCAAGAGGGGAGAGAGGCAGAAGAAAGGAAATTACAGGTCAGTTAGTCAGATCTCAGTAGTCGGAAAGATGTTGGAGTCGATTGCTAAGGATGAGGTTTCGGGTACTTTGAGGCATATGATAAAACAGACTGAAGTCAGCATAGTTTCCTTAAGGGAAAATCTTGCCTGACAAATCTGTTGGAATCCTTTGAAGAAATACCAAGCAGGATAGACAAAGGAGAATCAATAGATGTTGTAAGCTAGGATTTTCAGGAGATCTTTGACACGGTGCCGGACGTGATGCTGCTTAAGAGCCCATGGTATTATGGGAAAGAGCATTGGCTGATTGGCAGGAGGCAAAGACTGGAATGAAGGGAGCCTTTTTCTGGCTGGCTGCCGGTGATTAGTAAGTAGAGTTCCACAGGGGTCTGTCTTGAGACTACTTCTTTTTACATTATACGTCAGTGATTTGAATGATGGAATTAATGGCTTTGTGGACAATACAAAGATAGGTGAAGGGCAGGTGGTGTTGAGGAAGCAGAGAGGCTGCAGATGGACTTGGGGAGAGTGGGAAAAGAAGTGGCAGATGGAATACAGTGTTGAGAAGTGTATGGACATGCACTTTGGTAGAAAAAATAAAAGCATAGATTAAATGGAGAGAAAATTCAAAACTGAGGTGCAAACTGAGGACTCTTGGGAGTCCTTGTACAGGATTCCCTAAAGGTTAATTTGCAGGTTGAGTTGATGCTAAGGAATGCAAATGCAATGTTAGCATTAATTTCAAGAGGACTAGAATATAAAAGCAGGGATGTAATTCTGAGGCTTTACAGGGTACTGGTGAGGCCTCACTTGGAGTACTGAGAGCAGATTTGGGTCCCTTATCTAAGAAAGGATGTGCTGACATTGGAAAGGGTTCAAAGGAGTTCACAAAAATTATTCTGTGATTGAAAGGCTTATCATATGAGGAGTGTTTGAAGGCTCTGGGCTTCATAGAAACTCATAGAAATTCATAGAAACTTCATAGAAACTCATAGAAATTCAGAAGAATGAGGGTGATCTAGTTGAAACCTATTGAATGTTGAAAGGGTTCAATAGAATGGATGTGGAGAGGATGTTACCTATAGTGGGGGAGTCTAGGACCAGCAGACACCGCCTCAGAGTAGAGGGACATCCATTTAGAATGTTGAGGAGGAATTTCTGTAGCCAGAGAATGACATTTATTTAAGGGAGAGCTTGATAGATTCTTGATTAATCAGGGCATAAAGGGTTATGGGGAGAAGGCAAGAGATTGGGGCTGAGAGGGAAATGGATCAGCTGTGATGAAAATGTACAGATACAATGCAGTCTTACTGAGTATCTATTGTTTAATGGCAGATTGATGAAAAATTACAACTTCAAAACACATTCCTGTAGTAGGAGCCAAGTAGAAGTTTTTTTTTGCATCTGTATATCTGAATGACAGCCTGGTCTTAAATAATTTTGGTCTACTTTGCCATCAAACCTGGACAAAATGTTGCTTGTGTGCCACTCTAAGTATTTAGTTCACGCATCAAACACTCTGAACTGGAGTGAATGTTTGACAGTGATCCTGAAGGACTGTGTTCTGATGAAACTCACTGTAAGCTTCAGAAGCATCTCCTGGGTAGGTACATTATAGCCATCATGACCCAACAGTAAATTTAGTAAGCAACACACACACAAAATGCTGGTGAAACGCAGCAGGCCAGGCAGCATCTATAGGAAGAACACTGTCGACGTTTCAGGCTGAGACCCTTCGTCAGTAAATTTAGTAACTTTAATTAGCATGATTCTTGCATTTCCAGCTTGTTCAATGTCCATTTTGTCCTAGTAATTTCTGATGTAGTTTGTATTCAGCTGTTTACCACATTTTGTTATTTATTGGCATTTGCTATTTCTGTTTCTGCCTGCTTCATCATCACTTAGTATTCATTCTCTATTGTCCGTTCTCTATTATTGCAGCGGAGATCCTCCATTTTTGTTCTTTCCAGGACTCTCCATTTCCTCTGCTACTCTAACGTATCTCTAACATTTCACGCTCTGACGAAAGTTCTTTGACCTCTTCGCAGATGCAGTCTGAGTGGCTGAAATTTGTGGTTAATAGTGTTTGCCTTTTTAACGGTGCAGTTATTTGAGGAGGGGAAGAAAACATGAGGCCAGCCCTGACATTTCATGCTGGAAGTTAGAGCACTGCTTATTGTTTCTTCAGATATTACAGTCGCCTGCAGCTATCATTCACAACCCATTCTTGACCTTGAGTGGGGCCCCCGGCAAGAGCTTTTCAACAGATTGATTTTAATTGTGTACGGCCTTTGTAATTGTTTGTCTCACAGAAATCCTTTGACAGCTGTAGAAGCCATGGAATAAGATTGAATTGCTGTATTTAAATAAAAGACTTGGAATTGTGCCCACATTCAACAGTGGTTGCAAATTAGACAAATATTTTCTTAAATAAAATTTCAGAGAAAATAATAACATTTATCTGCCTTTTTACATGAAGTCGGTTAAATCTAATGTTAATCACTCCTCAATTAACATCACTAAATCAGGATATTTGGCCATTACTTCATGTTTGATTATATGAACTTATCATAAAAAATGTTCTTAAGTTAAGGGGAAAAGTTTTAAAGAGGAGCAAGTTTTTCCAAACGTAATGGATATAGTGAATATGTTACCAGAGGAAATGGTAGAGGCAGGTAGAATTACAACATTTTTAAAAAATTGGACAGATTTGTGGATAAGAAAAGTTTACAGGGATATGGGGCAAATAGGACAGGATAAGGTTGCCATCTTGCCTTGCATGGATGAGTTGGGCAAAAGGGCCTTTTTCCTTGCTATATAACTGACTTTAAGTTACCATGATGTATTCTAAAAGTCCTGACGAAGGGTCTCAGCCCGAAACATCGGCTGTACTTCTTCCTATAGATGCTGCCTGGCCTGCTGTGTTCCACCAGCATTTTGTGTGTTGCTTGAATTTCCAGCATCTGCAGATTTCCTCGTGTTTGTATTCTAAAAGAGATGTGCTAAAAAAACAAGCCTTTAAAAAAATTTATGCACAAGCTTAGTACTCTGTATAGAAAGCAAATAATGGTTTCTATATTACTATTTAATATGGTTGGTGGACAGATTTATCTATTTACAAATTTTGTTATAGTTAATAACAAAAATCCTTATTGTTATGTGGTTTATAAATAATTAGGCAATGTTCATATTATATGTGATTTAACAAAACTGTTTGTGAATGGTGTCAATTTTAGCAAACTTGGCCATATGCAGAAGAAAATGTTGGCAAAAATGGAATTACCTATTTAGGTCAATTTCAGAAATCCAAAGGCTCCATTTCAAAGTAGGAAAAGGCATTATCTCTGGTGACCTGATCAATACATAATCTTCAATTAACATTACCAAAACAGGTTAATTGATTATTATTACAGTATTCCATTGCAGGGGCTTATGTAGTAAAAATCTGATGAGGCAATTTGCATGTGACAATTGTGATTACCCTTTAGAAGTACTTTACAGCCTCAGGATGTTGAGGGAAAAAACTTACAACCTATTCTTGTGTTCCTCTGTGAACCCATAATCTTCTGAGACATTTCTGAGCCAGAATTTGTGGTGATTTGTAATTATTAGCCACTCTTTGATCACGCTTCAGCCGTGAGAAAATACCTTTTTTAACATGAACTAGTGAGTGATGCTGAGACATTTCTGATATGTCTAACTTAGTCACTGACTTTATAAATGTCTTAAATCAGTAGGGAGTTGTACAGTTAATCTTAATTAATTTAAGACTTGACAAATCAATAGATTTAATTTGTTATGTACAGTACTGTGCAAAAGTCTTAGGCACATATATATAGCTAGGGTGCCTAAGACTTTTGCACAGTGTTGTATTTGTAAACGTGGAGTGGAGAGCGAGTTCGTACATCTGGTGGGAGCAGAGGACGCTGGGAATGGTGAGGGTGGAATGCCATGGGAGGGGTGACAGAGAAGGAGTGCTGGGGGTGGGAGGGGTGGTGGTACGGGTGTAGACACATCAAGCAAATTCATTTGATTCCAAACAATTGATGTATTAATCATTACAGAATGTCTCTCTGGTGCTCCCTGCACCTCTTCCTGATCCCTTCCTACTCTCAGTCCACAATAGAGACCCATATCAGAATCATTTTTATCATCACTCACATATTTCATGAATTTGTTTTTTTTAGTGACAGCTGTGCAGTGTAATATATAAATTTATTACAGTACTGTGCATAAATCTAAGGCACCCTAGCTATACCTATGTGCCTCAGACTTTTGCACAATACGATATGTTAAGGTGTATCTTACAGCTATGCTTGGGGTGTGGTAGAATGACAATTTTGTTCCTCTAGTTCAGAAATCAGGGTCAACCATCCTTGAGGCAAGAGTTCAAATCCATTCACACCTGACAAATATCGAATTAATTAATTATTTAAATCTGCCATTCAATTCCTGAATGGACTTCAAAGCTTTGGACACAACCTCACATTTTTTAAAATATACAGTATTTCCGTTTTTGCCCATTCTAAAATAATCTATTCAATATACATAATTGATTTACTTGTTTATTTATTATGAAGTTTTATTTAATTATTATTTTTTTCTCCCTCTGCTAGATTATGTATTTCATTGAACTGCTGCTGCTAAGTTAACAAATTTCACATCACATGCCAGTGATAATAAACCTGATTCTGATTCTGGAATGATAAATTGGTATCGGTGTTGCTATCATGAAACAGGATAATGCTGTAACAATGTACTTGACTCACTAATATCTTTGCCAAACAAAACTGGATCATCTTTGCTTGTCTGGTCTGCATGTAGTTTCAAACCAACTGGAACATGGGTTATTCTTAACTGCTCCTTGAGGTAGTCTGGAAAACACTGAATGGACCAGGAATAGATTGCTCTTGGAGCAACATATTAAACAGACATATTATACATCTAAACTTGTGTACTTAAGGTGCAATAATAATTACTGGGGTGGGGCTGTGAAATCTGAGGAGCATCTGGGGACAAGCAAAGAACATCTAAATGATGAATTTGCAAGCAAAACCTACTTAAGAACAATGAAAACAAAGAATCAAATCTATCTTAATTATTTCAGATTTTTTTTCTCTTTCAAACATAGTACATATAATTGTAAAGTTTTTAATGTACAGTTACACATTTTTCACATTCCTGACCAAAATGAGCCTGAGGTAGGGGGTTAGAATTTTCTGTAAATTAGAGTTGTGTAACTAATTAAAAAGAGATTAAACACTTTTGAAGTTTTCCTAATTCAGTGCAAACTGCTGTTTAAAAGGGAAACATTGTTAAGGATAATTATTCTTGGTATTAAAGAATCTTCCTGACAAAAACTGAAAAAAAATCTGCTTTTACATCCCTTTTAACGAAAGAGAATGAAACTGTTAAAAAGGGAATTACATGAACTACATTTTATATACGTTTCAATATAAAAACAAAAGTACATAAATCTAGGACGGGGGGGTGGGGAGGGAAGAATATCAAAAGAGATATAAGGAGCAACTTTTTTCACCCAGAGATTGGTGAATAGTGCGAATGCAGTGCCTAAGGGAGTGCTTGAAAGCAGGATCACTGGGAGCATTTACAAAGTCTCCAGATGAGCGCCAGTGTAATGTAGTGGGTTAACTCGCCTGCTTCATGCTGTATGTATTTCTATGCCTCTATATCTAGATTGTTTTCCCTTTGGGGCCTGGACCTCACTGCATCGACTCGACCTGTAACTGATCTTTCCGAATCGGCACGGTGCTTAAGTCTCCGTCTAAACTTCGATTTCAGTTTAATTGATCCATGAACCTCACTCCTCCATTCGGCCTTCTGCGCGGCGCTTGGCGAAGTGCTGTTGTTTTACTGGGGCCGGGGGTCAAACTTAGAGCAGGAGATTGGCTGAGTTGATCAATAAATGTGGAATGTAATGGCAAATGTGGAGTGTCATGTTAGGTAGGGTTTTGAAATTAGAGGTGTAACTAAACTGGGAAAGAACAGCTCGGGGCAGACAGAAATACAAGGAAGAGATGGGATTTGCTCATGAGACTTAGAAGGTTTGACTTGTGAGAAAAGATGGCAGGCTGTAATCTAGGGTTGGATTAGGAAGCAGACAAGGTGAGATGCTCAATAGAGTAGGGGGCTGATGAGGAGGAAGAAAGACCGCTGACATATTGAAGTTACTGGGAATTTTTTGGCACCTCCTTATATTCTGCCCCCTCCCCTCTTTTGCCTAAAAAGTAATGACCTTCCTGTACATATTTATACTTGGAGTAGAGTCAAACAAATTCTATCAGAATAAACCTAGGCTAGAGGAGAACATAAACCAACATTCTTCAGGCATATAAAAAAACATTATTGTGACTGTATTGAATATGTAATAACACTGTTCTTTATCTTTCTGGAGGAAATTGTTTTATCTAACCTCTTCGGGTTTTTTGATCATTCATCTACTTCTGTAATTGCCCCTTCTTGATGTGCCATGGACTTTACTTATGTGATAACACTAAATGTTTGTGAGATTTTAAACATTTGTTTTTATATTCCACTTCTTATTTCTTTCAGAAAAGTAAAGGCCTAATTTGTATTTTAAACTATTTTCATCACAGTTTAGTTTCCCTTTCTTACGTATGGTACTTTTATGTGGATTTATGAGGGTCAGTGATTAGTTAATTTACAGCATATTCAAATAAGCTGAATTTGAATATAAATGACTGTGGACAGTGGTCTTGGGGCCTGAATAACTCTTATATGATACAATGGCCCTGTACCACATCCTGGGAATCTGGATACAGTCCAAAATTTATCTTCTCACTGGTCAGAACATTGAGTCACAGCAAAGCTATCTTTTACAAGCCCTGTTGTCCTTGAAACGTGTTTAATGGACCAAAATTCAAGTTGTACTTGTTCTCACTAAGGTCTGTGACGCCCTGCTTCTCCACGTTCTGACTCATACAACTGTCTGAACTGCTTTGCCTTTAAAGATCAATGTCACGGTCACCACTCCGGGCTGCGCCCACTGATCCCTACTGCTTCTCATGGTTGGCTCCTCACTGCTGCATGAGAAGGAATTACCTCGACTCTAGACTCGAGGGGAGAAGATTTCTCTTACTTTTCCTTCCAGTACAGCAGCCAAGGGGATATGCAGGAATTGCAGATTTCTGCAAAACACAAGCATTCATAAACATTCATATAGTTCAAGATTTTTCTGGCAACTTATCGTCAGAAACATCTGCCTGTAGCACGGAATGGCACAGGGATGGGCCCCTTTGATCATAATGTTGTGCCTAACTAATGAAACTAGTAATTAAATGACTAATTTAACTAATGGCTTCTGACTACACATTTCTTGAACCTGTAGTGTTCTCCACTGGGATGAAGAGGTGCTGCTCGTAATGTTCCCATGCAGCTTTAAAGATTGGTGCTGACAGTGCAGTTGTAGGGCCCTGTTGCAGCAGCACCCACGCAAGCTTACAATGATCAGTAGTGGAGCTGGCATTGAAGTGAACCCAGTGCGGCATTGCACAGGGAAACTTCACAATGCAAGTCTGAGAAACTGACCACTGAACGTCAGGTTTTTTCAGTCAGCTTTTAAGGAGGCCACAACCATTGAAAAGAAGTAGAACAATTATTAGCTTCCACATATACTTGGGTGGTAAGGTGAAACATCCTCTATGTTTTAAAACATAGGTAACATTTGTATAAATTAATATATATTTATCTTTTGCACCAACTTGAAAGTGTTAGTAGATGCTCATGCTGCCATGAGCTCAAATGAATCTTTGATCCTTATGATCTGTGATCTCTAATCCTTAGAATTGCTGTCTAGGTAACTCCTTCAAATCAGTACCTGTTTTAGCTGTGGAAAACAAAGGCACAGTGATTCTCAGCTTGCCAGCCCTGTACCTGGCTGCTTTCATGTAATCCACAGGAGCACAAAGATAAGAAATAGTAGTATTGATTGACTACCAGTGTTTTTTTATTGCATGAAGAAAATTGAACTACCTCAACATTACCACACTTTAATATTACTTTGAACGAGGAAGTAATTATACATACTGATAAGTGTGGATAATCAACTTGTAATTATGTCTTTGAGATTTAGATCCAAAGTTTAAAGTACAAAGTACATTTATTATCTAAGTATGTATACGATATACAACCTTGAGATCCGTCTCCTTACAGGCAACCACAAAACAAAGAACCCCTTTTTTAAAAAAGACGGTAAAGCACTCAATGTCCAGAGAAAAAGAAAGACAAATTGTGCAAACAATAAAAGTAAGCAAATAATGTTCAGAACTGAAGTCCACGAAAGTGAGTCCACCGCCACAAAGCCACATCACTACAGCCGGTTCATGAGCCTGTTAGTTGCAGGCCACAGCCTGCACAGAGACGAGTAAACCTCATGGAGCAGTGAGTGAACTGGCCTGCCCTGCGCCTCTGGGCCTGACCTTTTCAATCTGGGCCAGTGCTTAAATCGTTCAAACCTTGGTCATTTCTCGCTCTTGAGCCCGGGCCCTGCTGCTTCGAATCGGCCCATACTGACCTTTCCAATTCCACCCGGCACTTAAATCAATCAAATCTCGGGTCTTTCCTAGCTGTAGGCCTGGGCCCGGCTCCACTGCTTCAACTCAGCTCACTTCCGTTTACCTCTCCTCGGCTCAACCGCGTTGAATCACCTGCAAGTCTGCTGGAGCAGTGGCCAAACATTGGCTCATTCCTCACTCTCATGCCTGGGCCAAGCTACCTCGCTTTGGCCTGTACAAGCCACGTTGCAACCATCCTGCACCCTCAAGGCTTCAGTTCATATCACGAAAATGCTGGCGATTCAAAACCTCAAGTATTACTGTCTTGTTTTTATCTACCGCTTTGTTTGATTGCCTGAGAGGAAGCCAGAGTTTCATTGTACCTATGTATAATGACAATAAAGATCATTCAATTCAATTCAATTGATTGCAGTGACTGTTTACCAGAAAGAGTGTGATTAATAAAGAAGGAAGCAGTTTTGTTTGCTACCAGCAAGTAGTGGCTGAGCTTCACCAGAGCTATCTAAAACCAGAAGATTCACAGGACATCTCTGTACGAATTCCTAAGGGTAGTCCTCGGCCCACCCATCTTCAGCTGCTTTATCAATAACCTTCCTTCAGTCGTAAGGCCAGACATAGGGATATTGACTGAAGATTGCCCAATGTTCAGCATCATTTGCAATTTCTCAGATAATAAAGCAGTGCATATCCAAATACAGCAAAACCTGGAGAATAGCCAGGCCTGGACTGATAGGTGACAAGTAACATTTGCGTCACCCAAGTTCTAGGCAAGGACAATATTCATCAAGTGAAATCTAACTAGAGCCTCCTGACATTCAATGGCATTGTCACCACTATCAACATCGAAGGGGTTACCACTGACCTCAAACAGAATTGAGATAGCTATATACACAACATAGCTGGAAGAGCAGAGCTGAGGGGGACCAGTATCCTAGTGGGCATGTTTGCTAGAGATATTGGGGAGGGCTTAAACTAATTTGGCAGGACGGTGGGAACCGGAGTGATAGGGCTGAGGATGGGGCAGTTGGTATACAAGTAAATGCAGTGTGTAGTGAGACTGTGAGGGAGGACAGGCAGATGATAGGGCAAAATTGCAGTTAGTCAGAAGAGTTGAAGTATATCATGGGAGCAAAGTCACAAAGGGTAATGAATACAGGACTGAAGGTGTTATATTTGAATGCATGCTGTATATGAAATAAGGTAGATATCTTGTAATGCAGTTAGAGATTGGCAGGTATGACGGGAGTATCACTGAGTTGTGGCTTGTGGGTAGTGTTAAAGAAAAGTCCTTGATGGGAATGATATACAGTAGTCAAGATGTGGGCTACAAATTACAATGGGAGATAAGAAAGGCATGCAAAAAGGGCAAAGTTGCAACAACCATGGGGGATTTCAATATGTAGGTAGATCGGGAAAATCAGGTTGGTGCTGCATCCCAAGAGAGGGAATTTGTAAAGTGCCTATGAAATGTTTTTTCAAAGCAGCTTGAGGTTGAGCCTACTGGGGAAGAGACAATTCTGGATTGAATGTTGTGTAATAAACCAGATATGATTAGGGTGCTTAAGGTAAAGGAACCCTTAGGAGACAGTGATCATAATATGATAGAATTCACCCTGTAGTTTGAGAAAGAGAAGCTAAAGTCAGATGTGTCAGTGTTAAAGTGAAGTGAAGGGAATTACAGAGGCATGACAGAGGAGCTGGCCAAAGTTGATTGGAAGGGGACACTAGCAGATATGATGGCAGAACAGCAATGGCTGGAGTTTCTGGGAACAATTCAGAAGATTTGGGAAAGATATATTCTAAAGTAGAAGTATTCTAAAAGGCAGGAGTAAGGTAACTGTGACTAACAAGGGAGATCAAAGCCAATATAAAATCAAAAGAGAGAGCATATAATATAGCAAAAATTAGTGGGAAGTTGGAGAATTGAGATGTTTTTAAAAACCAGTAGAAGGCAACCAAAAAAGCTACAAGGAGAGAAAAGCTGATATATGAAGATAAGCTAGCAACAATATAAAAGAGGATACAGAAAGTTATTTTCAGATGTATAAAGAATAAGAGAGGCAGGAGTAGATATCGGATCACTAGAAAATGATACTGGAAAAGTAGTAATGGGGAACAAAGAAATGGCGGACAAAATTAGTCAATACTTTGCATCCACCTTCACTGTGGAAGACCTTAGCAGTACGCCTGAAATTCAAGAGTGTCAGGGGGCAGAAGTGAGTGTAGCCACTATTACTAAGGAGAATGTGCTTGGGAAGCTGAAAGGTCTGAAGGTAGATAAGTCACCTGGACCAGATGGGCTACACCCCCAGGATTCTGAAAGAGGTGGCTGAAGAGATTGTAATGTCCTTTTAGGAATAAATGGATCGGCCATGATGAAATGGCAGAGCAGTCTTGATGGGACAAATGGCCTAATTCTGCTTCTGTATCTTATGGTCTTATGTTTTAAGAATCACTCAATTCTGGAATGGTTTTGCAGGACCGAAAAATTGCAAATGCCACTCCATTCTTCTGGGGGGCGGGGAGGCAGAAAAAAGGCACTACAGGCCAGTTAGCCTGAGTTCAGTGGTTGTCAAGATGTTAGAGTCCATTTATTAAGGGTGAGGTTTCAAGGTACTTGGAGTCACATGATAAAGTAGGCCAAAGTCAGCATGGTTTCCTTAAGGGGAAATCTTGCCTGACAAATCTGTTGGAATCCTTTGAGGAAAAACAAGCAGTATAGACAAGAGAGGGTCAGTGGATGTTGTTTACTTGGATTTTCAGAAAGCCTTTAGCAAAGTGTAACATAAGGGGCTGCTTAACAAGTTAAAGTCTGTCCCGAGCCTTATAGGCTCATCAGGCTGGTGCTTATGCCGGTTTCCGTGGTGTGAAGCAACTGAGAGTACGAGTCTCCCCCCCACCGGATAGGACACCAGTCTATTGTGAGGTTATTAACAAGATAAGAGCCCTTAGTATTACATGAAAGATAGTAGCATGGATAGAAGATTGGCTTCCTGGCAATATTGGAAATAAAGGGGTCTTTTTTGGTTAGCTGTCGTGACTAGTGGTGTTCTGCAGGTGTTGGTGTTGGGACCATTTCTTTTCACATGATATGTTGATGTGGATGACAGAATTGATGGCTTTGTAGCCAGATCTGTGGATGATACAAAGATAAGTGGCAGGGCAGGTAGTGTTGAAGAAGCAGGAGTCCTCAGAAGGATTTAGGGGCGGAGAAAGGACAAAAAAGGCAAATGGAATAGAGTGTACAGAAGTGTATGGTCATTCAACATGGACGAATACTGCAAAAGCACTTCAAAGATGTTGTAAAAATATACTAACAGAGCATGTAAACTATCAGTGGTAGAATGGTGGTCATTATCATGATTGTGCATAAATGAATACCAGGATTCTATTTTAAATCAGAACACTAAAGATACATTGAAGAAAGATGGGATATGAAATATAATTTTGTTAACAAACTGTGGAAACTGTGTGGTGATTTATTTTGAACTTATAGTCCTTTAACATCTTTGGACTATTTTTACTGTGCCCATGGTCTGTTTTTTATCAATTATGCTATTGTTTGCACTGTTGTAACTATATGTTGTAACTATATGGGTTTGTGCAGGTCTTGTAGCTTTAGTTTTTGGTCTTGTTTGTCTGGTGGATTTGGAGCTCCTTCCCGGGGAACGCGCTAAGACGGTAGTACGATATTAATACGCAGCAGCCTCTCCGGACTCTGGATTGGGGATTGCCAAACATTATGTGGATTTTCTGGTGTAGTCTGTTTTGTCATATGCTTTTGTGTATTATCAATAATACTTAAGCTTCTACTTTAATAACTTTAATATTTATTTCCACTTCCATGAACTATATAAATGTAGTGCTCTTCACTTTCTGGTTGACTGGCAATCCAAATGTGTCAAGGGGGTTGGCTGGTCACCCAGTTTAATGGCATAACGGATATTGGATGCTGCAGATGCTCCATAGATGGCGCCTTACTGCAACCCCTGGGGAAAGAGGAACCTCTGACAAAAGACCTTCAGAGGCAGGTTTATGTGAGATCAGAGGCCATTTGACTTGGCGGAAAAACTGGTTTCACAGTCTGTGAGTTTTCCTTTAAAAGGTTATGAACAAAGGTTTTCTGCAATGGTTGAAAACCATAGTAGTTTTGAATGGTCTGTACTTTCTGATCATTGAAAAGTTGGGAATTTCACCAAGGTTCAAAGGTCAAAGTAAATTTATTATCAAAGTACATATATGTCAACATATACAATTCTGAGATTCATTTTCTTGCAGGCATACCCAATAAATCCAATAGCCATAATGGAATCAATGAAAGACTGCACCAACAGGGCGGACAATCACTCTGCAAATGACAACAAACTGTGCAAATACAAAAAGAGAGAGATAAAAGAAATAATAATTCAATAATTGATGGTTGAACCTGGTGGTATAAGTTCTGAGGCTCCTGTACCATCTTCCTGATAGTAGCTGCGAGAAGAGCGCATCTCTAAGTAGCAGTTTGATATTTATTATTGCTGATCTGAAGAAGTGTACAGAAGCAAATATCTCTCAGCTCAGTTCACACTTGGCTTTCATACCACATATTTCTTCTGCATATGTGTTTAGTTGCTTGATGACACAAAGGTTGGGGGTGTTGTGGATAGTGTGGAAGGCTGTCAGAGTTTACAGTGGTACATCGATAAGATGCATAACTGGGCTGAGAACTGGCAGATGGAGTTCAACCCAGGTAAGTATGAGGTAGTTCATTTTGGTTGGTCAAATATGATGGCAGAATATAGTATTAATGGTAAGACTCTTGTCAGTGTGGAGGATCAGAGAGATCTTGGGGTCCAAGTCCATAGGACACTCAAAGCTGCTGCGCAGATTGTCTCTGTGGTTAAGAAGGCATATGATGCATTGGCCTTCATCAATCATGGGATTGAGTTTAAGAGCCAAGAGGTAATGTTGCAGCTCTATCGGACCCTGGTCAGACCCCACTTGGAGTACTGCGCTCAGTTCTGGTCACCTCACTACAGGAAGGATGTGAAAACCATAGAAAGGGTGCAGAGCAGATTTACACAGGTGTTGCCTTGATTGGGGAGCATGCCTTATGAAAATAGGTTGAGTGAACTTGGCCTTTTCTCCTTGCAGCATCGGAGGATGAGAGGTGACCTGATAGAGGTGTACAAGATAATGAGAGGCATTGATCGTGTGGATAGTCAGAGGCTTTTTCCCAGGAATGAAATGGCTAATGCGAGAGGGTATAGTTTTAAGATGTTTAGAAGTAGGTCCAGAGGAGATGTCAGGGGTAAGTTTTTTTACGCAGAGAGTGGTGAGTGCGTGGAATGGACTGCCAGCAACGGTGGTGGAGGCGGATACGATAGGGTCTTTTAAGAGACTCCTGGATAGGTACATGGAGCTTAGAAAAATAGAGGGCTATGGGTAACCCTGGATAATTTCTAAAGTAAGTACATGTTCAGCACAGCATTGTGGGCTGAAGGGCCTGTATTGTGCTGTAGGTTTTCTATGTTTCTATGTTTTTAACCTCTCTTCGCAGTTAAAAAAAAACTTATTCTGTGGTGATATTCATTGTGTTGTTTTAATGTCACTTCTACAAAGAAAAGTACAGCCATTTGAAATATAGTTTTCAATATAGCTTCTCTCCATATTTTAGATAATTCTATTAGTAAAATAATTGAGAACGATGATTTTAAACTACATTTGTAGATTAACAGCTGCTGTTCAATGCAGCACAAATAAAAAGGGCCCTTGAAGTTCATTAATCATTTTTGACAAATATTTCATTTGTTGGTTTGTAGCCACAAGATACAATAATGCAAGCAGCATCAACAGACATGGAACATCTAGCCTTTCGCCCCACAATGTTGTGCAGATCTTCTTAGATCAATCTAACCCTTCTCTTCTGTATAACCCTCCATTTTTCTCTCATCCATGTGCCTGGCCAGGAGTTTCTTAAATACCCCGAATGTATCTGAATCTGCCACCACCTCTGTGCAAAAATTTTACCACTGATGTTGCTCTATGCTTTCCTCCAATCACCTTAAAATTATATTCCCTTCGCATTAATAATTTCCACCCTTGGAAAATGTCTCTGCATATCCACTCGATCTGTGCCTCTTGTCATTTTGTACACTTCCATCAAATTGCCTCTCATCTTGCTTCACTTGAAAGAGACATTAAGGTGCCTCTGGGAAATGATGTCATTGCGATATAAGCCACAAACATCTCTTCCGTTTTATTTTGCCACTACAAGCAAGATTTCATGTGGATGTGAGCTTCAGTGCACAAACCAAGATCCGCGTGATTACCATGTGATGACCAAAAGATATTATGTTAAAGGAAGATCAAATGTCTTAATTTCAGGAAGCTCCAATCGCCTTTTAGACTATTTAGTCATTTGTACAGTACTTACTTTTATATTGTATTTACAACATCAAAATTATATAATTATCTGTTACTTTTTGGTGAATATTTTGTCCAATGAACAACAATGACTGAGGAAATAATATTGCTGTATACTTTATTAAGGTGAAAACCATGTTAATTCAATCATAGAACTGCCTGTGGCTAAAGAATGTAGACAGTGGTCATACAGCTAAATTTTTAGGCATCCTTTAAAACTTTTAAGTCCCTTTAAATTTAATGAGTAGCTTAATGCCAATTATGAATATTCTGTTTTACACTTTGTTTTATGAGCACAACTTTTTGTAGAATTGAATCATATCACTTTGTGCAGTCAATTTTGTGTAGGAATACTCATTAAATATCATTAGTTTACATTCTACAGCACAAATAAAAGTGCCAAACATGGTGAGAGGGAATGGGATGAGTAAAGACACAATGTAAAATGTCTCTGATGATGAGAGAAGAGAGGAAAAAGGAATCACTGGCAAAAGAGTGTGCCGATGTTGTAATTTAAGAACAAAAATAAACAGCTGGAAGAACTCATCATCTATGGAGACAAAGGGGTGGCTGATGTTTCAGGTCATATCCCCACATCAAGACTGAGGGTGCAGAGGGAAGGTAGCCAGTATATACAATGAGAGGGAGAAGAGAGACACAGGTTGATGGGTAATGGGCAGAATCAGATGAGGGTGTATGATGGCTGGATGAAGCCAGGTGGGGGAGGAAGAGTGTTGAGACCAAGGCTGGAGCAATTGATTTAGGCATAATTATCATCATTGTCCTTTGATTCCATTTGTTTTTCCACCTACAGGCTATTCCTGAGCAACAAATGTATTTCAAGTTGATTTTGTCCAAGTCAGAATCAGAACACAGAAGACCGGTAAAGGAGAGGAAACCAGTTCTGCCATTCACAGATACTAACGTTTGTCAGACTTTTGATTTTATCAATTTCATGGGAGCTCGTGCGGGTTCACAAGCGTCTATAAGTTGTTCGCTTGTAATTGTTCACCAGGGACAATCTATATATGTCTCTTAATTTTGTTGATTATTTTCTCCTCTCTTCTGTTGTAGTTTGCTGTCACAATCAGAATCAAAACAGGGTTTAATCTCACCAGCATATATCGTGAGATTTGTTGTTATGTGACAGCAGTACATAGCAATACATAATAATAAAATGTGAATGACAGTAAATATATATATTTATTAAATAGTTAAATTCAATAAGAAGTGCAGAGAAAGTAGTAAGGAAGTGTTCCCGGGTTCAATGTCCATTCAGAAATCAGATGACAAACGTTTGTGATAAATGCTGAGCTGTAGTCAATAAAGAGCAGCCCGACATAAGTATTAATATTGTCCAGGTGATCCAAGGCCGCATGAAGAGCCAATGAGATCGCATCCGCTGTAAACCTGTTGCAGTGGGTCCAGGTCCTTGCTGGGACAGGAGTTGATTCTAGCCGTAACCACCCTCTCAGAGCACTTTATCACCTTAGATGTGAGTGCTAGAGGACGATAGTCATGGAGGCAGCTCACCCTGTGCTTCTTGGGCACTGGTATAATTGTTGCCCTTTTGAAGCAGCTGGGAACTTCCGACTTTGGCAATGAGAGATTGAAAATGTCTTTGAACACACCCGCCAGTTGGTTGGCACAGGTTTTCAGATCCTTACCGGCTAACCGTCGAGGGCTGCTGCCTTGTGGGGGTTTACCCCTTGAAAGATGTTCTGATGTTGGCCGCTGAGACAGAGATCACAGGGTCAATGGATGCTGCAGGAATCCTCATAGCTGTAGTTATATTCTCCCTTTCAAAGTCAGCACAAAAACATTGTGATCATCTAGTAGTGAAGCATCATAGCCATTCATGATGTTAGGTTTCACTTAGTGGGATGTAATGGCCTGCAAACCCTGGCAGAGTTGACGTGCCTCTGATTCCTCCTCCAACTTCGTTCAGAATTGTTCCTTTTCTCTTGAAGTAGCTCTCCATAAGTCGTACCTGGCCTCCTTGTATCGTGTTGGACCATCAGACTTGAATGCCACAGATCCAGCCCTCAGCAGACTATGAATCTCCTGGTTCATCCATGGCTTTGATTTCGATATGTACAGTAAGTTCTTGTAAGCACAAACTCATCCACACAGGTCTTAATGAAGTCAGTGACAACTGTGGCGTAGTCATTCAGACTCAAACACTTAATCCCTGGATACAGTCCAGTCCTCTGACTCAAAGCAGTTCTGTAAGCACTTCTACACCTCTCTTGTCTAAACCTTCTTTGTCCTCAGTACCGGTACTGCAGTCTTCAATCCCTGCCTATACCCAAGTAGTAGAAGTACAGCCAGGTGATAGGTGTTCAGACTTCACAAAGTGTGGGCATGGGATAGTACGGTAAGTTGTCTTGATGGTAGTATAACAGTGGTTCAGTGTGTTGGCTCCTCTGAGTCCACAAGTGATACATTGGTAATAATTATTTCTGAACTTTTTCAAGCTGGCCTAGTTAAAATGCCTCAAAATGATGGTGAAGGCATCAGGGAGCACTGTTTCATGCATGTGATTATGTCGCTCAGTTTTTCTAAAGCCTGTTGACACGGGCCTGAGGCGGAATGCTCTTAATGTCTCTCTTGTATAGCAATCTTGCTCTGACATCTTTGATTTTATTTACCAGAGACTCTCTGGTACAGAGACTGTTGGATAGCTGGTATTATGAGTCGAAAGCCTCATCTCATTAAAAGACATTTTAAAACAGCACGGCATTCACTCTTCCGCCGTCTAATAGGGGAACCACGCCCTTTAACTCTTCCTAATAACTTGGTGGCACATTTTTATTTATGTGTAATCTTAGACAATTAACAACAGCAGTATCAGAGCCACTTGTAATTGGACTCACGGTTCACTGCATAGCAGTAAAAACCTGTCCCTGAGGTATACAGGACCGCTGTAATGATAATGGCACGATTCTTCCTCTGGCTAAAAGCACCTCCCCACAGTCCAGGAATCAAAACTTGTGCCTGTTGTTTATATGGGTTAACTGTTCAGGGCACTGAACTTTGAAGTAATTAACTGCCTATGATGTGGTTTCCATCATCTCTCTCTCTCACACACATACATAATTATCTACCAATTTTTCTGGGCATTCCTTTTCAAACATTATAGTGTTTTTTTTTGCTTTAGGCCTTTTGTTAATCATTGAAACATAGATTTCATTCTATCTTTCACTGGTTTTGCCACTTGAAAAGCATGGGCTTATTAGAGATAGCCATCGTGGCCCAATGCAGACCAGGCCATTCTTTACAAACATTGAGTTTTATGAGAAGGCAGTGAAGGTGATTGATGAGGGTAGGGCATTTGATGTTGTCTACATGGACTTCAGTAAGACATTTGACAACAACCAATTTTAGTAGCCTGATGCAGAAGATTAAGGAGCATGGGATCACTGGCAACTTGCAAGATTGGACTCAGAATTGGCCTGGTCATAGAAGACAGAAGGTAGAGGTGATTCTGACTGGAGGTCTGTGAACAGCGCTGTTTCACAAGGGATCAGTGCGGGACCTCTGTTATTTGTGATATACAGTACTGTGCAAAAGTCTTAGGCTCTGAGATATAGCTAGGGTACCTAAGACTTTTGCACAATACTGTAGTAATTTTATGTGTTGCACTATACTGCTGCTGCTTCTGCAAAAAACAATTTTCATGACATATGTAAATGATGATATGGGTCTCAATCGTGGACTGAGAGTGGGAAGGGGGTGGGGAGAGGGGAATCATTATTGGGAAAAAGGGAAGGGGAAGGAAGAGAGGAGGGAACAGAAAGCACCATGGAGACATCCTGTAATGATCAATAAACTAGTTGTTCTGAATCAAATGACCTTGCCTTGTGTCTCAGGGTCATCCCTCGACCCTGGCACTCTTTCTGTGCCACCTGCGGCACATCATCCTCATTATTCCCAACGTCCTTTGCTCCCGCCAGATCGACAGACTCACTCTCCGCTCTGCATTGACAGATTATAGTACTGTACAAAGGTCTTAGGCACCCTAAATGATACAAACACTGATGGAATTCTGGATGGTGAAGAAGGCGTCAAAGGATTCAACAGTATCTCGATTGTTTGAAGATATGGTTGAGAAACAGCATCACACCAGACAAGTGTAAGGGATTTTGCACTTAGGGAGGTCAAGTGGAAGGAGAAAGTATACAGTAAATGACAAGATCTTTAGGCACATTGATGTACATTGTGATCTTGGAGTGCAAGTCTAAAAGTCTCTGTAAGTGACTACTCAAGAAGTTAGGGTGGGACAGAAAGTGTACAACATACTTGCCTTCATTGCTCTGTGCATTAAGTATAGATGTCGGGAAGACATGTGGCAACCCTACAAGAAATTCAGTTGGCCACATTTGGAGTATTGTATGCAATGCTGGTGATTGCATTACAGGAAGACATGGACATTATGTTTTGTAACTTTAAAACATTAAACTATTTCAAAGGGAGACAGGGGAGTCCAAAATGTGAGTTTAACTTCCTGTTTATTTTAAGTGAGGCGTGCACGTATCACTCAAATAATATTTGAGTATAAAGATTACTCAGATATTATTGAAATATTAAATACACAACATCCTTCCTGCTTAGCTATAAACTCCAACACAATAGTGAATGCATTTCAACTATGTACACAGTGAACTAGAAATACAGCTACTATATGGACATCCACAGCATAGTAAACTTTAAATTGTCCCAGTCAGGTCTAAAGATTTAATCACTGAGTAGGATTTCTTACTCTTGTGGGATGAAGTCTTTCCTGACAAGGAGTGTGACTCTTCTTGGCAGGTGAGACTTGTGACAGTGAAAACAATCTCCTGTTCTGGAGCCTCCTGTGTGGTGGTTATAGGTATGACTCTGAGACTGTAGGAAGTGGTTATGACGGCTCTGGACACCTTTCAATTTTCCTTTTTCTTCTTCTAGTTTGTGCATCTTGATCTAGGGAAGGAGCATTTAGTTCACTGGCGTATTCTCTTATTAATCCTTCTATTGCCCCATTATAATCTGATCTTTCCTCTTGGTTTCCACATCCATAACACCATCTCATGAATTTGCTGTTTTCTTATCTCCATTAACTCCTTTCTTCTTGGCCTTCCATTCACCCAGCTGGCCTTTGGTCTTTGCATCTACTTTTACCAGCATCTTCTTTGTCTCCCACTTGAAGTTCATACAATGACCTTCATGCACACAGAGTAGATTCTGGTTCTTTATACTCATGAAAACCGAATGCTTGCAACTTTCCTGAAGCTCCTTGAACTCTCTTTCAGCTTGAAACCAAGCTACATTTCTCAAGTAACTGCCTGATTAACATATCAGAGGCTTTCCCAGATATGTTGCCTACAAAAACTGTTGTAGTCAGACCACTGCTTTTGTCACTTTTATGATTCCTCTGAGCAGCATGGTCCTTCCTTGGTTCAATATGGTTTCCAACCAGGGGCACAGAGGTTAGCACCAACATCTGTTTGTCCTCTGTTGGTCAATGGTTTATGGTGTTTGGCATGGAGACAGTTGTAGCATCATCCAATACCTTTCTTAATTCACTTTCAGCTGGCTTTATTGTAGGGGATGGGGCATGCAAATGATGGAGGGATCTCCAATCAAGTTTTAGTTGTCTCGTCCTAACATGTCCCCACAATACTGATCCTCCTGTTTTTACTACATACAAGCCCAATGTAGCTTCTTGGTTGTTGTTTTTCATTGTCAAAACAGGAGTTGTCTTCTCTCCAAGGTAAGTTCTTAGTTGGAGTATCTGCAGGCTTCAGTTTAGTATTTTTGAAATGTCATTCCAACTAATTTTGTAGAATGACTGAAACAGCCAAGCTGGTATCCAGTTCTGTTTTAATTAATTTCCCATTCTCTTCTGGGGTCGGCCATAATGCTTGTCTATTGTTAATTTTCTCACTGTAAATCTCAAGGCTACACAGTGCTGAGTCACTGTCATCATTATCAGATTTTTCATCAACATCATGCAGATTAGTGCTCTTTTTGAAACTGTAACCTGACTTCTTATCTTTTTCTCTTCTCTATGCTGTCCATTTATTTTTGGCTGCTTAACATATTCTTCGTGTGTGTCCTACTTTGTTGCCTTTTCTGCAAGTTTTGCCTTTAAATCCGCATTGGTCTGGTATATATGAGCCCTTGCCACAATGGTAACACAATTTATCTGACCAAGCCGGTTTCTGTTTAATTGCAATTTTATCCATGGTCACTTCCTTTTCTGACCGCAACTCACTTGCGTCTCTGTCAGCTGTTTCCATTGATGTAAGCTGTGTTTCATTTAGAAGTCATTTTTGAATGCTTTCTTGTAAGATTGCATGAAGTAAACAATCTCACAGGGCATCATTAAGCCCATCATTGGACTGACAATGTGCAGACAACCTCTTTAATTCAGCCACGTACGTTAAAATGCATTCCTTTTCCTTTTGATTCTGCTTATGAAACCTAAAGTGTTCTGCAAACAACAATGACTTCCCTTCTAAATGTTCCTGCATTACTTTCACAATATCAACAAAGCTGGTTTCTGCTGGTTTGGTTGGAGCAGTCAAACTTCAAATGCTGTTGTCTTTAACCCCATGCACTTGGCAAAATTGGCACTCATTTCTCATTGGCTATTTTACATGCTTCAAAATACTGTACAATTAGTTCAGTGTACATGCGCTCGTTAACCATCGAGCAATTGAATGTGTCAATCTGTCTGATGTAGCCAGCCATTGCTGCTCTTTTTTTAATGATTATTATCACCTGGTACTCACTCTGTATGAATCTGTGAATTCTTCTGTGTCCTGCCTTTTTTCAAAACTGAATCACGTCTTCCCTTCCAAAGGACACCTGCTGCTCTGCTTTTTTTAAAAACTTGACTGTCTCCGTACGTGCCTAACGACACCGTTTTTCTTTCACTTGCTGTTTCTCACTGCAATATTCTTCATTTTTTGTCAAACTTCGTGTTTACTTTAAGTGAGGCACACGTATCATGTGGTAGTGTAATATCACATGCAATTCACGTATTTTTACATATAACCCATAATGAATTATTTAAACAAACAAGAATGCTTAACCAACCAACGCTTAATACAAGATCACTCAAGTATTATTGAAATATTAAATACACAACAGTGGAAGCTTTAGAGAGGTGCTGAAGGGGTTTATCAGGCTGTTGCCTGGATTAGAAAGTATTAGCTGTATGAAAAGTTTGGACAAACTTGGATTGTTCTCTGTGAAAGACTTGATAGAGGCTTATAAAATTTTGAGAAGCATATTTCACATATGTAGTCACTCTTTTCCAGTTGGAATTTCAAATACCTGAGGGCATAGATTTAAAGTGAAAGGGGAAGGTTTAAAAGAGATGGGGAGAGTATGTTTTTTTTTTAAACAGAGTAGTAGGTTCAAAGATTCATTTTATTATCAAAGTATGTATGCAGGATACAACTCTGAGATTTGTCTTCTCCAGATAGCCATAGAATACAGAAAAACTATAGACGTAGTTGAAAGAAAAAACATCAACCATCCCCCACATGAAAAGAAAAAGAAGCAAAAACAAACCCCAAACTCCTCCCTCGCTCATCACCCACACGGAGAAACAGCAAGAAATCAAACCCCAGACCCCCAGCCTGCCATTCAGTGTCGGGAACGTACTACTGGTGTGTGGTGTGGGTTGGAGCATGGGGTAGAAGCAAACATCAAAGTGGTGATTAAAAGGCATATAGAAATACAGGAAATTTATTTCTATTTATTGAGATACCGTGCAGAATAGACCCTTCCAGCCCTTTGAGCCATGTCACTCAGCAACCCCTGACTTAACTCTAGCCTCATCCACGGGACAATTTACAATGACCAATTACCTACCAACTGGTATGTCTTTAGACTGTGGAAGAAAACTGAAGCACCCAGAGAAAACCCACACACTGGGGGAGAACATACAAACTCTTTACAGACGGTGAGAAGTGAACTCAGGTCGTTGGTACAGTAAAGTGTTGTGCTAACCACTAGCTAGGAAATGGATCATATGCAGGCAGAAGGTGTTAATTTGGTATCATGGTCGTGGTCAGCATAGACAATGTGGGACGAAGGGCCTGTTCCTGTGCTGTACTGTTCTATATTCCATGCTTCAAATTTGTCCTCAGTTGTGGGCAGTTTTATAGTTCAAAACTGGTGTCAGTTTTTCTGTGGCCAAAGGAATGACAATAAGATGAAACCACATTTTACTGAGATTATAATGTTTCTCTCACACATCAGCCTGTGTCAGAAAGACAACTGTGATTGGTAGCATTATAATTTCCATCATGAAATTAACACAAGGCATTTGAAGAGCACATCTGCTTGATTCCATCAGAGGTATCTGATGAAAATTGCATTCCTGTCATTTTCACAGTTCTTTGAAAGTACTGAGATGTAAAAATATTCTCCCTTTATTTTGCATTTGATTGCTTCCCCTTTCACACTTCTGGCAACTAATGATAAACTTCAATGCAAATTCATCTCTTAATTTAGCTCCAGACTCCTGACTGAGATGTTTATTCATTTTAATCAGCAAGGATAAATCAAAGTTAAGAGAAATTTGAACAAAGAACACAACCTGCTCTTGTGACTGTATCATATGACTTTTGAGCACAGTCAATGATGCAATATGCTGTATCTTTTCTTCACTTCCCCGTGTAAATTACTGCTGAATCATCTCACATTGGCATTATTTTCTGTTCCTTATTGCTTCATGCTGAAGCTAGCTGACATGGTGAACGGAGAATAAAATACAGTCTGTGAGCATTTCTGGAAGAGTCAATCTGTCAGTTGTTAGTGAAAAACATTGAGGTTGAGAGCCTTTGACGCACCAGTAACCACTGGGACTAATTAGACAGAGGTTCTGGGAGCAGTGACAAAAGCACCTATCATGGTTCCATCAAGGCTCCACTGCATGCACTGTATAGATAGCTGGGTACACACACACACACCTGACTTAAGAACACCACATATAGGTAGGTTGGCACAATGCACACTACTGTGACTACTGTGTTGTCCTCAGCAGCTCCATCCCTCACCCATTGCCTCCAACACCCTATAGTCCTTCCCCTCCATCCTGATCACCATCACTTTGATTCCTCTTATTTCCCACTTCATTTCTCCTCCCACACTCAATCCTCCCGTCCTCTTCCCATTCAGACCCCACTTTAGCCAGGTTCCATTCTCCCCTCCTCACTTCTTGTCTTTCCTAATTTGCTGCTGTCGTTCCCCTCAAACCCACCACACTGACTGTTCTTTCCCTCCCCCAGCTCTCCAGCCCAAGAAACAAACATCGGGAAATGCTTGTACATGGTCACCGCTGCCTGAAGTTCAAAGCTTCAGAAAATGTTTCAGTTGGTTATTTGATTCAGGCTGGAACCACTTTTCCACTGGACCTAGAGACCTCACAGTCTGGGGCCTGCATTCTAGCAGAGACGCCTCCCGGGCCTCCCCCGGAAGCTACAGGACAGTTGCAGCTGCTTGGCTGATACTGACTGATACCAGTAATGCGTGATCATCTGGTGTGTTGCTGGTGGGTAGCCAGGTCCTTGCATGTTACCAGGCAACAGGAGAGCAACAAACACCATGTATAATTTTTTTCCCAAGCTTCCAAAATCTTTTGACTCCCTGTTAACCGAGGGGGACTGTGGAGACTCCTCCTCAAGTTTAGCTGTCGTTGGAGATTTTTGTCCATTTGAGGCTTGCTACAAAATGGCATGAAATCACGGCACTCTCCAACAGGTCCCGCACTCATCCAATTCCAGTGCAGAAACTATCAAACAACGTTGTGTCTTTGCTCTGATTCTTTTCTTAGTCTATCTAACTGCATCACTATAATTCACCTTCATAAAAGCTTTCCTCTGGAGTGAAGGTAATCAACGTGATGAATTGAATTGAATTGACTTTATTCTCTTACATCCTTCACATACATGAGGAGTAAAAATCTTTACGTTACATCTCCATCTAAATGTGCAATGTGCAATCATAGTAACTTATAATAAATAGAACAGTCAATGTAACATAGAAATATACTCAAATCAGTGTGAGTTCACCAGTCTGATGGCCTGGTGGAAGAAGCTGTCCCAGAGCCTGTTGGTCTCGGCTTTTATGCTGCGGTACCATTTCCCGATGGTAGCAGCTGGAATAGATTGTGGTTGGGATGATTCGGGACCCCAATAATCCTACGGGCTCTTTTTACACGCTTGTCCTTGGAAATGTCCTGAATCATGGGAAGTTCACGAATATAGATGCACTGGGCTGTCCGCACCACTCTCTGCAGAGTCCTGTGATTGAGGGAAGTACAGTTCCCATATCAGGCAGTGATGCAGCCAGTCAGGATGCTCTCAATTGTGCCCCTGTAGAAAGTTCTTAGGATTTGGGAGCCCATACCAAACTTACTCAGCCATCTGAGGTTGAAAAGGCACTGCTGTGCCTTTTTCACCACACAGCTGGTGTCTATAGACCACGTGAGGTCCTTGGTGATGTGGATGCCGAGGAACGTAAAGCTGCTCACCCTCTCAACCCCAGACCCATTGATCAATAGGGGTTAGCCTGTCTCCATTCCTCCTGTAATCCACAACCAGCTCCTTTGTTTTTGCAACATTGAGGGAGAGGTTGTTTTCTTGACACCACTGTGTCAGAGAGATGACTTCTTCCCTGTAGGCCACCTCGTTATTGTTTGAGATTAGGCCAATCAATGTAGTGTCATCAGCAAATTTAATTAGCAGATTAGAGCTGTGGGTGGTGATACAGTCATGGGTATACAGGGAGTAAAGGAGGGGACTCTGTAAGCAGCCCTAAGGGGCTCCTGTGTTGAGAGTCAGAGGGTTGGAGGTGAGGGAGCCCACTCTTACCACCTGCTGGCAATCTGACAGGAAGTCCAGGATCCAGCTGTGTAAGGTAGGGTCAAGGCCGAGGTCTCTGAGCTTCTTTTCAAGCCTGGATGGAACTATGGTGTTGAATGCTGAACTGTATTCCAAAAACATAATTGTATAAGGGCTAAGAGTGTTGTAAAAACAAGCCTGAAGGCTTTGTGTGTCAATGCGAGGAGCATTCGTAACAAGGTGGATGAATTGAATGTGCAGATAGTTATTAATGAATATGATATAGTTGGGATCACAGAGACATGGTTCTAGGGTGACCAAGGATGGGAGCTCAACATCCAGGGATATTCAATATTCAGGAGGGATAGACAGGAAAGAAAAGGAGGTGGGGTAGCATTGCTGGTTAGCGAGGAGATTAACGCAATAGAAAGGAAGGATATTAGCCTGGAGGATGTGGAATCGATATGGGTAGAGCTGCATAACACTAAGGGGCAGAAAACGCTGTTGGGAGTTGTGTACAGGCCACCTAACAGTAGTAGTGAGGTTGGGGATGGCATTAAACAGGAAATTAGAAATGCGTGCAATAAAGGAACAGTAATTATAATGGGTGACTTCAATCTACATATAGGTTGGGTGAACCAAATTGGTAAGGGTGCTGAGGAAGAGGATTTCTTGGAATGCATGCGGGATGGTTTTCTGAACCAACATGTCGAGGAACCAACTAGAGAGCAGGCCATTCTAGATTGGGGATTGAGCAATGAGGAAGGGTTAGTTAGCAATCTTGTCGTGCGAGGCCCCTTGGGTAAGAGTGACCATAATATGGTGGAATTCTTCATTAAGATGGAGAGTGACATAGTTAATTCAGAAACAAAGGTTCTGAACTTAAAGAAGGGTAACTTTGAAGGTATGAGACGTGAATTAGCTAAGATAGACTGGCAAATGATACTTAAAGGGTTGACGGTGGATATGCAATGGCAAGCATTTAAAGATCGCATGGATGAACTACAACAATTGTTCATCCCAGTTTGGCAAAAGAATAAACCAGGGAAGGTAGTGCACCTGTGGCTGACAAGGGAAATCAGGGATAGTATCAAGTCCAAAGAAGAAACATATAAATTAACAAAAAAAGCAGCACACCTGAGGACTGGGAGAAATTCAGAGACCAGCAGAGGAGGACAAAGGGCTTAATTAGGAAAGGGAAAAAAGATTATGAGAGAAAGCTGGCAGGGAACATAAAAACTGACTGTAAAAGCTTTTATAGATACGTGAAAAGAAAAAGATTGGTCAAGACAAATGTAGATCCTTTACAGTCAGAAACAGGTGAATTGATCATAGGGAACAAAGACATGGCAGACCAATTGAATAACTAGTTTGGTTCTGTCTTCACTAAGGAGGACATAAATAATCTGCTGGAAATAGTAAGGGACCGAGGGTCAAGTGAGATGGAGGAACTGAGGGAAATACATGTTAGTAGGGAAGTGGTGTTAGGTAAATTGAAGGGATTAAAGGCAGATAAATCCCCAGGGCCAGATGGTCTGCATCCCAGAGTGCTTAAGGAAGTAGCCCAAGAAATAGTGGATGCATTAGTGATAATTTTTCAAAACTCCTTAGATCCTGGATTAGTTCTTGAGGATTGGAGGGTGGCTAATGTAACCCCACTTTTTAAAAAAGGAGGGAGAGAGAAACCAGGGAATTATAGACTGGTGAGTCTGACATCGGTGGTGGGGAAAATGCTAGAGTCGGTTATCAAAGATGTGATAACAGCACATTTGGAAAGAGGTGAAATCATCGGACAAAGTCAGCATGGATTTGTGAAAGGAAAATCATGTCTGACGAATCTTATAGAATTTTTTGAAGATGTAACTAGTAGAGTGGATAGGGGAGAGCCAGTGGATGTGGTATATTTAGATTTTCAAAAGCTTTTTGACAAGGTCCCACACAGGAGATTAGTGTGCAAACCTAAAGCACACGGTATTGGGGGTATGGTATTGATGTGGATAGAGAATTGGTTGGCAGACAGGAAGCAAAGAGTTGGAGTAAACGGGACCTTTTCAGAATGGCAGGCAGTGACTAGTGGGGTACTGCAAGGCTCAGTGCTGGGACCCCAGTTGTTTACAATATATATTAATGATTTAGACAAGGGAATTAAATGCAGCATCTCCAAGTTTGCGGATGACACGAAGCTGGGCAGCGATGTTAGCTGTGAGGAGGATGCTAAGAGGATGCAGGGTGACTTGGATAGGTTAGGTGAGTGGGCAAATTCATGGCAGATGCAATTTAATGTGAATAAATGTGAGGTTATCCACTTCGGTTGCAAGAACAGGAAAACAGATTATTATCTGAACAGTGGCCGATTAGGAAAAGGGGAGATGCAACGAGACCTGGGTGTCATTGTACACCAGTCATTGAAGGTGGGCATGCAGGTACAGCAGGCGGTAAAAAAGGCAAATGGTATGTTGGCATTCATAGCAAAAGGATTTGAGTACAGGAGCAGGGAGGTTCTACTGCAGTTGTACAAGGCCTTGGTGAGACTGCACCTAGAATATTGTGTGCAGTTTTGGTCCCCTAATCTGAGGAAAGACAGTCTTGCCATAGAGAGAGTACAGAGAAGGTTCACCAGATTGATTCCTGGGATGGCAGGACTTTCATATGAAGAAAGACTGGATCGACTAGGCTTATACTCACTGGAATTTAGAAGATTGAGGGGGGATCTTATTGAAACGAATAAAATTCTAAAGGGATTGGACAGGCTAGATGCAGGAAGATTGTTTCCAATGTTGGGGAAGTCCAGAATGAGGGGTCACAGTTTAAGGATAAAGGGGAAGCCTTTTAGGATCGAGATGAGGAAAAACTTCTTCACACAGAGAGTGGTGAATCTGTGGAATTCTCTGCCACAGGAATACAGTTGAGGCCGGTTCATTGGCTATATTTAAGAGGAAGTTAGATATGGCCCTTGTGGCTAAAGGGATCAGGGGTGTGGAGAGAAAGCAGGTACAGGGTTCTGAGTTGGATGATCAGCCATGATCATACCGAATGGCGCAGGCTCGAAGGGCCGAATGGCCTATTTCTGCACCTATTTTCTATGTTTCTATGTTTCTAACAGCATTCTCACATAAGCATCCTTCTTCTCCTGATGTGTAAGGGTGGTATGTAGAGTAGTGGCTATTGCATCGTCTGTCGATTGGTTTTGTTGGTAGGCGAATTGTAGCGGGTCCGGTTTGTGTGGTAGCATGTTGCAGATGTAATCTGTGACTAGCCTCTCAAAGCATAGAGAACTGTTAAACCTCCCTTGCCTTCATTTCTGAATGATGGTCAAAGCATGTCCCATCACTGAGCTCCAGTTCACAAATAATGTTTCCTTATACATACATATAGAGCTGAGCTTCAAGTCATCTTTGACTCATTCACTGATGTATTTGAAACTAGAGCACTTTCGCTAAATGACTACAAGACCAATGTTATCCACACTGTCCAACACCACTCACTGAATTGAAAGAAACCCTGGGATACAAGAATCACTTTCCTTTTCTTGGGAGCCACCATTAAGTAAAGGATGAGGAAATTCACCATCTCTGTCAGTATCTGTGAAGGGAGATTGACAATTGACATCTTGGCTCAGTACCCTTCATCTGGATAAAGACAGGGGAGGTGAAGTATGGCAAGAATAAAGAGGTGAGGGGAAGGGGAAGGGCAAGAGCTGGCTGCAGCACGTGGATTCAGGTGAGGCGGAATGAAAGAAGAGCACAGGCTGGGAGGTGACAGGCAGCCCGTAATCACCCTGTTTATTAAACTTTCCTTTCCCTTCACCCATTTCATCACTCACACACACCCTCCCCAGGTTCCCTCCACCTACTGTTCCCATCTGCCCACCCCACCTCACTTATTTGGTTCTGTGCTCCACAATTCTTTCTGATCAGATTCCACCATCTGTACCTCTTTGTTGCCTCTACCCGTCACCACCTGACTTCTGTCACAATTTCCATTCTTCCCTTCTCCATCTGCCTCTCATCTCTCCTCAACTGGATCCTCCTATCAGTTGTCAACTTTTGTACCAACTCCCCCCCCCCCCCCCATCTCACTATACTGCTACCTCCCCTCAATCTTTCAATCTGGACAAAGAGTCTTGACCTGAAAAGATTACTGTCCATTTCTCTTTACAAACACTGCTCAGTTTGCTGAGCTTCCACAGTATTTTGTTTGTTACTCTAGATTTCAGAAGCCTCCATGAAAACCGTCCACAGAAGGAACAGGCCAGCAATTGAGGGAGAAATCATATACGTGCTTTAAGAGAGGCTCAAGGAAATTCTTATCACTTGGTGGAGTATGCATAGTGAAATTAAGAGCATTATAACAAAACCAGTCAAGTTTGAATAGCTTCATAACTGTAATATTAATACTAAACTAATATTCCCACGGCTGCCTGTGAGCAGTTTGTATGCTCTCCCCATGACTATGTGGGTTTCCTCCAAGTGCTACGGTTTCCTCCCACAGTCCGAATGCATACCATTTGGAAGATTAATTGGTCATTGCAAGTTGTCCTGTGATTAGGGTGGGGTTAAACTGGAGGATTGCTGGCTGGCGCAGCTAGAAGGGCCGGGAAGACCTACTCCATGCTGTATCTCAACAAATAAACAAATAACAAAGACCAAAATTCAACATGTAGGTGAAAGAATGACTGAACACTTTATGTTAGCCCTGCTACCCCTCTTCCCTTACTCGTGGTTTATTCTGTTTGTTTCTAGAAAATAAAGTTAAAATGTCAGAAATGAGAAAGGCCTAACCTTTTGTATCTATTGTATTTGTTCTTGTATTATGAGGGGTAAAGGTAAATGCAAGCAGGCTTTTTCTACTGAAGTTGGGTGGGACTACAACCAGAGGTCATAGCTTAAGGGTGAAAGGTGAGAAGTTTAAGAGGAACATGAGGGGAAACTTCTACACTCCGAGGGTCGTGAGAGTGTGGAATGTGCTGCCAGCACAAGTGGTCCGTGCAAACTTGATTTTGTTGTTGAAGAGAAGTTTGGATGGGTATATGGATAGCGGGGATATGGAGGGCTAGGGTCCCAATGCAGGTCACTGGGAGTAGGCAGTTTAAATGGTTTCAGCATGGACTTGATCAAAGGGCCTGTTTTTGTGCTGTACTTCTCTATAACTCTATTACAGATGTTGATTTTCATTGAGTAACACAGTGGATTTACATCTACCCGTTTCTAGTAGATTATTTCACAAACTTACTGTGTCCCTGTCCAATGATTTTGTTGATTTTTGATGCTAAACCTAACCCTCCATTGGTTTAAGGAGTCAGCCTCTGCTCAGTGGTGGATTAAACTCACCTAAGTCAGGGGTTTGTGGTTTGAATGTACAGTAATAGGCTGAGCCATATTTCTCCATTCCTGCAGGTTCGGTAAAGGATCCAGTTACATCCACTTCACAAGCCACACTTTCCTGACCTCCGACGCTGCTTAGCACTGCTCCAGGGGCACAGCTCCATCATCTGAACGAGGGACTTATTGTTTCTGGCCACTTACACGTATACCAGCCAGAGCTAGTTAGTCCTATGGTTCCATACATTGAATGGGGTCAGTAACTGTGTGACGGAGTGCACTCGTTAAACACACTCCTTACACACAAACATTGCCTTGTCACTCTGCTGTCGTTGTGCTGAGTGAACACACTTCAATGTCTTCCCTCGTGTATTCTCCTAATGGGCCCTAAACCGAGTTGATACGCTTGGCTTTGCTTTATGGTGTCTTTCCTGCCATACACAGAGGAATATTCCACTTCTTTAGTAATCAGGATATGTAAGTGTGTATATGTTGTTTGTATACTGTGTTTAAGGTAGATACTTCTGTTTATTTTGTAATATGATTTTAACTACATTGTGGGGAGTGTCATATTCTAATTCATGTGCAGTCTTACGTTAACTTTGTTGGTAATTGAAGATAGTATGCCCTATTGCCAAATAAAAATGAGCTCATCGCCCTCTCTGGAGGAATGGGGGCTGCTAGGATTTCACAGTGGACAAAATACAGAGCTATTCTTGTGTTTTCTGATAGATATCTTTTTGTAAACATTGGCAGTTTTCTTTTCTATTTTTTCACAAATTTTTGTAAGTTTGATTTTTGATGTACCTAATAAGACACCCTTGCGCTAAAGTGCTAAATGTCTCCAGGCATTTCTCCTTTGGTCATAACCCAAGTATTGAACAAACTACAGAAAATGTTGGTGCATATGAGTGCTTTGTTTTATATTATCCATTTTAGTTAATCAATATGAATGTTTTAACGTCTGAAAATTAAAGGTGCTTCATTAAATCAATGTATTATTTGAAAAAATATTAACTTTGAAATGATTTAAATCTATTTTAATAGCTTTTAGTTGTCTCTGATTGTCAGAGGTATTTTATGAACAATTGAATAGGCTTCTGACAGAATGGGTTCTCTGACATTTCAGCACTGCCTGCATCAGACCAGGAAGGACCATAACCCCGTTGATCTTTCCACCCCTTGTGATCACACTTGAATTGAATTTCGGTTTATTGTCATTTAGAAACCACAACTGCAATGCAGTTAAAAAATGAAATAACGTTCTTCCAGAATGATATCACAAAAGCACACAACAAAACAGACTACACCAGAAAATCCACATAACGTTTGGCAATCCCCAAATCCAGAGTCCGGAGAGGCTGCTGCGTATTAATATCGCACTACCACTTCAGCACATCTCTATGAATGCACTAAGCTTTTGCAGTCTTGCAAGTCAAGCTCTAAGTTTTACTGTTCCTTGCCCAATGTAAGAAGCAGAGGTTTTGTGATAAGGTCACAAAACTGCCTGCTCTGATGGCTTTCATAGGTTCATTGCATCATGAAATATGGTGTGTTAACTATGCCATTGACGCTGAGTACTAAACTTTAATCTCACTTTAACTTGTCTCAGCTGAATGGAAAAAGTTGATCACGGTCACTCCTTAATTGCAGTACTCATATTAATGCTCATGATTTATGATACTGTGAAAACTTAACTAATAAAGCATTAAAAACATTATTAGTCCAAATACCTGACACTCAGTGATGTCGCAACATGATTAGTTGCGACATAATTACAGGGCAAGAGCATGAACCAGCTGATATACTGAACTAACTTCCCCTTAATTACATCCAGACTGCTTCTGCTACTGCTTATTGTAGCCACACTTTGGATAAAGAGGTAATTCCTGAATCTCTTTTGGACTTATTGCAACTCCTCCTATATTTTTAGCCCCTGGTTCTGATCTGCCCTACAGGTTGAAAAGGCTTCTGTCTACTTTATCAAAACCTGTCTTACCTTCAACAGTTCTGTCCACTTGCCTCTCCCCATAGATAAAAAAAAGTTTGAACTTGTTTCATGATTCAACATCGGTAACTTATTGATTTCTATAACATTTCAGTAGATTATTTTCAGAACCTCTTTCATTACCCCCATATCCTATGAACTAATATAGAACCTAGATCATTGCACAGTGCCCCACATGTCCTCTAACCTATGATTGACATGTTCATTTCTTCTTTCTGTTATGTTCTTCTGGAAATGAATTTCATTGCTTGAGCTACCTTTTAATGGATATACTCATGTTTTTGCTTTTAGTGGTCAATATACTGTAAATCTGTAGCCTTAGATCTTCTTGACCACTCACAACATTTTAGAGCCTTACTTTATTATTTTTCTTACTAAAGTAGACCAAATCACATTCAATTCACTGAAAATCATTGTGGGCAGCCATTCTCAAGTTTAGTACAGGTGTTCCCCCACCTTTACAAAGGTAGAGCGTTCCTATGAAACCTTTCTTAAGCCGAAGTGGCGTAAAGTGAAGAACCAACAGGTCAACGGCAGATGCCATCTCTCTGGCACTACATTCCTCCTTAGAACACCTGGAGAATAAAGACGCATATGTAAGGCTCCTTTTCATTGACTACACTTCTGTCTTTAATACCATCATTCCAAACAAACTGATTCCTAAGCTCCGGAGCCTGGGTCTTAGCACTCAGATCTGCAGCTGGATCTTCAACTTACTCACAGACAGGACCCAGGCTGTAAAAATAGGACAAGCTCTCCTCTACAACCACTCGAAGCACTGGTGCCCCACAAGACTGTGTACTCAGCCCCTTGCTGTACTCACTGTACACCCATGATTGTGTGGCCAAGTTTCCATTGAACTCAATATATAAGTTTGCTGATGACACCACAATTGAAGGCTGTATCTTGGGTAATGATGAGTCTGAGTACAGAGAGGAAATTAAGAACCTGGTGACATGGTGCAAAGACAATAACCTATCCCTCAACGTCAGCAAGACGAAGGAATTGGTTGTCGACTTCAGAAGGAGTAGCGGACCGCACAACCCCATCTACATCGGTGGTGCGCAGGTGGAACAGGTCAAAAGCTTTAAGTTCCTCGGGGTGAATATCACAAGTGACCTGACTTGGTCTAACCAAGCAGAGTCCACTGCCAAGAAGGCCCACCAGTGCCTTTACTTCCTGAGAAAGCTGAAGAAATTTGGCCTGTCCCCTAAAACCCTCATTAATTTTTATAGATGCACCGTAGAAAGCATTCTTCTAGGGTGCATCACAACCTGGTATAGAAGTTGTCCTGTCCAAGACCGGAAGAAGCTGCAGAAGATCGTGAACACAGCCCAGCACATCACGCAAAACAATCCTTGGACTCACTTTACACTGCACGCTGTTGGAGCAGTGCTGCCAGGGTAATCAAGGACATGACCCACCCGGCCAACACACTCTTTGTCCCTCTTCCCTTCGGCAGAAGGTTCAGGAGCTTGAAGATTCGTACGGCCAGATTTGGGAACAGCTTCTTTCCATCTGTGAACAGATCCTGACCCGGATCTGGGCCGTACCTTCCAAATATCCGGACCTGACTTGTACTACCTTATTTTCCCTTTTCTATTTTCTAATTATGATTTATAATTTAAATTTTTATTATATTTACTTCGATTTGTATTTCAGGGAGCACGAAGTGCTGAATCAAATATCGTTGTGATGATTATACACTCTAGTATCAATTATTTGGTGACAATAAAGTAAAGAAAACCATTAATTTATATGGGAAAAATGTTCTTATAAGCGAAAATCCTCTTTGTAATGTGAAAACAGGATACTAATGTAGGTCTTTTGTAAAAGCGAAGTGGCGTAAAGCGAACATTCATAAAGCAGGGGACACCTAATGTCTTCTTGTAGCTTGCCACATTTTGTTCAATTTTATCTAGTTTGGAGTCATCCAGAATATTTAAAGTAATACTTTTTCCCATTTTATTTTCTTCTGTTAAAAGTTCAAAACAAAACGTATACCTATATTTTTGGAAGGTAATTAAACTGCTTTCTTCAATGCTACTTTCCACAGGAATACTCACTTCTAATTCACAAATAAATTAACTCAGACAATCCAATACTGTCCCTCTCAGGTCATGCTTCCCTTCTGCTATTCATCTCATCAGTGCCCTCTTCACCCCCCTCCCCCACCCCCCACAATCTCTCCAACAAAGTATTAATTTGGCATTTCTGCTATTGAAAACCTACAAATGTCATTCTTCTCCTTTCCTCTGCCCTTAAAATAAAAGAAAATGAAATCAAATCCTTAGAAAGAAGTGACATAGGACTGGAAATCGGAGAATCTTTGTGGGTAGAGTTAAGAAACTGCAAGGGTAAAAAGAATGATATACAGGCCTTTGAACAGTAGCCAGGATATGAGCTACAAATTACAAAGACAGATTTTAAAAAAGGCATGTTAAAAGGGCAATGTTATGATTGTCATGGGGGATTTCAATATGCAGGTAGATTGAGAAAATCAGATTGGTTCTGAAAGAGATAGCTGAAGAGATTGTGGAGGCATTAGTGATGATCTTTCAAGAATCATTAGATTCGTGAATCATTCTGGAGGACTGGAATATTGCAGATATCACTCTACTCTTTAAGAAGAGAGGGAAGCAGAAGAAAGTAAGTTATAGGCTGGAAAGATGTGGCAGTCTATTATTAAATATGAAGTTTTGAGGTACATGACAAAATTAGCCAAAGCAAGTATAGTTTCCTAAAAGGAAAATCTTCCCTGACAAACCTGTTGGAATTCTTTGAGTAAATAACAAACAGGATAGACAAAGGAGAGTCAGAGGATGTTGTTTACTTGGATTTTCAGAAGTTCTTTGAAAAGGTGTCACACGTGAGGCTGCTTAACAAGGTAAGAGCACAGGGTAATACAGGAAAGATAATGGATAAAAGATTAGATAACTGGAAGGAGGCAAAGGATGGGATAAAGGGGGCCTTTTCTGGTTGGCTGCCAGTGACTGGTGGTATTCCACAGGGGTCAATGTTGGGACTGTTTCTATTCATGTTATGTGCCAATAATTTGGATAAAGGAATTGATGGTTTTGTGGCCAGGCTTGTGGGTGATATAAAGATAGGAGGAGGGGCAGGTAGTGTTGAGGAAGTAGGGTGCTTGAAGAGGGACTTGGACAGATTTGGAGAATGGGCAAAGAAGTGCCAGATGAAATATGGTGTAGGGGAGTGTATGGTCATGCACTTTGGTAGATGTGGACTATCTTCCAAATGGGAGAAAATTGAATAATCGGAGGTACAAAGTGGGAAGTGGGAGAACTTGTGCAGGTTTCCCCATAGTTTAGCTTGCAAGTTGAGTCTGTGGTAAGGAAGGCAAATGCAATGTTAGCATTCATTTTGAAAGGACTACATTAGAAAAGTTAGGATGTGATACTGAAGCTTTAACATCTGAAGGGTTAACATATGAGGAGTGTTTGATGGCTGTGGGCCTGCATTTGCTGGAATTTAGAAGAATGAGGAGGGGTCTTTTTTGGTTGGCTGCTGGTGAATCGTGCTATGCCGCAGGGGTCAGTGTTTCTTTTCACATTATATGTCAATAATTTGGATGAAGGAATTGATAGTTTTGTGGCTAAGTTTGAGGATGATACAAAGATAGGTGGAGGTGCAGGTAGTGTTGAAGAAGCAGAGAGCCTACAGAAGAACTCAGACAGATTAGGAGAATGGGCAAAAAGTGGAAGACAAAATATAGTGCAGGGAAGTGTATGGTCATGCACTTTGGTCGAAATAATAAAGGTGTATTCTAATTTCTAAACAGAGAGAAAATTCAAAAATCAGAGGTGCAAAGGGAACTGGCAGTCCTTGAACAGGATTCTCAAGGGGTTAACTTGCAGGTTGAGTCAGTGGTAAGGAAGGCAAATACAACATTAGCATTAATTTCAAGAAGACTAGAGTATAAAAGCAAAGATGTAGAGGCTTTATATGTCAGGCCGGCACATACAGGCCCCTCCCATTCTCCATCCAGTAATAGGAGTCATCTGCTAATCGTTTCTAATGCAACACCTGCAGCCTATTTAAACCCAGCTCTCATTCATAGTCCTCGTTTACTCATTGAACCAGCCAGCCTCAACCAGTTGCTCCTAGTCTTCAGTTATCTTGTGTCTATTGTGTTTAGTATTGATTCCCTCTTGTTTTGTGGCCCCTCATGGCTCCTTATTTTGGTAGTCTATTATTAAATTTAGTCCCCATTGCTGAATCTGCTTTTGGGTTCAGCCTCCTCAGGATGAGTGAACCATCAGTTGACCCAGCAGAGTTTGCGTACCTAAAGAAAGTTGTCCGTTGACATGAGCACGTGATAAAGAAGCAGCAGGAAATAAGTGACCATCTGCTCATCACTCTCAACCAACTCTCTGTCTCGATACAGCAACCAGTCAACCTCCTCAGATGGAGACCCAGATTCCAGTGCCCAAACTTGTCGATGGATCCCCAATCCGAAGCCGCAATTTCCTGTCCCAGTGCCTCTTATACTTCAAGCTCCAGTCATTTATGTATTTAATGGGCTGAGCCAAGATTCTGTTCATCGTCTCTCTTTTGACTGAGTTCTGACCTTGGCTCCTGCTAATAAAAACCCCATTTGGAACAAATCTCAAGATTTCACTGCTGAGAGGCGCTGGGTTTTGACCATCTGGGAGTGGAGGAGAGGCAGTGGATCAGATACTTCACCTGAGTTAAGGCTCATGCTCTGTGCTGGGTTACACCATGAAATTCAGGACCTTCACGGTGAAGGGCGGCATATGGCCTGTGCAAATGAGCATCAGAGAACACTGCAAGTGCATCTAATTCCTCCTGGTCAACACACCCAATACTACTGTCATCTTGAGTTACCCCTGGCTCTCCAGTCAGGACCCTCACTTTACCCAGTCATTCGGTCACTGCTGGGCTGGGACATGCTTTCTGGTCCACCTGCCTGCAACCTCAGTAAATCCATGGAGATGGAGGAAACACCCGACCTCACCAAAGCAATGCCATGAATTAGCCATCACCCTCAATAAAAGAGAAGCCAGCATCGTGCCACATCACAGACCACACAGCTGTGTGATTGACCTTCTCCCAGGCCCCTCCCCTCTCTGAGGTTATGTGTTCTCTCTCTCTCTCTCACCCTGAGACACAGGCTATGAATGACTACTTAGCCAAAGTGTAGAGTATAGCTTCATTCGACCATTCTGGTCATCAGCCAGTCCAGGATTCTTCTTTGTTAAAAAGAAAGTTGCAGGGTCTTTGTTCCTGCATTGACTACCGTGGATTCAACAAAATCACCAGTAAGAATTGCTACTCTCTCCCCTTGTTGGATAGCGCATTCAAAACAATCCATGGGGCCAAGACCTTCACTGAGTTAGATCTACAAAACACTACAACTTGATCCCCATCTGTCAGGGGAACAACTGAAAGACAACATTAATATGCCCTCTGCCCACTATGTATACTTGGTGATGCTTTTCAGACTTTCCAACAGACCAGCTGTTTCCCAAGCCTTCATCTATGAGATACTCCAAGACATGCTACACAGGTACATGTTCGTCTACGAGGACTCCCAAGATTATGTCTGTCACGTCTGTTCAGTCCTTCCGCATCTCCTCAAAAACAAGTTGTACTGCAAGTTAGGGAAATGCTAGTTCCACACCCCACTCATTTCCTTCCTAGCGTTATGTCCTCTCACCCCAAGGCATAACCACAGATCCAGGGAAAGTGCGCGTTGTTGAATGGCCCCAATCGTGCTCACTCAAACCGCTACAGCACCTCTTGGTCTTCTCCAACTTCTGCTCCTGCTTTATCAGAAACTACAATCAACTTGCCACTCCTTGGATCTCCCTCTCCAGGTCACCTACCTCATTGATAACCTGGTCTGCTGCCACTCAAGGAGCTCAAGAGACACTTCACTGTTGTTCCCATTCTCCACCATCTGACTCCCCTCCAGCTCTTTTGTGGTAGAGATGGACACATCTGTCACGGGCACCGGGGCCATCCTCTCCTAGCGAGGACCAGATTGGAAGACAGACCCTTGTGTTTTCTTCTTGTACAAGTTCAACTCTAAACAGTGGGAGATAGGGAGCGACTCACTATTAAATGGGCCTTGAAGGAATGGGGACATTGGCTGATAGGATACACCAAGCCTTTAGTGATCTGGACTGACCACCAGAACCTCATATTCATACAGCATACCGGCCATATCAATCCATGTCATGCTCACTGGGCACACTCCAAGCAATTTAACTTCATCTCCTATCGACCCAGTCCAAAAACCCTATAGCACAAGACTGCTCTGGCGATACACCTGACAATTGTACGTACCAGTAGCGATGTGCTCTGAGACACTCTAGTGGACCATGATTGCAGATATATATCAGTTCATCACTGCCTGCCCTTAACGTGCCCAGTCCAATTCCTCTAACCAGTGCATCCCTGGGCTCATGTATCACCTTGGGTTTCATCACTGGTTTACCATCTTCCGATGGGGCCAGGATGACCATGATAGTGGTAGTCAAGGCAGCCCACTTTATTGACCTCCCCAAACTACTGCCAGCTATTGAGCCAGCCAATCTGATTCTCCAACATGTAGCTAGTCAACAAGGCTGCCATCTGGACATGTCAGACTGGGCTCACAATTCACATCCTGCTTTTGGCAAGCCTTCTGTTTTCTGCCGCAAACATCAGCAAGCTTGTCCTCTGGCTATCATCCGCAGACCAACGCTCGGTCCAAAAGAGCCAATCAGCAAGTGGAGAAGATTCTGTGATGCTTTGCTGCCTTTAACCTTTCTACATGGAAGAAGTATCCCATGCAAAGCTTATTGAGAAAATAGGAAGGCATGGGGTCCAAGGGGACATTGCTTTGTGGATCCAGAACTGGCTTGCCCACAGAAGGCAAAGAGTGGTTGTAGACGGGTCATATTCTGCATGGAGGTTGGTGACCAGTGGTGTGCCTCAGGGATCTGTTCTGGGACCCCTTCTCCTTGTGATTTTATAAATGACCCAGATGAGGAAGTGGAGGAATGGGTTAGTAAATTTGCTGATGACACAACGGTTGAAAGTGTTGTGGATAGTGTGGAGGGCTGTCAGAGGTTACAGTGGGACATCGATAGGATGCAAAACTAGGCTGAGAAGTGGCAGATGGAGTTTAACCCAGATAAGTGTGAGGTGGTTCATTTTGGTAGGTCAAATATGATGGCAGAATATAGTATTAATGGTAAGACTCTTGGCAGTGTGGAGGATCAGAGGGACCTTGGGGTCCGAGACCATAAGACACTCAAAGCTGCTGCGCAGGTTGATTCTGTGGTTAAGAAGGAATATGGTGTATTGGCCTTCATCAATCATGGGATTGAGTTTAAGAGCTGAGAGGTAATGTTTCCACTATATGGGATCCTGGTCTGACCCTACTTGGAGTACTGTGCTCATTTCTGGTCACCTCACTACAGGAAGGATGTGCAGAGGAGATTTACAAGGATGTTGCCTGGTTTGGGGAGCATGCCCTATGAGAATAGGTTGAGTGAACTGGGCCTTTTCTCCTTGGAGCGATGGAAGATGAGAGGCGACCTAATAGAGGTGTATAAGATGATAAGAGGCATTTCTTGTGTGGATAGTCAGAGGCTTCTTCCCGGGGCTGAAATGACTAGTATGAGAGGGCACAGTTTTTTTAAGGTGCTTGGAAGTAGGTACAGAGGGGATGTAAGGGGCAAGTTCTTTTACACAGAGAGTGATGAGTGCGTGGAATGGGCTGCCGATGACAGTAGTGGAGGCGGATACAATAGGGTGTTTTAAGAGACTCCTGGATAGGTACATGGACCTTAGAAAAATAGAGGGCTATGGGTAAGCCTAGGTAGTTCTAAGGTAAGGACATGTTCGGCACAGCATTGTGGGCCTAAGGGCCTGTATTGTGCTGTAGGTTTTCCATGTTTCTATGTTTTCTATGTTTCCTGCTGACTATTCCTAATCATATTATGCCTCTCCAAATGTTCATAAGTCCTGCCTTTCAGGATCTTCTTCATCAACTAACCAACCACTGAAGTAGGACTCAGTTTGGAGTCATCCAGAAATTTTGGAATACAGTATTACATTTTACCATTTTACTTGCTTCTGTTAAAAGTTTGAAACCAAATGTATACCTATATTTTTTGGAAGATAATTGAATTGCTTTATTTCATGCTCCTTTCCATAGGAATACTGACTTTTGATTCACTGACAAATTGACTCAGACATTGCAACACTGTCCCATCCAGATCATGCTTCTGTTTTTCTGTTTATCTTGTCAATGGCAGTGCAGTCGAATTGGCGGAGGAGGCCTCAAGCAGTAGCAAAGCCAATTAAAAGGCAGGGACAAGTGGAGCAGCCATTGTTGGAGTGGACCAGTGTTAGAGTGAGGAGGCTTTGGCTCATCAAGTTTACGTGATGCACATATCTGGTATGTTGTTTCTTCATTCTTTGTTTGGTAGTACTTGGAGCAGTGAGAACAGCCCCAGGGGCTGAATTGTGTTGTTTATGTGAGATGTGGGAATTCTGCGAGACCTCCAGCCTCCTGGATAACCACATCTGCACCAGGAGCACTGAGCTGCAGTTCTTCAAAGAATGTATTAAGGAACTGGAGCTTCTGCTCGATGACCTTCGGCTGATACGGGAAACTGAGGATGAAATATAGGAACTACTGGGAGATAGGCACCCATAAGTTGCAGGAGGCAGGAAAATGGGTGACTGTCAGGAGAGGAAATGGAAATGGGCAGTCAGTATAGAGTACCCATGTGGCTGTTCCCCTCAGTAATAAGTATGTCATTTTAGATACTGTTGAGGGGGGGGGGGGTGACCTACCAAAGGGGAGCCTCAGTGTCTGGGTCTTTGTCACTGAGTCTGGCAGTGTGACTCAGAAGGGAAGGGGGAGAAGAGGAGTTCATTTGAGATAGGGATTCCATAGTTAGAGGAGTAGATATGAGTTTCTGTGGACGTGACAGAGACACCTGGATTGTGCATTGCCTCACAGCTGTCAGGTCGGGGAAGTCTCATATCGGGTCCATGACATTCTAAAGGGGGAACGTGAGCAGCCAAAAGTCCTGATACATATTGGCACCAATAATGTGAAGCGGTCCAGATGAGAGAATTTAGGGGCCAAGCAGAAAGCTGAAAAACAGGATGTTCAGGGTAGCAACCTCGGGATTGCTGCCTTGTGCCATGCACCAGAGAGGGTAAGAGTCAGATGATTTGGCAGATTAATGCACGGTTGAGAAATTGATGCTGGGGGTTGGAGTTCAGATTATTGTGTCAGTGGGATCCCTTCTGGGGAAGGTACAACTTGTACAAAAGGGATGGGTTACTTCTGAATCTGAGGGGGACCAATATCCTCGTGGGCAGGGTTGCTGGAGCCGTACAGGAGTGATAGGGCTGCTGGCTTACGAGCAGAGTGAATGTGTAGTGAGACTGAGGAAGGACCGGCAGTTGATAGGGCTAAATTGCAGTCAGTGGGATGAGTTGTAGTGTCAAAGGGGGTGAAATCGAAAATGGTGACAGATACAGGACTGAAAGTGTTATATTTGAATGCACACAGTATATGGAATAAAGTGGATGATCTTGTAGCACGGTTAGATTGGGCATCACTGAGTCATGGTCGAAAGAAAATTATAGTTGGGAGCATAACATTGAAGGATACACGTTGAATCAGAAGGACAGGTGGCTAGGCAGAGGGTGTGGCGTGGCATGTTGGTAGAAAAAATGCAATCAAATCTTTAGAAAGAGGTGACATGGTATCAAAAAATGCAGAATTCTTGTGGGTAGAATTAAGAAACTGCAAAGGTATAAAGACCCTGATGGGAATTACATACAGTTATAAACACTAGCCTGCATGTGGGCAACAAATTACAATGGGAGATAGAAAAGGCATGTCAAAAGGGCAATGTTATGATTGTCTTGGGGGATTTCAATATACAGGTAGACTGAAAAAATCAGGTTGGTGTTGGATCCCAAGAGAGAATTTGTAGAATGCCTAAAAGATAGCTTTTTAAAGCAGCTTGTGGTTGAGCCCTCTAGGGGATCAGCTATTAGTCATAGAGAAGTACAATGCAGAAACAGGCTCTTTGGCCCATCTAGTCCATGCTAAAACCATTTAAACTGCCTACTCCCTTTGTCCATTGGTGTTGGTACTCCCATTGACCATTGTATTCTGGATTGGTGTTGTGTAAAGAACCAGATTTGATTAGGGTACTTAAGGTTATGGAACCCTTAGGAGACATTGATATAATAATAGAATTCACACTGCCATAAAACCGTATGTATCAGCATTACAATGGAGTAAAGGGAATTACAGAGCCGTGAGAGAGGAGCTGGCCCAAGTTCACTGGAAGGGGACGCCAGCAGGGATGACAGCAGAGCGGCCAAGGCTAGAGTTCCTGGGAACAAGTCAGAAGGTGCAGGATAGATGTATTCCAAATAAGAAAATATTCTAAAGGCAGGATGACGTAACCGTAACTAACAGGGAAGTTAAGGTCAACATAAAAGAAAAAAAGGGCATACAATAGAGCAAAAATTAGTGAGAAGTTAGAGGATTGGGAAACTTTTAAAACCAGCAGAAGGCAACTAAAGGGACATAAGGGGGTAAGATAAAATATGAAGGTAAGCTAGCCAATAGTATCAAAGAGGATACCAACAGTTTTTTCAGACATATAGAGAGGCGAAGTTTGATATTCGACTGGTGGAAAATGATGCCAAAGAAGTAGTAATGGGGGACAAGGAAATGGCAGATGAACTGAATAAGTACTTTTCATCAGGATGTGATGTGCTGATGTTGGAGAGGATTCAGAGAAACTTTACAAGAATGATTCTGTGAATGAAAGCCTTATAATATACAGAGTGGTTAGCTCTGTGGCCTTTACTCAATGGAATTTAGAAGAATGAGGGGGGATCTCAATGAAACCTATTGAATGTTGAAAGGCCTAGATGAGAGTGGATGTGGAAAGGATGCTTCATATGGTGGGAGAGTTGAGGGCCAGAGAACACAGCCTCAGAATAGAGGGACATCCATTTAGAATGGAGATGAGGAGGAATTTCTTTTGCCAGAGGGTGATGAATCTGGAATTTGTTGCCATCAATGGCTGTGGAGGCCAGGATTTTAGTGTATTTAAGGTGGAGTTTGAAAGCTTGATTAATCAGGCTATGAGTGGTTACAGGGAGAAGGTGGGAGAATAGGACTGAGAGGGAAATGTATCAGCCATGATGAAATGAGAGAGCAGATGTGCCGAATGGCATAATTCTGCTCATGTCTTATGGTCTAACACCTTCCTCACAGCCCCTACCACACTTCCTCCAACAATGTATTCAGTTCAAATGAGAAAATCTGCAGATGCTGGAAATCCAAAGTTACACACACGAACTGCTGGATGAACTCAGCAGACCAGGCAGCATCTGTGGAAAAAAGAAAACAGTCGATGTTTTGGGCCAAGACCCTTCATCACTTCCTGATGAAGGGTCTCGGGCTGAAACGTAGACTGTTTACTCTTTTCTATAGATGTTGCCTGGCCTGCTGAGTTCATCCAGCAGTTCCTGTGTGTCGCAATGTGTTATTTTGACAGTTTTCCTGCCATTCAATGCTTCCAAATATTATTATTCTCCTTTCCTCCACCCTTAGTTAAAACTCTCATGTTCCCCTCTGCATTACTGCACTCATTTTCCTTCCTTTTTACCCTTCCCTGAGGTACCAATACTTTTTTCCCCATTCCCTTGCCTCAAAGCCAAGGAAACTCACTGGTCGTCTCTAACTTGTAACAGTCACCTCTGCTGCCAGAGACAAATCCCACTGCACAATGTGGATGGAAATCTTATCTTGAAGGTGTTTCATTAACAACATGGACCAACATTTAATTGCTTTCAGCAGTCCAGATGGCAGATGAGAGTCCAAGACCTGCACTTTGAAGTGGGAGTGGCACAAAATGAGTACCATGATCTAAAATTATTTTTCTAATCTGGCTGAATGGTGTCACAATTATGGACTCACTTTCAAATACTCTACAACTCATGTCCTTGATACTTACTGCTTATTATTATTATTTTGCTTTCTCTTTTGTATTTGAACACTTCGTTGCCTTTTGCATATTGTTTGCTTGTCCATCTTTGTTGTGTGCAGTTTCCTTGTATTCACTGTGAATGCCTGCAAGAAAATGGATCTCACGGTAGTATATGACATATGTACTTTGATAATAAATTTACTTCAAACTTTGATGTAATTTCTCAAAACTCTCTTGCATTATAATGCTCAGAGTTGCTCAAATAATTCTGATAGTTTAAAAACTCTCCGCTCTTGTCAGTTCTGCCAGCTGTTACTCCAGACTAATTTGTCCTAAAAAAGTTTAAGATGAATCCTCAATGACACTGGGCTGTCCAATCTTGGAAGAATATTTCTTCCAAGTAAATGGGTTTAGAAGGGCAAAGAGTTGGCCCCAAGTAACTCAGTTGAATACACAGTGATTTAAAGTTCTATTAAAGTGATCACTAGGTAACCGCACAGTCAAACTTTACATTGAAGAAATGAACCTTAACAAACAATCCTGTTTAAATCTGTTATTTTACTGGTGTAATTAAAACCAGAAAGAAAACAAAATTAAAACAGAGATGGATAAAAACTGATGCAAGAAAGAGCTAACCAGTATTTCTAAGAAGGCTTAATGCTTCAAATATTGTATCTCTGGTTCAGTAAAAAACAAATTTTAGATTTCCAAAAATTCATTTTCCAAAAAAATTAAATGTTACAGAATTTCTAATATTTTTTAAAAAGAAGGTAACATATTAAGTAATAGACTACTTTTCAAAATAAAACTTGATTACTTGTAGGTATATAAGACCATAAGACAGAAGAGCAGAGTTAGGCCATCTGGCCCATCGAGTCTGTTTCATCATTAAATCATGCCTGATACTTTTTCCTTCCCTTCCTCTGCCCCACTCCCGTAACCTGTGATGCTGTGGCCAATCAAGAACCAATCAATCTCTGCCTTAAATACACCAAATGACCTGGCCTGCAAAGCTGCCTGTGCTAACAAATTCCACCAATTCACCACCCTCTGGCTAAAGAAATGTCTCTGCTTCTCAGTTTTAAATGGATGCTCCTCTATCCTGAGGGTGTGCCCTCTTGTTCTAGACTCCCCCACCATGGGACACATCCTTTCCAGATCTACTCTATCTAGGCCTTTCAACATTTGAAAGGTTTCAATGAGATTCCCCCTCGTCCTTCTAAATTCCAATGAATACAGGCCCAGAGCTATCATATGTTCCTCATATGATAACCCTTTCATTCCCAGAATCATCCTTGTGAACCTCCTCTGAACTTTTCCCAATACCAGCACATCTTTTCTTCGATAAGGAGCCTAAGTCAGTACTCAAGGAGAGTCCTCCCCAGTGCCTTATAAACCAACAGCATCATATCCCTGCTCTTATATTCTAGACATCTTGAAACAAATGCTAAAATTGACACCAACATCTTCCCAACCACAGAGGTCAGGCTAACTGGTCTATAATTTCCTTTCTGCTGCTTCCTCCTTTCTTAAAGAGTGGAGTGGTATTTGCAATTTTCCATCCCTCGAGGTCATTACTAATGCCACCACAATTTCTATCACTACTTCTTTCAGAACACTTGAGTGCAGTTCATCTGGTCTGGGTGACTAATGTAGCTTTAGGTCTTTCAATTTTTTGAGAACCTTCTCCCTTGTAATAGTAACTGCACTCACTTCTCTCTTCCCTCGCATCCTTCAACACCTGGCACACTGCAGGTGTCTTCCACTGTGAAGATTAATGCAAAATACTCATTTAGTTCATCTGCCATCTCCTTGGCCTCCATTATTATTTCTCCAGTCTCATTTTCTTGCACTCCTATATCCACTCTCATCTCACTTTTTTAAAATATATTTGAAAAATATTTTTCTATCTACCTTGATATTGTTTGGTAACTTGCTGTCATATTTCATTGACCCCCCCCCCCCCCCATCCCTTCACCAATGATTCTTTTAGTTACTTCCTGTAGGTTTTTGAAGGTTTCCTATTCCTCTATCTTTCTGCTAATTTTTACTTTTACATTAGCTTTGACTTTGTCAGCCACCATTGTACTATTCTGCCATACTGGGTATGCTTAGTTTTGGAATACACCTATCTTGCACCTTCCTCATCTTTCCCAGAAACTCAAGCCATTGCTGCTCTGCTGTCATTCCTGCCAGCGTCTCTTGGCCAACTCCTCTCTCATACCAATGTAATTTCCTTTACTCCACTGAAATACTGCTATTCTTTCTGCTGTACTTTCTCCCTATCAAATTTCAAGTTGAACTCAATCGTATTATGATTACTGCCTCCTCAGGATTCCTTTACCCTAAGCTCCCTAATTGCCTCTGGTACTCTACATAACACCCAATCTAGTACAGCTGATCCCCTCGTAGGGTCAACGACAAACTACTCTAAAACGCCATCTCACAGGCATTCAACAAATTCACTCTCTTGGGATCCATTACCAACCTAATTTTCCTAGATTACTTACATGTTAAAATCTTCTATGACTATCATAACATTGCCCTTTTGACACGCCTTTTCTATTTCCCGTTGTAATTTGTAGTCCACATTCCATCTACTGTTAGGAGGCTTGTATATAACTGCCATCAGTGTTCTTTTACTTTTGCAGTTTCTTAACTCAACCCACAAAGATTCAACATTATGATTATGGTTTTATCTTCCGATCCTATGTCACGTACTTCTAATGAGTTGATGCCATTCTTTACCAGCAGAGCCACACCACCCCCTCTGCCTACCTTCCTATCCCTCTGATATAACGTGTAACCTTGGACATTCGGCTCCCAACTACAACCATACTTCAGCCATGATTCAGTGATGGCCACATCATACCCGACAATCTGCAGAAGTGGAACAAGATCATCCACCTTATTTCTTATACATTGAAATATAGCAGTTCAGCGAATTTTTCATTATCATCTCCTATTCTCCTTAATTATTTTTTTATCCCTTCCATAACTGATAAAGTCTTTAAAGATTGGGATGAACTAGGTATTAGGTGTTTTTGGGACCTGTTTATCTCAGGATCTCTTGCTTCATTTGACCAATTGTCAAATAAATTTGCACTCCCAAAAACACATTTTTACAGATACCTTCAAATTAGAGATTTTCTACATTTCCAATTAGCTACTTTTCCTATAGGTCCTGATAAAAATTTACTGGACGATCTTTTGAAATTTAAAACCTTTTGTTAATGGTTCTATTACCGGTATCTATAACTTGTTGATTGATTCTAGACAAGACTTTTTAGATAAAATAAAAAAGCTTGGGAGGATGACCTAAATTGTCAGGTTTCTGATGATAGATGGAATAAAATTCTTAAACGGGTTAATAAATCATCTTTCTGTGCTCATCATTCTCTTCAACAATTTAAAGTGGTTCATAGAGCTTACATTTCTAAACAGAAGCTGTCCAGTTTTTACCCGAATGTTTCTCCACTTTGTAATAAATGCAACTCTGCTGATGCCTCTTTAATTCATATGTTTTGGTTTTGCCCTACAATTGAAAAGTTTTGGCGGGAAGTATTCCATACCTTCTCACAGCTTTTTAGGGTCCAATTTGACCCAAATCCCCTTACTGCCTTGTTTGGTATTATTGCAAATGAAGATATAACTTTAAATACTCCTAACCTACAGGTTTTAGTTTTTACCTCTCTTTTCGCAAGAAGAGCAATCTTGCTTAAATGGAAGGAGTCTACCCCTCCTACACATCTTCAATGGCTACGTGATATTATGTCTTATTTAAATTTAGAAAAGATCCGCTGCTCAGTCTTAAATTCGAAACGATCTCGACATCATTGAGGCTGTCTGGGATTAACTGCAGAGACAGATACAAGTGAGACAGTCAAAGTCTGCAGAAGAACTGCAAGTTCTGCAAGATTCTTGGAACAACCTACCAGCTGATTTTCTTAAAAACAGAAAATCTGCAGATGCCAGAAATCCAAGCAACACACAAAGATTGCTGGAGGAACTCAGCAGGCCAGGCAGCATCTATGGAAAAAGAGTACAGTTGACGTTTTGGGCCTAGACCCGATTTTCTTATAAAACTTCACAGCGGTGCATCTAAGAGAATTGATCTATAAGATGATGAGGGGCATTGATCGTGTGGATAGCCAGAGGCATTTTTCCAGGGTTGAAATAGCTAACACAAGCGAGCATAGTTTTACAGTGCTTGGAAATAGGTACCGAGGGGATGTCAGAGGTAAGTTTTTCACACAGAGAGTGGTGGGTGCATGGAATGCACTGCCGGCGGTGGTGGTGGAAGCGGATACAATAGGGTCATTTAAGAGACTCTTAGATAGGTACATGGAGCTTAGAAAAATAGAGGGCTATGTGCTGGAGAAATTCTAGGCAGTTTCTAAAGTAGGTTACATGGTCGGCACAACATTGTGGGCCAAAGGGCCTGTAGTGTGCCGTAGATTTCTATGTTCTATGATGCAATTTTAAAGGCAAAGGTAGTCACACCAAAAATTGATTTGATTTAGTTATTTTCCTGTTTAAAGAGCAGTAAAGTAATTTATTTGATATTTAGAAACTTGTCATTTCATTATTACTGAAATAATCTTTGCTTTACAGATTTTTTCCACACATGCCTAAGACCTTTGCACAGTGTTGCTACCCAAGAAAGCAGACAACAAAAAACATATCAGAACTGATAAAGAATTTGTTTTTGTGCAATTACTATATTTAGCATTCAGCTGTATTTAGAAAAGCATAAAAGCAAAAACATAGAATTTGCCAAATTTTATAAATCAAACAGAATATTCTGGAAATACTCACCTGGTCAGTCAGTATTTTCTACCGGACATGAACATCACCGGCAGGTCATCAGAAAGTAGCAGTGTTTGATTGTCCTTGAGAAGGCAGTGGACTATCTTTAACCACTGGATTTCTTCTGGTGAAGATGCTCCCCCAGTGTTGTTAGAATGTGTTCAGTAAAACTCTGATGGTCTGCTGGTTTGGCATTTGGTTCACTAGGTAAAGTAGGCTGTAGTCCTTCCTGATATGCCAGACCCCAGTTCCCTCTTTTCCCACATTCCCACTCACTGGTACTTGGTATACTGCGTCCGGTGCTCCCGGTGCGGCCTTTTATATATTGGTGAGATCCGACACAGACTGGGAGACTGTTTCACTGAACACCTATGCTCTGTCCACCAGAGAAAACAGGATCTCCCAGTGGCCACACATTTTAATTCCACGTCCCCTTCCCATTCTGATATGTCTATCCATGGCCTCCTCTACTGTCAAGATGAAGCCACACTCAGGTTGGAGGAACAACACCTTATATTCTGTCTGGGTAGCCTCCAGTCTGATGGCATGAACATTGATTTCTCTAACTTCCGTTAATGCCCCTCCTCCCCATCTTACCCCACCCTTCATTTATTTATCTATCTATCTACCTACCTATTTATTTATTATTTCCCCCTTTTTTTCTTTTCTCTCTTTTTTCTCTCTCTGCCCCTCTCACAATCACTCCTTGCCTGTTCTCCATCTCCCTCTGGTGCTCCCCTCCCCCTTTCTTTCTCCCTAGGCCTCCAGTCCCATGATCCTTTCCCTTCTCCAGCTGTGTATCCCTTTTGTCAATCAACTTTCCAGCTCTTAGCTTCATCCGTCCCCCTCTGTCTTCTCCTATCATTTCAGATCTCCCCCTCCCACTTTAAAATCTCTTACTATCTCTTCTCTCAGTTAGTCCTGACGAAGGGTCTCGGCCCGAAACGTCGACTGTACTTCTTCCTATAGATGCTGCCTGGCCTGCTGCGTTCCACCAGCATTTTGTGTGTGTTGATTAATTATCTATGCTTCCTTTCACTCACCCAGCCCCCAATTCCACTGTTCTCTTTCTCCTCATTGGGGCATGATTCCCGTGCTCTTTTTCCATCAGTTAGACCCGAGTTCCCACCGTCCCTTTACACTCACCCCTAAATGGGACCCTGGTTCTCACCCTCCCTTTCAGTTCACTGGGGCTCTGTTTCCCACACACTTATTTCCCCTCCTCCCTTTAAACTTAATGGATTCACTGGGAAATTCATTACCATACTCTATAACAGCTTAAAAAATGTGAATTTAAATATATTGGTCCATTAGTAAAATGACATCCAATGCTAACCCAACACCACCAAAGTCCAGAGTTTCACCTGATATTGACCTACTCTGTAATAATTATGTGCACTGCATGGAACAACTTTTGACACATTATTGCACTGCTGAAAGCTTAATGTTATTCACCTTCAGTAAAGGATATTTAGTTAACTCTATGCTTCCAGCGATAGAGACATACAGAATTGAACCACATCAAAACAGGTCCTACAGCCCACCACGTCTGTGCTGACTTTTTTTTTGCCCATTTTAGGACCATATCTCACTAAGCCTTGCCTGTTTAAGTATCCATCTAAATGCCTCTTCGGAGTAGCGATTGCCTCTATTTCCACGGATCTCCTTTGCTGGCAGGTAGCAACCAAAAAACATCTTACCCTTCAGGTGAACTTCTCGTCCCCAGCCTCTCAACTTACACCACACCCTCTTGTTTTTGATACCTTATTAGTTGCTTTACTAAACAGCAACACAGAAGAACATGTGAATACCCCAGCTAGGGAAATCCAGGACCTCGACCCAGACTGAAGGAAGAAAGGGCGAAGAACCTGCAAGTGATGGTGTTCCGATAAATCTATGACCTATGTCCTTGGGGTGGTGCAAGAGTATTGGGTTTAGGAGGTGATCTCCGACTGGCCTGGGACAGAAACAGCTCTGAATCTAGGGAAACAACCCGACTTCTAGATCTTGCATTTGCCTTATACATAGGACGTAGCTCCTATACTTAGTAACAATCCGGGTGCTCATTCGAGTCTTTATGTATCGTACACTATCTGATGTTCCCATCGCATATTTCACAGACGATTTCGCTCACAAGCGATGGGGTTACGGATTACTCTTGGGTGCTCTGAAAGGAAAACCGCAACGAAGAGTGACAGGAACGTTTACTCTGCGTGACACAGCCTCGCCGCGTTCAGAAGCGGAAGCGAGCTGGAGGAGGAGCTCGAGTGTGTTTTCAGTTCACGTCGCTCGCTGCTCGGGCTCCGAGTTCGCAGACGTCGCAAAGCCGGACTTTCTGCACCGGATCACGTCACGGGGTCGGACTCCCTCCCCAGGAAACACCTTTGATCAAGGCTGACAAAACTCCCGAATGATGTGAACGTTTGGGATTCGGGAGCCGGGACGTGCGGCTGGTCCGATGAAAGTGGCGCGGTGTAAACCTATCGTCTTATTCTAACGGCGACTCTTCAGACTTCAGCTACAGTGCTAGCTAAGTCTGAAAACACAAATAGCAGAACACTGGCGGAGCTTCATTTTTGAGACTTCTTTTTGTTCAGGGACAATTTTCGACGTTTTAGTGAAAACGATTAAACAATTTACAGTAGCAAACAAACGGAAAATAACCTGTCAGGGAAAAATAAAACTACGTTCAAACATGGAAAAACCGGGAAAAGGGTCGAGGAAGAAGGGGTGCTGTGGTAAGTTGCTGACATCATTTGGGCACTTTTACACCTGAATTTAGTTGTGATACTTAAGACTATTTAATCTATTCAGACGATGAGCCTCAATATTTAATTGGGGATACATAATTTGTGTTTATTTGATTTCATTTTAAAGTAACTTTTATCTTTGTTCTTCATATGACAGCCTCTTTTGTTGGTTACTTCAAGACCACCAGATTTCTTATTTATCTGTGTCACGGACTGTCTTCATGGGTAAGTTGGGCTGTAAAGCCCAGGCTCTTGTTTAATTCTGATTTGCTTCCTTCAGATGAGATCTGGTCAGTGAGGCTCAGGATTCACCTGCCAGTCCTCAGCCATGCAACGGTATGAATTTTCATCGGTGTGAAGCTTCCTATGAAATGGTAGTAGGTTTCTTTTGGAAGCAGTCTGAAAATTTTCTGTAAGTGGTTGGTGAAGGGAGAAAGTCCTCATTTATAAGATTGGACCTAAACTTCGAAAATTGCAGCTAATTTGCGGACAAGATGGGCAAAATTGGGTAAAAGCTATCACTGACATTTTATTAATAGCTTCTAGAATTAGTGGACATGTGTACTACTGAGAGCAAGACAAAAGGCCCTTTTCACGCTTGGCTCAAAAACTGCTTGCATGTAATGGTATGACTTTATGGTCCATGTTGTGAACCTGCCAAAGTCCACCTCACCCGTCAACTACTAAGCACTGGAGTGTGAGTAGGAATGACAAAAATAATATGGAGCAGTGTAGTGGTGCCGTTTTGTTCTCTCTCACACTTGGTAAGGTCCTGATTCTGAACCTGGGAACAAGGCCGGCCAACTTCTTGTCAGCTATGCAGACACTCGACCATACTCATTATTTTTCTGTGCTCTGACAGTCATTGACCTGAACCCGTGGAGTTACACCCTCCCCACCCTATGTGGTGTAGCTCTGCCTATTCCCTCTCTTCCAAAACAGCATGTGAGTGAATGAGCAGCTAATGCCTCATTTGGGTGAAATCCACAAAATCACAGTTTAGTCCATCAGAGGATGCTGACTTTTCTACTATGTTCACATAGTGCTGACTTATTTCAAGCTTCAGGTATTAATCAGTTGACCTTCAGAAATGTTTGATAAGATCAGTTGAAATGTTCAGTTCTAAAGAAGAAAAATTCCTCATTCATCAAATATCAGCTTGAATGGAAGCATGAGATCTTTTGAACATTGCTGTTAGGGTTTTCTGAACAAGAATCAGTGAGGGTTTTAAAAGGGAGCTAAATAACTGCTTGTCAGAAATTAGCTTCCAGATGACAGGGAAGCAGAAACGCACTGGGAGTCATAGAATTGTTCTCGAGAAGGCCAGTACAGATTCAGCAGACCACATGACTTCCTGTGATCCTTAGACCAGATTGTAGGCTGGGCAATGTTTTGCTGGTTAAACCTGATGTCCTCATACAAGTGTGTGAAGTTTGCAAAATGAATTTTTAAACATTTGAATTGTTCAGGGATCCACAAGTCTAAGTTAGAATGTTGGGATTAATCAGGAAAAAACTTTATGAGGAAATGGCCTCTGAATGAGTAGTCAGTAAGAAATTTTGTTTTGACAAGCTAATTTATTTAGATTTATGTCCAAGGCATATGTCTATAGATAGTGAGAAATTTCAGCCAATTGTTTCATGTTAAGTACAAACGTTTGTACACAAGAATATTAAAGCCAATATGTTTTCCTTTTTATCATCTTAATTTCTACCATTCAGTATCAAATGGTTTACTCTTACCTCTAAATCAACATTGGAACTCGAAGCTCATTATAGTAGTTGGTAGCATACTCCAACACTTGAGTATATAATCTCAGCTGACATTTCGTTGTACCACTGAGGAGTAATGTATTTTTGATCCAATTGTTTAATATGGATGGAATATTAAATTGAAGTTATTTGTTCAGCTGAATGTAGCACATAATACCATTCAAAAAAAGAGCAATGTTTCCTTGCTGTTTGGCAACATACCTCATTCAGCCAGCATATCCAAAATAATATGAATTGGCTTTTTATTTTATTGCTGTTTGTAGAGCCTGACAGTGCATAAGTTGGTTGCTGTATGGAAATAAAGAGCAACTTGTTGCGACATTCCAAAGGTAATTTATTGACAGTGAAGAACTTTGAAAAATCCTGAAGAAAGGAAAAACTTCATGTTGTTTTGTTGAATCAAGTAACATCAAGTTATTGTATGATTTTTCTATCTGCAACTGGGGCAAAATATGTATTTAAATCTAACTCTGTATGGTAAAGCACATCAGAATTTTTCTCATGATTGCCTTTCACTTTATGCTAACTAGTCCCAGTTTTATCTTCTTCCTCTTTATTCCAAATACTTTTGAATTGATGCTTGAATATAATTTATTTGTGGAAACCTGCTTGCCTTTATGCCCCTGCATATTTTTCATTTTTTATCCCGATTCTGCTTTGCAGTTCCTAGTTTTGCTGAAAATCTAATCTTCTAGCTGTTTGGCACAGCTCCTTTTTGCCTGTTTAGTTACCAGGAGATGGTTTAGTGGTGCTTGAGAAAAAACGATTTTTCTACGCCACAAGCACATTATACAGAATACAACTGCCCTTGCAGAGCTAGAAAAAAAAAGCTTTTGATTCTATTGGAATAGTTTGCACATCTTTCTCCTTTCTCCCAGAAAACTATATAGTAGTACTTTGCTTAAAGCATTAATCAGCACAATTCTGCTTTGCAGCTAATTGGACTCTCAGAGATTTCGCAATTACTTATGTTTGGTGGAACTTGTTTTAGACTTTAAATTCATTTGAGTATAGTTCAAGCTGGTTGAGATCCAAGAGTGCTATGGATATATCACTTTTGATTTGTAGTGTTGCCCATCTGTAAAACTGTTCCCCAAAACTGACAGTACATCTCCAGTTTTCTGGTTCACTTCAGCTGAATAATTATTGCTGATCTGTGTTGCATATCTGTAGTGAGGGATAGCTTCCAGAATACCTGATTACTACTCTTCACTGGAAACAAAAATGCGTAATTCTGCAAAGTGCAATTCTGAAGAATGTCTATTTTTGACTGTCATTATGAAGTGAGATGATTCAATATTTTGCATAGTTTTGATACCTGTAATCATGGTGTATTTAAAATAATGGTATAAGTATTTAGCTGTCCTAAATATAGGCAAACCCAGTGTTATTCACATTTACTGAATTCACAAATCACTATTCTTAAATTTGAGATATGGAATGAAACTTACTCTCACAGAATTTACGTTAAAAAAAAGTCAATTCACATTTCTTGATAAATGTGAAGATGATGTAGCTTGATTTTCTTATTTATTTTGAGACACAGCGTGGAACTGACTCTTCTGGCTGAACGAGCTACACTGTCCAGTGACCCACCTATTTAATGCTAGCCTAATCATCGGGCCATTTACTTTGACCAATTAACCCTCTGTGTTACTGAAAATTGTAGTACAGACAGGTTGACTCAGCCATCGCCATTGTTTATGATTGTTCCCTTTCTCACTCACATAATTAGTTGGCATTCAACTATTAATTCTCTTCTCCATCATATGCTTATTTAGATTCCTTGTAAGTGCAGTTGTACTGTTCACCTCAAGCACTCTTTGGGAAAGTGAGTTCCATGTTCTTAACTCTCCATGAGTAGATAGGTTCCCTCTGAGCTCCCTGCTGTACTTCTTGGTCCTATTCTATATTGATCACATTCAGTTTGGTTCTTCCACACAAGTAGAAATCTATACTCTTCGTCAACCCAAGTGGTCAGCACAAAACCTTCTCTCTTCAAGTTAAGATACTCAAAAAGTTTTACTTTTTTACAAGTGTAACCTTATCATGCCTGCATCAACTTGATAGAAACTGTGTTCACCCTTTATCACTTTGAATTATGGTAACAAGAACTGTTTGTGTTGCATGGTTGTGGCTGCAGTGCCTTTAAAATAATCATTATGAAAGTCCTCAACAGCCATCATTGTTTTATGAAGAGAAAATTATTTTTGAACATAGGTCATAGAATATTACAGCATAGTACATACCCTTTGGTCTTCAATGTTGTGCTAAATTATATAAATGTACTCCGAGATCAACCTTCCTTGCTATACAGCCCATAACACTACATTTTTCTTACATCCATGTGTCTATTTAAGAGTCACTTAAATGTCCCTATATTAGCAACCTCTACCAGCACCCCTGTCAGTGTGTTTCAGGCGCCATCAATTATCCATAAAAACAATAAAGCTTCCTCTAAATTCTTGCTAAATGCATGTCCCCTGGTATTGGCCATTGCCACCCTGGGAAAAAGCTGTTCACTATCCACTCTATCTATGCCTCCCATATTCTTATACAACTCTATCAAGTCACCTCTCATCCCGTCAGTGCAAAGAGGAAAGCCCTAGCTCGCTCAAGCTTTCCTCAGATGACATGCTGTGTAATCCAGACAGCATACTGGTAAGTCTCCTCTAAACCCTCTCTAAAGCTTTCACAACCTTCGTCTAAATGAGGCAACCAGAAATTAACTGTGATGTATCCAGAATTTTACAGAGCTGTAAAATAACTTCACAGCTCTTGAACTTAATTCCCCAAATAATGAAGACCAGCAAACCACACACTGTCTTAACCACCTTGTCAGCTTATGTGGTACCTTTTGAGGTATCTGTGGACTTGGACCCCAAGATCTCTCTGTACCTACACACTGCCAAGAATCCTGCTATCAACCTTATACTTCACCTTCAGGTTCAATCTTCCAAAGTGATTCACCTCGTACTTTTCCTGATCGAGCTCCATCTTCCATTTCTCTGCTCAACGCTGCATTCTGCCTGTATCTTGTTGTAACCTATGACAACCTTCTATACTATTCAAAGCACCACTGATCTTTGTACCATCTGCAAACTTATTAACACACCCTTTCACTTCCTCATACAAATCCATTATTAAAATTACAAAGATCAGGGACCTCAGAATAGATCATGCAGAACACCACTAGTCATAATATTTTCTATCTACTACCAACCCCATCTTTGAGCAAGACTATTCTGCATAATGCAGCCAAATCTCCATGGATCCCATGCCTCATGACTTTCTGGACGAACGTAGTATGGGGAAGCTTGTCAAAGCCCTTATAAAATCTATTTACACCACATCCACCGCTCTACCTTCATCAATTTGTTTTGTCAACTCCTCAAAAAGCACAACCTGCCCTTCAGAAAGTCACTTTGACTATCCCTAATCAGGCTATACTTTGCCAAATCCTCATAAATCCTGGTACCAAGAGTCCTCTCCAATAGTTTGCCCACCATGATGTAAGAGTCATTGGTTTATAATTCCCAGAACAACATTTGCACCCTCCAATCCTCTGGAACCACTCATGTGGCCAGGAAGGATGCATATATCATCATCAATGCTGCAGCAATCTCTTCCCTCACTTCCCAAGGTATATCTTTTCTGGCCCTGGTGACTTGCCTATCCTAATGTTTTTCAGATGCTCCAACACTATCTCTTTCATAACCTCAACGTGTTCCAGTACTTTAGCCTGTTCTTTGCTGACCTTCCAATTGTTAAGATCCCTTTCCCTGGTGAACACTGAAGAAAAGTATTCATTTACAACCTCCCTACGTCCTCTGCCTCCAGGCACATACCTTCTTCATCCCTGAGCAGTTCTACCCTCACTTTAATTATCTTTCTGCTCTTCATGTACACGTAGAATGGGTTGGGGTTTTCTTAATCTTACTGAGGTCTTTTCATGTCCCCTTCTAGCCTTCAAGTTACTTCTTAAGATCCTTCTTGCCTAACTTAGATTCTCAAGATCTCTGCCTGTTATTTGTTTACTGAACCTTAAATATGCTTTCTTCTTCCTCTTGACTAAACGTTTCACCTCTCTGAGCAACCATGGTTCTTTCACCCTATTATCCTTTTTCTGTCTCAGTGGTGCAAACCTATCCTGAACCCTGGTCCCTTAACAACTCCACATTTCTTCTCCGAAGGTGCTTGCAGTAGGGGAGTTAAGGTACTTGTTGTATCTGAATTTTCAAAAAGCTTTCAATAAGATTATCAAACAAAGGATTTTATATAAAATAAGTCCCAGGGCTAAAAATAATATAGTAAGATGTATTATTTAAGGTTGTATATGAGATTTGTTAAAGATCAGAAAACAAAGAAAAGGATTACATAGCGCTACATCAATTTGGCAGATTGCCAGAGATGGAATATTATTTAGTCCTCCACTGTAGCAATTTAGATGAAAGTAGAGGGAGCTCACTTAGTTTTTCTGCTAATATTATGCTTTATTGGAAAAGTAAGCTATTAGGATGCAAAAAGTATTGTCATCATTGGGCTAGAAGGTGACTGATGGAAAATGTCAGATTATCCATTGTGCTAGGAAAAATGGAAGAAAAAACAAAATGCAGATTAAATTATAAGATACTGGCGAATGATTGGGAAACAAAATTCATGTGTGTTTGTTCATAAAGAACAGAAAGTAAACATGCAGTTACCTTGGTGATTGTGAAGACAAATGGTCTAAATTACAAGGAGGTTGGAGTACAAAGGAGCAGAAGTTTTGCTGAGGTTGCAGAGAAGTTGCTCGGAGTACTGGGCTCTCAACATAAAGAGGGTTACACTGAGGTAGAAGAGTGTTCAGATTAGATTGACTGGGTTGTCCTTTGAGAAGAGAATATGTACGATTATCGTGTACTAATTGGAGTTTAAAAGTATCAGATGATCAACTGAGGAGAATTGGTAGGCTAAACACAGCGTGGATGTTTTTCCTGCCTGCAGTGTATAGAAATGAGCGCACTCCTTTGCTTATATAATTCATTAAAGGTTTTATGTAAAAGTACATGAATGGTAAATGTTATTATGCCACTACATCATAGGTGTGTGCCTCACTAAAGTAAAAATAAGTATAGACCATCATCTTGACTCCAGTATTTTTCTTTCAAATAGTTTGTAGTTACAAAATATAACAGATAGCATTACCTCTGTCCTCTGTTTCCTATCCTTTACATATTCTACTGCTCATTTGTATGTTCTGAATTTCATTCATCTATTATATGATAACTTTTGGAAATCTAATTTTGTAACATGCATGACTGGCTGTGTAGCCTTTAACTTCTCAAAGAAATAGCCTTTGTCAAAGCTGGAGACCAGCCACATCCTCAGTACAGATCACCAGCAGGCCTGCTGGCCATGGCATCTGATGGCAACTGAACGTCAATCTTGGCAAGCAATTAAAGTTCCCTGACTTCATCGCATCATCATCCCTGAGGCTGTCAGAAACCTGGAAGCAGGTGGTAATGGTGGAACTGACAGTTCCTCAGGAAGACCAGATTGAAGAGGATTTGAGCACGAGAAATCCAAATATCAGGAGATGGTAGAGCTGTGCGAGAGATAGGCGTGGAGGGTATAATGTAGAGGTTTTGCTGGCTGCTCACTGTGCAGAATCTCTTCTTGGCATTACAGGGGCTGTTAAGAAAAGAGTCATCAGGACCATCACAGAGTCTGCTGAGGAAGCTTTCGGATGGCTTTGGATCAAGAGATGTGACCCGCAGACCAATGCTGCTGGGATACCAGCCAGCGGCTGATCAACCCTGGCTGGGTCGCCTGGGCGAGAGTGTCTGATGTTGAAAGACCCAAAACACCCCGTGGTCCCAGATTATATCACTGATGATATTTCCCAGCACACCCTAGGATGTACAGTGCCTACAAGATGTATTCACACCCCATGGAAGTTTTCATGTTTTATTGTTTTACAACATTGAATTACAGTGGATTTAATTCGGCTTTTTTGACACTGAACAACAGAAAAAGACTTTTTTTGTGTCAAAGTGAAAATAGATCTCTACAAAGTGATCTAAATTAATTACAAAAATAAAACAAAATTGTTTGCTTAAGTGTTCATCCCCTTTAATATGACCCAACAAATCATCACTGGTGCAGCCAATTAGTTTTAGAAGTCACATAATTAGTTAAATGGAGATCACGGTGTGCAGTCAAGTTGTTTCAATTGGTTGTAGTAAAAATACACAGGTATCTGGAAGGTCCAACTACTGGTAGGTTAGTATCCTGGCAAAAACTACACCATGAAGACAACAGGACACTCCAAGCAACTCTGCAAAAAGCACAAGTCAGGAGATGGATACAAGAACATTTCCAAGTCACTGAATATCCCTTGGATTACAGTTAAGTCAATTGTCAAGAAATGGAAAGAAAATGGCACAGCTGTAAATCTGCATAGAGCAGGTTGTCCTCAAAAACTGAGTGACCATGCAAGAAGGGGACTAGTGAGGGAGGCCACCAAGAGACCTATGATAACTCTGGAGGAGTTACAAGCGTCAGTGGCTGAGATGGGAGAGACTGTGCATACAATAACTGTTGCCTGTGTGCTTCATCAGTCGCAGCTTTATGGGAGAGTGGCAAAGAGAAAGCCACTGTTGGAAAAAGACTCACATGAAATCTCAGCTAGAGTTTGCCAGAAGGCATGTGGGAGACTCTGAAGTCAGCTGGAAGAAAGTTTTATGGCCTGATGAAACCAAAATTGAGCTTTTTGGCCATCAGACTAAATAAGCCAAACACACATTCCCTACCGTAAAGTATGGGGGTGGTTTTGTCATGCTGTTGGGATGTTTCACTGCAGCAGGCCCTGGAAAGCTTGTGAAAGTAAAGCCTAAAATGAATGCAACAAAATACAGGAAATCCTGGAGGAAAACCTGATGCAGTCTACAAGAGAACTGCGACTCGGGAGAAGAATTGTTTTCCAGCAAGATAATGACCCCAAGCATAAAGTCAAAGCTATACAGAAATGGGTCAAAAACAATAAAGTTACTGTCCTGGAGTGGCCAAGTCAGAGTCCAGACCTCAATCCAATTGCGAATTTGTGGTTGGACTTGGAAAAAGGCTGTTCACTCACAATCCCCATATAATCTGACAAAGCTTTAGCAGTTTTATAAAGAAGAATGGGGGAAAAATTGCGGTGTTCAGATCTGCAAAGCTGATAGAGGCCTATACACATGGACTCAAGCCTGTAATTGCTGCCAAAGTTGCATCTACTTGAAGGGGGTGAATACCTATGCAATCAATTATTTAGTGTTTTATATTTGTAATTAATTTAGATCATTTTGTAGAGATGTGTTTTCACTTTGACATGAATCTTTTCCTGTTGATCAGAGTCAATAAAAGCCAAATTTAAAACCACTGTGATTCAATGTTATAAAACATGAAAACTTCCGGGAGAGTGGGGTGAATACTTTCATAGTGTCATTGAATTTTATCCCCCAGCAACAGGACACTAGGCCTGCAATCTTCTCTCCAGCTAGCAACAATGCTGCCTTTCATTTGCTCTGCCATTGACTTAGACCTTATGCTCCTGCTATTTGATCTCTCTGTTGTGGAAAGTAACCCAAATAACTCCATACACAATTACTTATTTTATACATGCAAGTAAATCCCAGTTCAGAAAAATACAGCCATAACACAAAGCATCATTCTCCACTAATGGCGGAATCCTCACAGTTCTCCATTATTACTAATGTAGTGCTATCAATTCCTTCCTACAATGTAATAACTGGAACTGGATACGTTGCAATTTGGCACTTCTACCAAAATATTCTCCAGGCAATTAAATTCTGTCAAGATTGTTTCAAGTCATTTCCAGTACACAAGAGTATAGGAGAACAATATAATTGTTACTCCGGATCCAGTGCAGCACAAAAACAGAATAAAATAAAATAAAGAAGACAATAATTAAAAAAACAATAAATATAAATGCCTAAGATAGATTATATACCGTACATTGATTGTATGTCCGTAAAGTAACACAAGGCATGCGTGTGTCTGTATGTAAGGTAACTGATGGGAAATGATGAAGTAGTGGTGGTGGAGGGGTGGGTTAGTGGGTGGAAGTGTTGATCAGCCTTATTGTTAAAATAACTGTGAGTCTTGTAGTCCTGGTGTGGATGCTTTGTCTCCTCCTTGGTGGGACAAACAGTCCATGAGCAGGGTGGGTGAGAACCTCCTTGATGTTACTTGCCCTTTTCCAACACCTTTCTGTATATCTGTCCTTGATGGCGGGTGGGCTGGCGCTAGTGATGCATTGGACAGTTTTGAATACCCATTGTAGAAACTTCCTGTCTGCCACGATGCGGCTTCCGTGCAAGACAGTGATGCTCTTTACTGCACGCCTCTAGAACGACGTGAGTAGAGATGTGCATAGCCCAGCACTCCTCAGCCTTGAGACATTGGTGAGCATTTGCAGATGAGAACTCTTGTATTCGAAGTGCAGGTGTGATCTGTACATTGAAGGTGGCCAATCAAAGACCTCAGAATGATCATGTCTGAAATTACAGAGAAAATTCAAAAGCAGGGTTGAAAAGCCTATGTGCTGTCATTGAAAAGATGGAACAGGAATGAACTATTGCCAACAATTTCTGAAACGATACACAGTGTCACTACCTCCTCCCACAGATGCTGTCTGGCCTGCTGAGCTCTGCCAGCATTTTGTGTTTTTATTTATTTCCAGCATCTGCAGATTCACTCGTGTTGCATCAATGAGTTGCTGCGTGAGTTTGAGTATGTCAAGTGGGGTCATTGACTGATAATATCCATTCCTCTGAGGAAAACTGATGTGCAGGAAATTCTACTTTATACACAAAACAGAATGAAAACGATTGCAAGAATTTGTTATAAACAGGCCTTATTTGGAAGTGACCATAAATCATTGTTAAGCAAATACAGTGTTTTTATCAAATTTGTACGAACAAGCTGACAAAGACACATCAATGCAATAGTGGTCGTGGTATTCCATACCCTTTCAGAGAGTGTTTGTGAAAAAGTAATGTAACAGTTTCCTGATACTAAATGATACCCACATAGAGTGGGTTGAAGTGAAACATACTGGTTGATGTACCATGAGTATACAGGTGTCCACCCCCCCTCCTTTACAAAGGTATAGCGTTCCTATGATACCTTCCTTAAGCCGAAATGGCATAAAGTGAAGAACCATTAATTTATATGGGAAAAACTGTCGTAAAAGCTAAAGTCCTCTTTTTAATGTGAAAACAGGTTACTAATGTAGGTCTTTTGTGAAAGCAAAGTGGCGTAAAGCGAACACTTGTAAAGCGAACATTCGTAAAGCGGGGGACACCTGTATGTGCATGACAATGACCCTAAGTTTCAATAACTCTGCTTGTAAACGTCATGTAGCAAGTATAAGTCAGTCATGTTTCTTCAAATCAACTGCTTTAAATGGAGCAGCTGAAAAGTTACTCAGAATAGATGAGAAAGCACCCAAGTAGCCAGTGTAGAGCGATAGTCAAAACTAAACGTGAAGCGTCACTTGGACAATCTCTAGCTGAAGTACGGAACAACCCTGCAAACTACCCCACAATGTACACTTGCCAAACTCTGGTAAGGAAACGGAGAACACAGTTGAGCTTTGTTCAACGAAATTTTGCTTCCACAGCTGCAAAAAACTGGTTAAGTCAAACATGTCACTGTGATACCAATCAGAAAAAAAGCATTTTCAGGCAAAATAAGCTTGTTTGGATTCTCAGCTTTCCAGGGATCAAGGACTTCACAAGGAGGAGATAGCAATCATAAGAGAGGTTTGCAAAAACAAGTCTTTATGAAGGTCAAATGATCATTCAAGTCTGGATGGTGAATCTCATGGTCATAAAGTTGTCTCTGAGTTGGGTCCAGGCTAGTCGGACAGAACCTGAACTTATTTCAGATTCAGAACCAAGCAGTGTTAAAGTATTTGGCAAGAAGAAAGATGCTGAAAACTGTTTCTGGAGTGGATTTACTCTTGTTAAATTAAAAAAGAGATCTGGTGAAGTGTGTAAGTTGATACTTGTACATCATGTGGAAAAGGAGAGAAACAAAACTCCCATTTCATAAACACAAGCGATTCTGCAGATGCTAGAAGTTAAGGACTTATTGATGAAGGGTCTTGGCCTGAAATGTTGACTGTTTAGTCCACTCCATTGATGCTGTGTGACTTGCTGAATTCCTCCAGCAATTTATGTGTTCTGTTCAAAACTCCTGTTTCCATTAGATAAATGGAAAAAATGTATCTATATGAATGGATATACTGTTTTATGTAATGTGTGTGGATATGCAGTTGGACAAGTGAACTGTGACACCATATGTAACAGGATCTTGAATACCAAACATGTATATTGATTACTGTAATTGTTTAGCCTTTCAGAATAAACTATTGCCTCTTTTCATGAATACATGCTGTGCATTAATAGATTTGAGAAGTTGTTATGGATTAGATGTAGAGCTATTAGGAGAAAAGTTAAGAAGCACTTTTTTGGCCAGAGTCTGGAGCTTCATTATACAAATAGTTTTTCATTTTGTTCCATTGTTAAAATGAAACTTTTGTTCACCAGAGGTATTAAGGGATACAGAACAAAGGCAGCTGTTTAGAATTGCATTGCACATCTGTCAAAATCTCATTGAGTTGGCAGAACAGATTCAAGAGTTTAAATCACAAACACGATAAAATTTGCAGATGCTGGAAATGCAAAGTAAAACACCCAAAATGCTGGAGGAACTCAGCAGGTCAGTCAGCATCTATGAAAAAGAGTAAACGGTTGATGTTTTGGGCCAAGACCTGGATCCTCCAGCATTTTGCATGTGTTGCTCAAGAGGTTAAATGACAGAGCCCTATTCTTATGTACTGCTATATCAAGCTGACACTTCGAAGAAGGATTATACATGTCAACAGTGTGAGAGTAAATCATTGATCTGCTGACAAAATGGTTGCTGGTGTAACCCAAAGTTCTGGGAACCAGACTTTTATATTTGCTGTGCTCCAGAAGTCATGTAGGAAACCAGTTCCTGAGAAGATTTACTGTAGCAGTGAGATTGTGATTCAATAATTGATTCCGTTCCATCAGTGCTCAGTCTGACCCATTTATAATCAACTGGCTGTGCATAAGGCAGAGATGGTAAACGTGGTTAGAGCCACGTTAGTTTCAAAAGTTAGTTTTTAAAAGAATTGTAATAAATCCAATAAATGTATTTTCTGATAAAGAATCTTAATTTTACCCAATACTCAATATGCTGAAATGCTGAAAGGAACTCTCTTGAATCATTTCCCTGATGCACCATCAATAACTCACTCTGAGACGTAAAAGCGAGGTCTCGGCTTTTATTGACTGGAAGAAGGAACGAGCAGTGAGTGACCACCGTACCACATCCTGGAGACTGAGAGGCCGGGCTCAGACCTCCATCACCTTTATACAGGGGTCTGTGGGAGGAGCCACAGGAGCAGTCATCAGGGGCGTGTCCAGACAATTCCCTTAGAAGTCCAATCTGAGTTTAGAAGGTACAACTCTTCCATTACACCGGCCAATAACCTGGCCTCATTTTCTCAGGCAATGTATGGTCAGTGATGATGTAGCTGTCGGATTACACTGAATAAAAAAGATTTTGCTTCCTGAATACTTTTGGGTGTATCTTATGGATTTTGTGCTACTGGTCATAAAAATCACTATGAAATTTTCCTATCGTGCACAGTTTGTTTTGGAATATTTGGTATTTCAATTCACAATTCAAGTCCATTAGCCACATTGTAAGCTGAAAAGGTTTCAATCTTGTCCAGACATGCCTGTGCTTTGTGTTTCCAGCATGACCCTCAACAATGGTGTATTTTTATTGATCCTTCAGTGTTAAGCCTGAAAACTGTGCCTCTGCACAATGGCAATATCCACCCTTCAATAGCAATCGACTGTGCAGTATACATGAAAGAAAACTACCGAAATTTGTGTGTCTTCTTGAAACACAAACAGTACAGCAACTACAATTGGAACATCTGTGGTGATCTGAAAGTAGTGGTGCTGTTACTCGGAACGCTGCTCGGATACACCAAGCAGTATTGTTTCATTTGTGAATGGGACAGCCGTGCTAAAGAATCTCATTACTTTAAAAGGATTGGCCACTCTGTAAACATTTGGTTCCAGGGCAAAAAAAGTGAGACTCATAAACCACTTTTATGAGTGACCCGAAGGGTTTCGGCCCGAAACGTCGTCACTACCTCCTCCCATAGATGCTGTCTGGCCTGCTGAGTTCTGCCAGCATTTTGTGTGTTTATTTATTTCCAGCATCTGCAGATTCACTTGTGTTGCCAACAAAAGTAGTTTTGCCTCCTCTTCATATAAAACTAGGGCTTAAGAAAAGTGATGAACAAGGAAAGTGAAGGAATTTGATATTTGAGACCGATGTTTCCCAGAATAACTAATGCCAAAATTAAGGAAGGCATTTTTGTTGGTCCAACCATCAAACAGGTCATCAATGACCGGTAATTTGAAGAACTTCTAGTGGGACCAGTGAAAATCACATGGAAGGCACTCAAGGATGTTGTTGAAAATTTTCTTAGCAACTGCAGCAAACCAAACTACGTGCAACTGGTCGACAACATGTTTCAAGCACACAAAACCATGCAGTGCAATATGTGAATAAAGATTCATTTTCTGCATTCCCATTTAAACTTCTTCTCTGTGAATCTTGGCACTGCCAGTGATGAGCATGGTGAAAGGTTTCACCAGGACATTGCGGTCATGGAGAAATGGTATCAGGGCAACTGGAATCCATCAATGCTGGCTGATTATTGTTGGACACTTAAGTGAGAAACCTGAGACAAATGAAAATCATCAACAAAGCATTTTAGCTTAGTTGAACTACTGCATAGTGTCAGCACTGTTATGCAATTAAGCACATTATTTTCAATAAAAGTTAATTTCTTGTTTCTCTAAATTCTTATGTGATACATGTAGTCTGAACTTATATTTGCATTCGGCTTCAAGCGGTCTATCGTAACCACAGAAAAATTTTGAGCAATCAACACTTACGAAAAAAAGTGTTATATGGACTAAACAAGTTGCTGGCCTGCAGATCATCTTCAGCCTGAAGTCATTGATAAAGATGTTAATTCTTAATCAAATTTAAAATTCTTTTAACTGGAAACAGGTTAAGATGCTTAATTTGCTAAGGATTGCACTTCAGTTTGTGGTCTGTGCTTTGTTACAGGGAGATCGAATGTGGCACTTTGCTGTGGCAGTGTTCCTGGTGGAACTTTACGGCAACAGTCTGCTTCTGACCGCGGTGTATGGTTTGGTCGTGGCTGGGTCAGTCCTGTTGCTGGGAGCTATCATTGGCGATTGGGTGGACAAAACGTCCAGACTTAAAGGTACGAGCTGGCACATTACACATCACCTCTGTGTACAAACCTTTTAAATATAGAGATTTGGAAAAAAGAAAAAAACAATTAGCCATTTATTGCAATGGCAACATGCTGTGCAAGGATTAGAACAATGAAGATAACTAACTAATATGAGACTGTTAGTTTAGTACAAAGGCATGTAAACAGGAGAAGACCATTGAGTCCATTGAAATAGCTCATCTATTCAACCATAACGTAGCTAAATAGTGTTTAAACTCTATTTAACAGCTCTGTCTATTGTCATGCATACCCTTCCCTAACCAAACCTTACTCAATTGAAATGTATTTAATTCAACCTTAAAAATGTGATATGACTCACCATCCTCGGTTTCTGGTGTGAGGGCAAGGTAAGTTCTAGATTCCGACATACTCTCTGATGAAATAAATGACCCCCTCCCAACCCCATTCTTTCCTAGGTAAATGGCCTAAATTCAAAGTTGTGCCACACAATCCATTCTTTGAGATATTGAATATTTCTATTGCTAAAAAGTCATTGTCATTATATAAACTCAATTAGATTGGGCTACAACTATCTAATCGAAAGGAATGCAAAGCAATGTTATAAAATCTGTCATATTTTAATGCTTTAAACAACCCCAGGTAATATCTTGAGATGTATTTCCTAAAATCCTGCTTTTAACTGAAGCAGTCCAGGTTGTGTCTGACCCTACTCCTGCACAACTTAGGGAAACATTTCTTCACTTCAGTTGTCCAAGTCTATAGAGATAAAGTTCAACATTTTTTTTGTACCCTTTGCACAAGTGTTTGGTGATTTTTATATCTAAGTTCCCGAGAAAGAGCTGTAATGTTAGGGGAAAAGATTTTACATTCATCAAACAGTGAAAATGTGAATTAAGTTGCACTAAATCAGACTCTATTTTAAATCTGGACTTCAGGTACAACTTTGGTCCTAATTTCCAGTATGAACTTTCTTCCAACACTTGTTCCAGAAAATCTCCCAATGTATTTAATGCCCATTTCTTAACTCCAGTGGCAAGTGCAAATGTGAGTATCTCCTGTAGAGGTTGCACGAAATCTACACCTTTTCTTACAACTAGTTAGCAGGCCATTGTTGGGAGAGGGCAAATGGATTAGTGCTAGCCACAGCAATGCTATATAGCCTGCTTAATGAGCAGAAGTGGGCATTTTATTGGCAGTCAACCCCTGTGAAGCTGTTCCAAGTACAAGCTTTATCATTATTCAGTCAGGTGCTAAGTGTGCACTAAATGGCCCTTTTAGCTCAGCACATGACCTACCTATCTTGGACAGTCTTTTCTGCCAAAATTGGAGTGCAAGAAATCATCCCTAAATCACTTACCAGAAAGATTCAAAGTGTGTTGCTTCTTTCTTGTACATCAGGTTATTCAATGATATTTTAAAAAAAAGATCCTTGTCATAAAAGATTTCATAAATTATTTATCTGTTTTTATGTACTAACACAATTTGCATTCTTTAATTTGAAACAAATTTACTTATTGAAAATTGCTTATACAAAAAGACTACCTAGCTTACTCAATAATAGCAAATGTGATATCTCTAGTTAGATGGCACCCCTATGCAAAGTTTACATGATATTGAAATTCTTTCTACAAAATGATACAAATTCAACAAGAGAAGTACAGAAATAATTGTATCATATTTTATTACAGCTTAGTACTCGTTATATTACTTTAAAGACTAAACTAGAAAATAAGAACATTTGTTATTTTTATCTGGTAAAAGAATAGTTAACCAGCTGTATCTGGTCACGAGAACAATAGTATTGGTATACATAAAGGAAGTGTAGCAGCAAGCTCGGAAGTTAAACATATTTTTCGTAGCAACACATACAAAATGGAGGAACTCAGCAGGTCAGGCCTAAGTCCAAGGTGTCTGTCGGTCAGTGTCGACCATGGATATTGCCTCCTAGCTGTCTAGATACGCAAGCCTAGGTGGAAAGATATGGAGAACAAGCTGTTGCCCGTGTAGCAAACTCCTCTTCGCCACACATCTGATGAACCCAAAGGAGAAGCAGAGTCTGATACAGTTTGGTACCAGCAGCATCACAGGAGTTGCCACACAACATCAAACTCAATGTCAGACTGCCTTAGGGACTCCAGCTCTGGATTTTTCCCTCGGGGGTTTACTCCTGAGGCCTTCCCCATGAGTGGGTATAGCCGCAAGGCAGCAGAGGTTTGAGATCAGAGCTTTCCTTCGCCTAGATGAGCTGCCAATCATGGCTGATAAGCCCCATTTGCACTTAGCAACTGTTTTAAGGCGCCAGTAACCTGCCTTTGTCCCTTCTCCTGGCAGTTGAAACATAGAAATCTTCGGCCCACAACGTTGTACTGTCCACGTAACCAACCCTAGAAACTGCCTAGAATTTCCCTACCGAACAGCCCTCTTTTTTTCTCTAAGCTCTGCCAGGTTCCACCAGGCTTCGTACCTAAGCCACACATGAAGGCCAGGGCTGGACTTGGTTGTCAGAGGCTATTTGAGGTGCACACCACAGGGAGCACTTAATAGTTTGTGGGAGCTTTTTCCCACTACCACCACCGTTTATAACAATGAAAATTTCTATGGAAGTGAATAAAGTATTGATGTTTTGGGCCAAGTTCAGAACTGAAATGGAAGAGTCAAGACACGTGAACGTTTTCTCATTGCAGTCTATTCTCTAGTATCGCAAGGCTGTCACTAGTCAGTTCCACTGTTTTTTTAATCGATTGAATTATGCCTTTGCATTTCAAATCTGTTATTCCTTGAAGTCCTCTAATTATTCTGTCTCTGACTCCTATTATTGCCCTCAATTTAACACTTACTTTCACTTTTCGTTTCAACTTCACTGAATCAACTTCTCTACTTTATTTATTTCTTCAGGTTGCAGTTTGCATTTATACAGTTTGAATTTTCCAGAGATGAAATTCTTAAGTGTGCTGTAGATACCAAATGAATTTACTGTGTATATTTGGATAGTAAGTTGGTATATCATACACTGTCAACTTGGGAAAAATATCATTGTTCTTTCCTTTCACTGGGTCAAAATCCTGGTGCTCTCTCCCTAACAGCATTGTGGGCTTATCCTCAGGTCAAGGATTGCAGTGCTCCATGAAAACAGCTCAGTGCAACGCTCCTGGTCATTCTCAAGTGCAGTTACAGATGGGCAATTAAATGCTGGCTCAGTCTGCAAAACCCACATTCTTTAAGAATGTAAAAATATTTTCATTCCCGATAATTAACATATTCATCTATTTCCAATAATGTTTGGTGGATCATGAATGACGCACTGGTGTTTAAGTTATGTTTGGATTGGCTAAATATGTTAGAGATTCTGTAAGAAATGATTCTTGAGCCCACATTACATTTGCTCTGCTGTGGCTTTGAAGAAGTTGTGGTTCAGGAATAGGGCGGTTGGGAGGCAGAGTGGAATTAAAGGGTGAGGAAAAGGTTACTAGGCTTCTGTAAAATTCTTTAAAAAAATGTTTTACTGGTTTCTCCTGCCTAATAAACAATCATTTCATTAAAATAAAGGTATTGCTGCCTTCTAGGTTGAAAAGTTGTGTGGTTATACTCCATTTTAAGTAATTAAATTGTTCTGACGGATGGTGGTCGGACTGTATTTATTCAGGCTCTCTGACTGTGCCATCAGACCCTCTTCCTGTTTTCTTTTTCCCCATAGCCCTGCAAATCCTTCTTTCTCATGTACATGTCCATTTCCCTCTCAAAAGTCTTGGATTGCTTTCACCAACACTGGAGGCAGTGAATTCCAATTAAAGTACTGTGTGCATTTTTAAAAAAAACAGAATTAATCTCCCTGCACTATTTGCTGATTTCTTTAAATTTTTGCCCTCATTCCTTAGGAACAGTTAGTTTCTCTCTATGTATCTTATCTCAACCCATCATGATCCTGCATACTTCTATCAAATCTCCTCCTAAACCTTGTATATTCCATGGAGAATAACATTTGCAGTAACTTTTGCACAAGTATTTATAACATCAAAAACTATATAAAGTAGCCTATTGATTAAGTTTCAGGATGACAACCAGAGGCCAGGTTCATTGTTTCAGGAAAATAATTTCAAATAACAGTTTCAATCATGATAATTGTGAAGCGACAATATTGATGTAAAAACACATCAGATTCTCTAATGTCCTACAGGGAAGAAAATCTATTGTTCTCATCCAATCTGCCCAGTAGGTAACTACAGACTCATCAACATGATCGACACCTAATAGATTCCTTAAGGCAGTAGTGGTCCCCAACAACCGGGCCGCTGCCAGTGGGGACCACTGCCTTAAGGGACAGAGACAGACAATAAATACTAAGGTTGTTAGTAATGTCCACAGTCATGAATTAATAAAACAGTCTAATCAACACTTTCTTTGTCTATCTACAACATTCCAACATTGATTTAATAATTCCTTGGTCATTCAGAGCCAAGGAATATGTTGTGAGAGACAAAATAAACTCAATACTTCCTCAAAGTAAAGACAATGAATAGTTTGAGATGGTATGTTTTAGCCTTATTGGGAAAAATAATGAAGATAACTCTGTGCCTAGGTATATGTGGCTCTTGTGACATATTTGCTTTACAACTAGTGTGAGATGTGTTCATAAAAGACATAGATGTTAGAAGATCTAGAAGTTTTATTTCACTCCATGAGACTCCACCTTCTTAGGGCAGAGGTCAACAAAATAGAGATTTATGGTGAAATGCGGCCCTCACAAGGCAACTGGAAATTTAAATTAAGTGCAGCTTAATGCTGCTCACATGGCAAGAACAGATCAGCTAAAACATGAGTTGGCTCAACATGGCCACACGAGTACTCTGCACTATTTGCTCATTACTTTTCCCTCTGCTGACAGTCACCCAGCTACCTGCATCCTGCAGCTTAGGTGTGACTACCTCCCTGTAGCTCCTATCTATCATTCCTTCATTCTCTTGAATGAGCTGAAGGTCATCCAGCTGCCGCTCCAGATCCATAACACAACCTGCACCCAGGTGCACATCTCGCGGATGTAGCAGTCAGGGAGACTAGAGATCCTCCTAGATCTCCTATACCTTGAATGAGACATATCTCCGAAAATGAGGGAAGAGATTGCTGAGCCCTTTGCAATAATCTTTGTGTCCTCACTGACCACAGGAGCAGTTCTAGAAGATTGGAGGGCGGCAAATGTTATTCCTTTGTTCGAGAAAAGTAATAGGGATTACCCTGGGAATTATGACCAATGAACCTTATGCCAGTGGTGATGAAACTGTTGGGGAGGATGCTTAGAGACAGGATTTACGAGCATTTCGGGAAGTATAGTGTGATTAGAGATAATCAGCATAGCTTTGTGAGGGGCAGGTCGTGCCTCATGAGCCTAGTTGAATTCTTCGAGGGGGTGACAAAACAACTGGATAAAGGTAGAGAATGGGTGGGGTATATATGGATTTTAGTAATGCATTCACCAAGGTTTCCATGGGAGGCTCATTCGGAAAATCAGGAGGCATGGGAACTTGGCTGTGTGGAGTCAGAATTGGCTTGCCCACAGAAGGCAGAGGATGGTAGGACATGAAGTCTATTCTGCCTGGAGGTTGGTGACCAGTGGCGTTCCGCGGGGATCTGTTCTGGGGCCTGTACTCTTAGTGACTTTTATAAATGATTTGGCTGACAAAGTGGAAGGAGTGTTAGTATGTTTGCAGATGTCCTGAAGATCAGTGGTGTTGTGGATGGCATAGAAGGTTTTCATAATTACAATGAGGCATTAACAGGATACAGAGCTGGGATTAGACGTGGCAGATGGAGTTCAACCCAGAAAAGTTTGAAGTAACACACTTTGGAAGTGTGATGGAATAGAGGGATCTTGCAGTCCATGTTCATAGATCCCTCAAAATTGCCATGCAAGTTGATAGGGCTGTTAAGAAGGCATATGGTGTGTTTGCCTTTATTAGTCAAGGGGTTAAGTTCAGGAGTCGTGCGGTTATATTGCAGCTCTAAAAAACCTGGTTAGATCACACTTGGAGTATTGTGTTCAGTTTTAGTCGTCTCATTATAGGAAGGATGTGGAAGTTTTAGAGGGGTGCAGAGGAGATTTACCAGGATGATGCCTGGACTAGGGGGCATAGAGCATAGGTTGAGCAAACTAGAGCTTTTCTCATTGGAGCAAAGGAGGATGAGAGGTAACTCGATAGAACTGTATCAAATGAAGAGGCTTAGATAGAGTGGACAGACAGGGACTTGTTTCCACAGTGCAAATGGCTAATACAATGGGGCAAAATTTTGAGGTGATGAGAGGGAAGTAAAGGGGGATGTCAGAGTAAGTTTTAAGGATCATGAGTGGTGGGTACATGCATTGTGTGCTGGGGTGGTTGTAGAGGCAGATATATTAAGGACATTTAAGAAACTCTTAGGCAGATGGATGGAAAAAATGGAGTGCTATATGGAAGGGATGGGATTGATCGTAGAGTAGGTTTAAAGGTCAGCACAACATAGTGTGCTGAAGGGCCTCTACTGTGCTGTACTGTACTATATTTCATGTTCTATTTCCAAAGTTAGCTTGTTTAAAAAGGTACAGAACAGAGTAGTTTAGCTGCTATTTATATTCTCAGCTTTAGGAGTATTTTGGGCCTCATATTGTGGATACTTTGTTTTTCTTTTGCTTACGATTTCCTTCCTTTTTAACAGTGGAGTCTGTTTTGTTTTGATTCTCCTCCTCAGCTTTGTTCTCATTTTTGCTTTATTCCTACTTGCACAATCAGATTCATTTTGCTTTTTGTATTTTCAACATTTGTAACTTGTGTAACTTCCTAATCAGAGCAAGACATCAGTGGAGTTTAAAGTTAAGTCTCACGCAAGGAGATGCTAGAAGTGGTGTGAGCAAAGAGAAGGGTTTAAGGGTCATCTGAAAGCAGAATTAGCAAGTGTATTCCAGAACTTAGAGACTAGTGACCAGGGCAATTTGTAGCAAAAATTGAAAGATTGTGTTATTCAAGTCAGACTATTGAATGCTGCGTATCTTTTGGAACATGGTAGTATAGGACATGGTGCCTAGAAGTCAGTGAATAGAAATTGGACATGAAAGCCACTCTAGGAATGTCATTTCTATGCCCTGGCAAATTTTAAAGCTCTGCATTGTGTTGCAGGGCTGCTTTTTATGCCATGAAATCTGTGTCTTTCATAAATATCTCCCAGTTAACAAAATGAACTTCACTTTCAGTGGATACTGGCATGGAATGGCTAATTAGTATGGTGAAAAAGAAAGAGGGAAAATACAAAAAAAAATTGAATAGTGTTCAACACTGTTTATTCAATTTGTAATAATGGAGTTGGATAAGCTATTTCAGTCATTTCTGTTGCACAAGAAACTTAAAAAAAAGAACAATCTACATGCCGGGGAGTTGAAAGGGAATAAAAAGATATACAAGAACTAACATTTTAGAATAACTTGCTGGCAGAGAACCTCAGTTACTTGGAATGCACATCAGTGATTTGTCAGTATTGATTAATGGGTGGAAAATCTGGCTTGGGGAAGGTGCATGATTTCATGTCTTGCTGGAATATTTCCACGGACGATCCTTCCTAGCCATATCGTTTCAGAAAACTGCGGTGCAAAAAATCCTAAACGAGACGAATCCCACCTACTGATAATTTCACTGGAATTCCACTCTGTTCCCATGCTTTTCAAAAAAAAATGGAATTAGGCATCCAGAATTTAGTTGTGACATATCTCTGACTTACATGATATCTTAATTAAACTTATTGATCCAAAAATTGTAAAACGTTGAACCTGTAATATCTAAACTGTGAACTAATAGCACAGCACTGCAATATATTGATTTTTAATTTATAAAAATAATTTGTGAGTAATTGTGATTCATTTCAATATAACCAATTCTTTTCTCACTCCTACGATAGTTGTCCAAATATCCTTGGTTGTTCAGAATGTCTCCGTCATCATTTGTGGCATCATCCTGATGATGGTCTTTCTGTTTAAACCTTCTCTTGTCACCATGTTCCAAGGATGGCTACTCGTAAGTTTTCAACTATTAGTTGTTTCATGGTTTAGTTTTGGCATTTTTGATTGTTAATACCATGACTGAAATAATGTAAGTAAGGCTCACGTTTCAAGATGAGGTCTCAGACGGTGCCGAGCCTGATGATGTACTGCTGCGGGCAGTGTTGTAAAACAGAGGCGAGCTAGTAGCGATCTGTTGCTGTCCCAGAGTTACCTGCAAGCAACCTGCACTTGCACAATCCCGCCACCCCACCAGCTTTCTATTTTAATTCCTGTATGTTTTGATAACGTCATCCTCCTCTAGAAACCAGTGATACAAGTTCTGACCTGGTGAGAATTTAACTAAAGATTGTGTGAACTGTGCTTGCTCCAGCACCTGTCAGGGGAAGCAGTATGAGCATCGGAAGAGACACTTGCAGATTCTAATGAATATTTTGTCTGAATATTTCCTTATGAGCCAGGTGATTCTGTTACTTCCCTAGAACTTTACAAATTCAGATCGCCCCACCATACACCTCCACCAATCTTTCACCAACTTCCCTTGCCTCGCTACCATCCGATCAACAGCTGCAGGGGGTTATCCAACTCCAAAGATGAGTTTCTTTGGATTTGGGCAACCCTCACAGTTGTGTGGCTTTCCTTTTGTGTCACTGGCCTCGTACCACCACTGCTAGCTTTGGGTACAATTGTAAGTGAGCTCTACGGGTTATAGAGAGTTGCATGTCAGATTATGTGTCCTGGGCTAAAAGGGGGCCTTGCATTTTAACTTCAATGATATCCAGAACTGGAGCAAAAAAAAAATTCTGATAATTTCCAAGGTTTTCCACTGCTTTTTGTTTTACTGCTTTTGAAATAACCAGCATTGTACTGATTAACAATATAGTAAATACAGGCACAGGAGAACCTTTATGACTTTGTGTTATCCCATTGTGCAGTATTTTAGCAAACAAGCACTTTTCTTGGTCATTGCAAAATGCTGTTTGTGGAGGTCATGGGTGAGGTTAGATTCACAAACACAGTCTCGCTTACTTGATTCATGTTAAATTTAAGATGCTACTGTATATAGATCAAAAGTTATATTGCAGACAAACTTATGAAATATTGACCTCACTCAGGTGGTCACTTCTATGGTACAGACTGCTAATTGAAGAGGTCAAACTGATTGGTTGGATTCTGTAAATTATGTTGCCATCCAATAGGATGACATAGCAAGCCTTCTAAACTGGGGACAATCAGAGATCTAGTAGCAATATATCTTACCTGAACAAAAGACAGCAAGCCTGTTTTGGGATATCACTTAATTTGTGTGGGCCTGAAGTGGAAGATACAGACACTGCTGGCCCTGATAGCGAAATGCAGCTGTTTTGGGTGGCAGAGTCTGAGATACATAAAAACTGGGCAGCATTTGTAATGGTTTTTAAAGCCCTACTCAGAGATAAAGAGGTCAAATTTATTACAAATAATTTTAAAACGTCTATTACAAAATTTGAAAAAATAAGAATACAATTAAAAACATCAGTTATCAAAAGCATTAAAAGAACAAGTATATAAAAATAAATAACCTTTAACTTCCTAATGAGAATTCCAGTCTTTTGCCAGGATTGACTGGAGCAGGATTGCCAGTTTAATGCTTGGTAATTCCAGTTCAGTTGCACCACAAAACATCAAACGTTTGGTTTGTCCCAGAGGTACTAAGGGTCTTTGTAAGCTAGGACTTAATTACATGCAGGCATCTCACATATTTACATGAAATTCACTGTATTTAATCTTTTTCATTCTCACAAAAGCTCAAACACAACATTCATTCATTTAAACCAAGTAATAATCTCACAAAGTAAACCAGAATGTAAAACTTGTGCCCGTTCTCTTTAAAAAGATTAACGTAATTCTTTCAATTAACTGTTTCTTAAGTGTCATCTCTCTAACTTTTTTTGTAGACTGTCTGCTACATCTTGGTTATTACTGTCGGTAACATTGCAAATCTGGCGAGCACAGCCATGGGAATCACAATTCAGAGAGATTGGATTGTTGTTGTCGCAGGAGAAGACAGAAGTAAATTGGCAGGTAAAAGTCACTGCTATATTCCAATGCTGTTGCTGTCTGAAGTGTATGTGCAAAATCATTCGATCATTTTGAACCAACCTACTGAGCAATGCATTTTTTGCCCCAGAATCTGGACTCTGGTTCACTTACTGACAGAAAAGAAATCAATAAGGTTGGCAGAGTACAGAGAAAATTCACGAGGATGTTACTGGGACTTGAAAACCTGAGTAATAGGAAATGGTGATAAGTGAAGGCCCGGAGCGTAGGAGAATGAGGGAGATTTGATTAAGGTATATAAAATTGAGGGTTATAGATAGGGTTAAGCAGGCAGGTTTTTTTGTTTTGAGGTTGGGTGAGACTAGAACTAGAGGTCATAGGGTAAGGCTAAAGGTGAAATATTTAAGGGGAATATGAGGGGGTGCATCTTCACCAAGAGGATGGTGAGAGTGTGGAACAAACTGCCAGAGAAAGTGGTGAATGCAGGCTGAAGTTCAACATTTAAGAGAAGTTTAGATAAGTACATGGATGGGGAGGGGTATGGAGAGCTACTCTCTGGGTACTGGTCAATGGGACTAGGTAGAATACTAGTTTGGCACAGATCAAAGGCACTGCTTTCCTGCTGCGATGCACTATGACTCCATGAGAACTATTCCTTAGATTACATTGAGGCAGATCTGATACAAGTTAATGACAAGGTCAAATTAATTAATTTAGTTGCATAAATTGGGCAATTATAGTTCTACAATTTAAATGCAGCTGATTATTAGTTAATAAATGACCAGTGCTGATGCTACCAAGAATATATTATGTTTAATAGCTTCTGATATCATGTTCTGCTTAGGTCCTTTTTTTTTAATCTTGTACCCTTTGGTAAAGAATAAATCAATAGTGCAGCATGTCAAGGCCCTGTGCTTTCCTAATAGATTTACTCAACGAGAATCATTGATGAATTTACATTTGGAGTTGTTAGATATCTGTCAGGAAAATGTAGAGGAAGACTGACCCAAAAGCATAGTAACAGAGACAATTTAGCTGTAAACAATAGTTTACCAATAAATTGCAAAATAGCTAGCGACAAGGGGTCACAAAACAGAAGAGAGCATATACTTAGCATGACATGGCAACAAGGTAATTGAAGGCAAGGAGCAACTAGCTGAGGCTGGCTGGTTCGATGACTGAACAAGGGCTGTGGATGAGAGCTGGGTTTAAATAGGTTGCAGGTAATGAGTTGGAAATGAGTGGCAGGTGGCTCCTGTTAGCTGGGTGGGGACTGGGAGGTCCCTGCCTGACAGAGTACCCCCCACCTATGGCTGTCACCTGATGGCCGAGAATGATTTGGATGGATCTGGTGGAACTTCAAGATGAAACTGGGCAACCAAGACCTCTCCTCTGGGCTGTACCCTTCTCAATTGACCTGGTACCGCATACCCAGTCCACTGTAATTTGAATCCATCTACTGGCAAACTGTGTACACTGCAGCACCATCTACCATCGATGGTTTTGAAAGTGCAGGCTCAGGTGGGTTGAGTGGTCCATGAACAATGAGCTCGATGCAGGACACATGGAAGGTAGATGTCATCCTCGGGGACAAAGACAGCTGGAGATGTTAAGTGACTGCGGTTGATGCAATGCACACCAACTCCAACTAGGGCTTTCAGTATTTGAAAAGGTTCAATGAGGTCCCTTCCAAATTCTAGGAAGTACAGGGACAAAGCCATCAAATGCTTCTCATATGATAACTCTTTCATTCCCAGTACCTTTTTCGTGAATCTCTTTTGAATGCTTTCTAATGTCAGCACATCCTTTTTTACACGAATGGCCAAAAACTGCTCACGCTACTGCAAGTGAGGCCTTACCAGTGCATTATAAAGCCTCAGCATCACATCCTTGTTTTCATATTCTAGTCCTGCTATCCTCACCACTGACTCAACCTGCAAGTTAACCTGCACGAGGGCTCCCAAGTCCCTTTGCACCTCAGATTTTTGAATTTTCTCCCCTTTTAGAAAATAGTCTACACTTTTGTTACTTTTACCAAAGTATAGGACCAAACACTTCCTGACACCGTATTCCATCTGCCACTTCTTTTCCCATTCTCCTAATCTGTCTAAGTCCTTCTACAGCCTCCCTGCTTCCTGAACACTACCTGCCCCTCCACCCATCTTCATATCACCCATACCCACAAACTTCTCCACAAAGCCATCAATTCTTTCATCCAGATCATTGACATGCAGCATAAAAAGAAGTGGTCTCAATAAAGACTCCTGTGCAACATTACTAGTCACCAGCAGACAATCAGAAAAGGCTCCCTTTATTCTCACTTGTTGACTCCTGCCAATCAGCCAAAGCTCTATCCATGCTAGTATCGTTACTGTAATACCATAGGCTCTTGTCTTGCTAGCAGCTGTGTATGTGGCACCTTGTCAGAGGCCTTCTGAAAATCCAAGTACACAACACCTACCAATTCTCCTTTGTCTATCCTGCTTATTATTTCCTCAAAATATTCCAACAGGTTTGTCTGGCAAGATTTCCCCTTAAGGAAACCATGCTGACTTTGGCCTATTTTGCCATTTGCCTCCAAGTACACCAAAACCTCGATTCCAACACCTTCCCAACCACTGAGGTCAGGTTAACTGGCTAATAATTTCCTTTCTTCTGCCTCCCTCCCTTCCTGAAGTGTGGATATTTGCAATTTTCTAATCCTGTGGAGCTATGCCAGAATCTAGTGATTCTTGGAAAAATCATTACTAATGCCTCCCCAATTTCTTCAGCTACATCTTTCAGAAGCCTGGGGTGTAGTCCATCTAACTTATCTACTTTCAGACATTTCAGCTTACCAAGCAATGTCTCCCTAGTAAGAGAAACTATACTCACTTCTGCTGCCTGACCCTCTCGAACTTCCAGCACACTGCTAGTATCTCCTACTGTGAACATTGACATAAAATACTTACTCAGTTCATCTACCATTTCCTTGTTCCCCATTACTACCTCTCCAGTATCATTTTCTAGTGGTCCAATATCTGCTCTCACCTCTCATTTACTCTTTATATAACTGAAAAGAAGACTTTTGGTATCCTCCGATATTATTGGCTAGTTTACTTTATATTTTATCTTTTCCTTCCTGATGGCTTTTCTAGGCACCTTGGTTGGTGTTTATAAGCTTCCCAATCCTCTAACTTATCAATAATTTTTGTTCTAATATATGCCCTCTCTTTTGCTTTTATGCTGTCTTTGACTTCGGTTTCAGCTACAGTTGCCTCATCCTCCCTTTAGAATACTTTATTATCTTCCCCGTGTCTTTTGAATTTCCCTCAGAAACAATGGGCATCGCTGTTCTGCTGGTTCCCTTTACTCACTGTAACACTGATACATTCGATGTTAGCTTCTCCTCAAACTGCAGGGTGAATTTTATCATATTATGATTGCTGCCTCCCAAGGGTTCCTTTACCTTAAGTTTCCTAATCAAATCTAGGTTATTACATAGCACCCAATACAGAATTGCCATTCCCAAAGTGGGCTGAACAGCAAGATGTTCCAAAAAGCTATCTAGTATGCATTCTACAAATTCTCTCTCTTGGGATCTAGTACAAACTGGATTTTCGCAATTTACATGCATATTGAAATTCCCTATGATTATTGCAATATTGCCCTTTTTACATGCCCTTTCTATCTCCTGTTGTAATTTGTACACCGCATCCTGGTTTCTGTTTGGAGGCCTGTAATTAACTCCCATTAGTGTCTTTTTTTTTTATCCTTGCAGTGTCTTAACTCTATCTACAAGAATTCTACATCTTCTGATCCTATGTCACTTCTTTCTAAAGATTTGATTTCTTTTTTTTTCACCAGAAGAGCCAACCCACCTCATCCGCCTACCTGCCTGCCCTTTCAATACAAGGTGCATCTTTGGATGTTAAGCTCCCAGCTATGAATATCATTCAGCCACAACTCGGAGATAACCACAACATCAATCCTGCCAGTCACTAGCTGCACGACAAGATAATCTACCTTGTTCTGTAAATTGTGTACATTCAAATATAACACCTTCAGTCCTGTATTCATCATTCTTTTTGATTTTGTCCCCTATGTTATACATTAACTTAACCCACTGACTGCAATTTTGCCCTATCATCTGCCTTTCCTTCCTCATAGTCTCACAACACACTGCATACTTGTATACCAACAGCCCATCCTCAGCTATATCACTCCGGTTCCCATCCCCTTGACAAATTAGTTTAAACCCTCCCCAAGAGCTCTAGCAAATCTGTCCACAAGGATTTTGGTGTCTTCACAAACAAGAGAAAAACTGCAGATGCTGAAAATCCAAGCAACACACACAAAATGTTGGAGGAACTCTGCAGGCCAGTCAGCATCTATGGAAAAGAGTACAGTCAATATTTTGGGCCGAGACCCTTCATCTGGACTTCATCCAGTTCTGTTGAAGGGTCTCAGCCCGAATTGCCTTTTGAGACTCAGCACCAGACTCTGTCTCAGTGGCTCACCCTGATAGGTCGCCCCTCCTCAACAGTATCCAAAACAGTTTACATATTATTGAGGTGAACAACCACAAGGGTTCTTTACACTGGCTGCTTATTCAGTTTTGCAAGTGACACACAGCTGTATTTGTCTATTACACCAGATGACCCTGAGGCTGTAAACCTGCTGGTCTGGTGTCTTTTTAAAAATTTTTCTTTTGCTCAGCATAACAAAACTTTCAAATTCCAGGTTCATTTATGTTTCTTCCCCTCACAGATATCAGCTATTAGAACATCTCCACCACATCCTATACAAAAGCCCTTATTAGTATAGCAGACAGATTTACATCTACATATTGTAGAAAAGGTTGCCATGTTTTATGAAAGCTTTATGTTTTTGAGTGTACCATACATGTCAAAAAGTCCAAAGGAAAATATTCCATGATTAATTTACGCCAACCAGAAAGTCCAGCAGCCTTATCGGATATCCAGCAAAGTAAGATGTTCTTCCTTGCACAAAAAGTCAGGATGTTTAGAAGTTGTTTCTGATGTGCATTAATAATACGACTGCTGGGTAAGCCTAAGAGAAAAGACACTGGGTCCAGTTCAAGCTCCATCTTCAGAATCTTTTCCATTTTACCCAAAATATCACTCCAATATGCTTGAAGTTTGGGACAAGTCCAAAAACAGTGGGTGAGAGCTCCAATAATTCCTTTACATTTAGAACACATTGGAGAAACCCCTGTCTTAAATTTTGAGAGACAATCTGGAGTCAGTAGGCTCTATGCAGAATTTTGAGTTGCAATGCTTTAGTTCTATTACAAACTGAAATTTTCTTTGCATTATCACAGATATCTCCCATGTTTCAGCTGTAATTTCTACTCCCAGCTCTCCCTCCCAGACCCTTCCCAGCTGCTCAGCCTCTCCACAAGAATATTCCCTCAGGATGCTGTAAAAAGTACTGATGGAGGCTTCAGCCTTAGAACAAAACACCCCTTTTTCTATGTCAGAACTATAGAAATCAGTTGACAATGATGTTTTTTTTTCTCTTATCTGAAAGAAACAAAAAAAAAATATCCTTGCTGGGTATGTTGAATTTCTGTACTATTTGACTAAAGACATCATCGTTCCTTCATCAAACTAAGTCTCATAGATGGAAAATACCCTTAGATCCAGTATGCCAGGCTGAAAATCTGGACTGCCGGTTATTGGAGTGAAGGGTGATATTTTCGTTGCGTTGCCCTCAATTTGTTGCACCTCCCTCGAAGCCCTAATTGTGTTAATTATTACTGGATTGTGACAATATTCCTTAACTAATTTCATCTTATTGAGGAAAAGCAAATTAATAAGAGGGCATTTTGTTTGTGAGGCTTCAATGTCCAGCCAAATTGAGAAGGGGTCCCTGCAAACCCAGTCAACCACATAAGATAAAAAGGAACTTAATTGATATTTTTTAATGTCTGGAAAATGCAGACTCCCTAGACTACTGGGAAGCTGTAACTTAGACATTTTAATACAGGGTCTTTTTTTGTTCCAAATGAAGGAACCAAACCAGCCATTTTTTAAAAAAGTGTTTGTTGGGTGAAAATGACTGGAATCATTTGTATTGGGTAGAGTAGACGAGGAAGAAAGTGCATTTTGAGCAAGGAGTGCTCCGTTGCTCAAGATCCTGTTTGATTTTGTCAAATAACTGTAAAGTTAGCTTTGAACAATTGATCAAATGTAGGTGTGATGAATATACCTAGGTAAACAAAAACTGTCTGTGACCATTTAAAGGGGAGAACACCCTGAGTGTCAGGTACCTGCTGCAGATTCCCCAGAGGCATAGCCTCTGATTTAGTAAAGTTGATTTTATAATCTGAAAAGGTGCTAAATGCATTGTATAAGGTGGTGCGCTGACATAGCAGGATTTGATAAGAAAATTAGAACATTATCCACATACAATGTAACTTTATGTGACTTTAGTCCTATGCCTGGAGCAGATATTTTGGAGTCTCGCCGAATAGCTTCTGCCAATAGCTCGATCACTAGTGTAAAAAGTAGTGGTGATAAATACTGAAATTATCTAGTAAGAATCGCAGCCCGAGGGTCATTGTAACGAACCTTCACCCACTTAATAAAATTATTGCTTAAAGGTCTGGTGTCTTCACAGAATGGTTAAGTTCCAATTTCCTAAAACTAAATAAACAAATTTTGATTATTGGTAACAATACAAATGTGTGGATGTTAGAAATAAATTTGATCATCTGACCTTAAAAATCAAGCCAGAAGTAAAGAATGTAGGTGTTATTATTGACTCTGAACTACATTTCAAAAAACATATTCACCCTATTATTAGGACTGCATCCTTTCATTCAAGGAACATTGAAAGGGGTTCATTCGTCAGAACATCTGAAGATGCAGAAAAATTGACACATGCTTTTGTTTTTAGCCATTTAGACTTCCGTCATGCACTCTTTTACTGCCTAAGAAAGGTATAAATTGGCTGCAGCTTGTTCAAAATGCAGCAGCAAGAAATTTAACCAAAAGAAGAAAATCTGAACACATTTCGCCAGTTTTGGCATCATTACACTGGCTGCTATGTCCTTTAGGAGATTAATTTGAAATACTCTCAATTGTATATAAGGCTTTGAATAATCTTGCTCCTCCATATATTTTGGAGTGTCTATCCCCTTACATCTCTAATCATAATAATGGCAGGTCCACTTACTCCTCCTTCCTTCTTATTGGCCCCCCTCTGTTTGCTGCTCACCGAGGAAAAAGGCTGAAAGCACCCGAGCTCCTTTTAAACCCTCACGCTGCGTCACCCATGACCAACCTCTTGTGCTGATTACAGGGAGGTCCTTCCTTGGTGTAGGATTGTAGAGGACACAAGGGTAGAGACAGATCAGTTTCCTTTAGCACCAAATAGATTTTGTTTAGGATGGAAACCAATTTGATTAAAAGCATGAATGTGTCTCAATTGAACTGTGGGACTTCGGTGGCAAATACAGATTTTTCCTTTGCAGATTTCATGATGCTTTTGGATCCAAAAAGTATCCATTGCACTACCATTAAAGCTAAATAGTAGTAGTTCTGAATGTTCTTCTAGGAAGTGATGTGTGGCCTCTGTGGTGATGTGTAGCTTATAAAATTTCCACTTTATTTTTTGTACATCATGTGTAATCAAAGAATATGAGTATCTGTATGCATGAAGAATGAGAAATTCTATTAAACAGCTTAAGCTGGTGAGGACAATATAATTTTAAGAATTGTATGAAGTAGTGGAAAGTAATTATAAAGTTCAACAGCATGGGTGCAGTCTTTTCTGCCTTTTACATTAGTCATCTATATTTCAAATCTATCCACCAAGCTAGTTATTTACAACCATCCCTACTTCCATTCACTGGGTGATAGTGTTTACAGGTCATTCAGGTAAAAGCTCTTGATCCTAGGGTATCGATACTCCATTTGTTAGAGGATGTGAGACAAGGCATCGTAACCATGCCAGGTCAGCAGCCTTGGGGCTTGACACACACTTTGTGAAATATCAAGAGTGCTGTTCCCACATACAAAAGGGTCTCCAGCAATGACAGATAATGTTTGCATTTGTTGTTAGCAAATATTGCCATGTGGATTTGACATTGGTATCAGAAAATACTTCATTAGAACAAATCTGGGAATACACTTCCAGGGATAAGTCCTGTGCTGAAGTGAAAAAATAAACATTTGTATGTGAGGAACTGAAACAATGGATCATAACTATGGCCAGGAGGCCTGCAGTGAGGAATTATTATTCTAAGCCAACCATACCAGCTTGTGTTCAAGATATCCCTCTGAGGTGATCATAAGTGATGAAAGTATCTGGAATCATGAACTGTGAAATTGAGGGAGAGTATCCAAAGGTGGCCTATCCAAAGAACATTCCTGCTGAGACAGGTGCACAGATGGATTTCTCTTGTAAACTATCACTCGAAATAATATAATCGTATTTAAAGTGCAACATTCTAATTCGTGGCCAGTACTGGTCAAACTGATAACCAATGCCTGGTGGGTTCAGGAGGAGGCATGATGCAGTATGGTCTGTAAGATTAACAAAAATGCCTCTATGCAAATTAATTGAGGAACTTCCTATGCCGTTTAAACACTGGGTGGGTCACCGGCCCAACAGAGTCATGTTCACACAGCTAGGAGTTTTGCATGATACCTTGCACAGGGTCAGAGGAATAGAAATGATCAGAAAGCTAATCTTAATTAGTTATCTGATATCATATCGATCTGCCTCATTTTATAAATAAGTATTTCAAGGAAGAAACCCAGCCATATTTTACAAATCATTTTGTGTCAATATATAGAAACATCAATTTTAAACCCGTGTATGGATTGAAGGGTAGTTCATGACCAAATCTCGGGCACACCCAATAACATAACAAAAAGTAGTCAAGGATATCTAAACCTTTACCATAAGATCATGAAAGAATAAGAGATAGGAGTTGAATTAGGCCATTTAGCCCATTGAGTTTGCACTGTCATTATATAATGGCTGATTTATTATCCCTCTCAATCCCACTTTCTTGCCTTCTAATGCACTTTTTTTGCCCTTACTAATCAAGAGCCTATCAACCATTGCTTTAAATGTACCAAGTGAATTCTACAGATTAACCACCTCTGATTAAAGAAATACCTCATCTTTGTTCTAAAGGGATGTCCTGGTGTGCCAAGGTTGAACCCTCTGGTCCTAGAGTACACCACTATAGGAAGCAATCTCTCCAGGTCCACTCTATCTAGGTCTTTCAAGATTCAATAGGCTTCACTGACAGCACACCCCCCCCCCCCCCATCCTACTGAACTCCAGGCAGTGCAGGTTCAGGCCCATTAAATGTTTTTCATACATTAATCCTTTCATTCCTGGGATAATTACAGTGAATCTCCTCTGGGCCCACTGCACTCCAATGCCAGCTCATCCTTTCTTAGATACAGGACCTATAACTGTTCACAATACTCCGAGTGTTGTCTCACCAATGTGCTTTAAAGCCTCAGCCATACAGCTTTACTTTTACATTCTAGTCTTCTTGAAATGAATATCTACATTGCATTTGCCTTCCCCACCACAGACTCAACCTAACCTTCAAGGAAGGTTAACCCATTCAGAAAACAATCTACACCTTTATTGCTTCTACCAAAGTGCATGACCATACACTTCCCTGCACTGTATTCCATCTGTCTCTTCTTTGCCCATTCTCCTTATCTGTCCAAGTCCTTCTACAGACCCCCATTTCTTCAAACCTACCTGCACCTCAACCTATCTTTGTATCATATGCAAACTTGACCACAAAGCCATCAATTTTGTCGTCTAAGTCATTGAGGAAGGAACAGTAAGTGAAGTTTCCAAGTTTACTGGTGATATGAAAAAGGGTGGAAGAGCATGTTCTAAGGAAGCATGTTTCTCTTTGATAGTGGGGTGCATGTGGAGACAACTCAAATATTTTCAACTAAATTACCAGGAAGAGATTTTAGTGTAGCTTCCTCCCATGTTATTGAAGGTGAGGCAAAACATTCTTGTGAGCTACTGAGGCCTGTGCTCCATATTGATTTAGATACGGTAAACCCAATATGCTAATTATTGGTTTATGGAGGCAACTGTAATTGGGAGCAAATGATCTCAGACCCTTAGGCAGGGGATTTCTTCATATTTTAATAAGTTTCAGGTTCCTCGGTCATTATTTCCCATAACATGGTAGAACTGTCTTGTTATGACTGAGATTATTGTGGCTGCTATAGGAGGCTCAACTCATGAAGAGTGAGCAACAGATGAAGTTTCTTGGTTAATGAGTAACTCATTAGTAACATATTTTAATTGAATGAATGATTTATTAGAAAGCCTTTATAAGGAGGAATTACTAAAACCATGTTTGGATTAACGTCTAACCAAACAAAGAGGATTAAAATGTCAGAGGAAGGTTGAAAACAAAAAGACTACAAAGTATGAAATTGGTTCTCAAATGAAAAATTGGATAGGTCAATAACCTGGGAGATGAGAGAATTTCAACGGTACATTCAGGCAGGTTGGACTCATTTGAGACATTTGGTGATATCTGTGGAAGTTGCAAACAAACCAAAGTCAGCCCTAGTTGCATAACCTTTGACAAGCTAGCAAAATGTTGCAGTTTAGATAACTGCACATTTTGATCAGACAACAGATCCTTCATTGTGCTCTCTTTCAATTGTCCTTTCTAAACAATGGTGAATGTAAGTTCACCTGACTGAGGAATTTCAGCCGTATTGCAATACTTAGTTTCTGCTGTGTATGTTTAAATACTATTCTCAGTACTCAGCGTCGCCTCAGCATTGCCTTGTCCTCATCTCACCAGTGACTCATGTAGAGCTTCCCATCAGTACTCTCCTGACTGTTGTGCATCTTTTATCACTCTGCCCCTCTGCCCTTCAATAATGTTATATATACTTCCTTTTACCATTCCCATGCTGTCGTTAATAGCTTCCTGCCAGTTATTTGTGCCTGCTGGTGACCTTTCACTAAATCTGCCTGCGTTGTGGTTTTCTACAACAGGCACAAAGAAACACTAATTGCATTTCAACGTATACTAAATGCTGGAGGAACTCAGCAGTTCAGGCAGCATCTATGGAGAGGAATAAACAGTTGACAATTCAAACCAAGACCCTCCATCCGTGTTGAAGAAAGGTCTCGGTCCAAAATGTCACCTATTTATTCCCCTCCATAGATGCTGCCTGCTCTGCTGAGCTCCTCCAGTGTTTCACGTGTATGTGTGTGTTGCTCAAGATTTCCATTATCTGCAGAATCCCTTGTGATACTAACTGAAATTTCCTGTTTTAAAAGGACTGTTTCATTAATACATATATCTTGTTAAAAATCTGCTTTTTATAACATTCTCAAGGTTCCTCCATAGCGTGACCACAAGTACAGTAATTGTTTTAGAAAGTTTGTGCTAAGGTTGTGCAGCTAAGTTCAAGTGGGAGTCTTTACCCAGCAAGTTTTCACAACAGAGCCGTCCACTGCTTCCATGATAGCAAGCATGAGCTCCAGACTTTGCACACAGTCAGAGTTGCAGCTGGTAATCTTTATGCACCTTGATATTGCATGCAGGCTTTCCTTCAGCCTTGACAGTGTGCCAAGTGTTCAGTTGTGCCTGCTTCTATCTGAGAACTATCCACATGAAACCCCCATCATATCCTGTGGAGCAGAACACCTATTTTAGTTGCCAGTGACATGTTATCTAGTCTTTCCTTGCCTTTTCTGGTTTCTCCTGATCATTCTAAGTGCTGCTATGGTAGGAAATATGTTTGAAGCATACATAATACTCATTTTCTTTCATGTCGTACCACATTAACATTCCATTTATTTATTGTAATTGATTTGTCCATTTGAAACAGTGATGTATATAAAATATGTTTTCATTTTTGTAATGTTTCCTTTTTATCCTAAGCCATGACTCAAAAAATTACAGCGTTGAATATAACGGATTGCACTTTCCAAGCCAACTCTATTATGAACTTTGACCTGAATGAATTGTATTCAAATGAGCTCATCGGGGACATTTATTTGGCTTTATTATACAAGTACTTCATTATATTCTACAGCCCTTGCACCCTGCTGATTGTTTCATGCAAGTCTTTCAATAGGTTTCTAGTTATTTTTCAGCTCAGCCGCCACGGCACTTCACGTAATGTTTTCGGTGGCATTGTTTTTACTTAGCATCAGTTACCCATCCTGCTGTAGTTCTTCTAATGGAATCAGCTTCTGTCAGAAGTGCAAAGTCAATCCATCTACAATGCCTTCCAGTAGTGATGATACTCAGGTCTTCCTGCCTGCAATGGGTAAAAAGATCTGGATTTGAGATTGTTCAGGGCCTGAAGGTGGAGTGTACTTTTTAATTTGAGGTCTATTATGTGAAATAAAGACATCATTCTAACATCCTGTGCTGATGAATCTTGAATTTGGCTTTAGTGTTGAATTTTGATGGTGTCCAGACTTACATTTCTGCTGCTGAACATGTTCCTGGCTTTGTTCTTCTTGCTTTAGATGTCCTGCATATGGTACCATCTTGCCTGGTGGTTTTGCCCAAGTATGTGAATGTTTGTACATTGGGTTGTCTGCAGTTGAGGGTCATGATACTGATTTTTTTGTTGCAGTTAATTCTCATCCAAGTTTGCTGCCTCACTGTGTTCTGTTTTTGTTTGTGTTGGCTGAGAGCTGGAAGAGTGAGACCAGCTGCAAAGTAAAAGTCTTAAAGGGATAAGAAAATGGATCTGCTAAGAAACACAAAGTTTAGTCCGTAATCCTACCCAATCATCTCTGGGAAAGAGCAATTCTATATATTAAAAAATAAGTATTTCAACTATTAACAGATTTTGCAGGCACATGGTCAGTACAAAAAGTTTCAGTTTAAAATCAGTAAAATCCTTCTGTGTTTTAAAATACAGGTACATTTTTTAGAACAGCAGGTTAAATGGTTACTACTGTAAGTTAAATAACCATGGTAATAAAGTTCGTGGTGTTATCAGAAGAGGCTTGTATAGTAAAGATCTTTATACAGATGCATAAATGTACGATCATTCTTGCATTCTTGAGCAGTAAATCAACCCATCAAGCATTCTCCATATTTGTGGAGCTCAATCTAACTGGCAGTTTCTTACATTTGGCAAACTACTTATAGAAACAATGTTCAATATTATTGTTAAAAGCAATGCTACTGTAACTTCTTGTAAAACAATACTGTATACAAGTATTTTTATGTCAACTGTTAAATGTAAAAGTGACAGCATCTCCAGATAGTATAAGAAGCACTGTCTTTTCCTGTCCCTATAGATATGAATGCTACAGTTCGCCGAATTGATCAGGTGACAAATATTTTGGCTCCAATGGCAGTCGGGCAAATAATGACATTTGGCTCAACGGTGATTGGCTGTGGCTTCATTTCTAGTTGGAATCTGTTCTCGATGTGCTTTGAATATTATCTGCTGTGGAAAATTTACCAAAGAACACCTGCACTGGCCATCAAAGCAAGTCAGAAGGTAGATGAACAAGAGTTGAAGCCACTGAACAAACAAAAAGGTATTCAATAACTTTGTCAATGTCTAGTGAACAGTTAGCTTATCAGACAACAGTCAACCTTCTGTTTGGTGCGTGCAATAACTCAGGGTATTTGAGTTTCCTAACACGTAGGCTCCAATTTGTTGTTGAATCTTAGTCAGTCTCATGTTACCAGTTATAAAAATACCATTAATGCAATCTAACTTGTTTAAATAAATTACAATTTTTACCATGGGCATTTTTAAAATTTATATATTGTAGTCTTGGAGTGTTTGGGATAAATATATAAAATTGCGTTAAATGTTGAAAGGTGACACAAACTCTGAATTATAAAACACCAGCATATTCTGTGAAGAATCACAGTAATAATGTTATAAAAAGGCAGTATATCAATGAATTGTAACAACAGATTTCCTTTTCAGCCTGTTAAATTTTGCCTGCTCTTTCTGGGGTTTGAGTAGCACATCTGCTTCCATTGTGTTGGATTCCCCTAATGAAAGAAAGGAAATCTGTAATTTGATGTTATAATAATTGTCTCATCTACTTAATAATAACCAGCTTTCTTTGACTTTACATTACTCTAATTTCAAGTCCAAATTTTTTTTGATCACATCTGTCATACAAATTTAGCATTAGAGCATAGAACATTACGTTTTAACATGCAATAACATGTTAAACAACATTACAATTACTTAAAAAGAGTAGAATAAATTCATACTATGATCAGCCATTTGCAGAAGTTGTGTTAACACTCATGACGGCCTACTATACTTAATTGACCAAAACACAAAGGGGAGTTGACAGAGATCTGAGAAAGGATAAGTGTTTCAGAGAAATTGGACAGGAAATGGGACTGGTGGAGTTGCTTTACCAGGATCTGGCATGGACTCAGTGCGCTGAACAGTTTATCTGTGTCATTAAAATTAATTTAGGTTAAATCAATGGAAAATATGAGAGATTGCTCCTGGCACCAAGTTTGGTCCATTAACTATCACTGTTTAGAGTATTGGCATGTACACTACAACTGCTTATGTCGTCCCATAAAAAATCCAGAAGAAAATTGATAGTAATGAATATTAACATAACCAAGTAGTCATGTATTTATATAGTTATTTCCACATCCCCATCAGGTTGTCCAGTGAGTCTTTCAACCAATGAACTATTTTTGCAACATGGTTCTTGGTGTAATATCTCTGGTTATCAATTGGTGATGTTATGTGTTTCTAGATACTGAGTCTGGCCAAACGAAGTCTGGCGATGAAACAGGATCAGGCCATCCAGCTGAAGATGCTCATCGGGTAAACATAAATGCATCGAAAGAAGAAGAAAAACGTTGTGGTGCCAAAATTCTTGAGCCTTTTTATACATTACGGGATGGGTGGGTAGCTTATTACAAGCAGCCAGTATTCTGGGCTGGCATGGGCCTGGCCTTCCTCTACATGACGGTCCTGGGCTTTGACTGTATTACAACAGGATATGCTTACACCCAGGGTTTGAGTGGATTCATCCTGAGCTTGCTGATGGGGGCCTCCGCCATTGCTGGAATTCTGGGCACCATTGCCTTTGTATGGATACGCCGGAAGTGCGGCCTGATCAGGGCAGGCTTCATTTCTGGTGTGACTCAGTTTGCATGTCTGATTTTGTGTGTGATTTCCGTGTTCATGCCTGGAAGTCCTTTGGATTTGTCCGTGTCACCTTTTACGGAGCTCACCAACAGAAACCTGGATCTGAAGGCCTGGGAGGAAGCAGTTGTACCAACATTACAACCTCAGCTAAGCACTACAATCGGGTACAACTACTCAACGACTGAACCTCCAAGCACTGAGGAATTTGAACCAGAATCTTACATCTCAGTTAGCTTGCTCTTTGCTGGTATCATTGCTGCAAGAGTTGGTAAGTGTGCAACTCAGCTGATAGGTCAACAAGAAACATGTGTAGCTTAGCAAAAGTTCATGCCAAAAGGAGGAGTCTTTACTCCAGGGCTTCTCAGCCTTTCTTAATGCCATGGAACCTTACCATTAACCGAGGGCCCCATGGACTCCAGATTGGGAACCCCTGCTTTAGACCTTCTTCCTTTTAACATGCCTTAGGGTACTATGAATGTCTAAACTAAAGATTTGTACTGTATTTGGAGATAAGCAGTTAACATAAATCTGTTTTCCTTTATGATGAAATGGATTCATTTCTACATACTTGGTACATAAACTTTTTATCAAAGCCCTGATAAAATTAACTGAGTAGTCAGTCAATACATCTCACACCTCAGGATGCTTAATTCAAATAAAGTATCCAAGATACACTGATGGACAGAGACCACTGGGCATATCCATTGATATTTGCATATATTGTTAGACTGCAATCCTTTATAGGAAATTGCACTGTGTATCTCTGGAATGAACGCAGGCAAATAGGATTGTAAGAAATTTGTACATTCTCCCCATGACCATGTGGGCTTCCTCGGGGGTGGGGAGGGGGGCTCTGGTTTCTACCCACATTCCAAAGATGTATGGGTTGGTAGGTTAAATGGTCTCAAGGGCGTAAAGGGACAGTGCAGGCTCGGTAGGCCGGAAGGGCTTGTTCCTCTGCTGTATCTCTAAATCTAAAAATTAAATCCACTTTCCTCTTCCATTTCTCATGGCAGAAGAATGCAGAATTGGCTGAAACACATATTTGTCTCAGGTTAGTGGTTCAATCTCAGAAAAGGACAGCAAAACAGGGCCTACATGATTACCAACTTGAATTGCAATGAACCATTTCTATTGTTGTGTCTTTGCTGAGATGCATGAAAGAAAGGTGATCATGCTTCACACGATCCTTTCCCGCGCCAGCCATAGATCAACTGTATCAAAGTCTTGGGAATATATGGGGAAGGAGGAATGCAGAAATCAGTGTATGCAGTAACAGCTGTTCTTGCCTTGGTAGTTGTGAGGTACAAGTGACTCTATTGTGTAATGAGGTAGTGGCTGAGGCAGAGATTACAAGCAAGACTACAAATGAAGAAAAATGATCAGGAAAATATTTTGATCTATGGAATATGAGGCAAACAAGTACTTTGATTAATATATCAAAGTTAAAATGGAACTCATTAACTCATGAATAATTTGGAATTCAGCATAATATGCTCCTGATTTAACAAATGTCATAGTTGTACCATTAGGGAGCAGTTTAAGTTGGTAATTGTGGAAAAGTGACGTCATTAGGGGTACACTCTACATCGAGTAGATGCCAGTTGCACTAAAAGTGCACAGTCCAGTTTCCTACATACTGTAGTTTCAGCTGGAACTGAATCCTTGTGCAGGTTTATGAGCAATTTGTATGTAGAGAAAAAATGATAAGTGAAGATGTTAGATACTACAAATTGCTTGTTTAACAAAAAATAGATACAGATTACCTTTCTTTAATGTGCCAGGCTTGCTGGTTGTGTAGATTTAAACACATATTTTATTTTGCCAAAGTAACAGTGATATTTTTTATTTTTCCTCAGGTCTCTGGTCCTTTGATTTAACAGTAACACAACTCATTCAAGAAAATGTGGATGAATCAGAACGTGGCAAGATTAATGGTGTGCAGAATTCCATGAATTATCTTCTTGATCTAGTACATTTCGTCATGGTCATATTAGCTCCAAATCCAGAAGCATTTGGTCTTCTTGTAATCATTTCAACCTCTTTTGTTGCTATGGGGCATTTGATGTATTTCATGTATGCTTACAAATCACTGGGAAGCCAACTCTTTGTCTGTAGCTCCAAAGACACAGCAACTCAGGACAACAATCCTCAAATAACTGATTGTGTAGTAGTCAGCACAAGTAATGACTAAAGAGATAATATCATTTGTTCTGACCTTTAGCTTACATTTTAAAGATACTTACTTTTCAAGTAGCTTAGACATCTCAATTAGTACAATTATACAGAAACCTTATTAAGCCAGATTTTCTTAGTAGCTACATATTTTTTTCTTCTGCTTCATACTAAATATTAAAATGTTGCATTTATGGCTCAAATAGATATCGCCAGGTGGATGATTCAAATCTAATGAAGTCATTTGCCATTTACGTAGGAAGCAGTTGACTAATAAGTACAGTATAGCATTATCTGTTGGGGAATGTATGCATTTTATGTAGTGCAGTGGCTGATATTGGCTTGGTCAGAGAAAAGCAATAAAAAGGTTCTTTGTAAAAAAGCTGAATGTATTGTACACGTTACCATAAGAGATGTCAATTGAATTAACATTTAAATATAGTTTTATTGAGATAGCTACTAACAAGTGTTATTACCTCTTTATCATTTATAGGCTCCAGAATGGTATATAATTGATTTTCACTAAAATATTGTATCTTCCTTGCTGCTAATATCATCAAGGGAACTGTTTGCCAATCTGCCAATAACATTTTTCAAACGTATGTGGGTTATATATGACATCTGGAGTAAAGGGATTAATATTTTCAACTAAATGGTGCCTTGACGTTAAAAATGTGAGATGCTGAAATAACTACTTAATATCACACTGTACACAAATACACTGCAGGGAGTTTCCGAGTGTGCAGGAAATGGGAGTATTAATATTTGCCAACAAAATCTGTAGGCCAGAAAATGTGTTTAACACCACAGATCTTTGCTTGATTAATTATAAGGGTGGAAATGATCAATTCTTGTGGTTTCAAGAGATATTCTATTCCATACATTAGGATCTCCTTGTGACATAGTCATTCATATTAAACTCACTGGCACAACTGGAAAATAGATACTTTTTTATTTGGAAAATTCTTAATCTTACATGGCCTTGTGGAACCTGGGTTTTTTTGAGAGGGGATGCTGGAAATGTTTTTCCACATTACATTACATTCAAAGGGACGCCCTCTAGTTATTCATATGGAATCATTAAGATACTTGCCAAGTATTTGCAATTAGTGTTCTTAATAATATTTTCCTCTTAATTGTGGAATAGGAGACATTTGTCCCTAGCATATTATCCAATACACAAGTTCAAGTTCTGGTTGAAGTGACCAGAAGTAGAGGGGTAATGAGTAAAGTTTTCCTTGTTTGAAGGTGGACATTGTAACATCTATGCAGTCCAATCCATGATTAGATTAATGAGAAGGGCATCAAGTCTGTGTTGCATTGAAAATGAAAATAGAACAATTGCAACTGTAATTTTATGCAAAACCATGAGAACTTAATCATAGCCAATGGATATGGATCTTTAAAATTTCTAATGTTTATTATAACTATAGCTTTAGAAGATCTTTATGGTCAATATTTATAAGTTATATTAGAGTCTGAAGTAGCATTTCTTGATTAATCAGAAGATATATTAACCATTGTTTTAAAATCCATTTGTAATTCTTTTATCAGCCTGGCTGAAGCATATGACAATAAACACTCCAAAGTCTCAGTTTCTGAAGTTGAAAACTTTGCTAAATAAAATGTTGCTAAAATAACATATGCTTGTGTTGGTGGTTCTTTTGGCCTTTTCCTGTTATACATTACAACATAAACGTAACATAAGCTTGGTAAATTCCCTGTCTTGTGTGAATCAGAAGCATAGGTTCAGGTCATATGGAAAATGGTGGCGTTTCTCGGTTTGGGGAGCATTTTTCCTGGGTAAAGAGGTTTAAGGTGAGAAATTCAAAGGAGATTTGAGGCGCAAGGTATTTTTTATATACAGAGCGTAGTGGTTATATGGAACGAGGTGACAGAGGCAGAAACAATTATAATCTATTTAAAGACATTTGGACAAAAATAAAGCAGTGTAGATCAGTGATAAGAGTGTTGGTTTGCAGCACAGTCAATGTGATGAGTTAGGCTGAAGAGTCTGTTTCTGTGCTGTACAGTTCGATGATTCCAACTCTATAAGCAGTCTGTAATAATGCTAAATCATTAACTAAGTGTCTAGATGCTTGTCAAATATGTTAAAAACTAGAATGGACAAATTTTTTTGAAAGTGTTTCTTCCTTTGAATTTTTTCGTTTATGATAGATTGCTTGAATCTGAACACACATATAATTTCAGACTACTTGTGTCATGTAGGAATTTGGAGAAACAAGAAATTAACTTTTATTGAATATAATGTGCTTAACTGTATAACAGTACTGAACGCTTTGTAATAGTTCAACTAAGCTAAGAATGTTGATGATTTTCATTTGTACTTAGTGTCTGAGGCTTCTCACTTCAGTGCCCAACAATAATCAGCCAGCATTGATGGATTCCAGATGCCCTGATACTGTTTCTCTATGACCGCAATGTCCTGGTGAAACCTTTCATCATGCTTGCGACAGCACCAAGGTTTGCAAGGAAGAAGTCAGACATATAGCATCAGATAATCAGCATATATGTACAGTACGTCCCAGTCTTACCCAGCTTCTCTCAGGAGCAGGAGTGTGCTGGGATTCCCCAACATTTTACTGGGAAATCCATCTCTGAACCTACATAGTACTGGATATCTGGATACAGATGCCAGAATTTGGAGCAAAAAAGAAATTGTTGGAGGAACTCAATGGATCTGGCAGCATCTGCACAGGGAAATGGACAGACATCACTATCCTTCAATCAGATGCAGGGTGTCAACCTAAAACATCGCCAGTTTCCTTCCCCAGATGCTGCCTGACCTGCCAAGTTCCTCCAACAGTTTGTTCCTTGACTATTTATTTGGGTGTGTTGGCATGTGGCCAAGTAGTTAAGGCGTTTTAGTGATCTGAAGGTCACTAGTTCGAGCCTTGGCTGAGGCTTGCGTGTGTGTTTTTGAGCAAGGTGCCAAGGACACACTGGTGCCAAGCTGTATGGGTCTTAATGCCCTTCCCTTGAACAACATCGGTGGTGTGGAGAGGGGAGACTTGCAGCTTGGGCAACTGCCAGTCTTCCATTAAAAAAAACCTTACCCAGGCTTGCGCTCTGGTAACTTTCCAAGGTGCAAATCCATGATCTATCAAGACTAACGGAGGCCTACTACTACATTTATTTGGGTTTTGTTCTTTTCAATCACAAGTCACAAGACTCCCTCATCTGTACCGGCCAAGCTGCCAGCAGATCGGTGACGTGGGTACACCATTTCTATGACTTGGAGGGACTTTCCCTCCAAGTTCAGATTCAGATTCAGATTTAGTTATTCATCAAGACATACAGTGAATTGTGCCATTTGTGTTAACAACCAAGACAACCCAAGGATATGTTGGGGGCAGACCATAAGTGCCGCCACACATTCTGGTGCCAACATAGAGTGCCCACATTGCTCAGCAGAACAACACAAACAATAACAGAAACAACAGCAACAAAACGAATAACAATAGCAAAACAAGTTCCTTTCTCAGCCTCCCACCCACTCACACAGACACAGGCAGGCCTCCAAACCCAGGACAGGCTGCTTCAGGTCCTCTGACCCCAGATCTTGGCCCTGGACTCTCAGTCTAGCAGACATCATGCCTCCAATATTCAGTCCCTGCCCTGGACTTGCAGACATTGGGCTTCTGACTTCCAGACTTGAGACCTTCAGGCCTCGACCTCCAGACTTGCTGACTTCAGTCTTTGACCTCTGGTATTGACCCCAGGACATGCTAATCATGGAACCCCAGGCCTTGAACTCCAAACTTGCATGGAATTCCAATTCGAAGACTGGCTGGGGAGTGATCACCAACCCTTGTGGCTCCTGCCACCTGGATCTTCAGTCCTAGTGCTTTCTGATCTAGGGAGTCAACAGCGCTTCGAGCTTTTCAGGGAATGCAACATTGGTACTGAACTATTTTGCTGGTAAAATATTTCTGGTACTGAATTGCCTATTTGTGTGGAGAAGACTGCAGTGGCTTTGCAGAACAATATGTGGGCCTGTACTCAGTGGCCACTTTGTTAGGTACAACTTTATATTTGCACACAAACACAAACGGCTATACAGCCAATCATGTGCCAGCAACATGCCATTCAAGGGAAATGTTACAATAGTTATGGGGCATTTCTTTATGCAGTTAGATCGGGAAAATAAAGTTGGTGCTCGATCCCAAGAGAGGGAATTTGCAGAATGCCTATTAGATGGCTTTTTAGAGCAGCTTGTTGTTGAGCCTAAGAGGGGATCATCTATTCTGGATTGTGTGTGCATAGTGAACCAGACATGATAAAGGAGTTTAAGGCAAAGGAAACCTGGGAGGGGGAATAGAATTTTCCCTGCTGTTTGGGAGTGAGATGATGAAGTTAGAGGTACCAATATTACAGTGGAATAAAAGGAATTACAGAGGCACGAGAGGGGAGCTGGCCAAAGCTGATTGGAAAGGGACACTATCAGGAATGACAGCAGAACAGTAATGTCTAGAATTCTGAGGGAAATTCAGAAGATACAGGAAAGATATATCCTAAAGATGAAGAAGTATTCTAAGGGGAGGGTAAGGCAACCATGGCTGACAAGGGAAGTCAAAGACAGCATAAGATCTAAAGAGAGGGCAGATATAATATAACAAATATTAGTGGGTATTTAGAGAATTGGGAAGCTTTTGAAAACCAACAGAAGGCAACAAAGAAAAAAAAACACACACAAGGAGAGAAAAGATTAAATATGAAGGTAAAAGAGTCAAAAATATCAAAGATAGTAGCAAAGGTTTTTCAGATATATAAACTGCAAAAGAGAGGTGAGAGAGGATATTAGACCATTGGAAAATGACACTGGAGAGGTAGTAATGGGGGACAAATAAATGGCGGGTGAACTTAATAAGTATTTTGTCTCAGTAATCACTTTGGAAGAGATTATCGAAATGCCAGAAATTAGAGTGGCAAGGGAGAGAAGTGAGTGCAGTTGCAATTACTAAAAAGGTACTTGAGAAGCTGAAAGGTCTGAAGGTAGCTAAGTCACCTGGACCAGATGGACCAGAGTTCTGAAAGAGGTGGCTGAAGAGATTGTGGAGGCACTAGTCATGACCTTTCAAGAATCACTAGATTCTGGAATGGTTTCAAAGGGCAGGAAAATTGCAAATGTCTTACCTCAGTGGTTGGGAAGATGTTGGAGTCAATTATTAAGAATGAGGTCTTTGGGTACTTGGAGGCACATGATAAAATATGTCATAGTCAGCATTGTTTCCTCAAGGGAAAGTCTTGCCTGAGAAATCTGTTAGAATTCTTTAAAGAAATAGTAAGCAGGATAGACAAAGGATAATCGGTTGATGTTGTGTACTTGGATTTTGAGAAGCCCTTTGACAATGTGCTACACATGAGACTGCTTAACAAGCTACAAGCACATGGTATTACAGGAAAGATTCTGGCACGAATAAAGAAATGACAAAGAGTGGGAATAAAGGGAGCCTTTTCTGGTTGGCTGCCAGTGACTAGTGGTGTTCCACAGGGGTCTGTATTGGGATGCTTTTTGTGTTATATATTAATAATTTGGATGATGGAGTTGATGGCTTTGCTTCAACACTTGCAGCCTATATGAAGATAAGTGAAGGGGCAGGTAGTTTTGTGGAAGTAGAGAGGCTACAGATAAACTTAGACAGATTAGGAGAATGAGCAAAGATATGGCAAATGGAATACAGTGTTGGAAAGCGTATGGTCAGGCACTTTGGTAGAAGAAATGAAAGGGTTGACTATCTTCTAAATGGAGAGAAAATACAAAGAAAAACTGAGGAGCAAAGGGATTTGGGAGTCCTTGTGCAGGATTCCCTAATGGTTAAGTTACTGGTTGAGTCTGGCAGGAAAGGCAAATGCAGTGTTAGCATTCATTTCAAGAGGACTATAGGCAAGGATGTAATGATGAGACTTTATAAAGCACTGGTGAGGCCTCACTTGGAGTATTGTGAGGAGTTTTGGGCCCCTTATCTTAGAAGTGATGTGTTGAAACTGGAGGGGATTCAAAGGAGTTACACAAAAATGATACCAGGATTGAATGGCTTGTCATACGAGGTGTGTTGGACGGCTCTGGGCCAGTAAACACTACAACTCAGAATGGCTTGTCATACGAGGTGTGTTGGACGGCTCTGGGCCAGTAAACACTACAACTCAGAATGGCTTGTCATACGAGGTGTGTTGGACGGCTCTGGGCCAGTAAACACTAGAACTCAGAATGGCTTGTCATACGAGGTGTGTTGGACGGCTCTGGGCCAGTAAACACTACAACTCAGAATGGCTTGTCATACGAGGTGTGTTGGATGGCTCTGGGCCAGTACACACTAGAACTCAGAAGAATAATGGGTGGCCTCATTGAAACATATCAAATTGTGAAAGGCCTTGAGAGAGTGGATGTTTCCTATGGTGGGAGAGGCTAAGACCAGTGAGAAGGAATTTCTTTTGTCAGAGAGTTGTGAATCTGTGGTATTTTTACCACAGGCAGTTGAGGAGGCGAAGTCTTTATGTATATTTAAGGCAGAGGTTGATAGATTCTTAACTGGTCAGGGCATGAAGGGTTACGGGGAGAAGGCAGGAGATTGGAGCTGAGAGGAAAATTGGATCAGCCATGCTGAAAAGGTGGAGCAGACTCAAATGGCCTAATTCTGCTCCTATATCTTATGCTCTTATGGACTCCGGAAAATTCCTATCCCTCAACCTGTACCTATCCCTGACCTCCTTCTCCTCCCCAAAACCTGGATATCCTCATCGTTATCTTATGATCTAATAGAGGGACGTCCATTTAGAGATGAAAAGGAATTTCTTTAGTCCCAGATGGTTGTGGATGGCAAGTGATTGAGCACATTTAAAGCAGAGATTGATAGGTTCTTGGTAATTCCAGATGCCAAAGTTTATGGGAAGAAGGCAGAAGAATGGGATTGAGAGGGATAATAAATCAGCCACGATGGAATGGTGGAGCAGATTCGATGGACCGGGTAGCCTAATTCTGCTCTCATGTCTTGTGGTCTTACGGTCAACTCAATACATAAAAACATGCAGACATGATCGAGGTTCAGTTGTTGTTCACACCAAACATCAGAATGGATAAGAGATGTAATCTAAGTGACTTTGATTGTAGGATGATTGTTGGTGGGGTGGTTTGAGTATCTCAGAAATTGCTGATCCACCTGATATTTTCACGCACAACAGTCTCTAGAGTTCACAGAAAATGGTGTGAAACATAAAAGAGCAACAGTTCTCTGGGTGAAAATCCTTGTTAATGAGAGAGGAGCCGGGTTCAAGCTGACAGGAAGCAACAATAACTTAGATAGCCACGCGTTACAACAGTGGTGTGCAGAAGAGCATCTCTGAAGTGCTCTTGATTTGAGCATCAAATCTTGAAGTGGGTGGACTACAGCAGCAGAAGACCACGAACATGCACTCAGTGGTGTACGGGAGATACCTGACAAAGTGGTCACAGAGTGCAGACTTGTCACTGTTGCTATCAGGCTGGCTCACAGCAGTGTTGAATTCGCCAGTGCTGTGGTTCTGCCATGTAGATTTAGTATGATTCCCAAGGTAGAACCTCAACATTCCTCGGAATCTAAAACAGGGCAGTCTGTAGGCAGGCTCAGCAAGTACAGTAATTAGAAAAATAAAGAAAGTTATCATTTATTGCTGGGGGAATTGAAAACAAGAGAGGTTATTACTCATGTATAGAAGATATTTGGTTAGAGAACTGGAAATATTACTTATTAAACATTACTTATTTCATATAAGAAATATATCTTTCTTTAAGAAAGGATGTAGGTCAGGCAGCATTGAAGGAGGCAAATAAACATTTACCATTTCAGGCTGAGACACTTCATTTCCCTCCATTGATACTCTCTGACTTTCTGAGGTCTTCCAGCAATTTGTGTGTGTTGCTTAGTATTTCCAGCATCTGCAGAATCTTTTGTGTCTGTAATTCATTGGGAGCAGTTTGGAGAAGATTTACTGGACTGATTGCTGAAATTGGTGGTTTGTGTTATGAAGAAAGGTTGGATAGCCTAAACTTGTATCCACTGGAGCCCAGAAGAAGAAGAAGAGAGGAACTGACTGAAACATATCGACCCTCAGGGATTTTGGATGTGGAGAGCATGCTTATTTATTTATTTAGCAATACGTGGCCCTTCTGGCCCTTCACGCCATGCTGTCCCAGCAACCCCTGACAACACCAATCTAACCCCAACCTAATCACAATGAACAATTAACTTATCCAGTACGTCTCTGGAGTGTAGGAGGAAAACCCATGCATTCCATCAGAAGGATGTACAAAGACTCCTTACAGAGAAGTTTGGAATTTTACTGCAAACTCTGATGCCCCAAGGTGTATTAGCTTCGCACTAACTGCTATACTACCGTGACACCCACTCATGAGTGCTCCCACTTTTGGGAGAATCTAGAACCAGGGGTTATTCTTTAAAAAATTGGGATAGCTCATTAATGAAAGCAGAGGAGATTTTCTTTCTAATTAAGGGAAGAGAATCTTTTGGCACACTTCTTTAAAGAGCAGTGAAATCAAATTCTTTGACTATTCTTAAGGCAGAGCTAGAGAGATGCTCGCTAAGCAAGTGGGTGAAAGTTACCAGGGATTGACTGGAATGTGGAGTTGAAGTTTTGACAGAACAGCCACAATTTTTTTTATATGGTGCTGTGGTTTAAGGGACCAAGTGGGATACTCCTGCTGATGATTCATGTGCTAATATGGCAATAGAGCAGTGTGTGTGGTTTGCAGTGCCCTTGGTGGGAATTGAGAACTCATCTTGCTTCACTGAAATTAATATTTCAGTAACATTTGAGTAATATTGGAATCAGAATCACAGTCAGGATCAGGTTTAATATTACCAGCATATGTCATGAAATTTGTTAAATTAGTGGCAGCAGTACAACACAATATATGATAAATATTGAAAAATAAATAAATCTCTGTAAGTGTATGTATATTAACAATAGTTCAATTTAAAATAGTAATGCAAAAACAGAAATAATAAAAAAAAGTGAGGTGGTCATGGGTTTAATGACCATTTAGAAATCAGATGGCAGAGGGGAAGAAGCTGTTCCTGAATCACTGAGTGTGTGCCTTCAGGCTTCTGTACCTCCTTCCTGACAGTAACAATAAGAAGAGGGCATATCCTGGGTGCTGGAGGTCCTTAATAATGGACGCTGCCTTTCTGAGACACTGCTTCTTGAAGATGTCCTGGGTACTTTGTAGGCGTACCCACGTTGAAGCTGACTAAATTCTTTGATTTGTTTTTGGAGGTACAAAACACAAAATTGAACTGCATGGAGCTGAATCAATGTCCTTAAGGCTTCATAGATGGTATGGATGAACCCTGAAGAGCACCTGGCGTCCCTAGGACACAGGACCTCTCCCCTCCCTTTTCTTACAGCTTTCAAGTCATTTCTGAAAAATTAGGCTTCCTGCTCTTATCCCTGCTCTGCCGTGGGTTCCTCCATGTTCCTCTATGTAAGTACAATATTAGGAATAGGACAATGTTTTACCATTATCTTATAGTTAATTAGTTTGTTAAATGTAATGCTTAATGTGATGACCACTTGTGTTACTTACGTTGTCGTGTTCCAGATCATGTTTCACCAAACAAGGAAGATCTATAAAGCAAGGTCAAATTGGGGAGATATTGCCCATTGTTCCACAGCACTCAGCTATGATGCAGTGTTCTCATAATGCTAATGCAAGAGAAGCCTCTGGTTAACCCAATACAAAAGATCTTGGGAAATTTTCTGAGGGACTAAGACTGCAAAAGTGCATTTCCTTCCATTTCAAAAACTAGGAACTTAAAAATCTACAACTGATTTTTATTTGTCCAGTGTAGACATCATAGATAGATAGATAGATAGATAGATAGATAGATAGATAGATAGATAGATACTTTATTCATCCCCATGGGGAAATTCAACTTTTTTCCAATGTCCCATACACTTGTTGTAGCAAAACTAATTACATACAATACTTAACTCAGTAAAAAATATGATATGCATCTAAATCACTATCTCAAAAAGCACTAATAATAGCTTTTAAAAAGTTCTTAAGTCCTGGCGGTAGAATTGTAAAGCCTAATGGCATTGGGGAGTATTGACCTCTTCATCCTGTCTGAGGAGCATTGCATCGATATTAACCTGTCGCTGAAACTGCTTCTCTGTCTCTGGATGGTGCTATATAGAGGATGTTCAGAGTTATCCATAATTGACCGTAGCCTATGTGTCAAATAGTTGAGTGTTGCAATTTTACTTTCACATCCCCTCAACAATAATTTTTAATCCAATTTTTTTGCATTGTCTGTGAAAACCTGATGGCAATTTTCGCTGCAGAAGTCATCATTATAGTGACCCATCTGGGATCACAAACCACAGCCTTGACTCTTGATTGATTGCTGAAACGTTAATAGTTAATTCACCAATCCATCAGCAAGAAAGTAGCACAACTGCTCACACAGGTCATTCTGGGGCTAAGAAAGCCTGACTTAGAGCTACTGCTACAGACCAACAAACTCCCAAAACATTATTAAATTCAAATTTAGGCATATATGCAGATGTTCATTCCTACACATGGCAGAAGTAGTCTCCACTTTTAGCAATTGTTCTTTCTTATCAGTCATGTGCTTTTGGTGCCAATCATTACAATATTATGGAGGAATGGTAACTGTATAGAATGATTTTTTGTATGTTTTCTGACATAGACAAAATTGACTTCTTATAGATGTCTCTACAAACGGGACCTGTGTTTACCAGGGAAGGCTTGTAAATATGAATATTTAACCAGCTACAAAATCTCTTCTCAAATGAAGAACATAAGATTATTGAGAGCTTTAATAAATTGCCACGCAAAGCAAAAACTCTAAAAATAAATTTAGAGGAAGCAAAAATTTTGATTTTAAAAAGATCCTTGTCACAAGGCATTCACAGGGAAGAATTACAACTAGCTGAGTCATTCACACAAGCTGTAACCTGATTCCGTTGGACCAAGTAGAGGAGCAGTCTATACACAATGAAATCCACTGGCCTCTTCACCTGGCTATGTCAACAGAGTTTGCAGACTGCATCTGAATTTAAAAGCCCTGTTTATGCAGGAGAATTTGAGAAATCATTACACAGTGAAATTCATGTTCTGACAGACAGAAGCTATGTATGCAGCAGCTGTGTTTGCTGTTTCCCAGTCCTTTCACTTATTTACTTTGTGGGGAGGGGGTGGTGGCCAATTATGACCTTTGTGCAAAAGCTAAATAATATGGCAGTCATGTGCCTTAAAAACAAATACCATGCTTTGCCAGAATAGAGTTCAACAGACAAACTCAGCAAGACAACTGAGCACTGAACCTAACAGAAATCTACCCTACCCTTTAGGTTTGGTGAACCTCTCCTCTGTTTTAAAAAACCAACTCCGTTATAAATGAGAGTACAAAAGAGTGAAGCTATTATAAATGCTGTTTAAGTCCATCCTGCTTCTCCATTTTATGGATTGGAGGATTAGTTATTAAGCCTTCAATAAACAGTCAGTGACCAGACCATTGTTCGTGATTCCAGACGGGTCAAACCTCTGTCCATGTAATGGGAACACAGGGTGAGGTCACCCAGTGTTATGATTTAATGCCTTATTTTTAGCAAAGTGCAGTAGGTTCAGGATATCAGTGCCTTAAGCTGATTCACTCTCAGGCTCGAAACTGCCTCTTTATTATCTTCTATATCCATTTGGACATCTATTGCCTGCAAATTTAGACTTTACATCACTTTATGCCCAATCTCATCCCTAACAGCACTCTGGGTGTACCTACACCTCAGGGACTGCAGCGGTTCAAGAAGGCAGCTCATTACCACCTTCTCAAGGGCAGCTAGGGATGTGCAATAAATGCTGGCTTAGCTGGTGATCCCACATCCTGTAAATGCATAAATATACAAAAATTCCTAAACCTTCCGAGAATGGAAGCAATCTTTCATTCATTTCCAACTCCCCCTTGCACTAAATCCAGCTTTCTGTGTCCTACCCAATCCTTTAGCTCTTCCCTTTACCAAGACCGTACCTCAACTTGACCCACACTCCAGAATTGCTTCTTTAAACCATCCCCCCACCCCAGTCCCCTCACTTCCTCAAACAAAGGGCAGAAGTGATACAAACCGGGGTTCTGAAGTCAGCAGTTTTGGAGGCAAACTGGAACTCTGATCAAGGTTTATGATGTTGAGGAAATCTGATGGGGGGGGGGGTTGGGGATTCAAGGTCTTGGAGTCAGGGAATGTGGCACAGGGTCTGGGAAGCAGGACCTGGCCTTGCTGTGACGTAGTTAAAAAATGGAAATTTGGTACCTTTTGTCACAAAGTGAGACCAGGTCAGCTGTTAGTCCTGTATTAGATTGGACAATTATTAAGACAAATATGAACATCGAAATGGGAGCAAGGGAAGGCAATTTAGTCCCTTGAGCCTGTTCAACCACCCAACAAGATCATGACTAATCTTCTACAACTGATGTTCAAAAAACTATTGATCTTTGTTTTAAATTAACATAGCGATGAGCCTCCACAATCCCCATCCCTCTTACTCTCACTCTTGGAGTAAGGAAGTCCAACGTCTCACCACCCTCTGTGTGAAGAAACTTTCATCTCAGTCCTAGATAACCAACCCCTTATTTGCAAACTGTGCTCCTGGCCCTTGACACCTACACTGCATCAAACCTGATAAAGTCTTCCAAGAATCTTTGTGTTTTGTTGAGATCTCCCATTCTTCTAAAAACTAGAGAAAACAGTCCCAGTCTAGTTAATCTCTTCTTATATGCCAAACTGGCTGTATCTGGAATCAGTCTTGTGAACCTGTGCTGCACTCCCTTGACAGCAAGTGCATTTCGAAATATGAAAACCAAAACTGTTCTGTCTCTGTCTTGTGTCAGGGAGTTTTGGGTAGGGCAGTTATACTGTCATCCTTGCTGGTGAGACAGTGCGTTATGAGACGCAGCCAACCGCACCAGTTTCCAAGGTTTAGGGGCGCTAACTCTCTGGAGTATGGTTAGCTGGCACAGCCCTTTTGAAGGTTCAGGACTGTCCTGCTAATAGGAAATCATGTTTTGGGTGCCAAGAATTGAATATTCAAAGAGCACCTGACAGAGCCTCAGTACTAAATTGTAAGCCCAACTAGAGATATCGTCTAGCATTTTGTTTGTGCTCAGTTCTCGTTCCAGTTTTATACTGTGTCTCGATCCTTGCCTTTGATCTCCAGCATTTAGGTCAAGGTCTCACATCACACAATAGCGTGCAGAGTAGACCATACAAGTGGAAGCAGGAGATGACCTCTGGTGGCAAGGCTGAAATAAGGGGCTGTATCCAGCTCATGGAAAATGTTCTAAATCCCCTTTAGTGCTGCCAGCAGAAAACAGAGAATAATATTTTTGATATAAAACTTTCTTCACAAGAGCAGCGAAGTTACCTGTCATGGATTCTGGGCCCATTGATCAACAACAATCACAGCTCCATTCGTAACTTCTACTGGATGAGTTACAGGGGTGTTCTGCTGGGTTGGAAATTAGAACCCAATCAATGCCATGCTTTCAGAAAAAAAAAGGACTATTAACTTGGTGAAAAGCTGATAATTTAGGAATAAACTAAAACTAACCAATTACTATTGCCATTTATTGTATAAATCCTGGAGTTCAAAGGTATCTACTGGAGATTTTCTCTCTTCTACAAACCATCTCCTTAAGCCCTCTCTTCTGCATCATCCAATGTAGCATCTGTTGTGTTCTTTGTACGTACCATGGGTTACTAAGATCAGTCCATATGCTGGAAGAATTAAAACTAGAACTTTTATTTAACAGCAAACAGCAACCACGTTTAACATACATTCGCGATCATTCTGTCAGTTCTACGCATGCTCATAGATCCGTCCAATCACGTTCTTACACATGACATGTGATATTTCCACAGCATCCTTTCCTTAAAAAGAAAAACAATTAGCAACATTAATCAAAACAAATACATAATTTAACATGCCTATCAGTCTCTCTGGGGGTTTACAAACACGAGTAGACCTTCTAAGTGGTTCACGCAGTTCTTGTGTTTCGTTGTTATTTTCATGTTTCGTCTAGTTTGCATCAGTTAATGGAAACTCTGAAGTTGGCTCTTTCTTGAGGACTTTGAGAAGAAATCGCAATTCATTCATTAACTGTGTAATCTCTTTTTTATACTGAGACTTCATCATTTCAATAAAACTTCTCAATTCCTTCACTTGTGCTTTCACTTCTTCAATTGGATCCTGATTCTTGTCACTCTTTGGCTTCGGATCAGTATCGTACTGTTCTGGCAAGTTTGGTGTTGGTGGCAATGCTTTGTCAGATGCTGGTAACAAAGGGATGGGTCTGGGATCTTTCTCATGACTTCTTTTACTTTTGCCGTGTTGGAATCAAATTCTGTTCTCTCTCGCTCTTTCATCAAGCCATTGTATTCTGACTCTGTGTCACTGTCCAGGACTAAGACTCTTTTCACCAAATTCAGTTTCTGACCATCAGATAGACCCAATATTGACTGTACATTCCTAGGCATGACCACAAATGAAAGCATGTGCACCATAGTTTTATGTGATAATTTTGCAACACGTGTTCCTTTAACTGCACCTTAATACCTAGTCACTTTTATATTTGTCTGATGTAACTTTGGTCTTGGCTTTAATGCATTAAACTCAGATTCTGCAAGAGCATTTACTTGTGCTCCAGTATCCAATTTAAACAGAATAATGTTTTGGTTCACTTGCGATGTCATAGTCCAGTTATTCTTACTTTGTTTGTTCTCACAAAGCACATTTATATAGAACTCCTCAAGTTCATTTTCAAGCACTTCATTTACATGTTTTATTTTGTTTCTACTTCTGCAACAGCATGAAAAATGGTTGCCCTTACCACAGTTGTTGCACACTTTCCGATACGCTGGACACATTTTAGGTCGGTGCTGCCGCCCACAGCGATCACAAAGCTTTTTTCTTTCAGACGATGTCTTGCTCTCTGTCAGTTTCATTGCCACTTTATTATTTTTTCTAACATGTTCACGGTTATTCACAGCGCGTACGCTACAGTTCGCAATAAAAAGCTCTTTAGCCTGCGACTTTACGGTTTCTGAAGCTTTGCAGAGAATCAAAACTTTTTCCAAATTTACATCTGATTCTCTTAAGAGTCTTTCTCTCAGAGCATTATCCAGAATGCCGCAAACAATTCTGCCTTTAATGAGAGAGTCTGTCAGCTCTGCAAACTTGCATGTTTTACTGTGGTTTCTCACTTCTGTAACAAATTGATCAATTGTTTGACCAGTTTTCTGCTTGCATGTAAAGAATTTGTACCGTTCGTACGTCGCATTGCGCTTCGGTATACAAAACGCTTCAAACTTGTCGATTATCGCTTTTAGATTCAAATTATCTCCATTTTCAAAAGTAAAAAGGTTATATACCTCAAATGTGTCATCCCCAATCACGTGGAGTAGAATTGCAGCTTTTGTTTTCTCCGTTTTATTATCTGCTCAGATCGCTAATAATAAATTTCAAAACGCTGTTTAAATCTTTTCCAGTTTTCAGCTACATTTCCAGTCAGCTGAAGTGTTGATGGGGGTTGCAAAATTTCCATTCTTAAAGCTGTTAGCAAACAACAAAAAAGTTTGTGCTCTTTTTTTTCCGATTATCTTCGCTTCTCGTGTGTTAACAAAACAAATTATTCTACCAGACCGACTTCTGACACCATGTTGTGTTCTTTGTACGTACCGTGGGTTACTAAGAACAAACCATATTCTGGAAGAATTAAAACTAGAAATTTATTTAACAGCAAACGCAACCACGTCTTCACACACAAGCTTCTCAATCATTCTGTCAGTTCTGCGCATGCTCATAGCTCCATCCAATCACATTCTTACATGTGACGTGTGTTATCACCACAGCAACCAACAACAATCTCATGGACTTCAGTGCCTCTAAGATGGCAACTATCCCAACAGTAGGCTCTTCCATCTTTCTCCCCTCTCACATCCTCAGGGCCAGGATTTCTCTCTCACCCTGCATCAGAATCTCCAACTCTCCACATCCACAACTGTCCCATCTCACCTAGGCCTAGTTTCCACCAGTTTCTTTCTGTGGCACCCAACTAAACCAATGCATTTCAGGGGTCGCTCTCCTCTCATACTGACCTCTTCAAAACTCTTGGACTCATGATTTTTATGAACTACTGTTCATCTCTGCTGCCACCCAACCTTCCCCCTTTTCCTTCCCAAAGTCCTTAAATGTTCTATATCAAGCAGGGAATGTTGAAAACAGTCAGTGATGAGGCTGCATCTGTGGTAAGAGAACCAGTGTTTTCAGATCCAGGGCACTTCATCTTTGAATGTGCTGTTTCTTCTCTTGATTGAAATGCCTCCAATCAGATTTTTACTCTTGCCGGAGTAATGGTGTAGCAAAATGCAGCTGTTGTCCTTCTATCATCAACCCAATCCCATTTACCAATAACTTCCCTGAATGATGTCCTATCCTGGCTCCCTGTTGGACAATGACTTGACTTTAATGATCCTAACTTCCTTTCCAAATCCCCTCATGACTTCAACATCTCTTTCAGCACAGCAGTTCTTTGAGGAAAAGTTGGTCATTAACTCTAAAGATTGAAGAGGAGCTTTACTGGTCACATATACATTGAAACATCGAAACATACAGTGAAGTGTGTTGCTAGCAACAAATCAAATCAGCGAGGATTGTACTGGGCAGCTTGCAAGTTTCTCCATGCTCCTGGTACCCACGGCTCAGTAACACTAAGCGACTTTGGCATGAGGGAGAAAACTGGTGGAAAGTAACATGCTCACAGGGAGAATGTACAAATTACTCACAGGCAGTGGCAGGAATTGAACCCCAATAAGTGATTGCTGGCTCTGTAAAGCGATGTGCTAACTGCTATGCTATCATACCACCACAATTACTTCCTATTTCTTATTTTAATACTAATAATCTAGACATTTTGAAGATGACAATGTCAGGCCTGACAATATATCATTAACGTTACTGCCCACCGCTAAGTCGTCTCCACCACTCTGCACTTGTGTCCAGCCTCCTCTACATTTCCCAATAGGATTGACATTGGCACACATCAGGGAGTCACTGACCATCTGCTTGCCACTCTCTTCTGACTCTGCCTCGATACCATGACAGTCAGACTCCTCCCTCTGACTCTGGATTCCAGTGTCTGAATGTTTCAGTGGATCCACAACCTCCTGTTTCAGCGCATCGTACACTTTGAACTCCCTACTGAGCCTGTCTCTCATGCCTTCTGCATTAGGCTACTGGCAAATGTCCCTTGGGACCTGGGAGGGTCAGAGTGCACACACAAGCTGTGCACATGAACATTAGACATCGCCACGAGTCCATCCAATTCGTCCTGATCGACTGACCCTACATTCATCACACCTTGGGTTAAACCTGGCTCTCCACTTTGCCTGCTCATTGGGTTTACCGTTGAGTTGGGGTCCCACTTGCCTGTAACCTCAGTTGACCTCACTCTCTAGAGATGGATGACTGGAGACAGAGGAAACTCCTGGCCTCACCAAACACACACAGTAATACCACAACTTACTCATCACTTCCAGAAAAAGGGACGTCAGTACCCTGTTGCTTCACAGGCCACACAACTGCGTAATCAATCTTCTCCCGGGCATCACCTCTTCCTAAGGTCATCTACTATCCCTCTCCCCTCCTGAGACCCATGCCATGAAAGACTACATTGCTGAAGTGCTACAAAACTGGTTCATTCAACCATCCCTGGTCCCCAGCCAGCACAGGATTCTTCTTTCTCAAAAAGAAAGACAGGGATCTTCGCCCTGCATTGACCACCGTGGACATAATCACTATTAGGAACCGTTACCCTCTCCTCTTGATGGATAGCACATTCAAAACATTCAGTGGGGGCCTAGTTCTTCACTAAACTGAATCTACAGAGCATGTACAACCTGCTCAGCATCCGCCAGCGGGGTGACTGGAACGCACCGTTCGTAACACCCACTGGACACTACGAATACTTGGTGATACCTTTAGGACTTTTCAACACTCCAGCTGTTTTCAAATCTTTCATCAACGAGATCCTCCAAGACATGCTACAAAAGTATGTGTTTGTCTACCTCAACACCATCTTCATCTTCTCCAAGGACCCCCAAGACCATGCCTGTCACGTCTGTTCAGTCCTTCGACGTTCCCTCAAAACAACTGTACTGCAAGCTAGAAAAATGCCAGCTCAGCAGCCCAGTCATTTCCTTCCTGGGCTACATCTTTTCATGATTATGCCTTGGGGTGAAAAGATGTAGCCCAGGATGGAAATGACTGGGACGCTCCCCCTCCCCCTCCACTTTCAAATCTCTTACTATCTCTTCTCTCAGTTAGTCCTGATGAAGGGTCTCGGCCTGAAACATCGACTGTACTTCTTCCTATAGATGCTGCCTGGCCTGCTGCGTTTCACCAGCATTTTGTGTGTGTTGCCTGATCTAACTTTTCATATGACTCACACTGCCTTGTCCATTGCCATTTCTCCCTGATCTGCGGTAATGAGTTCAAGGGGTGGAGCACAGCAGCCAGGTTTTGACGGAACCTGTTAATCGTAATTGACAAATGCTAAAAAGGACTCATCTAAAATAGATGATATTTCATTTTCTTGGTTCTTGTAGCTGTCAAAATTATAAACTGAAAATCTGCCTTAACTGTCCCCTTTTCCTCCTTTGAACTAATCCTTCCATACCTCCCTCTTCCATTTTTCACACTTGATCGAAGATTGAACTCATCCACTCTGATTTAGTTCTCAGTCCTGATGATGGGTCTTGGCCAGAAACATGTTTTCCAAAGATGCAACACACACAAAATGCTGGTGGAACGCAGCAGGCCAGGCAGCATCTATAGGAGAAGTACAGTTGACCTTTCGGGCCAAGACCCTTTGTCAGGACTAACTGAAAGGAGAGTAAGAGATTTGAAAGTGGGAGGGAGAGGGGCAAATCCGAAATGATAGGAGAAGACAGGAGGGGGAGGGATGAAGCTAAGAGCTGGGAAGTTAATTAGCAAAAGAGATACACAGCTGGAGAAGGGAGAGGATCATGGGACGGGAGGCCTTGAGAGAAAGAAAGGGGGAGGGGAGCATCAGAGGAAGATGGAGAGCAGGCAAGGAGTGATTGTGAGAGGGACAGAGAGAGAGAAAAGAAAAAAGGGAAAAAATAATAAGTAAGTAAATAAATATAGATAAATAAATAAACAAACAAACAAACAAATAAATAAATAGATAAGGGATGGGAGGAAGGGGAGGGGTCATTAACTGAAGTTAGAGATATCAATGTTCATGCCATCAGGTTGGAGGCTACTCAGCCGGTATATAAGGTGTTGTTCCTCCAACCTGAGTGTGGCTTCATTTTGACAGTAGAGGAGGCCATGGATAGACATATCAGAATGGGAATGGAACGTGGAATTAAAATGTGTGGCCACTGGGAGATCCTGCTTTCTCAGGCAGACAGAGCGTAGGTGTTCAGCGAAACGGTCTCCCAGTCTGCGTCGGGTCTCACCAATATATAAAAGGCCACACCGGGAGCACCGGACACAGTATACCACACCAGCTGACTCACAGGTGAAGTGCCACCTCACCTGGAAGGACTGTCTGGGGCCCTGAATGGTGGTGAGGGAGGAAGTGTAAGGGCAGGTGTAGCACTTGTTCTGCTTACAAGGATAAGTGCCAGGAGGGAGATCGGTGGGAAGGGATGAGTGGGACGAATGGACAGGGGAGTCGCATAGGGAGTGATCCCTACGGAAAGCAGAAAGGTGTGGGGAGGGAAAGGTGTGCTTGGTGGTGGATCCCGTTGGAGGTGGCAGAAGTTGTGTGGAATTATATGTTGGACCCGGAGGCCGGTGGGGTGGTAGATGAGGACAAGGGGAACCCTATCCCTAGTGGGGCGGCAGAAGGATGGGGTGAGAGCAGATGTGCAGGAAATGGGAGAGATGTGTTTGAGAGCAGAGTTGATGGTGGAGGAAGGGAAGCCCCATTCTTTAAAAAAGGAATTTTGCGTTTGAGAGCATAGATTGCGTTTGATCTATAGATGCTGCCTGGCCTATTGAGTTGCTCCAGCATTTTGTGTGCGTTGCTTGGATTTCCAGCGCCTCCAGATTTTCTCTTGTTGTTCACTCTAATTTGTTTTACATTTCATTCTGTCCTCTGTTCACCTCAGCATCCTGAAATCTCTGATCATGACGTTGTGTGTCCCTCCTGTTGTTCACAAGGCCTAGGATTCCGTCACTCCCACTGCACAGTTTCTCTGGATGTTGTTCAGGTCCCAGATTCCTGGTCATATTGTGTATTCCCTCCTGTTGTCCACTGGAACCCAGACACCCTGTGACTGACTGTTATCACTCCGGCTGATCATCGAGTCACAGATACCTGTCGCTCTCAGTGTTGGTATCTGTTCACATTTCTAGCAGATCTGTGGACAAACACTTTTGAAACTGCAGGGCATGAGAAAAGTCAAGCTGAAGCTCTGCCTCAGCATTCATGTCCATCCATTAATAAGAAAAACTGTAGTTAGCCCTTTTCTGTTTAAGTAACAGAAGCATTAATTTAAAAAACCACTTATGGGTTACAGTTTCGGATGGAGGAGGGAGTCATATGAACTGTGCAAGAAAGGAATGGTATCGCTTGACTCCTAATGGCGACTCCTTTGCTTGCATATTCAGAAACACCTCTGTTTCCATCTTTATTATCTCTATTTTCCCTTTCAGGGTTCTTTTGAAGACCCTGACCTGAGGTTACACGCTGACTACGGTTCTTTATGGGAATGGGACCTGCTCTCGGGGTTTCACGACTGGCAGTTATTCAGCACGCCAAGGGCTTGGCCTAAGAGCTTTGCTTGCCGTGGGAGGACTGGGATTTCGTGGCTCTGGAGATGGGGGATCGGAGGTTAGTGCCTGGGCAGATTGATGTGTCGTGGGAGATGGAAGATCACACAGATGGCTGTGTGCGCAGAGACGCAATATCTTTGGCACAGAGCTCGGAAAAAGTGACACAACAGACTTTTTATCATCGTAAACCAGCAAGTTGTTTGTTATGTTTCCCCTCTTTCTCCCTTATTAGGGGGAGAGAAAGCCTGTGGTATGTCGAATACCGGGTGAACGAGTAGTCTTTGGGGTACTGCAAGTCTGTGTCTTTGCTGTTCTTTTGCTCACACGAGTGCTGATGCTTTTCTTTGCCGATGGGGGAGGGGGAATTGTTACTTGCTGCCTCTTATGTGTGTGTGTGGGGAGGGGGGTATTTTGGGGTTCTAACATTTAACTGTCATTCATTCTTTGGGGGCACTTCTCTGTTTCCGTGGATAGTTGCGAAGAAAAAGCATTTCACATTTCTCTGACATTAAATGTACCTTTGAAACCTTAGACGTCATTCATAAGAACTATTGGCATTCCTCTGTAATCTATGCAGTCTGTATCTGCTCGCATAACCACTGGCAAAATATATTCCAGGGTCATTGCTTTGCTTTGCGTGAAGTTTTCTTTGCAATGATTTTTATTTTAACACCTCACAGCAATAAGTTAAAGTGAGACAAGTGACATCTGGGAACTTATTTCAATTTCCCATCATTTCGGGCCACCCATGCTCAGCCCGGGGCATCAGCAGCAGCTTATTTCTGATGTAAAGAGTGATTTCTCCCCCCGAAGCATGACGGGCCTTTGGAATACTCCACCCAGCTGGGCTGCAGAGGCTCAGCTGCTGAGCTCAGTCAAGAAGGAGACTGATAAGATTTTCAGATATTAAAAGAATCCAGAGCATGTACTGTGAAGTGGCACTGACACTGAGCCACGGTGGATCAAGCGTTCGTATCAATTCCCATTCCTATTTCTTATATTCCAAAAATCTTTTAAACCTACAAGTAGCTGGGGTTGCACCTGGATAACAGACTTGAGTGGAGCACCAACATAGAGGCTGTGTACAAGAAAGGCCAGAGTCACCTCTACTTCCTGAGGAGATTGAGGTCCTTTGGAGTATGCAGGCCTCTCCTTCACATGATCTACTAGTCTGTTGTCACCAGCACAGACTTCCATGTGGTGGTGTGCTGGGGCAATGGAATCAGCATGCGTGATGCCTACCGGCTCAACAAACCGATTAGAAAGGCTGGCTCTGTTATTGGGGTCAAACTGGACACACTGGAGACTGTGGTAGACCCTCTGGAAAATCCTGGCAATTCTGGACAACGTTTCTCAGCCTCTGCATGCCACCTTGGTTGAACAGAGGAGCACTTTCAGTAATAGACTAAGAGAACTGTGCTGCTCTATAGAGCACTATATGAGGACATTCTTAACCTCGGCCATTAGACTCTACAATGAATCAACCTATAGCCAGGGAAGTGATGACCCCTTTCTATTATTCTGTTTGAGGTAACTTTTTTAAAATTATTTCTTACTTCTCTTCTAATATTTGTATATTTGCACTTGGTAATGGTACTGTGACATTTTAATTTCCTTTGGGATCAATAAAGTATCTACCTATCTGTCTTGTGGTGTAATCTCTACTGTGCTGTTGATTGGGTGCCTGCTTTGGGGAATACATACAATTGTAAGCACAATGTTCAACTTCTGGTTGCCTTTTTCTTTAGTTTTCTGGCCCACCCCCATTCGGGCCTAGACCATACTTGGCTAAAACTTGTTACAGCTTCAGCGCTTTCTGGTTTTGACCTAGTACATTTCCACTGATTCTGGCAGGCCTGCTGTTCAAAGTCCTCTGTCTTAACTGGACAGGGTGGGAAGGAAAGGACATGTACTGGGGTAAAATGGACTGCAGAAAGTAAGGGAATGGGCAGAGGAATTTCTGACTGCAATGAGAGTAACAAGTTTCTCTCATTGTTACTTTCCAATGTAGAAAACTTTCAGAACACATGGACATAACTCCCAGAAGAGGAGCAATGAGTGCTGGCATGTGGCTGAAGATTTCAGCTATCAGATGGGTTAAGTCTACTGAAGAATAATTTACAGTGATTTGGGGAGGGCTTAGACTAATGATGTTTTGGGGATAGAGTATGATTGCCTTTCTAATGATAACTATGTTTAAATGAGTTACAGCCTGCAGAGCGTGAACCTGACAATCTCTTCAGCATTTTGCTTAAAGTAATAAAGTTTGACAAAGCGTTGGGATCAGTGGAGAAAAGTGGAAGTAAAATCAATTTTAGTAATGCTTTCGATATGCATTCCCAGTTAGGGAGAAAGTAAAACACATGATTTAGACGTACAATAAAAACTAGGACTTAGTCAGCAATCAAATCCCATCTGTAACAGTTCACTGCAAGGTTAAGGCAGTAGATTATAATTGGTGTGACTTGAGCAATCATCCTCCTTTACACTTTTCTTCCACTAATTTTGAACTTCCTCATTTCAAGTTGTGCCTTCACTATTTAACATGCACCCAATTTATTTTAGGCATAATATTCATTGTGGAAACAGGCAATAGATCATGCGGTATGTTGAAACTTGAATGGCATGGCAAGAAAGTCAAATTGTGGACAGAAGAAAGATGGTAAACTGTTTCAAATTGATATGCACTTAATAAATCATAAGCAAAGCTTCTGACTCTGGGTTATAACATGCAGCTTTCTGAAATCCTACAAAGATATGATTCTTGCACAAAAACCTAGAAATACAATCTACTTATGAACTAATTACAATGGCTGTAATCTCCAGAATCTTTGCAATGTTCTTAACTTAGCATATTTTGCAAATCTATTGGAGTTGTAAAACAAAACTCAAAATGAAATTTGTTAACTGCTAGTTTCAGCAAATGCAATCTTCACTATCAGCAGGACAAAATCATATGATCATGAGTCCTGAAGAAGGATCTCAGCCTGTTTACTCATTTCTGGACATGTTGCCTGGCCTGCTGAGTTCCTCCAGCATTTTGTGTGTGTTGTTTTGGATTTCCAGCATCTGCAGATTTTCTCCTGTTTGTCATATAATCATTTGTTTTGTTAACATCTATTTTTAAATCACACTTAATTCCTCAAACCCAGATCTACTCCACTTCCTTGGGGGAAGAGGTTAGGGAGCAGTGACTAATGATGTGTTGAGCCCATTTCATCTTTGCAGCTCATGGAGGTTTAAAAAGAGTTGAGTTGGTGGCAAGGAAGGCAAATGCAATATTAACATTCATTTCTAGAGGACTACAGCATAAAAACAAGGTGTAATGCTGAGGCTTTATAAGGCATTGGTCAGACCGCATTTGGAGTATTGTGAGCAGTTTTGGGTCCCTTTTCGAAGAAAGGGTGTGCTGGCATTGGAGAGGGTCCAGAGGCTGTTCACAAGAATGATCCTGGGAATAAAAGTGTTAACATATGAGAGGTGTTTGATGGCTGTGGGCCTGTATTTGTTGGCTTTTAGAAGAATGTGGAGTGATTCCATTGAATCCTATTGAATATTGAAAGGCCTAGACCGAGAAGATGTTTACAATATTGGAACTTGACAGCACAGCCTAAGAATTCAAGGACATCCCTTTAGAACAAAGATGAGGAGCAATTTCTTTAGCCAGAATTTGGTGAATCTGGAATTCATTACCACGGGCGGTTGTAGAAGCCAAACCACTGGGTATATTTAAAGCAGAGGTCGATAGGTTCTTGTAAGTACAGAGTTACGGGCAGAAGGCAGGAGAATGGGGTTGACAGGAATAATAAATCAGCCATGATGGACAAAGAAAATTCGATGGGCTGAATTCTGCTCCTATATGGTCTCAATATAAGGTCCCCAGAGTCAGACAATTGCCTCACATAAGATTAACAGGGTTGGAATTAGCTGGCAAACAAACCTATCGACTTGATCAGTGTGATGAGAATGTATGTCAACGCTGTGCCAATTACAGCAAAAAAAAGGTCTCCAATGTAAAAAAATCATTTTCTTTTTGTTATTTGCTAATTTACTGCAAACATTTTCAACTATGAAATGATCTCAACTGCCCAAACTTTTATCCACCCTGTGGATCTGCCAAAATATTAAACTGCTTGCGATTTAGAAGGAAGTAACCCAAGTAGTACACATGGTGATGAAAAGCATCCAACAAAAATTCAGCATGAACAAAAGAAAACGCGAGGCAATGAGAAAAGCAAGCAGAACTGTTGCTGACTAGGCACCTCTGAAAGAATATCAGTGAAATAGAGGTTCTCACAACTTATGCTGTGAAAATAACTGATAACATTAATTGATGGAGCATTTTTTGATTAAACTGTAATAAAGGAATAGTTTAACTAGACATAGAAAACATGATATACAAATGTATATTGGTTTCCTTCAGTTTTTCAGTGTTTTCTGTCTTATGGCTGATTGATGGGTGGGTGGTCTGTTAATAAGGGGAGTTGGGGGTTTTGAAGCTACTGTCACTGTTCTTTTCTTCGAGTGGAGAGATCTGGGATTGTTATTATCCCTTTTTTTCTGTGAGGGGATCAGGAATTGTTATTGTCATATTTTTTTTCTGTGGGAGAGGGGTGGGGCTTTGATGATATGGTCACAATTTTTTTCCGCAGGGAGGGAGTGGGGTATTTTGGGGTCTGCAAGTTTTGCTTATTTTCTTTTTTTGTGCCAGGGTGGGGCAAGATGATGTCTTTTCTTTCATCAACCCCCATGTTCTTTCTGTATTTCATGGTTATCTGGAGAAGACAAATATCAGAGTTGTACTGTGCATGCATACTTTGACAACAGAATACACGTTTGATCCTTTGGAAACAGAAGAGGGCAGATTACCTTTGTGGAATTGAAGATCCTGGCCTTTGCCCAGAACTTATTGAAGATTCACACTACATCCCCACACTAATCCTCCCCTAATTTGTCAAATTTTATTTTACACATTTCTTTAAAGGAATAAATGCCAAGAAATCAAACGCTGGAATCTATAAGATATTGGAGCAGAATTGGACCAGATGTCCCATTGATCTGCTCTGCCATTTCATCATGGCTGATACAATTTTCCTCTCAGCCCCAGTTTCCTGCCTTCTCCCCCGTATCCCTTCATGCCCCAACCAATCGAGAATTTATCAACCTCTACATTAAATATACATAAAGACTTGGCCTTCACAGCTGCCGGTGGCAAAGAATCCAACAGATTCACCACGCTCTGGCAAAAGAAAGTCCTCCTCATCTCCATTCTAAAAGAATACCCTTCTATTCTGAAGCTGTCCTTTGGTCTTAGACTCTCCTAGCATAGGAAACATAAACTCTATCAAGGCCTTTCACCATTCAATAGGTTTCATTGAGGTCACCCCTCATTCTTCTGAATTCTAGTGATTATAGACCCACAGCCATTAGACACTCTTCATATAGAACCATAGAACATTACAGCACAGAAACAGGCCTTTTGGCCCTTCTTGTCTGTGCAGAACCATTTTTCTGCCTCGTCCCACTGACCTGCACCTGGACCATATCCTTCCATACACCTCTCATCCATGTAGCTGTCCAAGTTTTTCTTAAATGTTAAAAGTGAGCCCGCATTTACAACTGCATCTCATTCCACACTCCCACCACTCTCTGTGTGAAGAAGCCCCCCCTAATGTTCCCATTAAACTTTCCCCCCTTCACCCTTAACCCATGTCCTCTGGGTTTTTTCTCCCCTAGCCTCAGTGGAAAAAGCCTGCTTGCATTCACTCTATCTATACCCTATGACAAACATTCAATTCTGGAATCATTTTCCTGAACCTCCTTTGAACCCTCTCCAGTTTCAGCACATCCTTTCTATGATAAGGTGCCCAGACCTAGCTGTCATTGCCAAATTTGTAGGTGACATTTCAGCTGTGTGGTTACACAATTGTGGGCACAGAGTAAGTAAAGCAGTGGGCTAAGCACACATCTTTGAGGTGCCTCAGTGTTGACTATCAGCGAGGACAAGAAGTTATTTCCGATCTGCACTGCCTGTGATCTCTTGATGAGGAAGGCAAGCATCCAGAGGGAAATGCAGAGGCCCAGGTTTTAGAGCTTGATGATTAGAATAGGAAAAAGACTTGCATGAGATTAAATCTAATTTTTATTGCATTTTATATTTAAAAAGAGGGTTGTCAGGAGCAATATGGAGCACTTTTATAAAACTAATAAGGGTTACATGAAATAGGAAAAAGCAAAATGTAGACTCCAATATTTATCTTACACCAGTATTTACAGTATAAACAGTGCAGATCCATTGAGGTCTTGCAGATAGCATCTTAGGTTTGTTCAAAAAATTATGCTAATATATTGCTGGGCTTTTAACACTTCTGTAAGGCTAAAAGCTGAGTCAGTATTACTCTGGAACTTTTATATATATATATATATATATATATATCTCACACAATAGTTATGACTGTTGAATGGCAGAATAGATATGAAGGGCTCATAACCGTCTCTGGTTCCAATATTCTGAAGCTTTTCCAAATATTGGATGGTTAAGCATTTACACAATTTTATTGAATGATATTCTCATTCCTTTGCTGATTTAATGATGAATTATTGAGAAAGTTATACTATTTCTTGGGCAGCAATAGTGCAGCCCCAGCCAGACTCTTGGTACTGTCATGCTTGAACTCCAGTTTTGAGGTGACAGATGATGCATTGTGGAACTGAAGGTGGAATGAGAGGCTGGCAGGCAGGCTAGTTGGCATGTTCCTTCCATCTTTTACGCTGGGCTTCTGAGCACTTTCAGTGCATGGATTCTAATAAAACAGCACCAACTCCACTCTGAGCAGTCATGGGCTAGAGATTCCCAGGAGTCAATGAAGATATCTCACTATTTATTTCTATATAGGTTATCCATTTGTAAAAGGAGCAACTTGTTACTGATGCTGCCTCTTCCACCCTCCAAATGGGTCCATTCAAGAAACACAAATAGTGTATTTATTGTAAAAATGAAACTTTATAGTTAACCATATCTGAATATATGTTGTAAAATATTTAGTACAAAATTCTTCAGATCACCAGCAGGAATTAATTTCTCCAGTCTATACAGTAAATAGCCAGTCATAATTAGTCCTCTCAAGTTTTTTTAGTTCTTTTTCCTCAGATTTAGTCAATTTGGGTAAAAGTTCTTCAGATGAATATACTTTTTGCACCTCTTGCTTATCTTCAAAGAGACTTGTCTCCATATCGGATTCATCTTCCTCTTTTTCACTCTCTATTTCCACCTCCTCTTGTTCTTCTTTTGAGCTGATTTTAAAGATCATAAAAATAGAGGGATAAGCATTAAGGTTTTCTTCCTTCAATTGAATACTTGAGGTTGAGGGAGGGAGAGGGGGTAATTAGTTGTTACTTCAGCTGGAGGCAAATGCACCAAAAAACACTTTAAACAGAGCCTGCAATTGCAATATAAAACTGAACATCTCACACTTTTAAAGAAAAAATAATGATAACTAAGTGGTCATTTTATCTATGAACTTCTGGTGTATTTCTGAAATCTCAGTTCACAACTTATAATATCGAATCCAATTTGGACAAACTCAATTATTTTTTTCTCTAACTTTAATAAGCTGAAAATTTGAAATATATATTACTCTGAACACAGAAATCTTGCACTCTGTCTGCTTTTGTGGAATACTTTGAAGTGGTAATTCAGTCTTGCTTTCTTAATCCCATTCATTATTTTGTATCCTCTCCATTGAGCCCCCTTAACTATTCTTTGCCCAAATAGAAAGTCTTAAGATTACTATTCATTTAGGTTATTGAACAGATATTAACTTGGCACAAATTCAAGTAACAGAAAATGAGCATGGACCAGAAACAGAGCAAATCAATTACTTACTCTTCAAATGTATATCCCTCTCTTTGCTCTGTAAAAGTCTTCCCTTTGCCCACTACCCATCTTAAAATCACTTTCTATAGCTTTTCCTAACTCAATCTACATGTGAAACTCCTTGGGTGCTTTTCCTAAGAATATGAAAAGATGGTAAATAACATCTAGTTGTTGATACCATATTTTCATCTTCAAGGATAACAAAAACAGTATTTAATGGCTACATTCTAATTCTCAATGTGATTAACAAGTAGTAATTATTGCTCACCTTTTGACCTATAGAATATTTTCTTTTTTTAAAACTTAATTTAATATTGCCACATGCACATCCTTTTGAAATTTTTCCTATCTCATTATCCACCTGCTTCTTAATGTTACCAGTGACTCTAAAGGGTTTATAGCTGGATTCAGATATCACCCTTGTGTAATTAACGTAAATCTATTACGGTGAGGAAACAAGAACAATTTTTAATCTGTAAATAAAATTAAGAGAATTCTTGAAATTTTACCTGCTCATTGTTCTTAAAATGAAAGCTTCAGCCTTTTCATTCTGCTTTTACTTGGAACTGCTGAGTAGCCAAACTGAACAAAACACTTTCTAGACCTCTTTAATTTTTTTTCCTGCTTATCATCATTTGCTTCCTTCTTGTTTCCTCTTCCTGTATCTTGCCAGCCTTTAATTAAGATAACTGCCGGCTGACAAGCGCAGGACTGCTCAGTTTGGGTCACTAGCACTGCCTGGCGAATTGCATCGATCCAATACACAGCTTGGCATATAAACATTAACTGATCTAAAATGTGCTGCGTGAAAATTGTTCATTTACAGTACTGTGCAAAAGTCTGAGCCACATATAGGGCAACTTTTGCACAATACTGTAGTAAATTTATGTATTGCACTGTACTGCTGCCACAAACAAATTTCACGATAAATGTGAACGATGATATACTTGATTCTATTATGGGTTCTCTGTTGTGGACTGAGAGTGGGAAGGAGGCAGAGAGAAGGGAATCAAGGTTGGGAAAAGGAAGGAAGAAGAGAGGGAACAGGAAGCACCAGAGAGTAATGATCAATAAACCAATTGTTTGGAAACAAATGACATGGTGTCTCAGATGTGGGTGTTTCTGCACCCCACACACTTCTCTGCCACCTGTCCCACACTCCTCCCATGACGCTCCACCTTGCCAGTCTCAACACCCTTTGCTCCTGCCAGATTAATAAACTCACTCTCCACTCTACATTGCCAAATACAGTACTGTGCAAAAGACTTAGGCGCCCTAGCTATTTATATGTGCTTAAGACTTTTACACAGTACTGTACATAGCAAAAATTGAAAGAATACACCATGGAGACCTTCAATGCATCAAAGTTTAAGGACAACGACAGTAGCTCTGGAGCCTGATCCATTGAACAGACTGATCTCTTGTGCACAAATACACATACAGCTGGATGAACGCATACAAGTCCTGCACTACGTAGGCCTGCCCTTATGTGAATGGAAAGTTGTCTATTCAGGCCAGAAATTCGCATGACAGCTGTCATTCAGAAGTGATCAGTGGAGTCACCACTTTGTTTAGCCCAATGATTTAGAAGGGCAATCTGGAGTCTGTGTGACGAGACACAGTAATTGTCCCACTCAGCATTTGGCCTGAAACCCAGAGTCCAGGCCCTAGTGTCAGCTCACCAGCCTGAGCTCTGTGCAGTTTCCCATTAGCACTAACAACAATTGTAAATAAACTTTTTTAAGAAAAGGACCATTACTTCTTGTTTTTATTTTCTTATGACATTGGAGGATGCCATTCAGTCCATCAGGTCTTTATCAGATGTCCCAGCAATCCCACTCTCCTGTTACTTCCCTGTAACCTACTCTTTCTCACATACTTATCAATTCCTCCTGATTCTTCTACCACGCACTGATACGTAAGATAATTTACAAATAGCCAAATAACACCTTTGAGACGTGTAAGGAACCTTGAACACCTGCAGGATTACAGAGAGGACAAGGGACCTCAACAGAGGCCACACTAAATGTCAGAATCAATCACCAGTTTCATGGAGCAGTGAGACAGCAGCACTACCTGCTGCAACACAACAATCACAAGGTTCTTTGAATTGTTGGCCTGGATGTACATTTGAGAGATGGGACTTGAAGTGAGAGGCACTAGTGTTTAAATAAGGTAGGTCTTGGCTCAAGCTGGTGAGTTTCACTTAACAGGACTCCAAAGGAGGCATATTTGGAAATTGTTAGTTAATAATTGATTGGCAAATTAGCTAATTGACAGCAGTCAATAAAAAGAAGGTTTTGTCAGACAGAGTGGTGAACAGCTGGTGCAAGAGGCAGGAAGTCAGGTTCTTGGATCACTGGAATCTCTTCTGGAGGAGAAGCGATCTACGTTCTTGAAGGGAAATTTGATTTTGCCACTGAGAGGTAGGAATTGAAAGAGTTAAGTCGATGAGAATTCAGGAGTATGTGCAGCAACCAAAGCATGTATGGCTAGCAATCGGGCCAACCATGTTTACAGTAAAAGGGTAGACAGGACCACTGCTTTAAAATGCACCCGTTTCAGTGTATGTACAGTTGCAAGAAAAACTCCGAACCCTTTGCATTTACCTGGTTTTCTGCATTAGTTACTCTTCAGTGGTCTAACCTTCATGTAAGTCCCAATAATAGACAATCTGCCTAAACTAGTAACACACAAAACAACTGTACTTCTTGTCAGAATTGAGTACACCATTTGAAAAATCAGTCTAGGTTCAAAAAAACTATGTGAACCTCTGGGATAATGCCTTCTACAAAAGCTATTGGAATCAGGTTACTGACAGAACCTGCTCTTCTCAAGAGAGATCCATTATGTGCACCATGCCTCAATCAACTTTCAGAGGACCTTAGAAGAACTGTAGAGATGCATGAAGCTGGAAAAGGCTACAAAAGTACTTCTGAAGACCAGAGTGTTCACCAGTCCACAGTGAGAGAAACTGTCTCCAAATGGAGGCAATTCAGTACTGGTGCTATCTCTCCCTAACAGTGGGCATCTTGCAAAGATCACACCGAGAATACCATGCAATACTGAAGGAGGTGGAAAAAGAACCCAAGGGCAACAGCAAAAGACCTGCAGAAATCTCTAGAACTTGCTAAAGTCTCTGTTCATGTGTCCATTATAAGAAAAACACTGAACAAGAATGATGTTCATGGAGGAAACCGCTGCTCTCAAGTTTGCAAAAGAACACCTGGATGTTCCATAACACTTCTGGAACAATGTCCTGAGGGCAAATAAAACTAAAGTTGAACTTTCTGGCAGAAACGCATACTGCTGGATGGAGGGGAAAGGGCACTGCACACCAGTCCAAAACCTCATCCCGCTGTGAAGCATAGTGGAAGGAGCATCATGGTTTGGGGCTGCTTTGCTACCTCAGGGCTGGAGCAGTTTGCAATTGTTGAGGGAACAATAAATTCAAAAATTGTATCAAGACATTTTATAGAATGTCAGGGTAGCGGTCTGTCATCTGAAGCTTAATATAAGTTGGATGATGCAATGAGACAATAATTTGAAAGACAAGAGTATTTAGAAGAAAGTTTCTGTTTTGGAATGGCCAAGTCAAAGTCCAGACCTTAACCCAATTGAGGTGCTACAGCATGACCTGAAGAGGCTGTTCATATAAGGCATTCCAGAAATATTGGTAAACTGGAACAGTTTTGTATGGAGGAATGGTCGAAAAGTTTGTCCTTGCTGTCATGCAAATTTGATCAGCAACTAAAGGAAACATTTGGTGGAGGTTATTGTTGCGAAAGGAGGTTCTACCAGTTAGTAAATACAAGGGTTAACATACTTCTTCCAGCCTGGACTGTGAATGATTAAACCATACGTTGAATAAACACATGAAATGTACAAGTATTTGTGTGTTGTTAGTTTAGACAGATTGTGTTTGTCTACTATTGTGACTTAGATAAGATCAGTCCACATTTTATGATCAATTAACACAGAAAACCAGGTTCATGAACTTTTTCCAAAGCTTAACATGCAAGCAGACAAACTGAGAGCAGGATTATCTCCAGGGACTGAGATTCTGTGGTCATCACCAAAATGTGATTGAGAAAAGGGCAGGACTGATTGCCAATGCTGTAGGTGTGTCAGAGGAAGGAGTGGAGGGGGGTGTTTATTTAATAAGGGCAGACATTTTAGATATTCAAACGAGGATAGGACCTATACAATGAAGGGCAGAGCACTGACAAGTGTCGTAGCACCGACAGTTACAATCTCTTTCCCACGGTTTGTAAGTCTAGCACTGGGGCATAGATACAAAATAAAAGAGGAGATTTAAGAGACTTGAGAGCTAAATTCTATACACAGAGGAATGAACTGACACAGGAAGTGATTGAGATGGGTACAATTGCAATATTTAAGTTGCATTTGGATAGGTATATGGAGGTTAACAGCTTGGAGAGTTCTGGGGTGAAGGCAGGCAACCATGACTAGCACAGAGGATGCTGTGCTTGGCTTGGATCTGTTGAGCTGAGCAGTTTGTTTCTGTGTTGTATTGCTCTATGACTAGAAACAGCTTGAGAGACTTGAGGGATTCTCAAGAAAGCTGATATTGAGGACAATTTTTTGAGGAAGCAGTAAGGAAATATATCCAGCTTCATAACTCAGGGAAATGATTTGCCTTCTGAGATTAAAGAACAGGATATAAGAACATACAAATTATAGTATGAATAGACTCAACTTTCAAGCCCACTAAAGCATTTAATAAGATTAAAGGTGATCCAATTGTAACTTTAACTTATTCCCATGGCAAAGAAATTGGGCATATTACAGCTTATGTCCAAACGAAAAGCTACCTTCATGAATCTTTGGAGTTATTAATCCCAGAATTAGAGGAACAAACATAACCAAAGTACCTATTCACAATCTTACCCTTTGTCTTCCTTAGGAATCAGTAACGAATTCATAAACATCGAACAGAGAAATGAAGCATTTGGCAGAACATGAGCTGGTGTATGAAGCATCTGAAGGAAACAAGAGTTTTGAATAAAGGTTTTTTACCAAAAAATGTTAAATACATTTAAAATTCCATATTTGTAAATACTTATAATTCATTTAATTACCTCATTAATTGCAGTAGATCCTTCAGGCAGTGCGGTTTGTTCTGCTTCTGACCCAGATTTTATTTGATGTTGCTGCTGTTTTCCAAGTAACACATGGAAAGGAGTCATCAGAGCATTTTCTTCTGTCACCAACTGGAAATAAATTGAATTTTGATGTTAGTTTGATGACATGCAACTTTCCAGAATCATATTCTTACCAGAATCAGAAGTAAATTTAATAATACTTGAACATTTCTACCATTCTATACACAATGAAACCAATAACAAGAATAACTTAATACATGAAGATGGCGAACAAGGTTAAAGGACTGTATTAGGGGTTATATATCGATGCAGATTGAGAGAGTTAATATGGTAAACAAGCCATAATACAACTTATTACATGGATATAATCCAACTTGAACACTTGAACTCCAACACAAAATGAAAGCTCGCCGGTGAAGGAGTGATGAGAATGCAGAGACTTCGTGATGATGTAGACAAGCTGAGTGAATGGCATCACCGTGACAGATGGATTACAGCATTGGGGAAAAAGGGAAATGATGATGCTCGGAGACCTGGTTTTTGTGCACATACGTCACTGAAAGCTTACATACAGGTTCATTCAATAATGAACTAAATTGACATGTTAGCCTTTATTGAAGAGGATCAGAATATAGGTAATATATAAATATGTCTAACTACAATAATACAAGGCCTTTGAGACCAAAATTATACACTATATCAACACTTCGTCTTTAAAAAAAAGTTATCCTTGTTTTAGAGGGAGTGCAATTAAGATTCACTATCCTATTTCATGGGACAATGGGTTTGCCACTTGAGGAGATACTGATTCTCTAAAGTTTAGGATAACATTAGAAGCTCTCAGAAACATATAGATCTCAAAGCTGATGAAAAGTTGGTTCCTCTGAATGCAAAGACTAGAGCTAGGGATGAAAATAAGGGGTAAACCAAGATGAAAAAAAAAATCTTATCACAGAGCATTGAACCTTTGAAATATTATACCAAGTGAAAGGCCCAATTATAAGAACGTTCAGGTTAAGTGCATGGTAAATGCCGGTGGCAAGTCATTACGTAGAAATTGGGATGGCATGGTAGCAAAACGGTTAAAGCAACATTATGACAGTGCCAGTGAGCCAAGTTTAATTCTGCACTGTCTGTAAGAAGTTTGTACGTTCTCCCCACGATCATGTGGGTTTCCTCGCACATTCCAAAGACATATCAGTTAGTAGGTTAATGGGTCACATGTGGCACATGTTCACTGGGCTGGCAGGGCCTGCTACTGTGCTGTATCTCTAAACCAAATAAACAAAATTCTGGCCACCCTGCAAAAGTAAATGTTTCTTAGGGACTGGCCATATTACACGCACCTGCTTGCTGGATAGCGTTAGTCTTTCTTCTTCTGATTTTGTACTGAATGTCATCAAGTCCTGCCAGAGGAAAAAAATGTTTCCCAATGTATCAATCACTTCATAAATTAGAAGAGCTTAGTTCCTTAATTGGCTTTCAGCTCCACAACTTAAAATTGCTTTACCTGGGAATCTGTGAGGAAATAAAGCTGTGATCTGGCTAACCACTGCTGGTTCTCTGAACTACAGTCCTCAGCCAGTTCTCTGGGAACAAAGACAGCCGACTTGACTGGAACATCACACACATTCTTCTGCATGTACAAGGGTCGTGGCTCATTGGGCTTAAAAACAAACACTATAAAAATAATCAACATTCAGGCATTGACTTGGAGAGACTAAACAAAGGTATAGTCTTAAAATTATGGCAAATGACAAATTATACATAGTTTTACATTTTTTTCTATTAAAACTATTACTTAGCAAACAAAAAGAAAAAAAGAATTAAATGTGGTTGGCATTCATCAAGGCAGAATATTGAGTTATCGAATGAGAGAATGATGTGGTAATTCAGTTTTCCTTGCCTGGGACACATAACAGAGCCCAGCATGGGAAGGCAATGTTTCCATACCAATTATGATGAGGAATTTGATTAACTCATTGATCTCAGTAGTGGTGTAACATAAAGACAACAATAAGCTTATGCGTTTTTAGGGAAAAAAACAATAATCTGAAAGATTAGTTGAATACTTCTGAATACGAGAAATATTCCAACATTATGAACAGCTTTGACAAATGTTGATACCAGGAATACCAGATAATTTACTATTTCATAGGTGCAGGGCAGCGGGGCATTTTACATGCCATTATTGCTACCCCACAGGCTGCTTCTTTCTTAAACTTAGCTAGGGAACTGTGTAAAGGTAAATTGTAACTTTCTTCACAGGTCAGAGGCACCAAGAGACGTTTACCACCGAGTGCAAAACTTGCACCAATATCAGGTTACAAGCTGCCCGAATGATGCATCCTAATTTTAACACTTATGCAACTTCACTCCAGGACACAAAATCCATGCTGGTAATCCAACCTCACTGCCAAGTGGCTGACTTCTTCAGTTTCTGTCAAGATACTAGATGGGTGTCATGGCAAGGGAATGGACAGAATGTGCTACTCCATTCCCTAGTGCAGTCTTTCAGAAACAATCCACATATCATGTGGCATTGCACTTTTGTGCAGTATGGAAACCAAAAGAGAAAGGCCAGTGTTTTTTTAATCTAACTGGAGAAATGGTCATTAGTAAACAAACAAAAAATAAACTGTAGGACATGAATTTATCTCATGTTTTCTTCACTTTCCTAGAAAAAATGCTGATAGAATGTTTTTCAATAGTCATTGAAATAAACAAGAAGACTATTTAAAGCCACAAGAAGAGTTTAATACAAGCTATAAATAAAGAATAGGATATACAGTGCCTTAAAGTATTCAGCCCCCACAACTATTTTCCCATTTTATGGTCTCATTTTCTAAATTTAAGATATATTGACATAGGATTTTTTGAGCTAATCTACAAAACATTGTGCATCGTGTCAAATCAAAAGAAAACTTTCAAAACCTGTCAACAATTTACGAAAAATTTAAAACCAAAATTGTGAAGCTGAAAAAGTATTTATCCTCTTCGTAATTACTACACTATTTTTTCTCAGTATTAATATACTGCCTTACCAACTCACACTATTTGTTCAAGTAGAAAATTGGAGGATCACCTGTTTTCAATGAATTCATAATACCCTCTCTCTCTCTGCAATGTCCAACAGTGTAGTAGATTTTCAACAGACCAACCAAAATAAAGACAGAAGAGCATTCCAGACAAGTCAGGAAAATGACAAAAAGACCGTCTCAAAGGCACTGAACTTATCTCTCAGCTCAGTGCAGTCCATTGTGAAAAAGTGGAAAAATATGAAACAATGACTACACTGCCTGTCAGATTAGTCACTGGAGAAGAATGGGACTTGTAAGAGAGGCTACTGTGACACCAAGTCACTCTTGAGTGCGCTGCAGAAGCCTGTAACTGGAGATGAAGACCAAAAGATATAGGAGCAGAAGTAGGCCATTCAGTCCATTGAGTCTGCTCTGCCATTCAATCATGGATGGATCCACTTCATCCAGTCATCCCTACTTCCCTGCTTTCACCCCATACCCTTTGATGACCTGGCTAATCAAGAACCTATCTATCTCTGCCTTAAATACACCAAAGGACTGGGCCTCCATAGATGCTTGTGGCAACAAATTCCACAGATTTACTGTCCTCTGACTCAAGTAATTTCTCCGCATCTGAGCTCTAAAAGGAACTCTTTCAATCCTGAAGTTGTGCCTTCTTGTCCTAGAATCCCGTACCATGGGAAATAACCGCCATATCTAATCTGTTCAGACTTTTTAACTTTTGGAATGCTTCTATGAGATCCCCCCTCATTCTCCTGAACTCCAGGGAATGGAGCCCAAGAGCTGCCAGATGTTCCTCATATGGTAACCCTCTCATTCCTGGAATCATTCTTGTGAATCTCCTCTGAATCCTCTCCAATGTCAGTATATCCTTTCTAAAATAAGAAGCCCAAAACTGCACACAATATTCCGAGAATGGTTCACGAGTGCCTTATACAGCCTTAACATCACATCCCGGCTCTTATATTCTATATCTAGAAATGAATGCCAACATTGCTTTCGCCTTATTCACAACCGACTCAACCTGCAAGTTAACCTTTAGGGTATTTTGCACAAAGACCCTCAAGTCTCTTTGCATCTCTGCATTTTGAATTCTCTCCCCATCTAAATAATAGTCTGCCCGTTTATTTCTTCCACCGAAGTGCATGACCATACACTTTCCAACACTGTATTTCATTTGTCACTTTGCCCATTCCCCTAAACTATCGAAATCTCTCTGCAGGCTCTCCAGCGTCATTTTGTATTGGTCCTATATCTACCCTCAATTCTCTTTTGCCCTTTATATACTTAAAAAAGATTTAAATATCTTCTTTTATATTATTCACCAGCTTCCTCTCATAATTCATCTTTTCCTTCCGAATAACCTTCTTAGTTTCCTTCTGCAAGTTTTTAAAAGCTCCCCAATCCTCTAACTTCTCACTAGCTCTGGCTTACTTGTATACCCTCTCTTTTGCTTTTACTTTGGCTCTGACCTCACTTGTCAGCCACTTGTCCTCCTTCCCTTTGAAAATTTCTTCTTACTTGTAATATATCTGTCTTGCACCTCCCTCATTTTTCGTAGAAACTCCAGCCATTGCAACTCTGCTGTCCTTCTTGCAAATGTCCCTTTCCAGTCAACTTTGGCCAGTTTTCCTCCCATGCCATTGTAATTTCCTTGATTCCAATGAAATACCAACACATTAGATTTTATTTTTTCCCTCTCAAATTTCAAAGTGAACTCGATCATATCGTGATCACTGTTCCTAACGGTTCCTTAACCTTAAGCTCTCTTATCACCTCCAGATCATTGCACAACACCCAATCCAGCACAGCCAATTCCCTAGTGGGCTCAACAACAAGTTGTTCTAAAAAGCCATCCCTGAGACATACAATAAATTCTCTCTCTTGAGGTCCAGTACTGGCCTGGTTTTCCCAATCCACTTTCATGTTAAAATCCTCAATGATTATCATGACATTGCCTTTCTGACATGCCATTTCTATCTCCTGCTGTAATTTGTAATCCACATCCCAGCTGCTGTTTGGAGCCTGTATGCAACTGCCATTAGGGTCCTTTTACCCTTGCCATTTCTTAGCTCAACCCATATAGACTCTACACCTTCTAATCCCAGGTTATCTCTTTCCAATGATTTAATATTATTTCTTAAACACAGAGTCCCACCACCCCCTCTGCCAACTAAGCTATCTTTTCAATAGGTTTTGGCTACACAATTTTTAAGGTCTTGCATAAAAAGGGCATTTATGGACGAAGGGCAAGGAAGACACCTTGGCTAAAAAAAAAAACATATCTGTGCCCATCAAAACTTTGCAAAGCATCTCTTAGAAAATACTGTAAAGATGTGGAAGAAAGTCTTGTTGTTGGGTGAGACTAAAGTGGAACATTTTGGCCTCAACACAGAAACACAATCCCTACTGTAAAGTATGGTGGAGGTAGCATTATGCTAGGAGGATGCTTTTCAGCTGCTGGGACTGGAAATCTGGTCAGGATTGAGGGGAAGATGAATGCTGCTTTATAAGAGAGATCCTAGATAAAAACCTGCTTGCCTCTGCCAGAAAGCTTACACTGGGGAGGAAGTTAGTTTTTCAGTAGGACAAAGCACACTGCCAGAGCAACGATGGGGTGGCTTCAAAGGAATAAAACTGATGTCCTTTGATGTACCAGAGTGCTGACCTTCACCTGATTGAACATCCCTGGCCAGACATCAAGTTTGCTATGCATTGCTGCTCCCCAACTAACCTGATAGAGTTTGAGCAATTTTACAAGGAGGAATGGTTAAATCTTGTTCCATCATGTTGTGTAAAGCTAATAGAGACTTATCCAAAAAGACTACCGGCTGTGGTAGCTGCAATAGGAGCCTCAACTAAGTACTGAGCAAAGGGGCATGAATACTTTTGAATTGATTACATCTCAGTTTTTGAACTTTTGGGTTTTTCATGCCTTACAAATTTCCCTCTTTTTGGGCTCTACTGTGAAAAGAGAAGCATGTGATTCACAAATAAAAATTCTCAGTTAAATTGATCAAAATCACTGGTTGTAATACTCACTTACGTGAACAAAAGGTTGGGGCTGAATACTTTTATAAGGCACTGTAAAAACTAAAATAAATTCTCTGTAAATGCAATTAATTGAAAACTGGAAACGTGAAACCTAAGCCTTTTCAAGTACCAAATTAAATGTATTAGTTTGTACTAATTTCAATAATTTGCCTTTGTCAATAACCACTATACTTACAGTCTATGTTCCTACGAAGGTCTGAAAACACAGCAACATTCTCAGAGAGAGGATCGACTTGCAAAGACATTACATTCAGCTGTGTGCTCCATTCCACTGTAAAGCAAAACATGTTTGTAAAATACTCTGCAACACGTTTTTTAACTGTACATTATCTGTTGGTGCTAGAAATTTCATACTCACAAGCGCAGCACAAAAGATTCCAGCAACAGAGAAACCCATTATCAGTTGAAGCAAGCAGGTACTTTGAACAACTAAGTCTTCCAAAGGCAAGATGCCTGAAAGATTAAAACAAAATACCAAATTATACAAACTAATAATGATTGATTGTGCTATATTAAATATAATTAAGGGCATGTTTATTATCAAATTTATACTTGCCTAATGCAAATGCTTATGAAAATAGTACTTAACCATAGATTACTCAAACCATCCAGGATACAAGCACATAAACCTAATTCAACCACAATGAGATAACATATAAACATTCATGAATCCATTATACAACTGCTTGCTCTCAAGAATTAATTTGATTTTTATTACGGTCAATATACTGTACACTTCACAAAAATACAACTGCAGATGCTGTGGATCAAAGAATATGTACACAACACTGGAAGAACTCAGCAGGTCAGGCAGCGTCCGTGAGAAAAGAGTAGTCAACGTTTCGGGCTGAGACCCTTTATCAGGAATGGGGGGAGGAAGAGATCCTGATGAAGGGTCTCGGCCCGAACCATTGGCTACTCTGTTCTCACTGACGCTGCCTGACCTGCTGAGTTCTTCCAGTGTTGTGTACGTATACTGTACACTTCAGTGCTAATCCTACATAAAATAGTCTTTATTCTTTATGGCTTTCTGAACTGAAGTTTCTCTTCACTTTGTGTTTATCACATAGGAACAATGGCAGGGATTTTGCCACTAGGTAAATACAGTTACTAAATTAAAATTAACAAATAACAACACACTTGCAACATTTACCGTATATTCCCCGGTGGCTGACAGAAAGTACATTTCAGGTCCCAAGTATTTGCATCCCACAGAGTAATGATTTGTTCAAAGCTGACAGCGAGTAGGGAACCGTCCTCAGAGAAACAACAATTTGTAGCCTGCAGTTTATGATATGTTCCCACAAAGTCACACGTCCAGCATTCACTTTTTTCTGGAAAGTAATGTTCAGAGAATACAATAACATCAAAGCCTGGAAACAAAGCTCTGATCAATTAGCTTAATACTGGGTAAAAACTTTGAACTTTACCTTCTAATAACCAGCATTGCAATTTGATATTACTCATGGTAATCATTCAGGAAATAAAACTACAAAACACAGATAATCCTCCCGTGCCAATGATCAGCAAATAGTGTGCAATCAGCTGAAGAGAAGGTGAGTTAGGTAAATCATGTAGTCAGCAAATCTGGTATGTTTTATTTATCCAAGTTCCCCAACAACTGTTAAAAGCTACTGGACATTGGTTCAGTGTGAAGTTATGCAACACCACCTTCTACTGTTCAACCTGCTACATTTATACAGCATTCCTGATGTTCTCCAAAGTTGTTAAAATAGACAAAGATTGCAAAATATTTATTAGTTCAGTGGAGGTATTGCAAAACATTATCTTTACATATCACTATAAATTAGGCAAACTTGCAGATTGTCATTAAAATGATGCACCCTCCTTGGAAATTTACTACTTATGACATACAATACTTCTTGCCTATGTTACCGTACCTGCTAGACATTCACCCTTGAAGACAGGAACCTTAGAATATACAAAAGTAAGTTATCGTAACATGTGGTTCTACTCTGCGTCTTTGGGTTTAAAATCAGTGATAGCTCAAGAACAAATAGCTCCATTTCTTTTAAATCAACATGCAGTGTACTCAATTACAACACCTGGATTTCCCATATCATGACAACCAAACTTCACAGTACTGTTCTCTCTCATATTCAGGATCCAATTTCAGTGTAATACATTGCTCAGCTGTTATTTTTCCCAAGTATATACAGCTGTCTAAATGGCCTGAATACAAACGGTAGGTACTTACGATAGATATCAGAATCATCCCCTAGAATCCAGACTTTAAACCGACCGTCCAAGCTAGATGTTACCAAAGTAGGTGGACTTCTGGAATCATCCAAATTTTGAAAGCATACGTTTGAAATATGGTTTTCATGTGGTGCGCAGATTGTGGTATTGAGGACAAAACTGTCGACAGGAAAAATATTGAATACAAGTTACACAACAAGTCAGATCTGATACATCTCAATTTACTGTAAGATTTGCTGCATCAGGTTAATAGTCTGTTTTCCTGGACAGGACACATGTAAATTTCAGCAAGAGGTTACATAATTCCTGGAACTTCACAGGAATCAATGAAACAGTACCTGAATTTATAAGAATCAGCAAAATTTTCTTTATAGAATGACATTATGAGAGCTCCAACTTCAGATTTCAATTTTCAATGAACTATTTATTGATGGGTGTTTATAAAGGATAAATCCTTGCAGAGACCTGGGTGGAAAGGAACTGCATAACACCCCTTCCTCTTAAAGGGAGATGCAATGTTTAAAATGAACATGGAATCTTAGTGGGAGACTTCCAGAATTTTAGTCAGGTTGAAGGGGCTGGTGCACACTTACAGCAACATGCAGAATGACAAGAAGATCAAATTAGTGTGAAACACAGATGGGAAGATACAAATTCCACTTTTTCAGGCTGACCTCATACAATTAGAATATGAATTTAAATGGAATGACGGGCCTAATATCACAATTATTCAAAGGGATCACGATAAATATTGACTGCGTGGATATTTAAAAGCCTGTTTGGGAATTTCCTATTCTTGGCTCTTTTGCATATTCGACGCCTCTATACTCAGGCATAAATACAATTGTAAAAGCACTGCTAATATTTCTCACAGCCAGAATTCACTGCCTTGACAAGCTGTCTCTTATTCTATTTGTAGCTACATATCAGATCCTCTGCTGGTACTTTGAGTCAAAGAGTAGCACACTTAGAAATGACACAAATTTAATGTGTTGCTAATCATATACAGTGATCTTTCACTGATGTTCCAGAGTTAGTCAAACTATTATCTGCAGCATTTCTTTCTGCTAAACTATATGTAATGAATGGGATCAAATTCTAAAGGTTGACAAATGCCATCAATGAACAGCAACAATCATTTGTCAGAAATATCTGTTTCAAGGCCTCCATCGTGCCCAATCAAAGGAAACTTATTTATGTGACTTGAGCAAAAGAACTATTATCTATATTCAAGTGCTCTGGCATTGTCAGAAAATCAATAAAGTACTTGCATGCTTAAAACAGCCATTATTAAAATAGAGATCAATCCTTTTAAATTCAAGATCTATTAATCATTCAAAAATTGGCCAGGTGCTGCTTTTGTACCACACACTGGGAAATATCACCTCTGCTTCTTCTCATTATAGGTCCAAAGCTTCATCTGTTGCTCAATGTCAGTTTCATCATCCACTCTTTCTTCCACAGTGACCAACCATGTACCATGCAGATCAAATGCTGCCTTGACGACCTTGGTCTGGTTTAGCCCTAACTGGTGGATATATTCCTCTTGCACAATATCTAGCTGTGAAATAAAGCAAAATAAAATTACTTTGACTATACTTATTTATATTAATTTGCAACATTTTCATATTTGGTGAACATCTGTTTGTAATGAAAATCCAACAATTTACTAAAGCATCTAACTTTACCATAGAAGGAAAACAATGGAATTAATGCATTGATAACACACAACCTGGGATCAAACCCACTTGTATCATTTACTTCTGAAATCTAACTTTACAATGACGTGCTGTGAAATTGTTCAATCTAGTAGAAATTTTAATTCTTTTTTTCTATGAATTGTTAAGAGGAGCTGTGGTTCTTTTCTTATATTAGCTAAATATTATACTACACATGATTTTGACAGTGTATATTCTTTTCTTTGTACTTTTATTGAAATGTGTATTTGAGATAACTTCTCTGATCTATATCTATCTTTATTTTTTAAATAATAAAAAAAGATTGAAAAAGGAAGTTCTATTTGAATAATATGAGTTTGTTAGCTCTAGAACAATTACACATGGGTCTCCATTTAAAACCATAGGGATCCAAGACCACAAACATGTACAATGACACAACTGAACCAACAATATCTATGGCAAAAATGCAATTTATAACACACTAAAGGAGGAAAGAATGGAATTACTGAAAAAGTTTTACAATGATGAACCTGGCAGCCCACGGCACTGAAGTGAAATTAAAATGACCGATCAATAAAATGTTAATGGACGAGAAAACCAGAGGTCCATGAATCAGTCCTCATCAGAGAAACAGAGGTGGAGAGGGTCAGCAACTTTAAATTCCTTGCTATCTTGGGCCCAGCATGAAAATGCCCTTATTAAGAAAGCACAGCAATGTCTCTCCTTCCTTACAAGTTTGCCAAGATTCGGCATGATTTCTGAAACTTTGACAAAATTCTATAGATGTGCGGTGGAGATTATTTTCACTAGTTGCATAATGGCCTGGTATGGAAACACCAATGCTCCTGAACAGAAAATCCTCTAAAAAGTAGTGGATACCACCTAGTACATAAAGGGTAAAGCCTTCCCCACCACTGAGCCGATCTACATGAGTACTGCGCAGGAAAGCAGCATCCATCACTGAGAATGAATCTCAGGGTTGTATAGACTGCCTATAAAAAAGTATTCACCTCCCTTTGAAGTTTTCATGTTTTATTGTTTTGCAACATTGAATCACAGTGGATTTAATAAGGCTTTTTTTTTGACATTGATCAAAAGAAAACCTCTTTCATGTCAAAGTAAAAACAGATCTCTACAAAGTGAACTAAATTAATTACAAAATATAAAACATAAAATAATTGATTGCTTAAGTATTCAATCCTAGGCCTTGCATACAACAGGAGGGAAACATAACGTCATGATCAGAGATTTCAGGATGTTGAGGTGAACAGAGGAAAGAATGAAATGTAAAATAAGTTAGAGTGACAAACAAGAGAAAATCTGGAGGTGCTGGAAATCTAAGCAACACACACAAAATGTTGGAACAACTCAGTAGGCCAGGCACCATCCATGGAAAAGATATTTCTGGCCGAGACCCTTCATCAGGACTCAGAACTAGAGTGGGTGAGTTCATTCTGTGATCAAGTGTGAAAAATGGAAGAGGGAGGTATGGAAGGATTAGATCAAAGGAGGAAAAGGGGACAGTTAAGGCAGATTTTTAGTTTATAATTTTGACAGCTACAAGAACCAAGAAAATGAAATATTGTAGCGATGTGCTACACACAGCGCTGAAATAACGACATGCAGTCGGTAAGTCGTTTCGAGACTAGTTTATTCAAACTTCGCGGTGCTGGCACTTAAATCCCTAGCGCCCGACCTCTCCGGGTGGAAATGACGTCGGAGGTGCATTACTAAAGTCTCCCCCCGCGCGCTGGCTATTTGTGAGCCGGTTCACCTGCGCAGAAAGTGGGTTGCCACATAACCCCCACCCCCCAGAACCAGCGATACACCTCCCAATGTCCACAGTCTGGATCAGCCTCTGTTTGGGAGGTCTGCCTCTGCGCCGCGGTGCCTGAACCTCGACCGGCTGCGCCAAGTCCACATGGGCTGGTTTGAGTCAGTCCACCGTGAAAACCTCCTCTTTCCCCCCAATGTCCAGAACGTATGTGGACCCGTTGTTGTTGATCACCCTGAACGGCCCCTCGTACGGCCGCTGTAGCGGTGCCCAGTGTCCGCCCCTTCGTACAAACACAAACTTACAGTTTTGCAGGTCTTTGGGTACATGGGTCAGGGTCCGTCTGTGCTGTGAAGTCGGCACGGGGGTCAGGTTGCCGAGCCTTTCGCATAGCCTGTCCAGGACTGCTGCGGGTTCTTCCTCTTGCCCCCTTGTGGCTGGTACGAACTCTCCCGGGACGACCAGGGGCGCACCGTACACCAACTCGGCCGATGAGGCTTGCAGATCCTCTTTGGGCGCTGTACGAATTCCAAGCAGGACCCAGGGAAGCTCATCCACCCAGTTAGGGCCTCTCAGGTGGGCCATGAGAGCCGACTTCAAGTAACTGTGGAAGCGTTCAACCAGTCCGTTCGACTGTGGGTGGTAGGCAGTAGTGTGGTGTAGCTGCGTTCCCAACAGGCTGGCCACAGCCGACCACAGGCTGGAGGTGAACTGGGCGCCTCTGTCGGAGGTAATGTGGGCCGGTACCCCGAAGCGTGCTACCCAGGTTGCAATCAGTGCTCGGGCGCAGGAATCGGCAGATGTGTCGGTGAGCGGGACCGCCTCTGGCCACCTCGTGAACCTGCCTACCATAGTTAGGAGGTACTGCGCTCCTCGAGACATTGGTAGGGGGCCCACGACATCCACATGAATGTGGTCAAACCTCCGGTGGGTGGGTTCGAACTGCTGCGGCGGGGCTTTAGTGTGCCGCTGCACCTTGGCTGTTTGACACTGCGCGCACGTTCTGGCCCATTCACTGACCTGCTTGCGAAGTCTGTGCCACGCGAACTTGCTGGAGACCAGCCGGACGGTTGTCCTGATAAATGGGTGCGCCAAATCGTGTATGGAGTCGAAAACCCGCTGCCTCCAGGTTGCCGGGACGATGGGGCAAGGTTGGCCGGTAGCCACGTCGCACAGGAGGGTCCTATCACCTGGGCCTACGAGAAAGTCCTGCAGCTGCAAACCCGAGACTGCGGTCTTGTAGCTGGGCATCTCGTCGTCTGCCTGCTGCGCCTCCGCCAGTGCTGCATAGTCCACCCCCAGGGACAGGGCCTGGACAGCTGGTCTGGAGAGCGCGTCCGCCACGACGTTGTCCTTTCCCGAGACATGCTGGATGTCCATCGTGTACTCGGAGATGTAGGACAGATGTCGCTGCAGGTGAGCCGACCAGGGACACCTTCGTGAACGCGAAGGTCAAAGGTTTGTGGTCCGTGAACACAGTGAACGGCCTGCCTTCTAAGAAGTACCTGAATTGCCAGATTGCCAGATACAGTGCCAACAGCTCCCGGTCGAAAGCACTGTACTTGAGTTCGGGTGGTCGTAGGTGCTTGCTGAAGAATGCCAGGCGTTGCCAACGCCCCTCGATGAGCTGCTCCAGCACCCCACCGACTGCTGTGTCGGATGCGTCTACTGTGAGGGCGGTAGGGACGTTTGTTCTGGGGTGCACCAGCATCGCGGCATCTGCCAAGGCTTCCTTGGCTTTAACGAAAGCAGCCGCGGCTTCCTCGTCCCAGGTAATGTCCTTGCCTTTACCCAACATCAGGGTGTACAAAAGGCACATGATACGGGCTGCCGAGGGGAGGAAACGGTGGTAGAAGTTCACCATACCAACGAACTCCTGCAGGCCTTTGACCGTGTTGGGCCGGGCAAAGTGGTGGATCGCGTCTACCTTGGCGGGCAGAGGTGTTGCCCCGTCTTTGGTAATCCTGTGGCCCAGGAAGTCGATGGTATCGAGACCGAACTGGCAATTGGTCGGGTTGATCGTGAGGCCGAAATCACTCAGGCTGGTAGAGCTGGCGGAGGTGGGACAGATGCTCCTGACGACAACTGCCGGCTATAAGGATGTCGTCCAAATAGATGAACGCAAAGTCCAGGTCACGTCCCACCGTGTCCATTAGCTGCTGGAACGTCTGTGCGGCATTCTTCAGGCTGAACGGCATTCGGAGGAACTCGAACAGGACGAACGGGGTGAATAGTGCTGTTTTGGGGATGTCTTCAGGGTGCACTGGGATTTGATGGTATCCCCGGACGAGGTCTACTTTGGAAAATATTCTTGCCCCGTGCAGGTTCGCTGCAAAGTCCTGTATGTGTGGCACGGGGTAGCAGTCTGGAGAGGTAGCCTTGTTCAGTCTGCGGTAGTCGCCGCATGGTCTCCAACCCCTGGCTGCTTTGGGCACCATGTACAGGGGCAAGGCCCATGGGCTGTCGGACCTCTGTACGATCCCCAATTCCTCCATCCTCTTGAACTCCTCCTTCACCAGGCAGAGCTTTTCCGGGGTGCGCCTTCGTGCGCGGGCGTGGAGGGGTGGTCCTGGGCCAGGATGTGGTGCTGTACCCGGTGTCTGGGCATGCCTGCCTTGAACTGCGGTGCCAGGATTGATGGGAAGTCCGCCAGGATTCTGGTGAATTTGTTGTCCGACAGCGTGATGGAGTCCAGGTGTGGGGCCGGCAACTTGGCTTCACCCAGGGAGAATGCCTGGAAAGTCTCGGCATGTATCAGTCTTTTCCCTTGCAAGTCGACCAGCAGGCTGTGAGTTCGCAAGAAGTCTGCCCCCAGGAGTGGTTGGGCCACCGCGGCCAGTGTGAAGTCCCAAGTGAACCGGCTGGCGCCGAACTGCAGCTGCACTGTGCGGGTGCCGTAGGTCCGTATCGTGCTGCCGTTTGCGGCCCTCAGGGTGGGTCCTGGCTTCCTGTTGTGGGTGTCGTACCCCGTCGGGGGCAAAACGCTGATCTCCGCTCCGGTGTCGACCAAGAAGCGGCGTCCCGACCGTTTGTCCCAGACGTACAAGAGGCTGTCCTGGTGGCCTGCCCCCATAGTCATTAGCGGCAGCTGGCCCTAGCCCTTGCAGGGCGGGCGACAACGGCGGGCTTTTGTGCCCCACTGCTGGTGGTAGAAACACCACTGTTCACTGGTCTCCTCACTCCTGCCTGTGTTGTGTGCACCCCCCTGCCGGGCCTGGTCTGGTCTGGTGCGTGGCCTGGTAATCTGACAGACGGACGCCACGCTCTCCCTCTTGGCTTTCCACAGCACGTCTGCCCGGGCCGCCACCTTCCGGGGGTCGCTGAAATCTGCATCAGCCAGCAGCAGGTGTATGTCCTCGGGCAGTTGCTCCAGGAACGCTTGCTCGAACATGAGGCAGGGCTTATGTCCGTCAGCCAGGGACAGCATCTCGTTCATCAATGCTGACGGCAGTCTGTCTCCCAAACTGTCCAGGTGAAGCAGGCGGGCACCTCGCTCACGTCGTGAGATGCCAAAGGTCCCAATGAGCAGCGCTTTGAATGCTTCATATTTGCCTTTTTCTGGGGGCAACTGTATGAAATCCGCAACCTGGGCGGCCGTCTGCTGGTCAAGGGCGCTCACCACGTGATAGTAACGCCTGGAATCAGAAGAGATCTGCCGAATCTGGAACTGGGCTTCTGCTTGGCTAAACCACACGCGTGGTCGCAGCGTCCAGAAAGTCGGCAGTTTTAGCGAAACTGCGTGAACAGATGAAGAGTGGGTCATCTTTGGTCCAAGTCCCGTTTGGACCGTCGGGGTCACCAAGGTAGCGATGTGCTAGACACAGCGCTGAAATAACGACACGCAGTCGGTAAGTCGTTTTGAGACTAGTTTATTCAAACTTCGCGGTGCTGGCATTTAAATCCCTAGCGCCTGCCCTCTCCGGGCGGAAATGACATCAGAGGTGCATTACCAAAGTCTCCCCCTGCGCGCTAGCTATTTGTGAGCCGGTTCGCCTGCGTAGAAAGTGGGTCGCCACATAATCATCTATTTTCGATGAGTCCTTTTTAGCATTTGTCAATTACGACAACAGGTTCCGTCAAAACCTGGCTACTGTGCTCTACCCCTTTAACACATTACTGCAGATCGGGAAGAAATGGCCATGGACAATGTAGTATGAGCAGGCTTTCCAAAAGACAAAGGCAATGGTGACATCGGGCACTATACTCACACATTATGATCCACATTGTCTAGTGAAGCTTGCCTGTGATACCTTGCTTATGGTGTAGGTGCAGTCATGTCACGTGTTATGGGTGATGGAAGTGAACGCCCCATGACCTTCGCATCACATTTCCTTACCCATGCAGAGAAATATTATGTACAATGCGTATCAAAAGTATTCACACCCCGTCCCTGGAAGTTTCGTGTTATATTGTTTTACAACATTGAATCATGGTGGATTTAACTTGGCTTTTTTGGCACTGATCAACAGAAAAACACTTCCAGTGCCAAATTGAAAACAGATCTCTACAGAGTGATCTACATTAATTACAAATATAAAACAGAAAATAATTGATTGCATAAGTATTCACCCCCTTCAACTCAGTATTTAGTAGATACATCGGCAACAATTACAGCCTTAAGTCTGTGTTTCTATCAGCTTTGCACATCTAGACACTGCAATTTTTCCCCAATCTTCTTTACAAAACTGCTTAAGCTCTATCAGATTGCATGGAGATCATGAGTGAAAAGCCCTTTTGAAGTCTAACCACAAACTGATATCTGGACTCTTGACTTGGCCACTGCAGGACATTAACTTTGTTGTCTTAAGTCATTCCTATGTAACTTTGGCTTTATGCTTGGGGTAATTTTCTTGCTGGAAAACAAATCTTCTCCAAAGTTACAGTTCTCTTGTAGACTGCATCAGGTTTTCCTCCAACTTCACAAGCTTCCCAGGGCCTGTTGCACGAAGCATCCCCAGAGGATGATGCAGCCACCACCATGCTTCACCGTAGGAATGGCATGCTTTTGACCTGTGGTGTTTGGCGTACAGCAAACATAGTGTTTTGTCTGATGGCCTAAAAGCTCAATTTTGCTTTCATCAGACTATAGAACCTTCTTCCTGCTGAATTCAGAGTCTCCCACATGCCTTCTGGCAAACTCTAGCTGAGATTTCATGTGAGGTTTTTTCAACAGTGGTTTTCTCTTTGCCACTCTCTCATAAAGCTGTGACTGGTGAAGCACACAGGCAACAGTTGTATGCAGTCTCTCCCTTCTCAGCCACTGAAGCTTGTAACTCCTCCAGAGCTGTCATAGGTCACTTGATGTCATCCCTGACTAGTCTCCTTCTTGCACAGATTGCTCAGTTTTTGAGGATGGCCTGGCCGAGGCAGATTTACAGCTGTGCCATATTCTTTGCATTTCTTGATGACTGACTTTAATTGTACTCCACGGGATATTCAGTGATTCGGAAATTGTCTTTTATCCATCTCCTGACTTGTGCTTTTCCATAACCTTTTTGTGAAGTTGCTTGGACTGATCTTTTGTCTTTATGGTGTAGTTTTTGCCAGGATACCGGCTCACCAGCAGCTGAACCTTCCAGATACAGGTGTATTTTTACTATATATAATCAATGGAAACACCTTGACAACACACAGGTCTTCAAAAACAAATCTCCATTTAACTAATTATGTGACTTCAATAACCAACTGGCTGCATCAGTGATGATTTGGTGTGCCATATTAAAAAGGGAGGGTGAATTCTTATAGGGGCTGTATGGTGAGATGTATGTACTTCCCCAGCCCTTGACCTTTCCCACCCACCTCACTAGTCCCTCCCCCCCATCAACCTTTTAATTCAGGCATCTCTCCCTCTCTGTGCTGAAGAAGGGTCTTGGCCCAAAACGTCGACTGTTTACTCTTTTCCATAGATGCTACCTGACCTGCAGAGTTCCTCCAGCATTTTGTGTGTGTTGCTTTGATAATAAATTTACTTTGAACTTTGGTGGTACACAAAGCCACAGATTTCAACTTAAAACTTGCTTTATTTTTGATTTGGACCTTGGCAGCAACTATCTTCAGAATGCAATCTAAATATGAAATTATCTGTTGAAGATTTTTTGGTGAACATTTAGCCTATAGTTACAATAAGACACAATCCTGATTACTTGACATTATCATAGCATTGGAAAGAGAAGCTATAAAACAATTCACCAATTTTTGACAATTCTATTACTGCATAAATCCAGTGTTGCACAAATCCTAACAGCTTGCACTGCATATCCTAGATGCAAGAATTTCATTAGAAATTACTTGAGACATCAATACCTGGCTGAAGATTATTCATGCCACCAAGCTATTCCATGGATTGAATCTAATCAAGGGTTATTTAAGGTAAAAATAACAAGATCAGTCTTAAATTAGTGTAAATTCCATAACCCTACAACTGCTGCAAAATCAAGAATTGTTCAAAACCTTAAAGACTAACCAAAAATATCAATTTCAACATCTAGCTAAACAACAGCTGAACCAAATCTTTGACCCCTCCAGATTATATGCAGACATGGTAACTACACCATGCAGCTTATGTTTCAGAATACACATTAATGTTCAAACCCCAAAATATAACAACTCTATTATTTGACTTAAAAGAAAATATATTCTTTAAAACAACCTAAAGATATGCCACACAAAATTATTTAAAAATATAACAAATGGAAATGCACATGCTCTTTCTTTTAAAAAGAAAGCAAACATAATTTAGGAAACTAAATTATGGAAATCCTTTACAATAAATTTACACGTACAGGACTGGTACAGTTACTGGAAGCAATTTCATGTAAAATGTAGCAGGCTGATTTTAAAAAAATAGCAAAGTTCTTTGAAACAATTGCACACTTACATTGTATAATTGCTTGTCAGTCTGAAGTGAGTAAAACTGCAAATGCCCTGGTTTTCCATTTAGAACCAAAGCTTTGCTCCTTGGATCAATCATCAAACCAGTCATAACTTCCTGACCTAGGGGGGAAGATAGACAAAAATCAGCAAGATCATACTAATGAGATTACAGTGAAATCAAATCATCCAATTAAATGTCAACATACCTTTAACCAAACCCTGAATTATAGCAGAGAGCCACAGATTGCTTCTTATAATAACTATTCCTGAAAGAAAAATCGTGTTGCATTAAAATATAGTTACAAAACATGCAGAAAATGGGCAGACAGTTGTGTTAGAAATTATACAGGAAGGCTAGAAATCATATAAAGAAACAAGGGTGCCAATTAAACCTGAAGCACTGTTATATAAATGCACATAGAGAAGTTAACAAGTCACAAGGGAACGTAAACTGAGAACAGACCCAGAATGCAAGTGGAGATTGGTGTGGGGGTGGAGGTGGTCATTTGGTGAAACTGAATCCTTAAAATTCTTTGGGATGAGGTGTTCGGGAAGGAGATGAAGACCCATACTCAATGATTTAGGAAGAGCCTCTTGCCCTCTGCCATCAGTCTTCTGAACAGTTCAGGGAACCCAAGAACACTACCTTGTTATTTCTTTTGGTTTTGCCTATTTATTCGGTAATTTACAGGAATTGTTCATGTCTTTGTATTTTACAGCTGCCGCGAAGCAAACCACACCATGTAAGTCAGCAATAATAAACAAGATTGTGATTCTGAAAAGGACAAGAAGGGATCTACAGCAACCTTTCACTCGTGAAAGCTTTGGACTAGGTTGCTATCCTAATATGCAAATAGGATAGAGAACAGGATGAAATAGGTCGGGGGGGGGGGGGGGGGGGGAGTGACCTACTGAATATGAAAATAGAGAAGCAGACAAATAGTACAAAATTAGATTGATGACCAAGTCAGAAAAAGGACTATGTAAAGAGAAACAACAGGAGAAAAACATTAAAGGAAGAAATCCACATACCCATTTTGATCGCTGTTATAGATAAAGGTGGAGAACCCGATGGAATAGGCAGTGAAAATTTATTAATTAGTTCAAAATTTATGGGGTAGGTTTCAAAATGGTATGGATTCAAAAGTGTCATAGGCCTGAAATGTTCTTAGAATCCCTTCTCCAAATACAGTCACCTATTACAACAGTTTCCTTTTGCAGCTCTGAATATCTGCAGCATCACTTTAAATTTTGAAGAAAAATAGAGCAATCATTGATCACAGTAATATGTGCTATTTGAAAATTGTGTTTAACTAAATTGTATCACAGGACCCACGACAGTGCTAAATAAATTAAACAATTATTGGGGTTGGGAGTACAACATTGTCATTACTGTGGTGAAAATTTTACTTTGAGTAGGAAAAACTGCGATAGAATGCAAGCTCATGACACTTTGCTTAGAGAAATTAGAAAGCAATTGTTCACCAATTAGTGAGCATATATAATTGATTAAATGTATTACTTATACATATATGAATGACGTACAAGTAAGCAGTATGAGTGTAAAACAGAAGGTAGATAGCCTTGTGACAGTTCCAGAACATTAACTGTTTCTCACCCCACCAATGGTGCCTACCCTGTTGAGTACTTTCAGGAATTAGTTATTTCAGAACTTTGTCTGAAAAGTACCTTCCCAAAAGGAAACAGTGGTAAAAACAGAAAATAGCATGTTAAAAAATGGGCTTGTTTTACAACCCTGTTCAAAATAGTATTAATTAAATGGAGTATTATGCTTTTCCCAGAGAATGGTGAATCTGTGGAATTCTCTGCCCAATGAAACAGTGGAGGCTAACTCAGTAAATACATTTAAGACAAGGCTGGATAGACTTTTGCATAGATGGGGAATTAAGGGTTTTAGGGAAAAGGCAGGTAAGGTGGAGATGAGTACATGGCCAGATCAGCCATGATCTTATTGACCAATGGAGCAGGCTCGACAAGCCAGATGACCTCCTTCTGCTCCTATTTCTTATGTTCAGTTTACAATTAAAAAATATTTCAATATCTCAGAGTAAAAAAAATCAGTTATATATTAAAAGCACAAAAATAAGATTTAGCAGTAAAATATAAACAGAGTAACAGATAAACCTTAACCCAAATGAATAAATACAAAATTTCATAAATCAAATGACTATTTTATAATCTAGTAAGCTGCAGAATTTTAAAAACTTGTTGATCAATGCCAGAAATAATGGAAAAAGCTTAATATAAACTTCAATTTTACTTTAACACAAATAGTCCTGAGAAATAATCTGTTCTTACTATTATCACCATGGGATGTGGAATGGAAGGAACCATCGGGAGAGGTTGCAATATGCTCAATGGCGTCACCAAGACGAGGTAGGAAGTCTTTCTTCGATTCTGAACCAAACCACCACCGAACTAAAACAGCCTCTATTCCGCCACTCAGCAAAATGGTACCTACAAAACATAAATGCAACAAGAAAAACGATCGTTCAAGAACAACTTTTTCAAGCCTTTTACAAGCAACCATCATGTAAAGATTACATGGCTACAAAACATCCCAGCAAACTAAAAACTAGGAAAAGAAAAATTCCAAGTCACATCTCGCATTGCTTGTAGCTTCCCCTTGTACTCTGCCTCTCAAAACTACATAGAGTAATTAGGTTGGCTCGTAAGAGTGTCATTGGGCCACAACAGACTTTCCCAAGGTCAATGGAAACATCAGCTTTATCTTTTGGTTTGCAGGTCAGCTCATTTCTGACTTTTGTACCTGTTTGCTAAAATAAAGAGCTTGGAGATCATCTGTAGGTCAGATGACAAAGCATCTGACCTCCTGCCCTGCCACTGGATTCACTGCTGGTGTACAAACCTGAGGGACTAGGTGCATTGTGATGCAATACTATAGTTTTTCACAAGCCTTATGTAACTTGTGTGGTATGACTCCACTCATTTGAATGAAATCAATGACCGATTCAAATTGCAGCCCAGAGGATAGGTTCAGTTTTGTTTTGTGTTTTTACTTTATAACAGTTTCCAGTATTAAGTACATTGCTTTCCAAACTTTTTAAAAAAGCTCTTATTGCTTAAATCTATTTGAATTAGTTTTAAGTATATCTGATTACAAGCAGTGAGTGATTGGACTGCCAGTTGTTCCAGGCCAGGAGCTGCTCAAACTGCTTTGGTGTTTAGCTGTGGCACCCAGGCCTCCAGATCAAATAATCCTGCATGGTTTTCCAAGATGAGCACACCTGCTGGAAAAATATGAGGTAATGCGGATGCAAGTATGGAGCACAGTGGCAATTACTTAGTGAAGTCATTCCTGAAAAAGGAAATCAGTAACAATACCCAACAACAGCGCAGCTGTCACTCATGATTTGGAATGTGAACATAGAACACACTTCTTGTTACTGTGGTGCGCCACAGTACCACTGAGGTTGGTGCGATGCTATTACTGCTTAGGGAGTTCAGAGTTCAATTCACTGACTGGAAGAGGTTTATACCATCTCCCAGTGACTGCATGTGTTTCCTCCGGATGCTCTCGTTTCCACTCACAGTCCAAAGACGTACTGGTTAGTAGGTTAATTGGTCACTGTGATGCGGTGGGTTGCCAGGTGGCACACCTCGTGAGGCTGCAAGGGCCCGTTCTGCGCTGTATCTCTTAAATAAATTAAACAACACCACCTTAGAACAGGCCCTTCAACTCACAATTTTGTGCAGAACTAATGAAACTAGTAATCAAATGGTCAACTAAACAAATCCCTTCTGCCTACACTTCTTGTACATTCCCTTGCCTATCTAAGAGCTTCCTGAACACATCTATATACTCACTTCTGTTACCACCACAGGCTGCGCATTCAAGACACCCAACACTAGGTGTAAAGAAAAACTTGTTCCACATATCTCCTTCAAGCTTACCCCCCCCCCCCTCACCTTAAATGCATGCCATATAGTAGTAGACATTTCAACCCTGGGAAAAAGATACTGTCTGACTACTCTCTCTATGCCTCTTATAACCTTACACACTTAGATGAGATCTCCTCTCAGCCTCTCCTGATTGCACATGCTCTCTGATCCTGACAAACCTCTTCTGCAGCCTCTATGTCCTCCCTGTAAAGGAGCAAACAGAAATGAATGCAGCCTAACTAGTTTTATAAAGCGGCAACATAACGCTCTGACTCTTGAACTCAATTCCTTGTCAAATAAATGCAAAGCATTCCATAAGCCTTTTTTTTTAAACCACCTCATCAACCTGTGTAGCCACTTTAAGGCAGCTATGGACTTGGATTCCAAGATACCTCTGCACAACAAAACTATTAAGGGTTTTGCCAATAACATTGTACATTTACACTTGATCTCCCAAGGTGCAATACTTCATTTTGGTCAGGATAAAGTACACCTGCCATTTCTCTGGCCATATTCAATGGTTCAATTTAAAATCAGAGAATGTATACAATATACAAACTGAAATTCTTAACTGAAAGTAATTTGAAAGATTACTTTCTCCGTTTCTTTTGGAAATATTTCATGAATCCTTTGAGAAGGGTAGTTTACCTTCTTCCTTTTATGAAGCATCTATTTCCTTAATCCTTAAGAAAGATAAAGACCCTACTGAATGTTCATCATATAGACCTATTTCATTAGTAAATGTGGATGCAAAAATTCTCACTAAGGTAATGGCTAACCGCTCAGAAAATATTTTAACTGAAATCATCTCTCTGAAATTCTTACTCTTCAGAGACATCCATGAAACAGAAGAAAAACCCTAACGAATGACAGAAAACATTAGAACCCCAAAGAAAATTTGCAACTGATCTACTGCACATCCTGCCGTACCCTTTGCTGGTCTTCAACACCACCAATTTTTGTAAATTTACTAACCCACCATGCACATTTTCATCCAAGTCTCTTATATACATCACAAACATCAGAGGTCTCAGTGCAGATCTGTATGGAACACCACTTATCACAGAACTCCAGAAAGAACATGCCCCCATTAACTATTAACAATAACCATGGTGTTATGACCATTCACTGTGGATCCCATGTACCTTAAACTTCTGGATTAGTCTCCCATGAGGGGCCTTGTTGAACACCTTACCAGAATCCAGGTAGACTACATCCACAGCTCTATCTTCATTTCCTCAAAAAACTCAATCATGTTAGTCAGATGTGATTCACCCTGCATACAGCCATGCTGACTGTTTCGAATTAGGCCATGGTTTTTCAAATACTCATAAATACTATCCATAAGAATCCTCTCTGGTTGCTTCCCTACCACTGAAATATGATTTTTTGATCAATAATTTCCAGTATCATCACTATTTCCCTTCTTGAATAATGGAACAACATTTGCTACTTGTCAGCCCTTGGGACCTTGCTTGTGGCCTGAGAGGACAAGACAATACTGGTCAAGGCCTGGTAATCTCACCTTTATTCCTAAGAAAAAGCACAGAAAACTTGGCTAACACAAGGAAATCTGTGGATGCTGGAAATTCAAACAACACACACAAAATGCTGGTGAAACACGGCAGGCCAGGCAGTATCTATAAGGAGAAGCACTATCAACGTTTCGGGCCTAAGGGTCTCAGCCCGAAACGTCGACTGTGCTTGTCCTTATAGATGCTGCCTGGCCTGCTGTGTTCCACCAGCATTTTGTGTCTGTTGTTTGAAAACTTGGCTAATTTTCCGCTGCATTTCTGAGGGAAAAGGTGGCACAGTGGTGCAGCCCATACAACTTAGACAGAGTTTGTTCAAACAGATATTAGGAAATAGCTAGATATTAAGGAAATCATGAGATATGGCGATAGTGAAAAAACATTGCTAGATGACCACCTATGATCCTATTGAATGACAACAGGTTCAAAGCAGAAGACCTGGTCGTGTTTCTATTTTGTTTTTGTTTACTTGTACTTTGTATTTGTTCTAAAATAAACTTCCTAAACTTGCTTTAAATAGTAATAACCATATAACAATCACAGCACGGAAACAGACCATTCCGGCCCTCCTAGTCCGTGCCGAAAACCCGATAAGGTGCATTAAAACCCGTTGACTAACTCCCAGAGATTTAGGTTAGAAATCAAATTGCTTGTTTCCTACCTTCTGTCGAGAAGATCAAGTCGTTGACGGCCTCATGGTGCCAATGCAGTGAAGAGTATGTATACTCCTTTTTGTCATTAAATTTCCACCTGTGAATTATAAATCAAGTCAAACAATTTGCAGAAGTTAAAGAAAAGAAACAAATTTTCTCTCATTTAACATAATAAAAAAATGTTGAAGCTGGAATAGCTGTTTGTAGTGTGTACCTCAAAGTTACATGATTGCTTACATGACAGGTATTTAATTAATGTTTCATAATAGAACATGTCCAGACATTTTTTGATTCATGGCACTAGCACTGTGGCTCATTTGCTAATACGCTGTGCTGTTCTGAAGATTATAATGTCCTAATTTTATTTATTTTTATATATTATTTATACAACACCACAGGTTAAATTTATAGTCTGAATTGAATTATGCTTTCTTAATTAAGGTTCTGGATAAATATGTAAAATACTTTCTTTCTGTTCACTTCATTTTTAAGTATATGAAAAGCTTTTACTTCTAGTTTTGTATAGTGTATGTATCATTTTGTTATTTGCATTTTAGTCTCCTAGAACTAGTTATTAATTGAAAATGCTGGACCAACAGTTTATTAAATTGACTACATATCATGTGTAAAATATTGTCTGAGAGAGTATTATACACTATGATTTTCTCAACAAATGATGCCTTTTGCAACCATGCACTCTATATTACAGCATTTACAACTGAGGAGACTGTGGTTTTGAGTGTTTTATCAGATTTACAGGCTGTAAAACTAAATGGCAGGGCCGGAAGAGTGAATAATGAATTCCAATGGCCATATTATAGCCAGAACTATTTCTTTAGGCTATTGTCAAATTAACGAGTTCAATCACACTCATTACAACTTTATTTACAGGATTCAATTGAAATCCAATTGACCTGTGTCAATTGTTTAGTTTATGTAACTTCATAAGCTCTTGACTAGTTATTGCTATTTGCCGATAAAATTAAAGTTAAAACCAAGAACCCAAGAGTCACAAGTAATAAGTTTTATTATATTGCTTGCATTTTGTTAATGCACATTTGGAGATAGAATAGAGAATTCCTCTATGAGCAATACATAACAAAATCGGAAATAGTTATTCCAATATTAGTATGTAAGAAGAAATGACTTAACAAATAGCAGGAAAAAAAACCCAAATCTGATTGCATGCTGGCAGCCAAAGATCGATGAATTTAATCTAAGTAATAAAAATACCATACCAGAGACGGATTTTGCCATCTTGGTGACCTGTTGCTATGCAGTCTTCCTTTGGATGACAGGCTATACAGGTGAAGGCATTAGTACTTCTTTTGCAATATTTGGCACTCAAAGGAAACCTCAAACCAAAGCAGAATTATTATTGTTTCAATTGTAAACCAGGTTTTCCAGACTTGTTTCACATTATAAAAGTAATATACTTGAACATCTATGTATAAATCAAAGATTACCTTAAGTGCTTTTTCTTCTTGAAGAAAAACACTTGGAGCTCAAGTTTTTTAACTGAAGCAACATATGCACCCTGATGGAAAAATGAAGACAAAATGTTTTGAATAAAGGAACCTCGGCTCTGGGCCTCACTGATCAAACAACCACTTACTGCTCATCCCCAACTGGCTTCGAGAAGGCGGTGGCAAGTTGCCTTCTTGAATCTCTGAAGTATTTCTGGTGAAGGTATCCCCACTGTCATTGGATAGGGAGTTCAGGAAATTCAGGATTTAGACCATTTGATTTTGACAAAACAGCAAAACATCTCCAGGTCAAGGAGTAGCTTGGAGAACAGATAGTGGTGTTCCCTGGTTACGACATTGGGAGATGCATGTCTCAGTAGCCTAGGCAAGAGCCACGTTGTTGTTTTCTAGATGGTACATGCTGCAGCCATTGCACTTCAGTGGTGAGGGAATTTAATATTTAAGATGTCTAATCAAAAGAATTGCTTCATTCTGGAGAAAGTGATTTTTTTGGGTTGTCACAGTGATACAACACAGAGAAATGAAGAGCATTCATCACACTCCTGATTTGTGCTACATAGACAAGTCAGTCAACATATGTTACCAAGCATCTAACTTGTTCTTTTGGCCATAATATTTAAGCAGTTGTTTGCTCCAGATGAGCTTTTGCTTAATAATTACCCACAGGATATTGACAGTAATTAGACTCTCCCTTCTTGGAAAATATTGCCTTAGATCTTTGTGGCATAACTGATACCTGCCACTTTACAGACCTTTTGTCAATATGAACTAGGTTATTCTGCTGCAGCTATGGACTGCATCATTTGCTAAGGAATTGTGAACAAAAGAACAATGGGCATCAGTAAATATTTATATTCAGACCAGCTGAAATAAAATTCAACTGAATAAAATTTGTTTAGAAATGTAATTTCTACATCATTGTAGCTACCTCATTAAGTACCCAAATCTTTGTCAGAGATACACGAATAACCAATACTTGCTTTTCTATACCCGCATCATTTCACTCTTAGTAAACAGTCCAACACCAAACAAATGTCCTTGTAATTCACGCATATATCACCCATATAAATAGAAAAAAAATTATTTTTGCTGTCAACTTGTTTAAGAAATTCCCCAATGGAAAGAAGCAGCAACCTGAATTATAATTTTCCACCTCCCACAAATAAAAATCAGATTACTTTACAATGAAATGTAAATATCACTATATCCAGATTAACATCTTGATTGATGCAAAGTACAAATTGCTTTCAATATTGGTAACTTTGATATACTATTTTGACAATTAATTTAAATTACATAAACAATCACATTTTCAAGCTGGAAAATCAAAGAGTTATACCTCTCTTCCAAAAGCAGTTAATTTTGGTGACTCACATACATCTTCCAAAATGACAGAAAATTCTTTTGCATCAACTTCTTGGGAAGTTGACTTAGGCAGATTGATGGACACCAACTGAAACACTACACAATACAGATTACAAATCAATCATTAAGTATGCCACAGAAAGTATCAATGATCAGATGCATTTCAGAGGGATCTGAATATTTACATAAACAGCTTTTAAATCTTAAAAAAAACTTGTAAACACCTAAAATTAACAATAATTCCAAAATACCTTCATTCCCATTTTCAATTAATGGTCTGAGAAGCTAAATGCAAGTATAACCAGCTCAGCTCAGAATTCCTGCACTCTGACCTCAGACTCACTGCTTGAGTCCACCAGTAGATATCCCAATTTAAGATCATTCCTTAACATTAGCAAAAGTAAACTCAGATTATGCTGTTCACTGACCTTTAGCACTTGGAATAATAGCAAAGATTGTGTTTGGACCAACAGCAGGTGTGTATAAAGCAAGTAGTTTAACATTCACTGTAAATGTCTGGATGGAAGAAAAAAAAGTAAGTATGCATGTCTTTAAATAAAATTGATTCTTCATTCTATGATTCATAACATTGCACCACTTACTCTTATTAAGATTCCATCAGTGAAGTCCCAAAGTTTGATGGTGCCATCCAATGATGCAGAGTATAGCTGTCAACAAATAAATAATAGCTACAAATTTAAGACAATCTTTACAAAATACTTATGCTTACTTAAACTTTTGATACAAGTGTGACAGTCATTATTTAAGATCTCATCAATATCTGGAAAAAGGGCCTACAAGATCATCTTTCAGGAGGGAATTCTACTTGGTGTATGAATGTGGAAGGCATTTTCCTTTCTACTAAAAAGAAAAAAGACAATAACACCAAGATTCATCTTGACTAAAGATATAAAGTCACGTTTTGAAACATAGAAACATAAAAAAATCTACAGCACAATACAGGCCCTTTGGCCCACAAAGCTGTGCCAAACATGTCCTTACCTGAGAAATTACCTAGGGTAACCCATAGACATCTATTTTTCTGAGATCCATATACCTGTCCAGGAGTTTCTTAAAAGACCCTATCGTATTTGCCTCCACCACTGTCGCTGACAGCCCATTTCATTCACTCTCCAATCTCTGCGTAAAAAAACTTACACTTGATATCTTCTCTGTACCAAACTATGCCCTCTTGTGCTAGCCATTTCAGCCCTGGGAAAAAGCCTCTGACTATCCACACAATCAATGCCTCTCATTATCTTATATAACTCTATCAAGTCACCTCTCATCCTCCGTCGCTCCAAGGAGAAAAGGCTGAGTTCACTCAACCTATTCTCATAAGGCATGCTCCCCAATCCAGGCAACATCCCTGTAAATCTCCTCTGCACTCTATGGTTTACACATCCTTCCTATAGTGAGGCGACCAGAACTGAGCACAGTACTCCAAGTGGGGTCTGACCAGGGTCCTATATAGCTGCAGCATTACCTCTTGGCTCTTGAACTCAATCCCACGATTGATGAAGGCCAATACACGATATGCCTTCTTAACCACAGAATCAACCTGCACAGCAGCCTTGAGTGTCCTATGGACTCTGACCCCAAGATCCCTCTGATCCTCCACACTGCCAAGAGTCTTACCATTAATACTATATTCTGCCATCATATTTGACCTACCAAAATGAACCAACTCACACTTATCTGGGTTGAACTCCATCTGTCACTTCTCAGCCCAGATTTGCATCCTATCAATGTCTCGCTGTAACCTCTGACAACCCTCCACACTATCCACAACACTTCCAACCTTTGTGTCATAAGCAAATTTACTAACCCATCCCTCCGCTTCTTCATCCAGGTCATTTATAAAAATCACGAAGAGTAAGAGTCCCAGAACAGATCCCTGAGGCACACCACTGTTGGACTGACCTCCATGCAGAATATGAACCGTCTACAACCACTCTTTGCCTTCTGTGGGCAAGCCAGTTCTGGATCCACAAAGCAATTTATCCTTGGATCCCATGCCTCCTTACTTTCTCAATAAGCCTTGCATGGGGTACCATATCAAATGCCTTGCTGAAATCCATATATACTACATCTACTGCTCTACCTTCATCAATGTGTTTAGTCAGATCCTCAAAAAATTCAATCAGGTTCGTAAGGTATGACCTGCCTTTCATAAAGCCATATTGACTATTCCTAATCATACTTTACGTCTTTCAAATGTTCATAACTCCCGTCACTCAGGACCTTCTCCATCGACTTACCAACCACTGAACTAAGACTCACTGGTCTATAATTTCCTGGGCTATCTCTACTCCCTTTCTTGAATAATGGGATGTCAGCAACTCTCCAATCCTCCGGAACCTCTCCCGTCCCCATTGATGATGCAAAACTCATCGCCAGAGGCTCAGCAATCTCCTCCCTTGCCTCCCACAGTAGCTTAGGGTACATCTCATACGGTCCTGTGACTTATCCAACTTGATGCTTTCCAGAAGCTCCTGCACATCCTTTCTTTCTACCAATATGAAGCAAAAGATCTAAATTCTGCACCAGAGGACATAGCTCTCTGTTAGAGAAACTATCCAGTTCTACCAACTGGTCCTTTCACCAAAGGCTCGCAGTCTTGTCTAATTCCTCTTGAAGGGCACAAGGGAACATAGATAGATAGATAGATAGATACTTTATTCATCCCCATGGGGAAATTCAACTTTTTTTCCAATGTCCCATACACTTGTTGTAGCAAAACTAATAACATACAATACTTAACTCAGTAAAAAATATGATATGCATCTAAATCACTATCTCAAAAAGCATTAATAATAGCTTTTAAAAAGTTCTTAAGTCCTGGCGGTTGAATTGTAAAGCCTAATGGCATTGGGGAGTATTGACCTCTTCATCCTGTCTGAGGAGCATTGCATCGACAGTAACCTGTCGCTGAAACTGCTTCTCTGTCTCTGGATGGTGCTATGTAGAGGATGTTCAGAGTTTTCCATAATTGACCGTAGCCTACTCAGCGCCCTTTGCTCAGCTACCGATGTTAAACTCTCCAGTACTTTGCCCACGACAGAGCCCGCCTTCCTTACCAGCTTATTAAGACGTGAGGCGTCCCTCTTCTTAATGCTTCCTCCCCAACACGCCACCACAAAGAAGAGGGCACTCTCCACAAATGACCTATAGAACATCTTCAGCATCTCACTAGACATTGAATGACGCCAACCTTCTAAGGAAGTACAGTCGACTCTGTGCCTTCCTGCACAAGGCATCTGTGTTGGCAGTCCAGTCTAGCTTCTCGTCTAACTGTACTCCCAGATACTTGTAGGTCTTAACCTGCTCCACACATTCTCCATTAATGATCACTGGCTCCATATGAGGCCTAGATCTCCTAAAGTCCACCACCATCTCCTTGGTCTTGGTGATATTGAGACGCAGGTAGTTTGAGTTGCACCATATCACAAAGTCCTGTATCAGTTTCCTATACTCCTCCTCCTGTCCATTCCTGACACACCCCACTATGGCCGTGTCATCAGCGAACTTCTGCACATGGCAGGACTCCGAGTTATATTGGAAGTCTGATGTGTACAGGGTGAACAGGACCAGAGAGAGTACGGTTCCCTGCGGCGCTCCTGTGCTGCTGACCACCGTGTCAGACCTACAGTCTCCCAACCGCACATACTGAGGTCTATCTGTAAATGTCACCATTATATCTCCAGTTCCTACATTCTGTGTAAAATAGTTCTCTTAACTTTTCTCTAAATTCTCTTTGCTTTGTTTTTAACATTCATGTCTTCTAATCCTTAATCTTCCCATCCATATTGCGACCCTAGTCCTTCAATTCAGGAATAATTCCCATAAGCATTTCCCTGACCTTCTCTAATATTTCTGTTCACTTCCTTCCTAACATTATTCAAGTTGTGGTTTCGCTAGTGTTTTATAAAGAGTCAGCTTAACTTCTCTGCTTTTATATTATGCCTATATTGATAAAGCCCAGAAACGTGTATGCTTCATGAACTGTTTTCTCAGTCTGCCCACAACTTTCAGTGATGTGTCCATACATATGCTGCTATGCTTTATGAGGCTACAATTTTTTTTAGAAATGTATGTTCTCTCCAATGTCTTTCCACATTCTTCCACACAAAATGCATCAGCTCTGCACTAAACTTCATCTGCCTACTCCAACTAGTTTTAAGTCCTAGTTAATAATGACAATCTGTCATTATTCTCTTTGAAAACACTAGTTTCATTTGTCAAATTTTGGTTCCAATTTACAGTACTTGGGTCAGTCCTTCTTTCAAACTTATTGAAATTGGCCTTTCTCCAATTAATCTTTTGGGCTTTGGATTCTCCTTTTCTCTAGCTCAGCTAACTCTTATCTCCCCTGAATGCTCCGCTACCAAAACTTAATTATAATGTCTCCTCTCAGAATAATATGCCAGTTGTTGCCAACATGAAGAACGCGTAGGGTCTTACATCTTTAAGTTTACTTTGTCTTTAAGATCATGTCTGATCTTGTGCTCTTGACATTTCCATGTCCTTGGCTCTTTGGCTAGAGTAAGTAGCCACTTTTCGCTCTTTGAATATACGCAGTCATTCAGTGATGTTAATCTCTGGCGTTTTCTTATAACCAAATACTTGTATTTCACTTTCTGAAGAAAATCACTGAGTTTGGTTGTAAATGGTCAATCCTTTAACCTCACACTATGCCCCATTGTCATAGACTGCAGTCAGATGAAAAAGTCTCTCAGTATCTCAGTGATAGGACTGCTGAATGGATCCTGACCCGGATCTGGGCTGTACCTTCCAAATATCTGGACCTGACTTGCACTACCTTACTTTCCCTTTTCTATTTTCTAATTATGATTTATAATTTAAATTTTTATTATATTTACTTCGATTGCTACTTCAGAGAGCGCAAAGTGCAGAATCAAATATCACTGAGATGATTGTACGCTCTAGTATCAATTGTTTTGTGACAATAAGGTAAAGTATAAGTATCTAACATCTCAGAACCTTGTTTGTCTCACTGATATCATTTCACATTCTTCTAAAACTTTTGTGAATATAGGTGATCCTGAAATCTCTTCTAAGGACACCTACATTTTGAAGCATGCTGCACTGCCTGAGACACATACAAGAGAAAATCTGCAGAGGCTGGAAATCCAAGCAACACACACAAAATTCTGGAGGAACTCAGCAGGTCAGGCAGCTGCTATAGAAAAGAGTAAATAGTGAACTTTTCAGGTTGAGGCCCTTCATCAGGACTGGAGAAAAAAGATGGAGTCAGAGTAAGAAAGTGGAGGGAGGGAAGGAAGGACTACAAGGTGGTAGGCGATAGGTGGGACAGGGAGAGGGGGAGGGGAGAAGTAAAGAGCTGGGAAGTCGATCGGTGAAAGATTCTGAGAGACACATATTTTGTTCATTAGATAAAAGACCATAACTGCATCCAGTATGTCAAGTGTGACCATGCCAATCTGTGTATAATGAAAGCAGACTTTCATCATTTTGCCCCAACTCCTTGCAAACCTCATGCATTCTTAACTGCTAGCTGTAAGTGCATGTTTACTTGTTTTGTCATGAATATGTATACAAAGATCCTTATGGCCATCAACATTTACCTATCTCTTTCCATTTAAAAATATCTATGTTTCTTCCTACTGTTATGACCTCGGCCCCCTCCTTTGTGAGAATCGCAAGAGCCCTAGTCAAGGGGGGGTCAACTGACCCAAGAGGGGGAGAGACGTGCGGAAGACCACGTTCTCCCGAGAAGCAGAATAAAGACGATATTGACTATTGTCTCATGAAGACCACGTGAAAAGCCCTCGGGCAAAGTGGGCTGGTTGAGAGAGAGATCGCATCACCTGCAACCTGATTGACACCTGCGATCCCGTGAAGAAGTATAAAGGAGGGTCTGAGGGGGGGACAACCCTCAGACGCACCAAGGAGACACCAAGGAAGCACGATACCGATTCCCGTGGGAGCGGGAAACCATTTTGAAGGAAGCCACGTGCGTTAGATTCCGACTTTTGAATCTGTGGCTGGAACCATCGGAAGACCGCTTTTAACTAACAACGGGGAAGCCTGCTCCCCGGATTCCAAGGATTTGCTCTGCCAAGACGACGGGCAAGTGTTTATCCTTTCTCAACCATCTCTCTCTCCACAACGTGAAACCCCAGCGGTTCCCAAAAGGGAAAAGCCTGCAGACTTCTGAGTGACTCTTTATATTTCAATTGGATTCAGTACTACCCCCTAGACAACCTTAGAGCTTATTTCTGATTGATTATTATTACACCGGTGTTTTAGATTGAGTTTTGACGATGTATATGATCTGAATGTTTTGTATTAACCATACGTTTGTGCCCCTTTTTTAATAAAACGTTTGAAAATAGTAGCATCTGACTCAGCTGATCCCGCTATCTTTGCTGGTAAGTTACCTGGTTACGTAACACTACAAAATTATACTGCAACGCTTTTAAGACTGCAGTTTGAGGAAAACATCTTTGAGGTAAGGTGCCTAAAATTAATCTATCAGTTATTTCATCATAGAAATAATGTTCTGACAGATCAAACAATTTGGTGAGAATTTACTTCAAGAAAAACTTTTTTTGATTACATTTTGATTAACTGGATAGAACTGAAACATAACTTTCCATTTATCCATTTTCTTCATATTAATAGATATACAGATACTTTATTGACCCCAAAGGAAATTACAGTGTCACAGTAGGATTACAAGTGCACAGATATAAATACTGGAAAAGTAGAAAGAATAAAAAATAAGTTACCACAAAATGGTCTAACGGGGGTGGGGTTGGGAGGGTGTCATCACTTCCCCGGCTTTAGGTTGACTCTACTTATAGATTCCAATGGCCAAGGGTAAGACTGACCTCATATAGAGCTGTTTGGAGCAACGCAATTGTCTTAGTCTATTACTAAATGTGCTCCTCTGTTCAGCCAAGGTGGCACTTTGGCGGTGAGAAACATTGTCCAGAACTGCCAGGATTTTCCAAAGGACAATTGACACCACAGTATCATGGCACCATCATGGCATTGACAAATGCTGCCAAAGGATTTGTGAATAGCTTTTCATTTGTTCAAAGGAAGAAAATAAATTTAGTGCCCATTGAACTCTGGCCAAAGCTGGGCACCAGGTTAGGTACTGTTGAGTGAGCTCATCATTGGCTGTAGCATTTTCTGTGCTGCATTTGTGATTAGTTCATAAAGTACTACTTAGGATGCTCTGTTGTAATGACTGGTTAAAATTTCCTTACCTGCAAATGGTTTTGTGGATTAAGCTGTATGCCTGTAACCAGATTCTTATGACCTTGCAATTCACGTATACATTCCTCTGTGGTAGTGCTATATACTTTCACAAGGTCTCCTGATGCACAAAACAAATATCTGCAAAATAGGAAAAGGAATTAACTGAAAAATGCAAGTTCAATTTATTTGAGTTTTAATAAACATGGACATAAAATTGTGTATCACATTACCCAATGGTTACAATGCTAAACTTAAAAGGCAAAGGTATTTACTATACACCAATACAATGTGTCTGCTGTGTCTAATACAAAAATGGTTACAGATGCAGAACAATGTTACACAGAAAGGAAGAATTATACTTATACACAGTACTGAATTAGAAATCAGCACACATTGCTCCAAAGAGGGAGCAACACTGAAACTTTACAGAGTTTTGAAAATGCTTTCAAAAGATGCACAATACAGCAAGGGAGAAAATGTCTTCTGGGAGAAACTCCATACCAGACCCAACATCAAAACACAGTGTTTTGCAAAGAAGAAAGCAATGTATATAAGTGAAAGAACTAAAGAATGCTTAAGAGGCTGAATAGCTGAAATAGGGCGAGGAGAGAGCTTGGGAGTATTTAATGATGAGTAGGAAGGCAACAAGTTCAATGCTTAAGGAAATTAATCAATAAGCACACAAGTGAGGTACTATACAGCACAGAGTTCAGATCTGAAGCTAGGTGACAGCAATGCAAAATCACGTAATGGATCATGGGAGGATAAATAGATCAGGTTTTAAATATTAAAAATAGTGTGATGTTAATGGGATGGGGTTTGTGGGGTTTGCCCAAAGCAGGCAAGTCAGAATAGAGATAAGGAGATTGCAGATGCTGGAATCTGGAGCAACAATTTGTTGAAAAACTCCATGGGTTGGGCATTATCTGTGTCTGTGTTTGTTTTGTTTATTTGCTTGTTTGTGGGATTAAAGAAGTTTCAGGTTCTTGGGTTGAAACCTATAATCTGATACAGGAATTCAGAATCAATCATCCTGATGGTTTGGATTCAGTAAGGGAAACTTATTGGTTCCAAATTCACCTGAGGTTTAAACAAAACAGAACACTCTCTTTAATAAAGGGCCACTATAAAATCACTAGTACAGTTTATACCACAGCCAAAGCAGCTCATTTTTGAGATCATTGGTATATCTTCTTTGAAGGACAAGATAATTTTAGTGCCAAAAATAGTTTGCTCTAGGAAGGAGCTCAGCAATTGTAATGCTCTGTATTACACTTCAATTATCATTCTACATTAGTTAACTGAAACAAGTCAGAAAAATCCATTAATAAATAAAAAATACCGAACATTTTGTAATCTTTCTAGCAAATTACATCTCTACATTTATTTCAACATTTTAAGCAAGATTAGTGTATTATTTTTGTTTTGTACAATTTTAGAGTGAAAAAAAGGAGCACCGTGCAAAAGTTTGGGCACCCCAAGAGATTTTAGCTCTCAGATAACTTTTACCAAGGTCTCAGACCTTAATTAGCTTGTTAGGGCTATGGCTTGTTCACAGTCATCATTAGGAAAGGCCAGGTGATGCAAATTTCAAAGCTTTATAAATACCCGACTCCTCAAACCTCGTCCCACCAATTAGCAGTCATGGGCTCCTCTAAGCAGCTGCCTAGCACTCTAAAAATTAAAATAAATGATGCACACAAAGCAGGAGAAGGCTATAAGAAGATAGCAAAGCGTTTTCAGGTAGCTGTTTTCTCAGTTCGTAATGTAATTAAGAAATGGCAGTTAACAGGAACGGTGGAGGGCAAGTTGAGGTCTGGAAGACCAAGAAAACTTTCCAAGAGAACTGCTTGTAGACTGTAAAAGACCTTCAGGAAGATTTAGCAGACTCTGGAGTGGTGGTGCACTGTTCTACTGTGCAGCGACACCTGCACAAATATGACCTTCATGGAAGAGTCATCAGAAGAAAACCTTTCCTGTGTCCTCACCACAAAATTCAGTGTCAGAAGCTTGTAAAGGAACATCTAAACAAGCCTGATGCATTTTGGAAACAAGTCCTGTGGACCGCTGAAGTTAAAACAGAACTTTTTGCCACAATGAGCAAAGGTATACTTGGAGAAAAAGGGTGCAGAATTTCATGAAAAGAACACCTCTCCAACTGTTAAGCATGGGGCTGGATCCATCATGCTTTGGGTTTGTGCTGCAGCTAGTGGCACGGGGAACATTTCACTGGTAGAGGGAAGAATGAATTCAATTAAATACCAGCAAATTCTGGAAGCAAGCATCACACCGTCTGCAAAAAAGCTGAAGATGAAAAGAGGGTGGCTTCTACAACAGGATAATGATCCTAAACACACCTCAAAATCCACAATGGACTACCTCAAGAGCAAGCTGAAAGGTTTGCCATGACCCTCACAGTCCCCTGACCTAAACATCATCGAAAATCTGTGGATAGAACTCAAAAGAGCAGTGCATGCAAGACAGCCCAAGAATCTCACAGAACTAGAAGCCTTTTTCAAGGAAGAATGGGTGAAAATCCCCCAAACAAAAATTGAAAGACTACAGAAAGCACTTACAAGCTGTGATACTTGACAAAGGGGGTGTTATAAGTATTGACCATGCAGGATGCCCAAACTTTTGCTTTGGGCCCTTTTCCTTTTTTGTTATTTTGTAACTGTTAAAGATGGAAATTAAAAAGTAATCTTGCTTAAAATATTAAAGAAATGTGTCATTTTTAACTTTATGCCTTTTGGAAATCAGGTCATCTTTTACTCACTTAGCTATTCACAGTAACAGAAATTTTGACCGGGGTGCTCAAACTTTTGCATGCCACTGTATGAATTCAGTGATGTGCTTGACAGAGTAAATGCACAGTCTCAAATTAAAGGGTCACTTGTGTACAATTCTATTTGCTGCATTACAGGAAGGATATAGAGGCTTTGGAAAAGGTGCATAAGAGATTCACCAGGATGATGAGGTTGTCTAGATTAGAGACCATCAGACAGACTTAGATAGTTTTTTCTTAAGTTTCCTAGGCTTAAGGGTGACCTGACATAAGTATATAAAATTATAAGAGGCATAGACAAGGTGGATAGGCAGGGACTTCATTTTAGGATAGACATATCAAATAAATGTCAAAAGTAAAGGAATACACAACACCTGAAGAAACATGGGACTTGTAACTTGTAAGAAACCGAGAGAAGTACAAACACTGGTAGGTTATTTTGCCCTTGGTACAGTCTCAATCACACATGAAAATCATCAAGATCAACCTGAAAGCCACTTTCTTGCAGTAGCTCCAAATCCCACAATTTCCTTAACATCCAAAAATCTGGTGATTTTGTTTTGAATCATCACCATGAGGATCTACAGCCCTGGGAATTCCATGGATTCACCACCTGGAGCAACGAGATTGCTCATCTCAGCCCTTATTCTGAGACTGCTTCCAGATTCCAGACTCCTCAACCAGAAGCTCTCAGCATCAAGCCTGCCCAAACTCTTGAGAATTTTGCAGTTTCAATGAGATCTCCTCTCATTCTTCTAAACACTAAAGAATACAGGCCATACGTCTCCAATCTTGACTTGCAAGACAAACTAACATTGGTTACAGGGTTGAAAATTAAGTGTAACGATAAGCTGATATTTTTCAGGTTTGCATGTTCCAACGAGTGGGGTGACACTGCAATTAATATTGTACACCAGCCTTTCATCATATGTATTAAAGATTTAGCAGGCGGCGGGAAGGGGGGCCTATTTAGAAAGGGACAGAGGAGGAGGGAGTCGGAGAAGGGGAGAATGGTGGTGGGAGGGAAGGAGACATGAAATACCATATTCCCACATTTAGAGATGATGCCAAGCCAGAACAGGTCTAGTGAACTTCTGCCACATTCCCCCAATGGGAATTAAATGCCTTTTTGTTTTCAGACAAGGAAACCAAAACCAGATCTAATACTCCAGTTGAAGTCCCACTGTGGCCCTGTATATTTGCAACAAGACATATTTACTCAAGTACATATAAGAAAGAGCAAATGATGGAACCTGGAGCATCAGAACATGTAGGCTTTTGACTTGAAACAGTTTGTTGCTATCTTTACTTGTGTACCCATATTCTTTCATAATAAATGTCTGTCTGAATACTATGTCCCTTCCTAATCACTTGCTGCCCCTGTGTTGGCCTTCAATGATTTGAAGCAATGTTATTCAGGTCTCTCTGAAATACAACCCTCCACCATCTTGCATCATTTATGTTTTGTGAACCAAAGTTGGAAACTCAACATGTACGTGTGGCCTTACCCATTCCATATGTACAAACTCGTTCGATGTCTATTTACATCTTCCATCCTATTTACAACTAATTAGTTTTGTACCATCCATAGCTGTGGAAATATGACATTCTCTCCCTCGACCAAATCATTGACACAGATGTGATATCCACTAGCAGATTGTATTTATTCCCATAAGGTTAGTATGCCAGTCTTAAAAAAAATATTGGGACACTTTGCTCTTTACCAAATAACCAAAACTCAGTGCATGTCAGTAATATTATTCTAGCTGATGTGGTCACATTATTTGTTCTGATCGAAATCTTGCTCTAATGAATATGTTCGGTAAGGCTGTCCTGCTCTGCGTAAATTGGCCGGTACTTTTTCCACTACAGAAGCCACTCTGTGCAGGACACGCAGCCATCAGACCGCCCTCCCCCATTCCCCGCGTGGCTGAGGCAAGCCACTCGCCGGGGCAGATCCTGCGCCCACTCCCCTCTCCCCGATCGCCTCTGGAGCCCGCGACACCACCGCACTAGACGCTCACTTGCTGTCGATCGAAAAGACCGGCTTGCGGTAGTTGATCTTGTTGCCGCCGTAAGAAACCAGGCGCACCGGCGGCGAGACTACGGTCTCCACCATCTTCCCTGACCTCCGACCTCTGACATCACGGCGTATCGGAACCACCTGGTCTGGGCAAATGAAATGATTGGACAGGAAGGAGGGGCCGGACAGACGGGTGAGTGACACTGGATGGGCGGGACAGACGGTGAGTGACACTGGATAGGTGGACAGACGGTGAGTGACACTGGATGGGTGGACAGATGGTGAGTGACACTGGATGGGCGGGACAGACGGGTGAGTGACTGGATGGGCGGGACAGACAGTGAATGACACTGGATGGGTGGGACAGTGGATGGTGGAGATGATGGTTGAACTGGCAATAGAATTGACTTATTGTTAACACAAAGTACACTGCAGATGCTGTGGTCAAATCAACACGTACAAAAGCTGGCTGAACTCAGCAAGTTGGGCAGCATCCGTTGAAATGAGCAGTTAATGTTTTTCCAGGTCTCGGCCCGAAACGTTCACTACTCATTTCAATGGATGCTGCCCGGCCTGCTGAGTTCATCCAGCTTTTGATTTATTGTTGTCACATGTACCAGGATACAATGAAAAGCTGCTCTTGCATGCTATTCACACGGATCGATTCGTTCTTCATCATTATAGTGTGCCATGTAGTATGACGATCATGGTCTTCCGTCTGTCTTTAATAAGCTCTTCAAAACTTTTACCTGTCCATCCCTTGACATAATGTCATGTAATGAATGTCATTCATCAATTTTTTCCATCACTGCAAGACGTTCGAGCTTCTTTATCCTCTTCACATGTCCCAGAGATCCCAGCTGCCGTTAGCTGATAGATGACGTCAGTTCTCCTCTTATTCCGGTGCTTCGCAATACTTCCTCATTTGTAAATCAGTCCTTCCACGATATTTTCATCATTCTTCTCATAAACCACATTTCTGCAACTTCGAATCTTCCCTCATTTTGCTTTGATATTGTCTAATATTTTCTTGCAAGCGTTAGTGTGGAAATAACATAGCTGTGCAACAGTCTTGAGTTTCATTCTCATAGAAATTATATCCTGCTGAAACGCTCGAACATGTATTTAGCAATCCTAATCTTTCTTCCAATTTCAACATCAGCCCTATTGTCAGATGTTATTGTGATCCCTATCTAACTGAACTGTATTCCTTTCCTCTGTGACAACCACCCATTCGCTCTCTTGCAGTTGATGGTCAATCCTCTCTGCACTTTCTTTGGTGACTAAAACAAACATAGAAATCTACAGCACATTACAGGCCCTTCAGCCCACAATGTTGCGCCAACCATGTAACCTACTCTAGAAGTATCTAGTATTTCTTGAAGCTTCTCCTTAGAGGTACTGTATCACCTGCATTTGGTAGTGGTTCAAATTGTATCTACCAATTACATGCCTGGAATACTGCTAATTTTTCTTAGAATCATCTCTCTATAAAGGTTGAATAAGCCAGGCAAAAGAACACAACCCTCACAAAATGTTGGAGGAACTCAGTAGGCCAGGCAGCATCTTGGGGAAAGAGAAAGCAGTCGACGTTTTGGGCTGAGACCCTTCAGCAGAACTGGAAAAAAGAATCGAGAAATTAAAGCAAGATGTTGGGGGAGGGAAGGAAGAAGTACAGGGTAGTAGGTGATAGGTGAAACTGGGAGGGGTAAAATAAAGAGCAGGAAAGCTGAAAGGCAGAAGAGATAAAGGGCTGGAGAAGGGGGAATCTGATAGAAGAGGTAAGAAATCCATGGAAAAAAGGGGAGGGGAAAGGAACACCAGAGAGAGGTGATGGATAGGTAAGGAGGTAAGGTGAGAGAGGGAAATAGAATGGGGAATGGTGAATGGTGGGGGCAATTGCCTGAAGTTCATGTCATCAGGTTGGAGGCTATCTGATTTTCTCATCTTTGTCTCTCCCATCTTTCTTTCCACTTAATCTGGACAAAATCACTTGTCTTCATTTAAACTCATTCCTGCTCTTTATTCCTAATACCAGTTTCTGAAGATTGTGATATCTTTCCCAGCAATGTCCAAGTGTTGAAGGATTTTTATAAGATCTTCATGTCTCAGCTTATCAAAAGCATTGGTATAATCAAGGAAACATAGTATCGGTCTTTCCTCACCTCTATGGCATGCTCACAAATCATTCGAAGGATAAAGATTGCATTTCACATTTCACCATCTTCAATGAAGCCGCACTGCTTATGCACGATCTCTGGTTTCATGCTTTTTCTTGCTCTCATCCCAAAATGGTGTTTCCCTACCGGATATAAGGAATAATTAAGCATAGAATGCCCAATTCTAAGTCGTGTCACAATAATTCCTTCCCTTCTTGTTTTGCCCCCTTCTCCTATAAACCCAACAGTTTTATGTATTCTGTAAAGCTATCTCTACTTATGCCCATTATCCCACAAGTCTTGCCATAATGTCCTAACTCTATCAACCCCTTAGGCTCTGATTTGCCAAGTGCTCAGTTTTCCTCCTGCATCAGGGTTATGGATGGGTTGGTGGGTTGTTTACATGTTTAATTAGGGTTGATAGGCTGGAAGGGCCTGTTACTTCATTGTATCTCTGGATAAATAGAGAGAGAAAGAGACATGGAGGGGTGCCTGGTTTCTGTGATGTGCTGAGCAGTAGTTTCCTGCGTTTATGGGCAGAGCTGAACTTTGTGCATCCAGATAGGATGCTTTCTGTGGTGCGTCAGTAAGAATTGACGGGGCAATCCAAATTTCTTTAGCTTCCCGAGGAAGTAGAGACATCGCTGAGCATTCTTTGTTGCGCTGTCTGACCTGGATAGGGTATTGGTGCTATTCACTTCCTAGGAGTAGGAGCTCTCACCTCAGCATTGTTGATATAGACATGACCATGTGCATTACCTCCATCCCTTCTTGAAGTCAATGACCAGCTCTTGAGCTAATAAGTAAGGGAGGTGAGGCAGGTAGGATGCTGAGTAACAGAGGAGTGAACGGATCAGAGGGGGGAATAATGGGGATGAGTGAAGAACAGGGAGATGAATGACTTTTTGAGGAGTAAGTGCCTGAGGAGCAAGACACAAGAGTGAGTAATGGAGATGAGTGGGTTAGAGTGACAGGAGAGGTGGAGTAAAGCAGGCAGGACAAAATAGTGTGAGTGATAGAGGAACAGTCAGGATTGACAGTGACAGAATAGGGATAAGGCGGAAAATATGAAAAAGTAAGGGCAGGAGAGAGGAGCAAAAACATAGGAAGGGCAGGAGTGATGAGAAGAGTGGGGAGTGGGTGATAGAAGAGGTGTGGACACAGTGTGAGTGACATAGAGAGGCACAGGTCGGAGAGCATGTGTGGCAGAGAGAAGGTCTAGGGAGTAAATGTATTTTTGTTGTGGGACAGCTATACAGAAAATATAATTGCAACTGAATCTTTAAGGTTTCTGATGGTCCTTATGATATGTAGGACATTCATGAGTTCACATGAGTTCCATGTGTTTTTGAGGGGGTGGTGATTCCTGAATGAGATGTAAAGTAGGCAGGTGCTAATTGAGATAACAGGCGGATGGGTGTGTTTGAGCTGCTCTACCTTCTTTCAGTTTACAGATAATGTTCACATGTTCTATTGGCAGGACTCTGTGCCTCTACAAAAGAATCTTCTGTTTGTGTGGTCTTGGTCCAGGGTCTCCCATGAATTAGTTGATGTTGCACCCTCTCCAGAAGGCTTTGAGAAGGTGCTTTTGGACTTTGCTCTGGGCTCCTGTAGATTAACTATATTGGCCAGGATCAGGGTATAAGGCACTAGTAAGACCTCACTTGAAGTATTGTGAGTAGTTTTGGGCCCCTTTATCGAAGAAAGGATGTGCTAACATTGGAGAGGGTTTAACGAAGGTTCATGAAATGATGCTGGGATTGAAAGGCTTATCATATGAGGAGCTTTTGATGGCTCTGGGCCTCCACTCACTGGAATTCAGAAGAATGAGAGGAGATATCATTGAAACCTATCAAATGTTGAAAGGCCTTGATAGGGTGGATGTGGAAAGCGTGTTTCCAATGGTGGGGGGAGTCTAGACCAGAGGATACAGCCTCATATTAGAGGGATGTCCATCTAGAACAGGCATGAGAAGGCATTTCTTTAGCCAGGGAGTGGTGAATCTGTGGAATTTGTTGCTGCAGGTGGTTGTGGAAGTCAAGTCATTGATATATTTAGGGCAGAGGTTGATAAGTTTTGATTACTCAAGGCATGGAGGGATATGGGGAGAAGACAGGAGATTAGGGCTGGGAGGGAAATGGATCAGCCTTAATGAAATGGCGGAGCAGACTCGATGGGCCAAATGGCCTAATTCTGTTCCTATATTTTGCGGTTGTATGGTCTTCATGTTGAAATGGAGCAGGTGAAAAGTATTAACAAATTTTCAGGGACAATGAGGTTTGTGGAGAATTGTCTATAAGTGCTCTTATTGATGGGGTTGAGGGCTTTCGCTAGGTCAAAAGCATCAAGCATTATGGTTGTTGCTCCCCAGGTTGTTTTCTGGATTTGATACACGATGAAGATATTGCCCATTGCATTCCTTGCCATTAGGTTCTGACATTAAGAGTTCCATAAAGATTATCTTCTTAAAGGCTGTTACTTTGTTGAGGTAGCGGGAATGTGATCTATGACACCGCTTTGTAATCACAGTAATAAAAAGATATAAATATCAGTGAAAAGTTCAGTAAGCTATTCAAATTGAGTCATGAGTTGAGAAAAACAGATCCATTGACCTAGAGTAATAAATTACTTGCAGTTATATGGTAGCTTTAACTTAGTAAAAGATTAAAAGTTGTTATTGTGAAGCATTTAACTGAGCTTCATAAGTAGATATTAGGATATATCACAAAAAAGCACTTGATCAAAGAAATAGACATTAAAGAGCATTTTAAGGAGCTGAAAGAACAAAGCAGCAGAGGTAGATACAACCCATATCTTGTTACGTACCTCGTAACTGGGTCACTTACCAGCAAAGATAGAGAGGTCCGTTGAAGTCTGATGGTACTATTTTTAACAGTATTTATTGATAGAAATACACAAAAATAATATCAATGCAAACACACAGATAATATACGTCGTCAATACTAAATCTAAAAGCACGGGTATAATAATAATCAATAAGAAATAGCTCTATCTTTGTCTAGGGGATAATGTATTGTCCGATGGAAATATAAAAGTCACTTTAGTTCAGTCAAGCTGTAGGCTGCAGCCTTTGGTTGGAGAGTGAGACGGGTTAAAACTTGCCGATTCCTTTTATGATGTCAATCCTTCGAGAGTCGTTGGGAGTTGATTTCCCCGTTGTTAGCTAAAAACCGTTCTTCCGTGGTAAAGGCCACTGATTCCAGGGCAAATGGAAACGGACGCACGTGGCCTTCCACTGGTTTTTGCTATTACGGGATCGCTAGCGTTTTTTCTGGTGCGTCTGAGGGGCTGTTCCCCCAGACCCTCTTTTTATCCTGACTCACAGGGTCGCAGATGTCGATCAGGTTGGGATGATGCAATCCCTCCACCACCCTCCCCCTCGGTTCATTGCCTGGGGGGGGCTTCGATGCATCGTGCAGGATGCAATACACAAGTCCATCTCCAAGAGACAATAGCCGGTATCAATGGGTCCGCCTTTCGGAGGCCAGGACACATTCCAACCCTTTTGTGGATTCTGCATGTCTTTCTCTCATTTCCTGTGTCCCCTGAACTGACTTAATAGTAATCTTACGATTCTCACAAAGGAGGGGGCTACCCCGCACCCTTCGGCCCCTCAGAGCTGTGGCACATTCGTAACAATCTCTAAAAGTATTCATTAAGATAATTACTAATTATGCACTATGTTTATTTTGCCACCAGATCCTCAATTTTTCTAGAGACTGCAGACTGGAGCAAGTAAAAACAGATCACTGGAAGAACTGAGTAGGTTAGGTAGCATCTGTGGAGGTAGAGGGGTGGTCAACATTTCAGACTGAGACCTGTGTCAGGACTTGTAAGTCTTTGCAACTTTGTTCCTCGAAGGGTGGTTGTCCGGGCTTTGTGTCTGCAGGCTCCACGACGTTTGCTCCGTTGTGTGATGAACTCAGACTGTGGGCCTGTTCTGGCTGCTCTGGGCTTTGTCTCTATTCACTCACTTTCGTTCTGAATGCTGTTTGTTCGTCTTTATTGTTTGCGTGATTTTTTTTACTCTCTGCGCATTGGGTGTATGTTGGTCTTTTTTTTAATGGGTTCATTTGGGTTCCTTTGCTTTGTGACTGTTTGTAAGGAAACATGTATACATACCTAGATAACAAATATACCTTGAACTTTGAACATTGAAGAGGATTCTTTGAATATTTTTAAGGCAATGGTTGACACTTAGTAGGCAAAACGTTGCATTAGATGGTAATACCGAGTCGGAGGTATAATCAAATCAGCCCAGATTGAATTAAATGAAATAGGATTGAGGGGCTGAGTGGTTATTCCTGCATTCAATATGTACGTATGGCCAGCTGGTGGCGTAGTGGCCTCAGTGCTGGACTTCAGGTAGAGAGGTCCCGAGTTTGAATCAGGCCGGCTCCCCTGCACACTCTCCATCCGTGCCTGGGTTGAGTGTTGAGCTAGCAACTCGACCTCATTAAAAAAAAACCTGGAGAGGGATTGGGCTCTGCCAGGTTTCAGATGCCCAAGACACGCCGTACGATGAGCAATCACCCAAAAAATAAGATTGGTGCGAAAAGCTTGTCATGACGGCGCCCCGACGACTCCAGCAGGAGTTAAGGGCACACAAACACACACAGGCACACACTTCTACTGCTGCTGTACAAGGCCTTGGTGAGACCGCACCTAGAATATTGTGTGCAGTTTTGGTCCCCTAATCTGAGGAAAGACATTCTTGTCATAGAGGGAGTACAGAGAAGGTTCACCAGATTGATTCCTGGGATGGCAGGACTTTCCTATGAAGAAAGACTGGATCGACTAGGCTTATACTCCCTGGAAATTAGAAGATTGAGGGGGGATCTTATTGAAACGTATAAAATTCTAAAGGGATTGGACAGGCTAGATGCAGGAAGATTGTTTCCAATGTTAGGGAAGTTTAAGGATAAAGGGGAAACCTTTTAGGACCGAGATGAGGAAAAACTTCACACAGAGAGTGGTGAATCTGTGGAATTCTCTGCCACAGGAAACAGTTGAGGCCAGTTCATTGGCTATATTTAAGAGGAAGTTAGATATGGCCCTTGTGGCTAAAGGGATCGGGGGTATGGAGAGAAAGCAGGTACAGGGTTCTGAGTTGGATGATCAGCCATGATCATACTGAATGGTGGTGCAAGCTCGAAGGGCAGAATGGCCTACTCCTGCACCTATTTTCTATGTTTCTATGTATGCATGATACTCCATCCCAGGGATACCAATCTTGGAAATGGTCATCATTAGTCCAGGAAATTTGCCATGAGCAAGAATGCTTTTGGTGGCTTTGAAGGAAAATTGTGCAGATGACCATTGAAAATGCCCTATCTCTCTCAATACAGTCCATAGTTGGAGCAAATATCCACCCATCTAGTTCTGAGTGTTGGAGAAATAGCCTGACATTAGAGGTTGAAGAGAAGTCAAAGTAAGTTGATTTGATTGTCATCAATGCTGTTGTGGAAATTGATATTTTACTTTTGTATCACACACAAAATGCTGGAGGAACTCAGCAGGTCAGGCAGCATCTATGGAAAAAAGTACAGTTGACGTTTCAGGCTGAAACCCTCTGGCAGTCCTGTGGCCCGAAATGCCGACTGTACTTTTTTCCGTAGATGCTACCTGGCCTGCTGAGTTCCTCCAGCATTTTGTGTATGTTGCTCGGATTTCTAACATCTGCAGATTTTCTCTTGTTTGTGATTTTTTTAAGCTTTTGTATGATGTTTTTCTTAGTAGAGTGACATGTAGATAAGGAATAGGAGAGGGCTAAAGTTAGATCACCAGATGTAATTATTGAGAAGCAGGAAGTGAAGTCATTGTAGACGTTGCATGGCTGTGACCAGGTACTAAGTGCAAGAAGCTACTAAGTGCTCTCCACCCAGAGGGAGAGGGAGAATATGGTTGAGATGTGCGGTCTTCTTGTCAGCAATCATGTGGGAAAACCTTTGTAACCTTGAAAGGGCTGCTTCTGCTGTTGTCGGGGTGTGGTTTAGATTGAATGGATTGACCCTACCTTGTTGGGAAAGAGATCTGAGTGGTGATAGCATATTCAAGGACCGTGGAGAGGGCTGGAAGCTGGGAAGCTGGGACCTAGGCTGCAATCTGAATGGCATCAAGGAAAGATTTTTTGAGTTGAGTAACAATAACTGATTTGGAAACTTATAGAGGCTGTTTGTGAAAAGAGAGAAAACTGTTCACATTATCAACTAATTTTATGGCTAGGGAGAGAATGTGCATGATGAATAATGGGAATTGTTTTTTGTAGCAGCAAGTGGACCTTGTGAATAAGATGACCTACAGAGAGTGAAAGGGAAGGTAAGAAGAAAGCTGGAGAAAGAAGTGAATTTAGTGCCGGGGCAGCAAAAAGCAGAGAAAGTTTGGTCAGTAGGATGGATTTTATTGCCTTAGTCTGAGTAGCAAATGTCTGCAAGATCTTCTCACAGTAGATGTATATTTTTTAAACATCTCTTTATTGCTTTTACAGAATGAAAAGAAAACACATATCATCCATAGGTTTGAAAATGCAACAAAGTTTAAAAAAAAGGGAAAAAGTACATAAGAAATCAAAAGAAAAAAACACACACACAAGAAAGCAAACACCCCGCCATTAAAAAAGTGGTCAATTCAGTTTGTTACTTTCACCATCCTGAAATTTGTTCTCTAGAAACTTGTAGAAAATGTCCCAAATTTCCCAAAATTTGCCAAGTTTGTTTTTTGTGATGTAGTTTATCTTTTCTAGAGCAAGATAAGGAGGCATTCCTTTCAGCCATTGTGAGAGTCCACTAGCTGTTGGTTTCTTCCAGGAACAGGCTATGCAACGTTTGGCTTCCAGAAAACAAATATTAAGCAGAGAACTTACATTTTTTGGAGTTTACAAAGTCCTTTAGATAAATGTTCAGAATACATAATTTAGGATCAAAGGGCACCTTTTTTCCAATAATCTGACTAATCAAATCCAGCACCTTCTTCCTGAAGCAGATTATGTGGGGGCACTCCCACATACAATGAAACAGAGACCCCTTTTGGTGATTACATTTAATGCATGTGTCTGGAATGTTGGGGTTAAAGTGATGCAACCTGACTGGAGTAATGTACCGTCTGGTTATCCATTTGTATTGAGTAATTTAGAATGAGTGTTCACTGATTGGGTTTGGACTAAGGAACACGCTTCTGACCACTCTTTTTCTGACAGATTCTCATGCAAATCAGTTCTCCATGCTTGTAGTATGTTATTTGATGACTCTTTGTATTTACTTGTAAACAAATTGTATAATACAGACACATGTCCCCTAGCTTCAGATTATTTCAGAGTGATGTCTTCTAGGGTAGATAAAGGAGGGAGCTTCAAACTGTAACCTTGACTGGACACAATAAAACTTTGCAACTGAAGGTATTTAAAAAAGTGTTTTGTTGGAATTCCATATGCGGCCTTGAGTTCTTCAAATGACATAAATGTATTGCCATTATAAAGATCAGACACCTTAGCTCACCAGAGGCATCACTGGTCGACCAAGTTTTAATGCCGTCATCACCAAAGATAGGAGTGAACTGGGATAACTGTGGTCTCTCCCAAATACGCAAGAACATCACACCAAACCATTATTGTATTTTTTAAGAAAGGGTTTTTAGTTTGTTTGACCAGTTTTTTTCTTATCTGCTGAATATATATATACAGTCGGCCCTCCTTATCCGTGGATTCCGCATGTGCGGATTCAACCAACCGCGGATCGGGAAAACCGAGAAGTTCTCTCTCCAACACTCGTTGTTTGAGCATGTACAGATTATTTTTTTCTTGTCATTATTCCCTAAACAATACAGTATAACAACTATTTACATAGTATTTACATTGTATTAGCTATTATAAGTAATCTAGAGATGATTTAAAAGTACAGGCAGTCCCCGGGTCATGAATGAGTTCTGTTCCTGAGTCCACCTTTAAGTCAGATTTGAAGTCGGAACAGGTAAATCCGGTATTATTTAGCATCAGTTAGTAAACGTTTTTCTTAGTATATAGTACATATTTTACCTTTCTATGCATATAAAACACTTAAGAAACATATGTATTTCAATAATTAAATCACTGCGTTGCTTAGTAATAATTGTAGCTTTCATTGGAGCAGGGCCTTTTACATGCTCCATTAAAATTGTTCCGATCGTTGACTGACTGTAGCCTAACGCTTTTCTAATGACCGATGGCATTTCACCTCTTTCTGATCGCTTTATTACTTCCACCTTATTTTCAATCGTGATCATGATTATTTTCGTGAACAGAAACACTGAGCCTGCGCCTGCTTCTAAAGTCCACGGCACTGAGACAGGTTAAATAATGTCCGTTGTTCTGCTGGGTCCTAAAGTCCACCGCACTGAGACAGGTTAAATAAGGTCCGGGGTTCCGCTGTGTCCTAAAGACCACCGCACTGAGACAGGTTAAATAAGGTCCGGGGTTCCGCTGTGTCCTAAAGACCACCGCACTGTGACAGGTTAGATAAGGGACTTGAGCATCTGTGTTTTTTGGTATCTGCGGGATTCCCGGAACCAATCCCCCACAGATAAGGAGGGTCGACTGTAGTTCTAGAAGGATATTGAGCAACTGGGATTCCATTGAGACCCAAGTAGGGGAGTGAACCTTAACAAAGTAAAACAGTCCTGCTCTAATTTGTGCCGTCCAGAAATACCATATAAGATTTGGTAGCTGTCAGCCGCCTCTATCGTACGGCAGATATAACAGGGAAAGCCTGAGTCTTAGACGTCTATTATTCCAGATGAAATTAGAAAATTTAGAAAATTATTTCTTGAATAAATAAAAGAAAGATGATGGAGGAGAAAGTGGAATAGATTGGACAAGGTACAGGAACTTCGGTAAAACTGACATTTTTAGAATGTTTATGCATCCAATCAAAGATATGGGCAATTTCGTCCATCTGTTTATAAGTTGAATAACTGAGTCTGTGAGAGGGTTATAATTAGTTGGGATAATTTTATCAATAGTAGGAGTAATTTTAACACCCAAATAATTAAAACCCTGGTCTGACACCATAAACAGAGTTTGAAGTGGGGGATTGATTCTCTCATCTTTATCCATGAATAATATTGCAGATTTGTTGTTGTTTATTTTATAACCTACAAAAGTACTATAAGTACTTATCAGTCCTATTAAGGCAGGTAATGCTTGTTTCAAGTTGGAGCAAAACAAAATTACGTTATCCGCATACAGGGCTATGCGATGGGTAGATGTATTTTTATTCATTTTTCACTTTCTGAATGTTACCATCAAGGCTTACACTTATTTCTCATCCATAATTGTCCTTGAACCAATGATTTGCCAATATTTAGCTGGCATTTAAGAGACAAACACATTGATGGCTCTAAATTAACATATATGTTAAATCAGGGAAAGATGGCAGACTCCTCCTAGAACAATGTTGGTGAATGAAGGGGGCCAGGATAGAAAGATTTAAAAAAGAGGTAGTATATAATAGAGAACAAAGTTTCAGTGTTATGTTTACAGACGGATTTTGGAATGGTGAATTATTTGGCAGAGAAGAAAGATTTATCTGTCCAAAAGCAAATGGTCTTGGTGCTTTTAAATGCAATCTATACAAATTTATGGGAGAAAGGGCAATAGGGGACATATGATGAATAATTGATAAAAATTGGGATAGATTAAAAAAGCAGAAATTAAACTGAAACAAATTTAGGTAGAATTTAGAGAAATTCATGAACTCTACAATCAGAGGAGATAAACTCTACAGTCCCTATTATATAATCTATATTCTGTGTTGGCACATGGCCTAGTGGGCAAGGCATCAGACTAGTAACCTGAAGGTCACCGGTTCGAGCCTCAGCTAAGGCAGCGTGTTTGTGTCCTTGAGCAAGGCACTTAACAACACATTGCTCTGCGACGTCACTGGTGCCAAGCTGCATGGGTCCTAGTGCCCTTCCCTTGGACAACATCGGTGGCGTGGAGAGGGGAAGGCCTGCAGCTTGGGCAACTGCCGGCCTCCCATACAACCCTGCCCAGGCCTGCGCCCTGGAAATTCTAAGCGCAGATCCATAGTCTCTGGAGACCGACGGAGCAGCACCATTCTGGAGCATTTATCTAAGCCAGCCATATAGCCATGTTCTTGTTTTCTGTACTTTGCATCTTTAACCAATGGTTACCGTCAGAATGGATCATTCTGACCACAGCTTCAAATTAATCATTCCAACTGAATCCAATTCATTTAGATGTTGAGAAAAAGCTTCTAGTCTTACTCGGAATTCTGAAAAATCCATCCTAAATCCATTTCTGATCATTGTTAATCAGCTGACATTTCATACTTGATCTGCAGCTGCAAGCCACTGTTGCAGACATGAAACTTATCCAAACACCAGTCTGCTTCCAAATATCACCCTTTCAATTGCCAATAACTCATCAGAAGTGATAATCTGATATCCAAAGTCAAAAATGTTGAGAAATGTCTAAATATAGACCACGGCTCATTTTCTTCACTAGATTAAATCATGCTCTTACACCTAAGTATTTTCATTGGAAAAGTTTCACGGTGCTTGTTAATGCCTTTTACAACTTTGTGTTCCAGTGTAAAGCCTACTTCACAAATATCTTATTGTTCAAACACTTGGCAAGTTAGAAGGTGTACTTATTGTGGGCTTTGCTTTGAAGACTCTGCAGTTCTATATTTTAAACAAATAAATCTCAGATGCTTGCCTGAGGCAATTTGTTTTGCCACTTTTGTAGGTGGAGGAAGATTTCAGGGAAAAAAAATTTAATTGAAGTAGGACAGAGGCAAACCATACAGAGAAAAGAGGAAGGCCAACATTTGCTGGTAGATCAATGGGTTCTGTCTGCTTCAGCCCAGAACTATGTGCTTTGACTAAGGTTTTGTTTTGAAAGCCAAACCATATTGCTGTCAAGAATCCAGCATTAGTACCAAGGAGACTGCTTGATGTTCATGAGAATGGAACTGTATATGTTAAACTTAGTTATTAGTTACAAGGTCTTAAATGATATTCCAAAATACACGCCGGCTATTACTTTTATAGTTTGTCATATATGATTAGTGTCTGTCTAATGTTAACTAATTTTTGTCAAAGTCAATGGCACTTTTTCCTTTTTTTATGGAATGATTAAAGTCATTATTGTTAAAGATAATTATATGAAACTTCATTTGAGCACAACAATTGATTCACTAATAAAGAGATAATCAGGAATATGGTAGAAAGAGATAATGGAGGAGGTTCTAATGGAAATATCATCACAGGATGCTGGGGGTGTTAAGGTGGGGTAGAAGATAAGGTGTCATTGGGGTTCTTGATGCAAAAGGAATGAAAGAAACACTTGCCCACATATGCTGTGCTTTATGCATGTCAAGATTTAAAGCCAGTTACATATTTTTGAGGTGTAGTTGCTTCTGTAATGTGGTAAATCCTGCAGTCAGTTTCTATGGAGCACCTTAAATGCATGTCCTCCAGTGGTAGACATCTTGACATGGGAAAAACATACTTGCTGTCTCTCTATGCTCGTCATAATTTTATAAACTTTCATCAGGTCTCCCGTCAGCCCCTGCTGCTGCAGAGAAAACAGCATCCTTTAGCCCAACTTGTCTTCATATCACCAGCATCCTGATAAATCTTAACTGTGTCCAAAGCCTGACCATCCTTCCTGTAATAGGGTGACCAAAATTGAATGCAATTCTCCAGATGCAGTCGAACCAGAGCTTTATGAAGCCGCAATGCAGCTGCCTGATGCTTGAACTCATTTCCCCCTCTAATAAAGGCAAGCATACTCTGTCAACAGCCACTTTCAGAAAACTATGGACTTGGACCCTGAGATCCATCAGCTCATCCACACTGTTAAGTGTCTTCATTTAACTTTTTGTTCCTTTACATTTGATCTCCCAAATTGCAACACCATACACTTGGCCAAATTAAACTCCATCCGCCATTTTTCCAGCCCTATCTGCAACTGATCCATTTACCACTGTATCCTTTGGCAATCTTCTATACTGTTCAAAATGCCACCAACCTTTGTACCATCTTCAAACTTAATTCACCGCCCATCCACATTTTCATCCAAGTAATTTATATATATTACAAACAGCAGAACATCAGTTCTAGTCATGGACCTCCAGCCAAAGGACCATTGACCACTACTCTGTGTTTTGTATGTGCAAATCCCAAACCCAAACAGCCAATTCACTGTGGATCCCATATATCTCAATTGTCTGGATGAGCCTACCAAGTGAGATTTTGTCAAATGCCTTAGCAAAATCCTTGAAGACAATATCCACAGTGCTACCCTCATCAACCACCTTTGTTACCCCCTCAAAAAACTCTATCAAATTTGTCCTGCACAAAGCCATGCTAACTGTCCCTAACTACGTAATGGCTCTCCAAATGCTCATAGATCCTATCGCTTAGAATCCTCCTCTTCAATAGCTTCCTAACCAGAGACATAAGACTCACTGGTTTATGGTGACCAAAATTATCCCTATTTTTCTTCATAAACAACAGAGCAAAAATAGCTAATAGGTCCTCTGATACCTCACCTGTGGCTAGGGAGGACACAAAGATCTTGGTCAGAGCTCCTGCAGTCTCATCTCTTACCTCTCTTAATGTACGTATCCCATCAGGTCCTGGAGTCTTATCCATGAGACCCGACACCATTTTTTCCTTAATCTCAAAATTTTCTAACATATTAACATGCTCCACACTGATCTCATGATCCTCCGCTTCCTTCTTGTGTGCTCCTCCTGCTACCATAGGAAGCTTTCTTTAAAAGAATGCTTGCACATTTTAACAAAACTTTTTACTTCATGAAGGCCACTGAATTGATAAGTTGGGGCTGTGGTAGAGACAGGTGGGTGGGTGAGGCTGTTGATAGAGAGTGCAGAAATTTGGAAGGGGTGGAGAGAAATTCCAGAGTAATGAAATTCAAAAATTATGTTGTTTCTCTTGAACACATAAAGAAATGTGTTGGATTTCAAGGATGCATCTTCTTTCCTATAATAAAGCACTTTATTTTTATCACACAATGCCTTAGTTCTCTGATAAAGGCTATGGTATGATAGTGACAGAAGAGAATCCCCAGTGAATGGACAATTAATTGATGTCTACCCACTTTAACTGAGCCCATGTATGTGGGTGGGATGATAAAAAATTCCTCCTAACTTTCTGTGAATTGTTATAGTTATGTTACGCACTAGGAGGCAGCAGGGGTACATAAACCTTAGTGAACATTATCAGTAAAATCTTGTGGCGTGAACAAGTACAGAGAAAGGCTATACAACTGAGAGGGTTTGTTTTGCTGTATCACTTATGCCAGTAGAATATCAATCCTGTTCATGATATGACATACTTGTAACTAACTGCAAGAAAAATATCGCTTACATTATCTTACTGTAAATGTAATTGAATAAATGCCTGGAAACGTGGACCATCAGGCTCAAGGACGGCTACTACCCTGCTGTTATAAGACTATTAAATGGTTCCCTAGTACAATCAGATGGACTTCTGCTCTCATTATGACCTTGTATGTTACTTATACTCTACACTTTCAGTGTCGCTGTTACACATTATTCTGCAATCTGTTATTGTTTTACCTTGTTCTAGCTCAATGCTCTGTGTAATGATTGATCTGTATGAACAGTGTGCAAGACAAGCTCTTCATTTTATCCTGGTTCATGTGACAATAATAAACTGATTCCAATATAATTAATACTATTTATGGCCAAATGAATAAAATCTGTTGATAGCTGAGCTTCTTCTAATATATTTGTCTGATGACATGATGCCAACTCACGAATTATAGACTCAAGCATGCCATGCAAAAATTAGAGAATTGGCTGTGCTCTTTCTTTCGCTGTTGGGATATCATTGCAGACTTTTTTTTAGAAAACTCTCCAAAGTTATAAAATTCATTAGTGCTGGGGTTCAAAGACTGTTCTTGGACTCTCTTGTATACTGTGGCCATTCACTTTCAGGAACAGGAGGTTGAATTTCTCTCTGCAGCCTATCCTTAGATGGTTCATTAGCTAGCTGTAAAGGCACGTGAGCACAACACCAGAGCATTCATACATCCAGTAGAGAATGTGATTTACTACTTAATGGCAGCCTCTGACTCCTGAGGCTTGGAATGTGTTGCTAGGTTTAATAACATGGACTCGGTCGTGCTTATGGATTACATCAGCTGCATGAAGGCTGTTCTCCCTTCAGAGGCGCCACAGAGATGAAAGCTGCCAGTGCATTATTTGAAAAAATATTGGAAGGGATACTATGTAGCACACTGCAGACAAGTTGCTTTGGCGAGATGAAGTGTATAATCTTTTGTGGCACTGAAAGTTAGCCTGATACAGACTGTCCAGGTGCCTCTAATTGAAGATGCCAAGGAAATCTCTCCAAAGATATAAATGCAGAGTCGCACTCTCTGAATCTTCATGAAACCTGAAAATAAAGGGCTCATGTCAGTGGCTCACTGCCTACCCCTTCGGGATAAAGCAGAATTAAATGAAAACTGATCTTGTGGAGCTAATGAGCTACCACCGTAGCAAGCAAGAGAAAATCTGCAGATGCAGAAAGTCCAAGCAACACACACAAACTCAGCAGGCCAGGCAGCATCTATGGAAGAGAGTACAGTCAACGTTTCAGGCCAAGACCCTTCATCAGGACTGGATTAAAAAAGACAAGGAGTCAGAGTTAAAAGGTGGAGGGAGGGGAGGGAGAAACACAAGGTGATAGGTGAAACTGGGAGGGGCAGGGGTATTTCATTGTATTGCTGCCATAAATTTAAGAAATTTCTCTGCATATGCCAGTGATATTAAACCTGATTCTGATGTTTCTATCTGCAGAAATAATCAAATAATTTGCACATTTATGTCCACAGAAACCCAAAGAACTCAAATTCTCAACTGCTTCCTGTAAATAGCAAAACATTTTTTTTTACTGAATACAGGATGTCTTAAGCAATTTTATTAATTAAATTCCTTCTTTATATTTACAACCAAGCTTTAATTTCCATAAGTCATAGGAACAGAGTTAGACCATTTGGCCCATTGAGTCTCCTCCACCATTCCATCATGGCTGAATTATTATCCCTCTCAACCCCATTCTCCTGCCTTTCCTTTTGACATCCTGACTAATCAAGAACCTATCCACCTCCACTTTAAATATAACCAATGACTTGTCTTCCACAGTCTGTGACAAAAAATTCCACAGATTCACTACCCTCTGGCTAAAGAAATTCCTTCTCATCTCCGTTTTAAATGGACGTCACTCTATTCTGAGGCTGCACCCTCTGGTCCTAGACTTCCCTGTGACAGGTAACATCCTCTCCACATCCACTTTGTCTTGTCCTTTCAATATTTAATAAATTTCAATGAGATCCCTCCTCGTGCTTCTAAACCAGCGAGTACAGGTCCAGAGCTATCAAATACTTTTCATATGTTAACACTTTCATCCCTAGAATAATGCTTGTGAACCTCCTCTGGATCCTCTGCAATGCTAGCACAGCTCTTCTTAGATTAAGGGCCCCAAAGTTGCTCACAATACTTCAAGTAAGGTCTGACCATTCCCTTACGAACTTCAGCATTATATCCTTGCTTTTATATTCTAGTCCTCTTGAAATGAATGCTAACATTGCATTTGCCTTCCTCACCACAAATCTTGGACAGAGTCTTCCAAATCCCTTTTCACCTCTGATTTTTGAATTTTCTCCCCATTCAGAAAATAATCTATGCTTTTATTGAATCTAGCAAAGTGCATAACTGTACGCTACCCTATATTCCATTTGTCACTTCTTTGCCCATTCTCCCAATCTGTTAAAGTTCTTCTACAGATTCCCTGCTTCCTCAATACTACCTTCCCCTCCACCTATCTTTGTATCTTATGCAAACTTGGCCACAAAGCAATTCCATCATCCAAATTATTGACAAATCACATGAAAAGAGGTAGTCCCATTACCAACGCTGCGGCACACCGTTGGACACTGGCAACCAACCAGAAAAGGACTCTTAATTCCCACTCTTTGCCTCCTGCCAATCAGCCAATCTTCTATCCATGCTAGTATCTTTCCTATAATACCATGGGCTCTTGTTAAGCAGTCTCATGTGTGGCACCTTGTCAAATACCTTCTAAAAATCCAAGTAAACAATGTCCACAGACTCTCAATTGTCTATCCTGCTTGTTATTTCCTTAAAGAATTCCAAAAGATTCGTCAGGCAAGATTTCCCCATTAGAAAACCATGCTGACTTTGGCCTATTTTATCATAAGTCTCTAAGGACCCCAAAACCCTATCCTTAATCATGGACTCCAACATCTTCCCAACTATTAAAGTCAGGCTAACTTGCCTATATTTTCCTTTTCTCTGCTCTCTCTCCTTTCTTAAAGAGTTGAGTGATATTTGCAATTTTCCAGTCCTCTGAAACCATTCCAGAGTCTAGAGATTCTTGAAATGTCATTACGAATGCCTCCACAACATCTTAAAGTACTTTTCTCAGGACCCCGGTGTGTAGTCCATCTGGTCCAGGTGACTTCTCTACTTTAGATTCAGCTTCCCAAGCACCTTCTCTTTAGGAAAAGCAACTGCACTCACTTTTGCCTCCCCCCTTGCCCTAACACTCTTGAACTCCTGGCATACTGCTAGTGTCTTCAAGAGTGAAGACTGGCAGAAAATACTTATTTAGTTCATCTGCCAATTCTTTGTCCCTACTGCTATCTATCCAGCGTCATTTTCCAGCAGTATGATATCCACTCTCCCTTCTCTTTTTTACTCTATATATATATCTGAAAAAGATATATAGTTGTAAGTCTACAGTAAAATTTCAAAGTTTAAAGTTAAACGTAAATTTATTATCAAATGTACTAATGTACATTTTGTACATTAATGCAACTAATGTACAAAAGACAAGAACTGTGCAAATATCGTCACAATATGTGAACAGCAGACGCAATCTCAATGGCTCTCTACCATAGAAGTGAGGAGGAGGGTTGGGCAGCATAATACTATCCTGTGTTTGTGTCTGGACAACTTTCATATGATGGTCAGCCCTGATTGATTCTTCTCCTGTGAGCAGCCCCAAGCAACCTGGAAGTACAATTATCCAAGGGAGCAGTGATTATAGAAAGTAGAAATAAATTACACAGAGGTGCTGTGAACAGTGAAGGAAGCATCAGTGATTAATTCTTCAGAATGCTGGTTGTTGAAGAGTAAGGCTGGCAGATGGTGTGTGCTTTTCAATACTGTCATAGTGCAGACCTTTGAATTGCCACCTCATTCCCAACATGCACAAATTTTCTTTTAATTATTCTGTAAACAAACATTGTAGGTTGCCTCCAAAGGCTTCAGTTTCAGCAGATAGTATGAGAATTGTGTCCTATATGATCTGTAAGATCAGGAGGTGAGGCCTGCTGAAATGAATTGTACATGGAAGTGCCAATGGCAATTTCAACATTCAAAGTTCACAGAAAATTTTATTATCAAGCTACATATATGTCACCATTACAATCGTGAAATTCATTTTCCTGCGGGCATACTGAGCGAATCTATAGAATAGTAACTACAACAGGTACAATGAAAGATCAACCAGAGTGCAGAAAACAACTGTGCAAATGCAAATATAAATAAATAGCAATAAATAATGAGAACATGAGATAATAAGATAAATAGTTCTTGAAGGGAGATCATTGATTGTGGGAACATCTCAATGATGGGGCAAGTGAGTGTAGTTATCTCCTTTTATTCAAGAGCCTGATGGTTGAGGGTAGGGACTGTTCTTGAACCTGGCGGTGTGAGTCCTGAGGCTCTTGTACCTTCTACCAGATGGCAGCGCTGAAAAAAGAGCATGGTCTCGGTGGTGGGGATCTCTGATGATGAGTGCTGCTTTCCTATGAAAGTGTTTCAATTAGATGTGCTCACTGGTTGGGAGGGCTTTATTTATAATGTACTGGGACAAATCCACTACCTTTTGTAGGATTTTCTATCAAATGGTGTTGGTGTTTCCACACCAGGCCTTGATGCAGCCAGTCAATACACTCTCCACTACACATCTATAGAAGTTTGTCAAAGTTTTAGATGTCATGCCGAATCTCCACAGACTCCTAAGGAAGTAGAACTGCTGCAATACTTCCTTCACAATTCCACTTACTTGCTGGGACCAGGACAGGTCCTCTGAAACAGTAACTGCCAGGAATTTAAAGTTGCTGATCCTCTCCATCTCTGAATCCCTGATGAAGATTGGTTCATGAACTTCTGGTTTCTCTCTCTTGAAGTCTACAATCAGTTCTTTGGTCTTGTTGACATTGAGTGAGAGGTTGTTGTTATGACATCACACAGCCAAATTTTCAATCTCCCTCCTGACTCATCACCACCTTTGATGCACCCTACAACAGTGATGTCATCAGCAAAAATAAGTAAGGCATTGAAGCTGTGCTTTACTTCACAGTCATAAGCATAGATAGATACTTTATTGATCCCAAAGGAAATCATAGTGTCACAGTAGCATTACAAGTGCACAGATATACAAATATTTGAAGAGAAGTAAGAAAGAATAGAAAATAAGTTACCTCAAACAGTCTAACAGGAAGGAGTCATCACTTCCTTGGCTATAGGCTGTCTCATTATAGAGCTGAATGGCTGAAGGTAAGAATGACCTCATATAGCGCAGTTGTCTTAGTCTATTACTAAAAGTGCTCCTCTGTTCAGCCAAGGTGGCATGCAGAGGGTGAGAAACATTGTCCAGAATTGCCAGGATTTTCTGCAGGGTTCCTTGTTCTACCACAGCATCCAGTGTGTCCAGTTTATTTCCTATAATCAGTTTATTGAGCCTGTTGGCATCACCCGTGTTGATATCATTGCCTCAGCACACCACCGCATAGAAGGTTATGCTGGTGACAACTGACTATAGAACGTATGAAGGAGAGGCCTGCATATGCCAGAGGACCTCAGGAAGCAGAGATGACTCTGGCCCTTCTTGTACACAGTATCTGTTTAGTGCTCCACTCAAGTCTGTCACCTAGGTACACCCCCAGGTACTTGTAGGTCCTCATCACATCCACATCCTCACCATCAATAATCACAGAGAACAATGCAGGCTTAGACTTCCTAAAGTCTATCACCATCTCCTTTGCAAGTAGAGCAGGGGGTTAAGCACATAGCCCTGTGGTGCACCTGTGCTGATGGAGATCATGGAGGAGATGTTATTGCCAATAGGAACTGACTGGGGCCTACAAGTGAGGAAATCCAGGATCCAATTGCACAAGGAAGGTATTGAGGCCAAGGTCTTGGAGCTTATTAATTAGTTTTTGAGGGAATGATGCTATTGAATGCCGAGCTATAGTTGATAAAGAGTATCCTGATGTATGTATCTTTGCTGTCTAGATGTTCCAGGATTGAGTGAGGAGCCAATGAGATGGTATCTATTGTGGACCTGTTGCTCTGGAGTGGATCCAAGTCACCTCTCAAGCAGAGCTGATGTGTTTCATCGCCAGTATCTCAAAACACTTCATCATTTTGGATTTAAGTGCAATTGGATGATAGTCATTGAAGCAGGTCACTGCTCTCTTCTTGGGCATCAGTATGATTGAAGCTTGCTTGAAGCAGGTGGGTAACACACTGCTGAAGTGAAAGGCTATCTGTGAGCACACCAGAAAGTTGGTTTTTGATTGGAGTGATTTAGTAAAAGAGTTTATAGCTGTAGAATAAAGTGATTTTTATCCAAAACAGTTTTCATGGTGGTTTTCAAAGGAGTCCAAATGTAGGGTTTGTGACTTTATCAATGCACAACACTGATGAGTTATCAATATTAACATTTTGATATGTAAAAAAAAAACTGGTGCATTCTCTGAACCTTATAGATCTCAACAAATTAAACTGTCAGTTTTATTTCCTGAAGAATGGTTCTCTTTTTAATTAGTATCTGGGGCATAGAACAGGGGGGAAAAAGCTACAGAGAGAGGGGGGACTAGGAAGAGGATATCTGTTCAGGGAGTGATTCCTGTTAGGAAACCACAGAGAATTATTATGTGAGACTTAAAACCTTTATGAAGATCGTAACTCTGAAACCTGCCATTGATTGAGCTAGAGCTGTAACTACATAGCAGGTCAAGAATTGCATTACTCTGGCCATTGGCAAGCACAGCAACAAGGCATTCAGCTACCAGATATATTAATTCATCATTCCACTTCCACTGTGATCTTTCTGCACTGTTACAAAGAGACCTAAAGTAATCTCGAGGAACAACACCTCACCTTCTGTCTGGGGATGTGAGGTCTATAGGGCGCTCAGCTGTTGGCGGGGAGTTTGTGACATATTCTGTTTGCAAGGGGGTTTATTTCACGTCCATGTCTCTTGCCAAATAGCAGCGGTCAAAGAAGATTTAATTTTGAATTTTCTAACTTTCTGTAACATGCTTTTTCTTGCTGTTTAAGAACCATTTCAGCCTGCCAGTCCCTTTTCCTTTTCCATTTTGTGTACATAGTCAGGCCTGTTGGTCATACCCCAGTACACTTCAGCAATACACTCAGTGGGCACTTTATTAGGTATTCCTGCTTATTGATGCACATTTCTAATCAGTCAATCATGTGGCAGCAACTCAATGCATAAAAAGCATATAAAAATGGTCAATGGGTTTAGTTGTTGTTCGAACCAAACATCAGAATGGGGAAGAAATGTGATCCAAGTGACTTTGACTGTGGAGTGATTGTTAGTACCAGATGGGATTCCAGAAACTGCTGATCTTCTTGAATTTTCATGCACAGTAGTCTCCAGAGTTTATTGAGAATTGTGTGGAAAACAAAGAAAAACATCCATTGAGCAGCAGTTCTGTGAGTGAAAATGCCTGGTTTGTAAGAGAGGTCAGAGGAGAATGGCCAGACTGGTTCAAACTGACAGGAAGGCAATAATAACTCAAATAACTATGACAACAATGGTGAACAGTGCAATGTGGACAGTACTACATACACTGCTCCTCTCACTGAAGTCAAGGATCTGCTCTTATATTTTGCTTACACTGAGGGAAAGGTGGTTGTCATGATGCGATGTTAACAAGCTCTCTATCTCTCTCCTGTATTCCGAATCAGCGTTATTTGAGATATGGCCCATTATGGTGCAAACTTGTAGATGGAGTTAGAACAGAATATGACCCCACAGTCATCAATGTACAGGGGAGCAGTCTAGGAGGCTGAGGTCACAAGCTTGTGGAGAACCAATGTTTAAAATAACCGCAGCACAGGTTCTGCTCCTTATCCTTACTGATTAAATACAAGGGATTCTGCAGATCTGGAAATCTTGAAAGATCTCAGCACCATCAACTGTTTATTCCCCTCTGTAGATGCAGTCTGACTTGCTGAATTCCTCCAGCATTTTGCAATATGTCTATCTTTCCTGACTGTGGCCTATTGGTCGGGAAGTCAAGGATCCAATTGCAGAGGAAGGTGTTGACTCACAGGGTCTGACGTTTGATGAAAAGTTTTTCCACAGTAGTAGAGCCTGTGGAACCATGCTTATCACTTTTTAAGCATTTTGTTATTTCTGCCCTCCATTGGTACTGAAAGGGATCCCACTTCTTCAAACTCCAGTTGATATATGGCCAAAAGAAGCAAATCTCTGGGGTCAATGCCTCGTATGAATGATGCCTTCTATGCTGTATTATTCACTGTGATATCTGCATTGGAACTGTCACAACAAACCACTGGGCCACAAGGGCAATCCAGTGACATCAGGGGTCCTGACTTTGGTGGGCAATACAAGCAGTTGTGGGAAGGATGCATTCAAGGAAAGCTAATTTTCCATCTCAAATGAGGGCTGAATCAACACTTGCACTGCTTGGTGAAAATAAAAACCAACAAATCTAAAATAAAATAGAAAATGCTGTAAATGCTCAGCAGGCCAGGCTAATCTGTTGGAAGAGTGTTTGTACCAGAATATTTATAGCTCTTTCAGTTTTTACTTTTACAACCTGGAACACCCTGGGCAGCTCTGAAGTACTCAGCAGAGAGAGTGCAGTTTGCTTCACGGTCAGAACCTCATCCATTGAAGAGTCAGGCTTGTCATCAGCTATGGTTAAAGAGTAGAGCAAGAGGGAAGAGTAGCAGGTTAAGAAGAAAGAGGAAAGAAGGTGAAAACTTGTGCAAGGTTTCAGCTGCTTAAGGGTTTAAGGGTTCCTGAGGTTATCAGTATTCAGTGAAGAATGATCAGCGGAGATTACTTGCAGATGAGCAATAGGGAAGGAGTGTACTGAATAGTGTGTGAAGCTAGGGATGCTTCGGGTGATATCAAACTCTGCTGGCTGTTGCTGCAATGAAAAAGCAGCCCGGATTGGCATGAAGATGCTCAGGATAATTAAGCATCACGCTTCCAGAAGAATGTGCATGGTGCTGTACAGTATCCTGAAAAAGTATTCAGCCACCACAACTATTTTTACTTTTTACTGTCTCATTCTCTAAATTTAAAATGCATTGAAGTAGGACTCTTTGAGCTAATCTACAAAATATTGTGCATCATGTCAAATCAAAGGAAAAATTCTAAAACCTGTCAACAATTTATCAAAAATTAAAAACCAAAATTGACAGGCTGCAAAAGTAACTTTCCTCAATAGGAATATATTTATCTTACCAACTCACCCAAGTAGTTGATGTAGAAAATTGGAGGATCACGTCTTTTCCATGAATTCATAAGAATACTGTAAATACATCCTCTCTCTGTAAGGTCCAACAATACGATAGATTTTCAACAGACCAAATCAAAATGAAGACAAAAGCATTCCAAGACAAGTCAGGGAAATGATAATAGAGAAGCACAAATCTCGGTAAGGGTACAAGACCATCTGAAAGGAACTGAACATATCTCAGAGCCCAGTGAAAAAGAGGAAAAAAAAATGAAACCACAGCCACGCTGCCTAGGTCAGGCTGCCCCTCTAAACTCAGTCACCAGCGAAGAATGACACTTGTATGAGAGGCTATTTTGATGCTGCAGAAGTCATTGGCTGCAACTGGAGAAGAAGTCCATGGCTCCACAATCTCTCAGGCCTTGCACAACAAGGATATTTATTCGAGAGTGGCAAGAAAGAAGTCCTGGCTTAAGCACTTTGCTAAGTGTCACTTAGTAGATATTGTAAAGATGTGGAAGAAGGTCTTGTGGTTGGATGAGAGTAAAGTGGAAATTCTTGGCTCAAACACTAAGCAGTCCATGTGGTGTAAGTCAAATATTCTGCATCAGCCAGGTAACGTCATTCCTACTGTAAAGTATGGTGGAGGTAGCATCCTGCTGTGGGGATGCTTTTTGGTAGCAGGGACTGGAAATCTGGTCAGGATTGATGGAAAGCTGAATGCTGCTAAATACAGAGATATCCTGGATAAAAACTTGCTATCCTCTGCCAGAAAGCTTAAACTAGGGAGGACGTTCACTTTGTGGCAGGACGACACCCAAAGCCCACACCCAGAGCAACTATGGAGTGTCTTCAAATGAAGAAAGTTGATGTCCTTGAATGGCCCAGTCAGAGCCTTGACCGTAACTCAATCGAACATCTCTGGTAAGACCTCAAGTTTTCTGTCCGTCGCCGCTCCCCAGCTATCTGGCACAGCTTGAGCAATTTTTTAGGGAAGAATGGGTAAATCTTGCTCCATCAGGTTGTGGAAAGCAAATTGTGACATCCAAAAAGACTACTGGCCATAATAGCTGTGAGAGGTGGTTCAACTAAGTACTTAGCAAAGGGAGATGAGATCTCCAAACATTTCTGCACAACCCTTTCCATTGTCCCAATTAAGTGAGGGTTCGTCCGGCTGCATCTTTTCTCCATTCTAATCAAAGTGTACTTATAACTGCTCATTATTTCCAATTGCTCTCCCTTTCCTTTCCTTCAGAGGAAGACTTAGCACTAGTTTGAAAACTTAGCCCTTCGCTCACTTTTTATGTCTAATGAAGGGAAATAGGCAAAGTTTACTGCTTGAAATCCATAAGAGCTCCTATTAGTTTTTCAGGGAGCACCATGGGTGGCATGGTAATAGTGAAGTCTAGGATGCTGTACAGGAATTAAAACTCTTTAATTTTTTTAGGAACATGTTAATGAAACACATATTCCATACAAATATATATTCTGAAGCTCTAATTGCATCATTTAATGGTTATTGATTAGCTTTGTGCCTTGCTGGCCTTTCTTTCCCCATCTCTACACACATCCCTGGTTATGTGTGAACATGGTAAATTTTAGACAGTTTCAGACTACAGACCAATCTTGTTAACTGTGGCCAGTAGTTCCAAAGAGAGTCTCAGTTTTTTGTCAATGAGCTGTGAAAATGGGACGTGTGGAACAAAAGATGGCGTGGGATCTGTCACTCTATCACTGAACTCTAAATAGTGCTGCTTTTGTTGATATAGTGACAGCAGGGCCTCATTTTGCTGACATTCCTGAGACTACCGCTGGGGAATTACCATTCAGAATGACCTGCAGGTTAGATTTGACTAACTGAGGCCTTGTTAATTTCAGTATGAATTCTCAGTCTTCAGATCAGGAAGCAAAAGGGAAGATACTTAAAAAAAAATCTTTACTGAATTTAATGTTTTTAGTTCAATCTAAAGTAATATTATGTTCATATTTAGAAAACAGCCAAATTTTGACGTGTTAACTTATTTTAAATGTCTGAGTATTGGAAACATTTAACATTGTTAACGTCCAATTCAGATTTGAATGAAAGCTATATGCAGTTCCCCCTCCCCACCTCACATTGGTTTGTGACGATACTTCAGAGCTGGAACCTCCACATCGCACTGCCTAATGCTCAGATACAATTAGGACATCATCACTCTCTTCAAGAGTGTGCTGGGACAGTGAGGTGAGCCCTCCCATTCAGCTGAGATAAGTGTAGGTATGTTGGTGCTGTGGGCATTGACCAGGTGACAGGCCTGATCCGGAATAATTCCGACATAATCATCCTTGATAAATTTTATTTGTAACACTGATTAAAATGTTCATTATAGAAGCATCAAAACTCAGCTTTACATTGTCAACGTCAGACTTATTTGAGTAACAGAAGGGAAAAAACTGGTTAGCCGAAAGGACAAAGATGAGACTCATGTATATAAATGATTTATTTATATGAGTGTAGAAGATAATGTCTGACATTGTTGAACAAGGGTTAACTTGCATAGATGAATCCTAATTGGAAGAGCATAGTGAGCATTTGCATAGATACTCTAGAGTCATGTTTCAAAGGTAAGTACAACAACATCTACACAACAATCACCTGATAAAAGGCACACTTGTGGCTTAAATCCGATGTCAAGAACTGTGAACTGTTCTTTTCCCCTAGAGAAGTGAGGGCGACAAGAATCAGAATCAGGTTTAATATCACCGGATATGTTGTGAAATTTGTTAACTTTTCAGCTGCAGTACAAGGCAATACATAATAATAGAGAGAGAAAAATCTGTGAATTGCAGTAGTATATATACTGTATATTAAATAAATAATGCAAAAAAAAACACTAAGAGTCCAAGCAACTGAAATGAAAAGTAATTTTGGTCAAAGAAGCTCCTAGTGATTGAGCAACCCCAATCGTAGTCACATCTAGGTGGATAAAACAGGAACTACAAGGGATCCACAAGGTAACTTAAAAATCAGCTGGCTGATGATAAGTAATATTCATACAACTCCTCTGGGCCCATGTATACACTTTGGCCTTTTACAAAACTTGCCCTGTTGATGTTTACATGTGGTTGGAGACCAGATTTCTTTATGTCCAGGGCAACATTCCGTGCAAACTTTGATGGATAATGAAAACCTCTGTGTACACCATTCATGTTGTTCTTCAGGAAACAAGATTGTCATACCAATTAGGGAATCCTCCATAAACTACTCATTTATTGACTCTGTGCTGGGAGTTTCAGTAGGTTCAGGACTGGTTGCAACTGCTTGTGATATATTTTCCAAAACAAATACATTGTAGGTCAGAGATCTGCATATGCATTTGCTTCTGGCAGATGTCCCAGTTTCCAAAAACAGCAATGTTTAACAGGGACCAGAGATTTGTTTACTTACTGTGCTTAACTTTTGTGGGGTTAGGAAAGGAAGGGAGGGGGTGTGGTACAATGTTCCATATACATAATATTCTTGAATTAACATCAGTCTCTCCTATCAATGTTTATTGCATTTGCTATATGTAGCCTAAAGCATTCAGGATCTTACTTGCCAGATTATGTTTATGGGGGAATACACATTTCTGGAAAAGAAATAACATTACGTTAAAACGGATTTTTGATACAAGCAATGATAAATTTGAATCAAGCATCGTATTGCATCATATAAACATATGTGCATTTCCACTGTGATGTGTCAACCACAATCAATCAGTAGAGATTTTGACTCTGAATCAGAAATTGTGGATCACTGGCGCACACGATCAGTTCTGATATTCCAGTACGCCATTAGGATATTGTCATTTGTTAAATTTGTCATGTTGAAGGTGGAATGTTGCACTAAGGCCCAGCATGGCCTTGCATTGAGATGTGTAGCACCCTGGTTAAGATTTTTTTCTGCTATGCTGTAGGTATTTCATTTGGCAGTTCTATAAGAGCAGTCTGTTCTGTTTTCAGCCTGTTTGGGTCTGAGCTGACATAAGGGGCTTTATTGTTTAACTTAGGAATGTGGTGTCAGCCAATCAGGATGGTGGAATTGGGAGAAGGCTCTTGAGGATGCTGGGCGGAGAGGTTTTGTGAGGGACACTGGTGTGGGTTGAGGTCATTTAGGCGGAAGCTGGGAGCAGACGGGAGGGAAGATGGCTGAGGATGCCATCCCTGTTGCACAAGGTGCTTTGTGCAGATGAATGGCTTCAAGAAGGGAGGACAAATACTCCTGTGGGGGAGCCCATTAGTTCGAGATGGATTTTGAGCGGCATTCGGAAGGTGGTGTGTGCTTTCACACAGACCGAGGGCCCAGTGGGTGAGTTAACGGCTTCAGGATGAGTTCCAAATTATGTGCATATTTGACTGTTTAATTATGATGTGCCTTTTTGTTTTTTTTCTTTAAAAACTGTTTGGCTAAATTAACATTCTTAAATATACTTTCTTTATAACTGTATGCAGAGTATGGACTGTTACTTCCTGCTGACAGGGGGATTGCAGGGGGACAGTAAATCACACATCATTCGCACAAAAACTGGGGTTTGGGTGGACAAGACATCTCAGCCTCACAGATTTGGTGAGACCCAAGTTGGTAATACCCTAGATTTACGGAGTCTGAGAAAGGTGGTTTCCTCGTTGCAGAGTCTAGTGTCTGTTAGTGAGGTGCTAACAAGCCATATCTCCAGAGATGCGCAGTGAAAAAGGGTTTCAGATGTTAAACTAGCATTAGTATTGGTTTTCTCCACTTCAGGTGGAAAAAGTATTGTTCAGTCAAATCCACCTACCATGAAAGAGAGCCTAAAGATTCATAAATCTGAAGCCCTCCTTCCTGCATCAGCTTCTTAGCCACATATTGAACTGGACTGTGGATCTATTTCTCATGTCACTAGCACACGGCACAGGCAGTAATCCTGAGATTACAACCTTGGAAGTCCTGGTTTTTAATTTTCTACCAAGCTCCCTAAAATTACTTTGCACAATCTCATCCCTCCCATGCCTATATGGACCATGACCTCCCCTCTCAGAACATCTTTATCCATAAGACCATAGGATATACGAGCAGAATTAGGCCATTTGGCCCATTGAGTATGCTCTGCCATTTCATCATGGCTGATTCAATTTTTCCTCAGTCCCAATCTCCTGCCTTTTCCCTTTATATCCCTTTATCCCCTGATCAAACAAGAGTCCATCAACCTCTGCCTTAAGTATGCATAAAGACTTGGCCTCCACTGTTGCCTGTGGCATATAGTTCTATAGATTCATCACTCTCTTGGTAAAGAAATTCCTCTTCATCAACATACTAAAAGGACCTCCCTCTAATCTGAGGCTTTGCCCTTTGGTCTTAGACTCTTCCACCATAGGAAACATCATCTCTACATTCCATCAAGGCTTTTCACAATTCGATAGGTTTCAATGAGATCACCATTCTTTCTACTGATGTCCAGCAAACACAGGCCCAGAGCCATCAAATGTTCTGCATATGACAAGCCATTCAATCCTGGAATCATTTCCATGAACTCCTTTGAGCACTCTTCAGGTTTAGCACATCCGTTCAAAGAAAAGAGGCCCAGAACTGCTCACAATACTACAAGTGAGGCCTCATCAGTGCTTTATAAATTCTTAACATTACATTTTTGCTTTTATATTTTAGTCCTCATGAAATTAATGCTAATATTGCATTTGCCTTTCTCACCACAAACTCAACCTGCAAATGAATCTTAAGGGTATCCTGCACAAGGATACCCAAGTCCCTTTGAGCCTCAGTTTTTTTGTATTTTCTCTTCAATTAGAAATGTAGTCAATCCTTTCATTTCTTCTACCCAAATACCTGACCATACACGTCCTGACATTGTATTCAATCTGCCATTTCTTTAGCCATTCTCCGCATCTGCCTGTCCTTCTGTAGCCTCCCTATCTCCTTAAAACTGCCTGTCCCTCCACCTGTCTTCAAATTGTCTGCAAACTTTGCATCAAAGCCATCAATTCCACCATTCAAATCATTAACATATAATGTAAAAAGAATCAGTCCCAACACAGACCCCTGTGGAACACCACTAGTCACCAGCTGCCAGAAAAGGCTGCCTTTATTCCCACTCTTTGCCTTCTGCCAATCAGCCATTGCTTTATCCATGCTGGAATCTTTCCTGTAATATCATGGGCTTGTAGTTTGTTAAGCAGCCTCAGGTGGCACCTTATCAAAGGCCTTCTGAAAATCCAAGTACACAACATCAACGGATTCTCCATTGTCTATCCTGGTTGTTATTTCTGCAAAGAATTCCAACAAATTGGTCAGGCAATATTTTCCCTTGAGGAAACCATGCTGACTATGGCTTATTTTATCATGTACTTCCAAGTACCCAGAGACGTCATCCTTAATAATCTTCACTAACATCTTCCTAACCACTGAATTCAGACTAACTGGACTATAGTTTCCTTTCTTCTCTGTCTCTCCCTTCTTGAAGAGTGGAGTGACATTTGCAATTTTCCAGTCTTCTGGAACCATTACAAAATCTAGTGAAAGATCATTACCAATGTCTCCACGATCTCTTCAGCCACCTCTTGAAGAACCCTGGGGTGTACGCTATCTGGTGTATATCCACTGCAAGATATCCTTGCTCTTGGCACAAGGGAAACAACACACCAATCTGGAATATTGACTGTGGCACCTGTTTGCGCCCCATTCGATCAAGTCCCCTATCATTCTCACTCTGCCCGATTTCCCTTCTTTACCTCAGGGCCGGGCATGGTTTCACTGACTTGTCTATGGGTTCTGGCTTCTGAAGGTTATGTCCCCAAGCCATTTCCAAAGGGATATATCCGTGAATGAGGGGAATGGCCATAGGGGAAACCTGCTCTGCCTGCCTATTCTTCAGCAATTCCAGTGGGGAGGAGTCATTTGATCTCAGTGCAGTATTTGAAAGAAGAGCACTGTGCTGGTGTTCTGATCAAAATTTATGACTGGACCAACATAAAAAAGGATATCAGCTTGTTATTTCATTGACTGTCTACAGCATCTTGCTGAGAGCAAATTACTAGCTGTGTTTCCTATTGCACAACTTGAAAAAGCTGTTTTGTGGTTGAAAGGAACTTTGGTCTGTTCTGAGTTCCTGACTGGCATAAGACAAATGCAGTCTTTTTATTTACTGGTATGATATGCATCTATATTCAGGTTCACTTCTCTGTTCTAAGTTTGCTACATAGCTTAAGAGGGACATGAGCCACAGAGACACATATTTTGCTCGAAACTATGTTTAGTTTCCACACCACACACATGGTTTCAGCCTTTAGATCTAATGCCAGAGATACTGATGGAATGTTTGCTTGTTCACTATGAGCACGGATAAGAGGGAGATACATGGTAATTACCGATGATGTCAGTATCAGCTAACATGGCAACTTCACTTCTGGAAAGGATCTAATGTGCTCCAATGGAATAATTTTAAAGGATCCCAGTGCAGTATTTGAAAGAAGGGCATAGTGCTGGTGTCTTGATCAAGATTTCTCACTGGAGCAAATCAAAATATACAGAAGATTGGTGACATAATGTCTGGCTCTGAGGTAATGGGGGAAATGTTAGTGTAAAATAACTGAATATGGGCAGGTGGGCCTGGACACTTTTTAGAAACAGTCATGAAACTGAAGATAGATCAGAACAAAGATTCTGCCTGTCTGTAGATACATCAAGTTCAACAAGCAGAAGCAGAGTCAAAGAGTTCTGACAGCTGTCAGTGTACAATTTTAATTGCTTCAAAACTGAAGACTAACAATAGGCCTTTGTATCTTGTTTATAATGCAGGGTATTTTATAATTTAAAAGCTCTTTTTGTTTAGAGTACTAATTAGAGTGTGCCTATTTTAAAGTCAAAGTACATCTGGCTACTTGCTAAACAGTGTTACATGTCAAAGAATCTTATCTGTTCCTTTCTTTGAATGGAATGGTAAACCAAAAATAATTAGCATAGCTGCTGACACCCACCACAGTTAGAACGCAGGTAGTGAGAATGAATATTTCTCATTGCATAGGTTAATACTGATAGCCGGACACAACACTTCCATGTGCAAAGCGGCCGAGGTAACTCAGCTCAGTTTAAAACTCCCAAGGGTGGAACTTCATTTGTATATCTCCAAAACAGTAAAAATGAACTTAAACTGAAACAAATTAACTCCAGATGTCAAAGTGAATATTGAGAATCACAAACACAGGAAAATCTGTAGATGTTGGAAATCCAAAGCAATGCACACAAAATGCTGGAGGAACTCAGCAGGGCAGGTAGCATCTCTGGAAAATAGTAAACAGTTGACATTTTGGGCCAGGATTCCTCATCAGGATCAGAAGAAGGGTCTCGGCCCAAAATATAAACTGTTTACTCTTTTCCATATATACTGCCTGGCCTGCAGAGTTCCTCCAGCATCTTATATTGGGAAACTCAATCTCCTCTTTGCCAGCAGAATTTGTGTTCTATCTACTGTTTACTTAGTCTGGAAAACAGTTTTTACTAAATTTGGGGAACAATCCAGTTGAACTAAACTTGGTTTCACTGAAGAGCTATTTACTCAGATTTTGGGATTTGATCTTGCCCTTGGATTTTAAAATTAGTCTCATTTTCAGCATCCTGGCCTCAGAACCATTCCTGAATCATGCTGCTGATCGATCCCTGCTACCATAGGATGGTGAATCAAACAAAAAATGTTCTCAGGGAGAGGTGATTTTTATCTACATTTCTTTTAGCTCACAGGCCCAGGTGTTTGTTTGCTTTGCTAGTTTTCCCAAATTACAAACATTCATATAATGCACTTGTCCTCACAAAGACCATAAGACCATAAGACATAGGAACAGAATTCAGCCATTTGGCCCATTGAATCTGCTCCGCCATTCAACCATGTATCATTTTTTCCCCTCCTTAGCCCCTCTACCTGGCCTGTTCCCCGTAACCTTTGATGCTATGTCCAATCAAGAACCTATCTATCTCTGCCTTAAATACACCCAACAATCTGGCCTCCACAGTTGCCTGTGGTAGCAAATTTCACAAATCTACCACCCCCTGCCTAAAGAAATTTCTCTGCATCTCTGTTTTAAATGGACACCCCTCTATTCTGAGGCTGTGTCCCTTTATCCTAGACTCCCCCATGATGGGAAACATCCTTTCCATATCTACACTGTCTAGGCCCCTCAATATTCGAAAGGGTTCATTGACATTCCCCCTCATCCTTCTAAATTCTAGCGAGTTTATGATAACCCTTTCATTCCCAGAATCAACCTTGCGAACCTCGGGGACTTCCGGTAACATGGCGATTGCTTAGCTGCTCCGAACTTTTGTTCCGTTACTGTCGCTACCTTTGCACTAAATGTCTCCATTTTATAAAGCTTAGATAGGAATTTTTTCGGTATCTCTTACTTGCCTGTGAATATATCTAACCTACAATGTCTAGCAAGAGCTCTAAATCCGGGAGAAAAGAAACTACGACCTCGTCGGACGTGACGATGGAGGCGCTTGAAAATCTCCGAGACAAAATCTTAAAGCAAATTAAAACCGCTTTCAAACAGTTAGAAGACAAACTGGATCGGATCAACGATAAAGTGGACAAACATGCTGAACACTTATCTCGCATCGATTCGACTTCTGAAGCTTTAGAAAGTCGGGTTCGATACTTGGAGACTCTCTGTTCCAGCTTAGAGGAAAAATCTAACAAACTTCTTTCCAAAATGGTGGATCTCGAAAACCGTAGCAGACGCTGTAACATCAGAATTCTGGGATTACCAGAGGCGACTGAAAAGGGATCAACCGTGAAGTTTTTCGCCGAGTTTCTCTGTGAGATATTCGGGAAGGATCTGCTTCCAAACCAGCCCGAGCTCGAACGGGCACACAGAGTTAATGTACCTCCCGGAATTCTGGGCACCCGTCCGTGACCAGTAATCTTGTGTTTCCATCAATACCAGGTAAAACACAGTCTGATTGTGGAGGCACGTCGCAGAGGCTCTTTTTCTTTCCAGGATACAACCATTCGCTTTGTGGAAGATTTTGCACCCCAGACTTTAAAGATGCGCGCTGAGTATAAAGGCGTAATGAAAGTGCTTTTTGATCGTGGTTTCAAACCTTCCTTTCGTAATCTTGCTGACCTAAGAATCAAGTTTAATACCGGGGAATTCAAGTGGTTCAAATCAGCGAGGGAAGCCGAAGCGTTTGTGGCAAGTCTTCCGGCTATCCAGTCATCTTCGGAATCTGATCGGACTTCCTAAAATGGTGGATAAGTACTCCTCGTAGTAAAATTACTTTCTCTGGACTCGGAATTCACTTGAATCACTCAGACATTATTCACTGAAACTCTAAAGGCTGTTGACAATCTCTCCCGGGATTTGGTGTGTGTGTAATCTATTTTCACCTCTGTATAACTTTACCTACAGAGTTCTACAACTAAATCTAACTTGTTTTGGAGGTTTGAAGTCTTTAGTGAAGGCCTCCCTGTTTGTCGGTTCACAGTTCAACTGCTGATTTATTTTTCCTCTGTTTTAAATACTTATTTATTTTATCTTTTTCTTTTCTTCACCCCCTTTTTTTTTCCATTCTCTGAATGTTTTTTTCTCCCTTCTCGGTAAACGGTTGATAAATACTCGTCTTGAATTTATAATTTTCCCCTTCCTCTTTTTTTTCTTTTTCCTTCTTACCTTTTTTTTTCCCTTTCCCTTACTTTATCCTTCTATAATATTTCGCGGGTAGATTAGTTTTGGTTTTCTTCCGATTTTCTCTGTATTAAGTTGTATATCTCGGCAGAAGGTGTTCTAATCTGTAGTTATGTTTCCTAGTGCATAAACTAGTTACTGTTTGTTATAGCATTTATACGGAACTGCTGTCAATGACACAGATCTGGAAGTTGTATTTGGGTTAATTTCTTTGGTAGAGCTAGCTACTTGTTTTGGTAGCCGTCTAGTTTTGGGTTGTGTGGGTGGGGTGAATTTTCCAGTTCCAACATTTCTTTATTGTTTAGGACATGTTTATATTTTGACCTTATGAATCTATGTTTACATCTCTGCTCCCAGACTGCTATTGTACTGCTTGACTTTTTATATGCCTGCTGCCTTTTATGCATTAGTAATTGATAATGGCTAGTGCACTTAAATTCGTGAGCTGGAATGTAAAGGGACTGAACCACCCTGTTAAAAGGAGGAAGGTATTCTCACATATTAAACAACTCAAAGCTGACATTGCTTTCCTCCAAGAAACTCATATTCGTTCATTATTCAGTTCTCAATTCGGATTTAAAGTTCCATAAGATCTGGGGGCCTTTTATCGACTACTTTCATAACCTTCCTCTTGACTAGGGTTTTTTTTTTCCCTTCGGTCCCTTGCTTTCAGCTCCCTTTCTTTTCTGGTAGTAGGCATTATTATCCTCTGTTGCTAAGTGTATTCACAGTCTGGGAGTTCGATTGTCCGGACTTATACTCTCTATATTGTGTGGTGGTTGGTCTGGAATTGTTGTTTTTTTCTTGTGTTGTGGGGCTTGGGGAGGACACTAAGCTCACTTGTCTTTAATTTAGGTGCTTTTTTGTTAAATTCTCTTCCTCTGTAGCATATTGATATTGTATGCTTAACCTTGCTCTGTATTAATGCTCCTCATGGGGATTTGGGGTTTTTAATTTTGTAAAATGTTTTGAAAAACTAATTAAAAAATTTAAAAAAAAACCAAAAACCTTGCGAACCTCCTCTGGTCCCGACCCTCTCCAATGCCAGCACATCTTTTCATGGATGAGGAGCCCAAAACTTTTCATAATACTCAAAGTGAGGCCTCACCAGTGCCTTATAAAGCCTCAGCATCACATCCTTGCTCTTGTATTCTAGACCTCTTGAGATTAATGCTAACATTGAATTTGCCTTCCTCACTACTGACTCAACCTGAAAGTTAATCTTTGCGGTGTTCTCCATAAAGACTCCCAAGTCCCTTTGCATCTCAGATATTTGGACTTTCTCCCCATTTAGAAAATAGTCTGCGCATTTATTTCTAATACCAAAGTGCATAACTATGCATTTTCCAACATCGTAACATTCCATCAAAAACCTTCCAGGTAACTTCCTGCCAAGAGTATCTGGCCATGACCCTGGAGCATCTCTGTGGATCTTTTACACCTCTGGGCACTGTTCTTCACCAATCTATCATTTGACATCTTGGGAGCACTCTTCCAGCCTCTCCTATTGTTGCAGAATCCATTCATTCAGTTGCAACATTCCCTTGGAACTGGATGTTGTGGTTTGTTGTTTGACTGGAAAGGTCTCATGTTATGCCACATATCGGCATGTTTGAGAATTTGCAGAATATCAATAGTGAACAATGTGCTGTAATTAGCAACAGTTTTAATAGAGGGAAAATAACAGTATTGTTCTGTGAATCTCTTGCTCTCTATTTGATTTTCACCAACAGTGTTAGGGTGAATCACCAGCCTTAATTAGTACCAAACAGTAGTTGTTTTTAGTTCTGTGAATAAGGAATTAATCAACGGGACACACACTCAATACTGTTCAAGAATTTCTCAATGATGCAAATATGCATAAAGTTGTCAAGACCAAGATGCTCTCTGAAAAGCCTAGCTTCATTACATTTGATATACAAGTTCAGTATCCAAAAATGGACCAAGAGCACAATTAAAAGCTTGTTCATAAAATGGTTTAAGTAATAAAAGCCTCAAAAGGATCACTGTTTGATAAATATGTGCTCCTTTTGTAAATTCACTGGTACTCTAAATGCCTTTTTAGATTTATTGCACTTGTGAAGTATCAGCCCATTTGAGCAATGAATATTAGGCATACCTAGAGAAGAAAATTCTATTATGAGTGGCTTCAATATATTTCTATGACACTTAATATTTTCTTCTGTAAGATTTGCTTTGTAATTCAGAGCTATACAATTCCCTGCAGACAGTAATCAGACAAATCTGACTTCCCAGCACACCCACTGTTTTTCACAAATCTGGAATTGAATATTCCTTCTGAGGCTTTGACATTGTTTAAACCAGACAAAAATTGACAGTTACAGGAAACAATGAATCTATTTCTTCTATTCAGAAAAGTAATTTCAGTAGTCTAGTATATGCAGCTGTAAGCAGACCAGTTAGTTACGAACAGAATGATTATGGTAATAAAGCTGCTGGAGATTGTGATGAAAAATAGCGGTCAGTCTCCATCCTTTGAGATAAACTGTACTATCTTTATTTGAATGAATCTGTGCCTAAAATTTCACAGGAGAATGGGGCTCATTCTGAATTGACAGCCTATATGAAGCATGCAAAATGAAAATTTTTATCAAACAATATCTAGTGATTCCAGTTTTTTTGTTTGTTAGGAATTACATTTTGAAAGATTTGAATGAAAATGTTGGTAAAAACACCAGGCTCTTTAATCCATGAACAAGGTTCAAAGTAAATTTATTACCAAAGTACATGCATGTCACCATATGCAAATCTATGATCCATTTTCTTGTGGGCATTCACAGGAAGAACCACAATAGAACCAAAGAAAGACCTCACCCAACAGAATGGACAAACAACCAATGTGCAAAAGACAACTGTATAAAAGAAAAAAAAATGAATAAGTAAGCAATAAATATCAAGAACATGAGATGAAGAGTCCTTGAGAGTGAGTCCATAGGTTGTGGGAACATTTCAATGATGGGGCTGATGAAGTTGAGTGACATTATCCCCTTTGCTTCAAGAACCTTATGGCTAAGGGGTAATAACTGTCCCTGAACCCTGGTAGTGTGAGTCCTGAGGCTCCTGTATCTTCTTCCTGGTGGTAGCAGCAAGAAGACAGCATGCATGACCTGGGTAGTGAGGGTTCCTGATAATGGATGCTGCTTTCCTGTGATGATGCTTTGTGTGGATGTCCTCGATGGGGGAGGACTTTACCTGTGATGGACTAGGACGTATCCACTACTTTTTGTAGGATTTTCCATTCAAAGGCATTGGTGTTTCCATACTTTCCATTACACATCTATAGAAGTTTGTCAACGTTTTAGGTGTCATGCCAAAGCTTTGCAAACTCCAAAGGAAGTAGAAGCACTGTTGTGCTTTCTTCATACTTGCACTTATGTGCTGGGTCCAGGACAGGTCCTCTGAAACAATAACACTGAGGAATTTAAAGGGGCTGACCCTTTCCATGTGTGATCCTTTGATAGGCACTGGCCCATTGACCTCTGGTTTCCTTCTCCTGAAGTCAATAATCAGCTCCTTCGTCTTTCTGACATTGAGCAAGCGGTTGATGTTATAGCACCTCTCAGCCAGATTTTCAATCTCCCTCCTATGTGCTGACTTCTCACTACCTTTGTTTCAGCCAACAACAGTGGTGACACTAGCAAACTTCATTATGCTGGCATTGGAGCTGTGCTTAGCCACAGTTATAAGTGTAAAGCAAGTAGAGCAGGGGGGATAAGCAGATAGACTTGTGGTTCACCTATGCTGATAGAAGCCATGGAGGAGATGTTGTTGCCAATCTGAACTGACTGGAGTCTGTAAGTGAGGAATCAAGGATCCAATTGCACAAAGAGCTATTGAAGCCAAAGATTTGAAGCTTATTGATTAGTATTGAAGTGATGATAGTATTGAATGCTGAACTGTAGTTGATAAAGCACATCGTGATGTATGCCTCTTTGTTGTCCAGATCTTCCAGGGTTGAGTGAAAAGCCAGTGAGATGGCATCGACTGAGGACCCAATGCTCCATAGGTAAATTGGAGCAGATCCAAGTCACTTCTCAGACAGGATTTGATATGTTTCATCACCAACCTGTCAAAGCACTTCATCAGAGTGGATGTATGTGCCAATGGACGATAGTCAATGAGGCAGATTACCATGTTCTTTTTAGGCACCAGTATAACTGAAGCCTGTTTGAAGCAGGAGAGTACTTCAGACTGTTGAAGTGAGAGGTTAAAGATATCAGTGAACACTCCAGCTAGTTTATCAGTGTATGTTTTTAGTACTTGGCCTGGTACCCCTTCTAGGCTGGATGCTTTTTGTGGGTTCACCCTTCTGAAGTCTGCTCGTGTGTCAGCTGCAGAGACTGAGATCACTTGACTGCTGGGGGCTGTGGAAGTTTGTGTTGGTTCCTCCAATTTTGATGGTCAAGACAAGCATAGAGGGTATTGATCTCATTTGGAAACAAAGGCCTGTTGTTGCCTATGTCTTGATTTAACTTTGTAAAAGGTGATCTCTGAGGATCTATACTGGACCAAACGTATCAATGCAGCCACAAAGAAGACACAGCAGTAGTTATACTTGATTTGGATAAGTTTCAGGGAGCTATGACAGTAGAGGATAGTGAAATGCTCCTCTTGCAGGATGTGGGAAGGCGGGGAGACCTCCAGCGTCCCGGACAACTACAGCTGTGAGAAGTGCATCCTGCTGTAGTTTCTAACAATCTGTGTTAAGGAATTAGAGCTGGAACTGGATAAACTCCAAATCGTTCTGGAGGCTGAGGGTGTGATAGATAGGGCATATAGAGGGGTAGTTCCACCCATGATGCGGGGCACAAGAAGCTGGGTGACCGTCAGGAAAGGGAAAGGGGTTAAGGAGCCAGTGCAGAGACCTCTGTGGTCATCACCCTCAACGCTAGGTATATAATTTTGGATACTGTCAAGAGAGATGATCTATTAGAGGAAAGTCATAGTGATTGGGTCTCTGGCACTGAGTCTGCCTCTGTGACTCAGAAGGAAAGGGAGAAGAAGAGGCACACAGAGGTGATAGTTAGGGGAACGGACAGGAGGTTCTGTGGGCGACAACAAGATTCCCGGATGGGATGTTGCCAGGATGCCAGTGTATGAGATATACCAGATCGATTCCTCAGCATTCTTAAGTTGGAAGGTGTAGAGTTAGAAGTCGTAGTTCATGTAGGTACCAATGACATTGGTAGGATGAGTGATGAGGTTCTGCATGGGGAGTTCAGGGAGTTAGATGCTAAATTAAAGGACAGGACTCCCAATTGCTACCCATGCCACGTGCTAGTGAGGCTAGAACTAGGAAGATTATACTGTTTAATACATGGCTAAGGAGTTGGTGTAGGAGGGAGGGCATAAGATCTTTGGGTCATTGGGCTCTCTTCCAGGGAAGGTGGACCTGTACAGAAGGGACAGTTTGCACCTGAGCTGGAGGGGGTCTAATATCCTGTGGGAAGGTTTGTTAATGCTGTATGTTGGGGTTTAGACTAGAGTCACAGGTCGATGCAAACCAGAGTGCCAAAACAGTTAGTGGAGAGGTTGTGTACCCAGAAAAAGTTAGGAATAAACTGGTGTCCTGAGCTGTGTATGTTTCAATGCAAGAAGTGTCGTAGGAAAGGCAGATGGTAGTGCTGAAGATGAGATAGCTGGATTACAAACAGAGGAAATGTGTGGTGAGGAGAGGCTCTTTATAGATCAAAATTGTAGTCAATGGGATGAGTTGCAACATAAAGGCGGACAAAATTGCAAAGGGTGAAATCAGGACTGAGGGTGTTAAATTTGAAAGCATGCGGTGTATGGAATATGGTAGACAGACTTGCAGCACAGTTGCAGATTGGCAGGTATGATGTTGTAGGCATCACTAAATCATGGCTGAAAGAAGATTATAGCTGAGAGCTTAATGTCCAAGGATACACATTGTTTCAAAAGTCAAATCACTAGAGAGAGGTGACAGAGGGTTGGAAGGTGTTGAATCATTGTGGATAGAGCTAAAGAACTGCAAGGGCAAAAAGACCTTGATGGGAATTGTATGCAGACTCCCAAACAGTAGTAAGGATATGGTCTACAAATTACAATGGGAGATAGAAAATGCATGCCAAAAGGGCAATGTTACAATAGCCACGGGAGATTTCAATGTGCAGGTAGATTGGGAAAATCAAGAAGGTGCTGGATTCCGGGGGGGTGGGGGGGGGTGGTATTTCTTATAATGCCTATTAGGTGGATTTTTAGAGCAGCTCATGGTTGAGCCCACTAGAGCAGTGATTCTCAACCGTTGTTTGGCCACAGCCCCCTTAGGAGCTCTTCTCAGGTTCCAGGGCTCCTCCTTTCAAACAGGGATACAACACGAACAGATAGACAGAAAATCATTTATTATTGAACAGCAAGACAACTTGAACATTCTGAAATACTGTACAAAACTTAGAGAAAGAGTGTATGAAATTAAACATCTATCAGGCCTCATGCGATCCTTGAGCTTGGTGCTTTTCTGCAAGTTTCATGATATCAGGCTCCAAATTAGACAATGACACTTGGAGGTCACCTCTTGTTGCGATATCAATTCTGTTCCTGGATTTTGTCAAGGAAGCTACCTTGCAGAATCTACTGTCAACCAAATATGTTGAGGGAAAGGCAATAAAAAATCTTTGGGCTTTTTCCCCACAGTGTTGTAAATTTATTCAGCAGATCACTCTTGATCCAAAAATCTTTTTGAAACTGACTGAACTGACAACGTTCACGCTGAAGATCAATCAAACTCTCTTGAATTTCTGCCTCAACCTGGGTGGGAATAAGCACGTAAAATACAGATACATTACTGACAAAAAATGCTGTCATCTGGAGCCAGGGATTTTTTTTCCATAACTTACCTTAACGTATAATATATCCAAACACATATACTTTAAAGTTACGAGGCTAAAAAAGGCCTAGCAAGATATGCTGATCTTTGGAGAATGAAGAATGCGATAATGGATGGGAGAACCCTTGATTGAGTACGTTGACCCAGTGCAGTCTGATTCACGACTGACTCTGAAGTGAGGCTGTGTGGGAGGAGCCTAAGCAATGAATTTACCAGGTGCAACACGAGTGAATCTGCAGATGCTGGAAATAAATAAAAACACACAATGCTGGCTGAACTCAGCAGGCCAGACAGCATCTATGGGAGGAGGTAGTGACGATGTTTCGGGCCAAAACCCTTCATCAGGAGCCTGATACCAGGTGCGCTGAATTTAAATGGTGCATTGGAATGATATTATAAATAGGAGGGAAACTATTGACTCCAATGAGGGGTGCTGCTTGGGTATTTCATCGGGGTTCAGTTACCAGTGCCACCACAAACACTTGGGGCTCCCCTTCGCACAGTTTTCAGTCAGTGGCCCCTTTCAAATGTGCCAGGGCCCCCAAGGGGGTCGTATGGTCTCTGTTGAGAATGGCTGCACTACAGAATCAGCTATTCTGAATTGGGCATTGTGCAATGAACCAAAATTGCTTAGAGAGCTTAAGGTAAAAGAACCCTTAGGGGAAAGTGATCATGTATGATCAATTTCACTCTGAAATTTGAGAAGGAGAAGATAGAGTCAAATGTATCAGTATTACAGAGGGGTAAAGGGAATTACAGAGGCATGAGAAAGAAGTTGATTAGAAAAGAACACTGGCAGGGATAACGGCAGAGAAGCAATGGCTGTAATTTCTGGAAGCAATTCGGAAGGCACAGAGTATATACACTCCAAACAGGAAGAAGTATTCTAAAGGAAAGATGATGCAACTGTGGCTAACAAGAGAAGTCAAAGCCAATATAAAAGAGAGGGCATATACGACAGCAAAAAAGTAGTGGGAAGTTAAGGGATTGAGAAGCTTTTAAAAACCAGCAGAAGGCAACTAAAAAATGAATTAAGAAGGTGAAGATAGAATATGAAAGTAAGCTAGCCAATGATATTAAAGAGGATATAAAAGGTTTCTTCAGATACATGGAGTGTAAAAGAGAGGTGAGAGTGGATATCTGACCACTGGAAAATGATGCTGGAGAGGTAGTAATGGGGGACAAGGAAATAACAGATGAACTGAATAAGTACTTTGCATCAGTCTTCACAGCGGAAGACACCAGCAGTATGGTGAAAGTTCCAGGTGTCATGTGTCATGAAGTGTGTGAAGTTACCATTAATAGAGTGAAGGTTCTTGAGAAACTAAAAAGTCTGAAAGTAGATAAGTCACCTGGACTAGATGGTGAACATCCCAGGGTTCTGAAAGATGTGGCTGAAGAGATTGTGGAGGCATTAGTAATGATCTTTCAAGAATCACTAAATTCTGGAATGGTTCCAGAAGACTGGAAAATTGCAAATGTCATTCCACTCTTCAAGAAGGGAGAGAGGCAGAAGAAAGGAAACCATAGGTCGGTTAGTCTGACCTCAGTGGTTGGGAGTCGATTATTAAGGAAGAAGTCTCAGGGTACTTGGAGACACATGATAAAATAGGCCATTGTCAGCATGGTTTCCTCGGGGAAAATATCGCTTGATAAATCTTCTGGAATTCTTTGAAAAAATAACAAGCATGTTAGACAATGGAGAATCCGCAGATATGTACATGGATGTTCAGAAGATCTTTGACAAGGTGTCACACATGAGGCTGCTTAACAAGCCATGAGCCCATGGTAGTACAGGAATGATTCTAGCATGGATAAAGCAGAGGCTGATTGGCAGGAGATAGATAGATAGATAGATAGATAGATAGATAGATAGATAGATAGATAGATAGATAGATACTTTATTCATCCCCATGGGGAAATTCAACATTTTTTCCAGTGTCCCATACACTTATTGTAGCAAAACTAATTACATACAATACTTAACTCCGTAAAAATATGATATGCATCTAAAATCACCCTCTCAAAAAGCATTAATAATAGCTTTTAAAAAGTTCTTAAGTAGTTTACTTAAATACATTGAGTCCTAACCCCGGCACTTTAACATATCTTACTCCTGGCAGTTGAATTGTAAAGCCGAATGGCATTGGGGAGTATTGATCTCTTCATCCTGTCTGAGGAGCATTGCATCGATAGCAACCTGTCGCTGAAACTGCTTCTCTGTCTCTGGATGGTGCTATGTAGAGGATGTTCAGGGTTTTCCATAATTGACCGTAGCCTACTCAGCGCCCTTCGCTCTGCTACCGATGTTATACTCTCCAGTACTTTGCCCACGACAGAGCCTGCCTTCTTTACCAGCTTATTAAGACATGAGGCGTCCCTCTTCTTAATGCTGCCTCCCCAACACGCCACCATAAAGAAGAGGGCGCTCTCCACAACTGACCTATAGAACATCTTCAGCATCTCACTACAAACATTGAATGACGCCAACCTTCTAAGGAAGTACAGTCGACTCTGTGCCTTCCTGCACAAGGCATCTGTGTTGGCAGTCCAGTCTAGCTTCTTGTCTAACTGTATTCCCAGATACTTGTAGGTCTTAACCTGCTCCACACATTCTCCATTAATGATCACTGGCTCCATATGAGGCCTAGATCTCCTAAAGTCCACCACCATCTCCTTGGTCTTGGTGATAAAGGAGACAAAGGGTGGGAATAAAGGCAGCCTTTTCTGGTTGGTTGCCAGTGACTACTGGTGTTCCACAGGGATCTGTGTTGGGACTGATTCTCTTTACGTTATATGTCAATGATTTGGATGATAGAATTGATGGCTTCATTGCAAAGTTAGCAGATGATATGAAGGTAAGTGGATGGGCAGGTAGTTTTGAGGAAGTAGAGAGGTGTCAGAGGACTTAGTCAGATTAGGAGAATGGGCAAAGACATGGCAGATGAAATACAGTGTCAGGAAGTGCATAGTCATGCACTTTGGTAGAAGAAATGAAAGGGTTGACTTTTTTCTAATTGGAGAGAAAATACAAAAAAAAAACTGAGGCACAAATGGACTTGGGCGTCCTTGTGCAGGATTCCCAAAAGATTAAATTACAGGTTGAGTCTGTGATGAGGAAGGCAAATACAATGTTAGCATTCATTTCATGAGGACTAGAATATAAAAGCAAGGATGTAATGTTGCGACTATATAAACACTGGTGCGGCCTCACTTGGAGTATTGTGAGCAGTTCTGGACTACTTATTGAAGAAAGGATGTGCGGAAACTAGAGAGGGTTCAAAGGAGGTTTAGAAAAATGATTTCACCATTAAAGTGCTTATCATATAAAGAGCATCTCATGGCTCTGGGCCTGTATTCACTAGAACTCAGAAGAATGAGGGGTGACCTCATTAAAACCTGTCTGAATAGTGAAAGGCCTTGATAGAGTGGATGTGGAGAGGTGCAAAGGGACTTGGAAGTCCTTGTGCAGATTTCCCTAAGGTTAATTTGCAGGTTGAGTTGTAGGGAGGAAGGCAAATGCAATGTTAGCATTCATTTCAAAAGGACTAGAATATAAAAGATGTATATATGAATATATAGATGTAATGTTGAGAATTTATAAAACGCAGGTGGGGCCTCATTTGGAATATTGTGAACACTTCTGGGCCACTTATCTTTGAACAGATGTGTTGAAACTGGAGAGTGTTCAAAGGAGTCACCAAATTGATTCCAGAATTGAATGGCTTGTCATGTGCAAAACATTTGATGGCTCTGGGCCTGTATTTCCTGGAATTCAGAAGATTTCCTATGGTGGGGGTCTAAGACCAGAGGACAAAGCCTCAGAATAGAGGGGTATCCTTTTGGAACAGAGATGAAGAGGAGTTTCTTCAGCCAGAGAGTGATGAATGTGTGGAATTCATTGCCACAGGCAGCTGTAGAGGCCAAGTCTTTATATATATATTTAAGGCAGAGGTTGATAGGTTCTTGATTGGTTAGGGCATGAAGGGATGTGGGGAGAAGGCAGAAGATAGGGGCTGAGAGGAGAAAAGGATCAGCCATGATGAAATGGTGGAGCAGACTTGATGGGCCAAATGGCTTAATTCTGCTCTTTTCTCTTATGGTCTTGAGGAAAACTTATTAAGTTCCATTATGGGCACTACTAGCCTCCATAGTATCCAGGACATTTTCAAGGAAGGATGCCTCAAAAAAGCTGCATTCATCATTAAGGTCATGCCTTGTTCTCATTGCTACCATCAGGAAGGACATACAGAAGCCTGAAGGCACACACTCAATGATTCAAGAGCAGTTTCTTCTCCTCTGCCATCCAATTTCTGAAGGACAATGAACCCAAGAATACTACCTCATTATTTTTTTCAAATTCTATTTTTGCACTACTTATTTTAATTTTACTTTTATATATACTCAGTGTAATTCACATTTTTTCTATTATTATGTGTTGCATTGTACTGCTACCATAAAGATGACAAATTTCATGACATATGCCGGTGATATTAAACATGATTCTGATTCTGATCATATTGACAATAATGTAAATGAAAGCAAATAATGGTTAGGTCCTGCTCCCATTGTCTACTTGCGTTAAGTAAAGGATTTTGTATCAATACAATTTGGTACACATTTGCATTCTTAACGTTGAAATCTTTCTGCAAATATTTTAGAAGGGGCCAACTGAGCTGTTTAGATACAGCCAACCCTCTTTTGCAAACAAAATCAATTGCAACTTGTTTATACTGACAGTCAAAAGAGCTGTTAAAGGCAAAATTATTCTTGAGTATCTGTTCCATTTGTTTTTGCTGGTTCTTGCATTTATTGTCTGGACTTTAGACTCTGCCATATGGGCATATGTTTTGCTTTTAGCAATGCCACATCTCCATTACTTATTGTAAAGAAAACCATAATGAAACAATACAGTCCTTGAAAGCACACAGACTGTGGTGTAATTTTGATTATTTACTGTGGAGGTGTAATTTCCTTGCATTTATATTTTTTACATGTCTTTCAGAGTTTTGCCAACAAAGTACTCTGAAATTGTTGTCTGGGAAACAGTGATCTCAATTTGTGCAGAACAAGATCCCACAGAGACTAAATAATGAATGGCTAATCTGTTTTAATGGTGATAGTTGAAGACATCAAGGAGAATAACCTCGTTTTTCCTCAAAATAGTGCTTTGGGTGTCCACTTGATTGAGGAGATTAACATCTCCGAGAGGTATCTCCTTTAGAAATGTTACACCACTTCACTTCTGCAATGTCATGACAGGCTAGATGTTGTGGCCAGATCTCAGGGATTTGGAATGTATAGCCTTTGAATTTGGAAGGCAGGAGTGCTACAACTGCACCATGGCAGACATCGAATATAAAATAATATTAGTTTTTGGCTGACCCACATATTGCCCTTGATTTTGCAGTTGAACTAACAGCTCTTAGATTTTTCGGTAATCTAGTTTGTTGACAGTGGTTTGGCCCATGCCACAGGCTATGCTGTTTTGGAACCTCCTTCAGCATGGCTAAACATTTATTGAAGTGATTCGGTGCTCAACTAACTTGGCATTAATGTTGGTATGGATTAGGAGGTGGAAGTCATGGTTTGTGGATAAAAGGTGTATGGCGCTGTGGTGAACTACATATACCTGTCTGGACACCCCCCCCCCCCCCCCGGCTGACTGCTCCTGTGGCTCCTCCCACAGACCCCTGTATAAAGGCGATTGGAGGCACAGCTCCTCCCTCTGTCTCCAGGATGTTGTGTGATGGTCGCTTGCTGCTTGTGCTTTCTTCCAGCCAATAAAAGCCTACCTTAACTCACGTCTCCGAGAGTTATTGATGGTGCATCAGGCGCTTTCCAACTGTGCTTTTCGTTTAGATTTTCATCCTTTTTGTGACTCTGCTGTATCACTAATCTTGAAGCCTGTTTGTTGGAACTAGGCCACAGGTGCTGAGGACCTATCCCTTGACCTGTTTGATGCTGTCAAGAGGCAATGCATTGTCTTTAAAGGTCTCACTGCTGGAGCATAAGACATAGTGTAGGAGCAGAATTAGGCCATTCAGCCCATTTAATCTGCTCTACCAATACATAATAGCTATTTTATTACCCTTCTCAACCCTATATTCCTGACTTCTCTCCATAACTTCTGATGTCCTTACTAATCAAGAACCTATCAAAGTCTACTTCAAGTGCACCCTATGACTTGGCATCCACAGTCCGTTCTAAATGGACATCCCTTTATTCTGAGGCTGTGCCCTCTGGTCCTAGACTCCCCAAATATAGGAAATATCCTCTCCACATCCATCTTATCTAGGCCTTTCAATATTCAATTGGTTTTAGTGATATCCCCCTTCCATTCTTCTAAACAGCAGAGATTACAGGCCCAGAGCTATCAAATATCCTCATACTTCAATCCCTTCATTCTTGGAATAATTTTTGTGAACCTCCTCTGTACCGTCTCCAATCCCAGCACATCTTTTCTTAGATAAGGGGCCAAAAACTGCTTGCAATACTCCATGATGTCTCACCAGTGTCTTATAAAGCCTCAACTTTACATCCTTGCTCTTATATTCTAGCCCTTTTGAAATGAATGTTAACATTTGTTTTTCTTACCACCGACTTGACCTTAGAGAAACCTACATGACGACCCCCAAATCCTTTTGCACCTCTGATTTTTTTAAATTTTCTCCCCATTCAGCAAAGAGCCTACACTTATATTCATTCTACCAAAGTGCATAAGTGGACACTTCCCTACACTATATTCCATCTGTCACTTCTTTGCCAATTCTCCCAATCTGTTTAAGTCCTTCAGCAGACATACTGCTTTTTCAACAATACCTGTCCCTCTTCCTATCTTCTATCATCCAAAAACATGGCTATAAAGTTATCAATTCTGTTATCCATTTACAAACGAGAAAATCTGCAGATGCTGGAAATCAAAGCAACACGCACAGAATGCTGGAGAACTCAGCAGGTCAGGTAGCATCTATGGAAAAAAGCCCTGCCGAAGGGTCTCGGCCCAAAAAGCCATCTGTACTTTTTTCCATAGATACTGCCTGGCCCACTGAATTCCTCTAGCACTTTGTGTGTGTTAATTCTGTTATCTGTTGGATGGAAGCAACCAACAACTCTGACTGAGGCAGATGCCAAGTTGTTAAGCTCATCAGTGGGAGGTGGTGCTTTAGCACTGCTCCCCTCCACCTTGAGGGAGTCTTGATCATAAGTGGGCTGAAACTCCTGAAGACAGGTGGCAGTTGATCATCAGATCGACTGATGATCCCACTGATGATAGCACAGGACAGTTAACATCTTAGTCCACGTGTATTTTCAATTCAATTCTGTTAATCCAAATAATTGACATATAAGGTGAAAAGAAGTGTTCCCAACACTGACCCCAGTCACTTGCAACCAACTAGACAAGGCGCCTTTTATTCCCACTCTTTGCCTCCTGCCAATCAGTTAATCTTCTATCCATGCTAGTAACTTTACTGTAATACCATGGGCTCTTATCTGGTTAAACAGCCTCATGAGCAGCACTTTGTCAAAGGCCTTCTGAAAATTCAAGTAAGCAACATCCACTGACATTCCTTTGTCTATTATGCTTGTTATTTCTCAAAGAATTCCAATAGATTGTCAGGCAAGATTTCCCTTAAGGAATCCATGCTGACTTTTGCATATTTTATCATGTGCCTCTAAGTGCCCCAAAACCACATCCTTATTAATGGAGTCCAACATTATAGGCTAACTGCCTATAATTTCCTATTTTCTGCTTCCCTCTCTTCTTCAAGGGTAAAGGAGTTTTCCAATCCTCCAGAACCACTCAATAATCTACAATAATGGTTCTTGAAATATCATTACTAATGCCTTCAGTCCTTTTAGTTTCCGAACACCTTCTCCTTAGTAATAGTAACTACACGGACTTCTGCCCCCTGAAGCTCTCTAATTTTGGCATACTGCTCATGTCTCCCACAGTAAAGACTGATGCAAAATACTTAAGTTTGTCTGAGGTTTCTTTGTCCGGAATTACTACCTGTACAGCATCATTTTCCAGCAGTTTGATATCCACCCTCCCCTCTCCTTTCTTTTACTCTTTTATATCTGAAAGAACTTTTGGTATCCTCTTATATTTTTGGCTAGATTATTTTCATATTTTATCTTTTCTCTCCTTATGGTTTTCTTAGTTGCCTTTTGTAGGTTTTTAGAAACTTCCCAATGCTCTAACTTTCCATTAATTTTTGCCCTGTCTTTTCCTTTTATGCTGTCCTTGACTTCCCTTGTCAGCCATGGTTGCCTCTTCCTCCCTTTAGAATACCTCAGTATGTACCCTGGTCCATCTGAGTTGCCATGGAAACTCTAGCCATTGTTGTTCTGCCATCATTCTTGCTAGTGGCCACTTCCAATTAACTTTGGCTAGCTCCTCTCTCATAACTCTGAAGTTCTCTTTTTCCACTGTAATACTGATACCTCTGACTTTATGTTCTTTCTCTCAAACTGCAGGTAAATTCTATCGTATTATGATCATTCTCTCCTAAATGTTCTTTTACCTTAAGCTCTTCAGTCATTCCACAACACTCAATCTAGAATTGACTCTCCCCTGGTAGGCTCAACTGCAATCTGCTCTAAAAAGTAATTTCATTGGCATTTTACAAATTCCCTCCCTTGGCATCCAGCTATAACCTGAATTTCCCAATCTACCTGCGTATTGAAATCTCCCATGACTGTCATAACATTGCCCTTTTTACATGCCTTTTATATCTCCCATTGTAATTTGTATCTCACATTCTGGCTACATTTGGAGGCCTGTATATAACTCCCATTAGGGTCTTTTTACCCTTGTATTTTCTTAACTCTACCCACCGGGATTCTATATCTTCTGATCTTATGTCACCTTTCTATGGGCTTGATATCATATTTTACCAAAAGAGCCACCCTGCTTACTTGCCTGTCCTTTTGATATAATGTGTATCCTTGGATGTTAAGCTCCCAATTATGTTCTTCTTTTAGCCACATCTCAGTGATGCCTTCAATGTCAGACCTGCCAATTTCTAGCTGAGTAACAGGATTTCTTCATATAATGTATGCATTCAGATATAATACCTTCAGTCCTGTATTCATCACCCTTTTCAATTTTGCCCTCATGCTAAACCTCAATTCATCCCACAGATTAAAATTTTGTCCTATTATCTTCCTACCCTTCCTCACAGTCTCCCTATACAGTGCTTCTACTTGTACACCTACTGCTCTATCTTCAGTCCTATGACTCTGGTTCCCACTCCTTTGCCAAATTAGTTTCATCCATCCCCAACACCTCTAAGAAAGATGCCAGCAAGGATATTGGTCCCCCTCGTGTAACCCAGCATTTTTGTATGGTCATATGTTCCCTAGAAGAGAGTCTAGTGATCCAGAAATCTGAAACCCTGCCCCCTGCACTAAATCCTCAGCCACGCAGTCATCGTCCAATTCATCTTATTCTTACCCTCACTGGTGCATGACACAGGTAGCATTCCAGGGATTATTACCCTGGAAGTTCTGTTTTTCATCTTTCTACCTTACTCCCTATATTCTGTCCTCTGGATCTCCTTCGTTTTGTTACCTGTGTCGTTGGTACAACTATGTCCCACAACTTCGGAATGCTCACCCTCCTCTGTTAAATGCTGTGGACCCAGTTAGAGACACTCCTGACTCTAGTGTCTGGGAGGTAATATCTGGGTTTTTCTGTGATGTCCACAGAATCTGCTCCTGTAACTATGAAATTCCCCTCCCACTTCTCCTCCCTCCTTCCCTTCTGAGCCATAGAGCCAGACTCAGTGCCAGATACACAGTTGCTGAGGCTTCCCCGTAGTTTGTGCTGCCCCCCATTATAGTATCTGAAGTGGTGACTTATTATTGAGTGGAACTGCCACAGGGGTATTATGCACTGGAGCCATTAAAAATGTAACCACTTAAATTACCAGAGATATCTGGAAAGTAATTGAAAATATGCATGTCTAGGCGAATTAAATGCTTGCTGCACTTGCATCTTCTATGAATGTTCGTGACACCATACAAACAAATGGGGACCTCCTACCAACACCAGCCATGGATGAGGTAGATCCACGGTGAGACAGATCAGCTCGTTGAGTGGTTCCACAACAACAACCGTGCACTCAGCATCTGTAAGACCAAGGTAAAGATTGTGGACTTCAGGAAGGGTAAGTCAGAAACTGAGGGAACACACACCTGTCCTCATTCAGGGATCAGTAGTGGAAGGGATAAGCAGCTTCAAGTTCCTGGAAGACAACATCTCTGAAGATCTATCACGAACTCAGCATATTGATGCAATTACAAAGAAGGCATGACAGTGGCCATATTTCATTAGGAGTTTGAGGAGACATAGTAGGTCATCAAAGGCTCTTGCAAAGTTCTCCAGATATCCCATGGAGACCATTCTAACTAGTTGCATCACCGACTGATATGGAAGGGCCACTGCACATGATTGGAAAAAGCTGCAGAAAGTTACAAACTCAGCCAACTCCATCATGGGAACTAGCCTTCCCAGCACTGAGGACACCTTCGAAAGGCGATGCCTCAAAAAGGTGACATCTGGCATTAAGGACCCCCATCACCCAGGACATGACCTCTTCTCATTGCTACATTCAAGGAGGAGCTTCAGGAGACTGAAGATACACACTAAACATTCTAGGAACAGCTTCTTCCCCACAGGTATCGGAGTCCTGAATGGACAATGATACTATGAACACTACCTCACTATTTTCTTCCCTTTCTTTTGCTCTCTTTTTGTACTACTAATGTAATTATATACAGCACTATGCAAAAGTCTTAGACTCCCTAGCTATATGCATGTGCCTAAGACTTTTGCACAGTACTATATTTGTCAAAGTGGATCAGAGGGCAAGTCTGTGAATCTGGCAGGAACAAAGGATGTTGGGAATGGCAAAGATGGTGCGCTGCGGGTGAGGTGTAGGACAGGCGGTAATGAAGGAATGCTAGGGGCGGGGGAATGCGGTGGCATGGGTCCAGACAAATCCAGCCCTGAAACACCAGGTAAAGTAATTTGATTCCAAACAATTGGTTTATTGATCATTACAGAATGTCTCTCTGATGCTTTTTACTCCCTTCCCGCTCCCTTCCCACTCCCTTCCGCTTCTTCCAACCATGATTCCCATCTCCCTTCCCACTCTCAGTCCACAATAGAGACCCATATCAGAATCAGGTTTATCAACACTCACATATGTCATGAAATTAGTTTTAGATATATAGAGATATATATAAGTACGGCAATGTACTGCTGCTGCAAAACAACAAATTTCATGACATATGCCAGTGATACTAAACCTGTTTCTGATTCAGATTCTAACTGGTGGAATAACATAATAGATTAGCTGTGGAATAAACTAACATTACTTATCAATAACTCGCAGAATGTTACAAGATCAGCCTTAAATGGTAACATGGTACAACCAGGTTAGAAAATGGTTTAAGTAAGTTATTTCGACCTCAGGTATGACTTTACATGGAACACTGAACTTTATTGAGAAACAAAATAATATGTATGGTGATGGTTGAAGGAGGCAGATTTTGGATTCAGAGGGACCTACCTGTCCTTGAACACAAGTTTTTGGAAGTTAGTATGCAGGTTCAACAAGCAATTAGGAAAGCAAACTGTATTTCAAGAGGATATGATTTAAAAATTAGAATTGTCTGTCCAAATTACATTTGTTGTGAACAGGTCTGGGCTCCCAACTGAAGGAAAACATGTATTGCAATAGAGGCAATGCATTGAATATTCACCATTCTGATTCCTCCTGACTACCGAGGATGAAGTAAGCAGACAACATCTGAGTTTAGAAGAACAAGCAGTGACTTGCTGAATATTCAAAACTTTTATGGATCTTGATAGGGTGGATATGGAGCTGATGTCATTTCTGGCTGGGACGAATGCCTTGGTACATCCAGGGATGCTGGTTGTGGAAGTCTTGGAATGCTTTCACGCATATCCCTATGAAGTTGGTGATGACTGTGGCATTTAAGTCTGCTGATGATTCCTTGAACATGATCCAGTCCACCAACTTGAAGCAATTGAAAATTCATTCCTCCACTGCTGCCATTCTGCCCTTCATGATTGTCTTCACTGGCATCACACGCTTCAGTCTCAGTCTATATGTAGGTAGGTGAAACACAGCCAGATGGTCAGATTTACCAAAGTGCGAGCGAGGGATGGAGCGATTGGCATTGTTGATGATGGTACAGCAGTGGTTGATTCTCAAACAGATTGTGGAGTAGTGGTTGTTAACATTGACAATATAGATTGCTTGCTGCTGTCAATTCTTGCAGATAAAGATACCACGCAAACCTTCAGCATTGATGGCATCACAGCAAGGATTTGATACAATGCAAACAGCATCAGCTGTTGTTAAGAAAATAGGTGGCACATCAAATCTTTGTGGACTTCTGTCCCAGATAGAACAATGATGGATTTTCCTTTCACCCTGCCAGCTTCCTCATCCAGGAAATCATTTCATCATTTCCACCTGATTCAATGTAATTCCACTACCAGCCATATCTTCCCCTCCCAACCCTTTCCTGCAGGGGCCTCTCTTCCCAAGACTCCCTGGTTCTCTCACTTCTCCTCACAGGTTTCTCCCCATTTCTGGGCACTTTCTTCTGAAACTGCAGGAAGTTCAGCACTGGTTCCTACACCTTCTCCCTCACAACCAAACAGTAACTGAAACAGCACTTGCAGATCAGGCAGAGATTCAAATGCACCAGCTCCAACCTTGTCTTCTCCATTTGCTGCTCTTGGTATAACCCCCACTACATCAATGAGATCAAGTGTAGGCTGGAAGACCATTTTGAAGAGCATCTTTGTTCTGTACACAATGGCCATTTTGAGCTCCCAGTCATAATCCACTTGAATTCTTCTTCCCATTCCCATATTGAACTGTTTGTCCTTGTGCTTCACCCCTGCCAGGGTGAGATCGAACACAAACTAGAAGAGCATATTTTTGTGTGGGTGGTCTGCAGTCCAATGTGATGAATATTGAATTTTCCAGTTTTCTCCTCTGTTCCTATCTCTCTTGCTCTAATCCATCCTCGTTCTCCAAAGCCCTGCCATCTCCACCAGCTCCCCCCATTACACACCCTGTTTCATTCTATCTTCCTCACCCACTCCCCACACCTGGTTCTGTCTGTTTCCATCTACCAATCCCCCACACACTTAACCAACTCGGTCAGGAGTTGGTTAACCACCTACTGTTATTCCCTAATTTACCTAATCCCATCTACCTACTTCCATTCCCACCTGTCCATCATCCCTCCTGTATCTGGTCCCACATCAGCTTCCTTACTAATCATTTTATCGAATCATTTATCACCTTCAACCTCTTTTTCTACCTCGAGCATCTCCTCCCCTCACCTGGCTCCATCTGCTCCTTTTATTCCCTCTTTACTCATCTCTACCCACCAGCCACTCTCTACCAACTCCAACCTCTCCTCCTCCCCCTCTCATCAATCCTTCCTCACTGAGTTCCGTCTGTCACCTGCCTGCCATCCCTTGCTTCCCCTCTGTTGGAGATCATTCTGAAGTTATGAAATTATGGATAGCCAGTTATGGTTTAACTAAAATGAGAGGCAGTCTTCAGGAAATAAAACCTGTACCTAATCTAACTTCATCTCTCAGAATAAACCAGAAAACTATATGCCATTGAAACACAAAAACACCCTTCATCAGGATTCCTGATCTCGGCCCGAAACGTTGGCTACTCTTTTCTCACGGATGCTGCCTGGCCTGCTGAGTTCTTCCTGCGTTGTGTACGTATTCTATAGGCCATTGAGCCTGACATCAGTAGTGGGGAAGTTATTGGAAGGTATTCTAAGGGGTTGAATATGTAAGTATTTGGATAGTTAGGGACTGGTTAGGGGTGGTCAACGTGGCTTTGTGTGTGAATAGTCATGTCTAACCAATAACTTTTTGAGTAAATTACTAGGTAAGTATCAATTAACTTCAAATGATACTTTGTGGCTAGTGAAACCAATCATCAGGTGTGGAACATCCTAATCCTATCCTATTGAAACTACATAGAAGAAGACAATAGATGATTGTTCTTGTATTTACGCAGTTTAGTGTCTCAGCCCGAAACATTGACTGTTTACTCTCTCCCTGGCTTGCTGAGGTCCTGCAGCATTTTGTGTGTGTTGCTCAGGATCTGCTTTGTTTTTTTTCTTTACTCAAAAGTCACTGATAGAATATGGAATATATCTATTTTACCAGATTAACTCTACTGCACCAGGTGGCTGCTCTTAAATATAGCAAGCTTAACAATTTAACAACCAGACAACGGAAAAGTAATGACATTCCCTTAAGTGTACAATTATATTTCTTCAAGGAAGATTTTGTTTAGGAATATTTAAATTAATTTTATCAAAAGCAGATTTATTGCAAATGGAATTAAATTTTCACATAATAGAGAGCAAGTGTGGAGTTTCTATCTTTGCCTTTCAGTCAAAAGAACCAGAGGCAAAAGATTGCAAGTCTCACTACATGACAAGTCTGAGTCGTAGAACATTACAGCACAGAAAAGGCCCTTCAGCTTATCTAGTCCATGACAAACTATTAATTTGCCTATTCCCATCAACCTGCACCTTGACCACAGCTGTCCGTACCCCTCCCATCCATGTACCTATCCAAATTTCTCTTAAATGTTGAAATTAAATTCACATCTACCACCTCACTGGCAGGTGAATTCCACATTCTATCACCGGTTTACCACATTATCATTTGGATCATGGACGATATAGATGACAAACAGCAATGGGCCCTGCACCCATCCCTGTGGCACACCACTAACCCTAGGCCTCCAGTCAGAGAGGCAATCATCTACAGCCATTCTTTGGCTTCTCTTACCAAACCAATGTCTAATCCCAATTTACTACCTCATTTTTAATGTCAAGTGATGAAAAAGTGTATTAGTTCTTAGTGTGTAGCATCAGTGGACATCTTTGCAGAGTACTGTACGGATCATAACTCAGCTGTGAAATGACAGTCATGCTTAGAATCATAAAATTGTATAGCATTCAACTTCAGAGAAGGAAGAATGGTGTCATGGCTGGTTTAAGATGCACTGATGAAGTCCAGCAACTGCTTATTGATGGCAAACAAAACAAAGAATACTACTAAATACCTTATCACTTACACTTTTTCTGGTAAGCAATCACTGCAGACAATGGAGAGGTGAGCATAGGGGAGTCAAGGGCTGAGGTGAGTGAGTGCAAGGCAGAGCCAAGGTGAGGTTGAGGCGTGTCCACCATATCCAAGAGCAAGGAAAGACCCAAGATTTCATCGATCTAATTGCCAGGCTGATTTGGAAAGGCCAGGTTTGGGCCAAAATGTGGTGGCAGAGTCCAGGCCCAGAGCACATCGATATGACAGTGACCAGGTCCTAGAGCGAGGAACAACCTGATGTCTGGACAAGTTAAACACTGGGCCAGATGAAAAGGAAGGTTGTTGTGACTAGAGATGGGGATCAGGCCAGTTCTGCTCTCTGCTTCACAACATCTACTCTTCTCTGCACTGAACTGAGGCTGTGGCCTGCTCCAGGCTTCATGTCTGTGGACCCACTTTCATTCTGAATTGCTATTCGCTTGTTTTTATTGTTTGTGCGATTTATTTATTTTTCTCTCTGCACATCGGGAATTTGACAGCCTTCTTTATGGCTTCTGTTGGGTTTCTTTGTTTTGTGGTTGTCTGTAAGGAGACAAATCTCTAGTCTGCATAACGTATACATTGATAATCAATGTACTTCAAACTTTGAAGAACACACTATTATCCACCCCACACTGCCAGCTAACCATTAATTTTTTGCTCAGTAGGCAGGCTGATCCTGTGTTATCTTAACTCAATGAAACTGAATTGTTTTTCTCATTTAATTAGCGGTACAGCATGGTAACGGGCCCTTCGTGGAATGTGGGAGGGCTCTGAAGCTCCTGGAGGAAACCCACCCAGTCACGGGAAGAACATACAAACTCCTTACAGACAGTGGCAGAACTCAATCCAGGCTGCTGGCACTGTATCAGCATTACACTAACCTCTACGCCATCATGCTGCTAATGTGTTCTGCCTTTACGTTGAAGAGGGCACCACACTGTGAGAAATTAATACGGTTCAGTATTCAAATATTTTGGTAGGTCCTATGTCTCCTAACCTTTTTCAAGGAATGAAAATGAAAATGAAAATGATTTGTTCCAGTGAAATCCTAATAAAACAGATTGTCTCCATGAAGTAAAGATGGAAGATGGAACATAGAACCGTCCAGCATTGCAACAGGCCTTCGGCCCACAATGTTTCTTTATTTATTAACTGAGACACAACACAGAGTAATCCTTTCTGGCCTTTCAAGCCTTGCCATCCAGCAACCCCTGATTTAACCCCAGCCTAATCACAAGATAGTTTACAATGACCAATTAACCTACCAACCGATATGTCTTTGGACTGTGAGAGGAAACCCACACAGACATGGGGAGAATGTACAAGCTCCTTACAGACAGTGGTGGGAATCGAACGTGGATCATTGGTACTGTAAATTGTTATGCTAACCACTAAGCTACTGTGCCACCCGATTAAATTAGTCGTGCTGAATCATTTAAATTAGCAATCAAATGGCCAACTAAATAAATCCCTTTTGCCAACATAATGTTGATATTCTTTCATTTCCCTCACATTCCTGTGCCCATCTAAATGTCTCTTAAAAGTCCCTAATGTGCCTGCACCTACCACCACCCCAGGCAGTGCATTCCAGCCACTCACCACTCTCTTCACATCTCCTTTGAACTTTTCCCCTTCTCACCTTAAATACATGCCCTCTGCCATTAGAGATTTCAATCCCTGGGAAAAAGATACTGTCTGTCTACTCTAGGACTCTCATAATTTTATAAACTTCTGCCAGAACTTCCCTCAGCCTCTGCTGCACCAAAGAAAACAAGCCAAGTTTGTCCAACCTTTCATTATTTCATATGCCCTCTAATCTGGGCAGCATGTTGGTAAACTTTTACTGCACCCTCTCCTAGCCTTAGCATCCTTTCTATAACGGGGTGACCAGAAAAACAAATATTCCAGATGCAGCCGAAACAGAGATTTATATAGATGCAACGTAACTTCCCGATTTTTGAACTCAGTGCCATGACTAAAAGGCCATTTACTTCTTAACCACCTGATCACCCCCGTGCGGCCACTTTCCAGAGAGCTTTGAACTTGGACCCCAGGATCCCTCCGCTCGTCAACACTGTTAAGGGTCTTGCCTTTAGCTGTATACTGTACTTTCCCTTTACATTTGACCTACTAAGATGCAGCACTTCACATATGGCTGGGTTAAACTCCATCTGGTATTTCTCTGGCTATATCTGCAACTGATCTATATCCTGTTGTATTCTTTGCCAGTCTTCTATGCTATCCACAACACCACCAATCTTCATATCATCTTCCAGTTTAGGATTTTGCTACTGAAGGCGTACAACAGCTTACTGGTTGTTTGAAAGCATAGGCTTTGATTAAAATTTGATTACCAATAGCACTTTTTTGAAGTAAATTGTGGTAAACTATCACCGCAAACCATGAAGAGGTGAGTGAAGGCAAAGAGAATTTGAGAGTTGTGCCTTACTGGTGCACTGGAAAATTGACGCACGTGGAGTTGGAGCCATGCTGGTTGGAGTGAGCGATTCAGAGAGGAGAAGATGAGGCAGAGGGGTTCTGATGCCCATCCAGCTAACCCAGTTGCAAGGCTGGAATGCTGTAAGCACTGAGCCAATTTGGAGAGGTCGAGAACAGCTTCCTCGGCAGCGAAATCTAGGTCCACAGTGAGTTGCTGGATGACGTGTTCTAGGTCTGAAACGATTTGCTGCGGAGGAGCCTGTGTCCTAAAGCATGGTACAATCTGATGTTCAGACAATTGAAACACCGGCCCAGGTAGACTGGGAGCTCCTCTCTCCGTGATGCTATGGCTATGAGACTGCCCCTGGATGCAGTGCTTTGAGTCTGTGAACTTCGCGATGATTTGCTCCACTAGTATGATGAACTGAATACGGAGGCTTTGGGCCTACTCTGAGCTGCTCTAGGAATTTGGATCTAAGGACTCAGTTTGGTTCGGAATATTGCAGTTGTTACTCGCTCTTATTGTTTTCATGATTTGTGTTTTTTTTCTCTTTCTCTGTGTGCATTAGGAATTGGTCTTTATTTCTTTTTAATTGGGTTCTTACAGGTTTCTTTGTTTTGTGGCTGCCTGTAAGGAGGTAACTCTCAAACTTGTAAAATGTGTACATACTTCGATAATAAGTGGACTTTGGACTTTGAACTTAAAGGAGAATGGAACGATCATTTCTTTGAATCTGATTCAACAAAAAATGAACATACGCAATAAGCATAAAATTGAAGATGCTACAGGCTGATTAATCTCACACTTCAATCATTTTAACCAAGGATTGTGAATATTATTCATTCTCTCTATTTGGTAAATGGAAATATACTAAATCATGGCTCTATCCACAGCTACAAATGCGAAAGATATACAGAAATATGGTTGGGAATGTTGTATTTGGCCAGCAGTTAATGTATTGAGTTTAATTCCAGGTAGAAAACAAATTCCACTCTGCAATATGCACACCAGATGCATTCTCTTTTCGCAGTTTGCATGAAAATGATTATGTAACTTGCATAATATTTGCTCTGGGGAAGCAAATCTTGTTTTTTATTATTTTGGAAGAAATGTGGAACTAATCTACATTCAAAATTAAAAGCAATGAAATTTCACTGGTAGGTTCCCTTCCAGCTGATGTTTTTAAAAGACCAGTGCTTGTTACCCTGTACCTACTTTATTAACAGTTTTGAATTCCAGATTTACTTTGCAGATGTTCATTTGCATTAAGGTGCTTGGGTTCAGATTTGAAAACAGATCTTAAAGTACACTCATTAATAGTGCTAAAAAGTAAAATGGTACCATTTTAAATTAGTCTCCATTATGCTAGTTGGGAGCACAAAAATTTAGGAAAGCTTAGCATTGTGATCAGCTTTTAAAAGCCATATTATTCAGCATTTTCTTCTCACTTTTTCTGCTATTTTAGGTGCAAGATTTGGATTAACAATTGAAGGATATGACTGCCAGCAACACTTTGTGAAATTAAATGTTCGTGCAGTCATGAATGTCTTGTTGTTTTCTATTCTTTAAATGGTTGGGAAAAATAAGAGGTGTAAGGAAGCATTGCACAATGGCTTCCCTATAAGAAGTAAGTATCAATGGCTTCTGATATTAGAGGTGACAGCTGTGGGGTCTGGAAATAATTCTTTCCACAGAATGATGCCCCTTTTTCCCTCACAGATCTGCCTCTACTGAATTTATTCTCCAAACAGGAAACTGTGATTATTATCAAATTAATAAAATTGCTTTTGCAGCTGAGCTACACAAAGACTACTGCAGGTGGAGACAATAAGTACCATGCCTCTGGGAGAAAGGGTGAGGACATCATGTCAACGCCACTGAAACATTAAGGTACAACATAAAAAAGATTTTCAATGCAAACACAAGCAATTCAGCCTTGGGATGGGTCAAAGAATTACGTCCTGATGATATTGTAGGATAATGTAATGGGTGACAGATGAACCTATTGGCACAAGCATCTCCAGTGGGTCTTGCTGGGGCTCAGAACGGCTCCAGAAGTTCTCAGCTGAGTCGGTGTACGGGCAGCTCCTACAGGTACTGGGTGACTTTATTCCTGATGCCACGGCCATCTGGTTGACATCTTGGCAGCATTCCGCCCTTCTCGATTCTTTTACACCTATTCCTACCTCCCATCATGGCATACAGCATTCTCTAGTTCCAGTTGACCTATGCTCTAACTTGTTCATTTTTCTCCGCTGTACCACCTCCTTAAGCCCTCTTTAGTCGAGTCCGGCTCTTCGTGACCTCATAGACCATAGGGTCCATAGGGTTTTCATGACAAGATATGAAAGTAGATTGCCTGTCCTTTCTTCTGCACAGACACTGCTGTTGGCCTGGTTGGGATCCGGCTAGGTTTGAACTAAGGGCTATCTGCCTTGAAGTTCAGTGATGATGCCACTACACCGCCAGCTGGCCCACTTACGATGTGTATTGGAATGGGGCGAAAATACTTTTATTGTAGATAGGAAGGGTAAACCTAAATGTATTTCTGTAGATTGCCTTAAATTGGCCCACCAAGTCCTGGATAGTTCCACCACCATACACCCTGTATCACAACATGACCATGTCAGCATGACCTAACACAAGCCAGGGGCACCTGATGTTTCTCCAACCAAGGCAGATGGGACCCGAGCCAGGGGGGTTGTATGAGCCCCAGACAGACTCACAATGCCGGGTTTGGTGAATTCTGGGTTTGGGGGGGGGGGGGGTCCTGCGTAGGGTAATGTCATGGGTGACAGATGGAGCATATTGTTCGTATTAGAAACTGTTCTAAATAATTCACCAACACCATCATTAAGTCACAAAGAAGAGAAAATCTGCAGATGCTGGAAATCTAAGCAACACACACAAAATGCTGAATGAACTCAGCAGGCCAGGCAGCATCTATGGGAAAGAGTACAGTTGACTTTTCGGGCTGAGACCCTTCAGCAGGACTGGAGAAAAAAAAAGCTGAGGAGCAGATTTAAAAAATGGGGAAGGGGAGAGAGAAACACTAGGTGATAGGTGTAACTGGGAGTGGGAGGGATGAAGTAAAGAACTGAGAGTTGATTGGTGAAAGAAGAGGGAGTCTGATAGGAGAGAACAGAAGGCCATAGAACAAATAAAAGATGGGAGGAGCAACAGAGGGAGGCAATGGGCAGGCAAGGAGATAAGGTGAGAGAGGGAAAGGGGATGGGGAATGGTGAAGATGGGGGGGGGGGGCAATACTGGAAGTTTGACAAATCAATGTTCATGCCATCAGGTTGGAAGCAATCCAGATGGAATATAAGGTATTCTTCTAACCTGAGTGTGGCCTCATCAGAACAGTAGAGAAGGCCATGGATTGACATATGGGAATGGGAAGTGGAGTTAAAATGGGTGGCCACTGGGAGATTCTGCTTCTTCTGGAGGATGGAGTGTAGGTGTTCGGTGAAACGGTCTCCCAATCTATGTCGGGTCTCACCGATATACAGTACAGGAGGTCACACCAGTAGCACCAGATACAGTAGATGACCCCAACATAGTCACAGATGAGGTGTCACCTCACCTGGAAGGACTGTTTGTGGCCCTGAATGGTAGTGAGGGAGGAGGTGTAGGGGCAGGTGTAGCACTTGTTCTGCTTGCAAGGGTAAGTGCCAGGAGGGAGATCAGTGGGGAGGAACGAATGGACAAAGGAGTTGTGTAGGGAGCAATCCCTGCAGGAAGCAGGAAGTTGGGGAGGGGGGGGGAGGGAAAGGTGTGCTTGGCGGTGGGATCCCATTGGAGTTGGTAGAAGTTTCATCACTGAGTTGTTGAGATGGTGTCTGACGTAATGACGTCAGTGTAAGGTGACTGCTTTTGGTTTGTTTGTAATGGAAGTAAAGGGCAGCGGCTTTTGTTAGACATACAAAATGATTCTCTCATGTTTTATTCACAAAATCCTACAATATACTTCGGTGCCCTGATCTATTCTCTATTTTGACATGTATAAAAACAGATATTTCATACTGTAGAACAAACATGCTTGTTGAGATTGTACAACATCTGTTGAGGCTGCAGGATCTAGGCTTGTGTATACATTTCTAATGGGTCCCTATCCACGTTGGGGTTGGAGGAAATGAGGTGGCAGATATTTTAGCCAAACAATCACTGAAAATTAAGGATATAAATGTAGTGGTGCCTTTGCATAAAGGGAAGGGGAAAACCATAATTGAAATTGCTATTTTGATCACTGTGGCAATGAAGTTGGGATAAGGAAAAGAAAGGACAGCATTTATCTAAAATTCAGAGGATAGTGGGAACTCAACAGGGAGATGGGTATAAAAGGAAGGAAGGAAGGAGTTGTACTTATATGTTTACACATTGGACATACTAGGCTGAATAATCCCTTGTTCAGAAGTAATATGCATGATACGAGCACTTGTCAAGAAACGGTGTGGCATATATTGTTTGAATGTAGTTCCTATGAGGTTCAAATTGCTAATCTGAGATCTTTGGGACAGACACAGTTTAAGATGGAAAATTTTTTAGGATATAACTGCCATTGTATAAGTGAATATTTGACTTTCTAACCAGTATTAGACTTTTTGATATTATTTGATTTTTTGGGGGGGGTATTTAGTGGGTATATTTTGTGTCTTCTTGCTCCCCACTCCAACTCAGTAGGTGGCAGTGATGTACCTTCTGGTAGTTTGCCAACTGCCATTAAACTTTACGACAAGAAGGACAAATCTGAGTCAGATACAGAAACAAAATAGCAGCCCAAGAAGGATGCTCAGGAACCACTTTATTGTTTTCAAATTTTGCTCAGAAATCTTGTTCAAGGATGTAACAAAATATTTTTGTGTTGCGTTTAACTGTTTTTGCTGGGACTAGGAATGTTGATACAGAAAGGAGGTGGGTGGTTTCAGGAATTGTTAAATAGTCTGAATTGCTCTTGTGAGATTAAACACAGCAATTGAAACCAAGTAGGAAATTCTGACTTAAAAGAATACATAGAGCCCCTGGGTTAGGAATGTGTGAATTATTGGCACCCAACTTATGACTTATACAAGCTAGTTCCCATGATATCATTAAATTCAAAAGTCTGACCTATGTACATATATTAATTCCTACAAATTGTCAAACTGGCTCCTCCCTCTCTCATCTTTTAGGAATTGATCTTTCTTATCAGACTATTTTTGTTTTGAAGGCATTCAATACAATGGAGGAATGGTTTAATTCAAGTTCGTTATCATAGACGTATATAATACAGGATATAAATGCCATGAAAATTAGCCTTTTGCAGCAGTAGCACAGCATGTTAGAAATGCAAATTAGCAAACTTAAGTTTACATAAATTATATATGATTTGCAGGACAAAATAAATATAACAGCACTAGTGCAAATTGAGAGCATTTTCCAACTTAAGGACAAAGCTGATTAATGAACCTCTTTAAGTTTCCAGGGGACAGCCTGTGTCATCCTTCAGCTTTGGCTTCCAGGCCTTATCTGAACTGCAACAAATTGATCTTAATTGTTAGAAAAGTCTGTTATTCATTTGGCAATTGAAATTAATCCACTGGATGTTCTGGGAATATAAAATGATACTTTTATGCAGGAAGTACTTAGAACCGTGTGAGACGAAGGGTGATTGTTAAGTTCGTGGCCTAAGGTAGAAGGAGTCTATTTTAGAAAACCTAGCACATTTATTTTTCAATATATTCCCTCCCTACATTTACACTCATAGTCCAGCGGTCGTGGAGCATACGAATCCCTTCTTTGTAGAAGACGGTGTCTTGGACCTCCAGAAGTGGTCCACAGTAGGGGTGATTGATAAGTTTGTGGGCCAAGGTCGAAGAAGATGAGTTTTACAGCTGTCATTACATGCTCGTGCAGTTCAACTCTTTGAGTGATTATGCAGAAAGTTTGAAGTTAATAACTCATCTCCTTTTACCTTAGGCCACAAACTTATCAATCACCCCCCACCCCCCGCTGTGGACCACTTCTGGAGGTCCAAGACGCTGATTTCTACAAAGAATGATCTGTATGCTCCACAACTGCTGGACTATGTTGAAAAATAAATGTGCTAGGTTTTCTCCTTTTACCCTAGGCCACGAACTTATCAATCACCCCTCATAGGCCTGAAACTCAGAACCAGGAGATCTGCTGGATGCAATCAAATAAGCAAAACTGCTTAAGAAGACATGGCGATATTGATGAAAGTTTTCAATTAACTGCTTATAAGATGGACAAATGACAGATGGGAAACACTCATTGTTGACAGAATCAATGATTGTTTCTTAGTTCAGCATATGAGGCTTGTAATGAGACAAAATAATATCGCAGTTAGTGAGCTGAAGGGTGCCGTGGAGACCGATGGTATAGCTTGCTGAAGGAAAATACTATATGAAATTTAAGTTATGCAGTAGTGATAGTTTTTGGGGAAATAGTATGCTGATTCAAAAGTAAGATGTTCACAAATTAACATTTTTTGGCTAAGGTAGAAAGGAACCTTCAAACGAATGATAGTGACCTATGAAAGCAGGAGGGCCTTTGTAAGATTATGTTGGATAGTTTAAGCTTATTTGTGTTTGATTGTGTTGTTTTTTGTATAATTAATATTTGGCAATGCTGGAGCAAGTATCACAAGGATGAGTTTTATTTTGCTAAGCTGTATTTGAGGAATCTGATGCATGGCTGTGGTGAACTGTCCTCTTCTCTCCTTTGTATGACATTTTCACCTTGTCTCTTGCTGCAGAATTTTTCTTTTATGCTCTACCTTTTTGTCAATGTTCTGAGCACTTGTGTGCATCCATTGTTATTTAATTGTTGACCTTTTGGTTTTTTTGTGATTTCTGATTTCTTGCGCATAGTCTTTTCCTTCATTCATCTACAACTGCAGAGGCATTTTGTCCAAAAAACCATGCAGCTTGGGCTAAACCAAAAGGACTTGTTAAGCAAGATGTGAGTTGAGTGTAATCAGTGGGTGGGGGGTGGGGGGGGAAGGAAGGGTTTGATTTCAGAAGTATGCAGATAGATTTTTATTCTCTACTTTAAGTTGTGATCGGCTTGAGAGTCTGATGTTTCTATAAGATGAAATACCTGTGTAACTTGTGAGATTGGAGTGAACTGAAACTTATAGAAAATAGTGTAAGGAGTTGTGTGGTACATTTTTCTTGATGCATTATTGAACATAATAGTTTGGCTGAGAGATGGCCAATGCAAATACATTGCAGTGAGTTTAACCTTTTAGCCGTAAAACTTTTTTTGTGCAAAATGTTATTTTGAAGCTGATGAAAAATAAAGTTGAAAGAAAACTGCTTGGCCTTTGTGTTTTATCTCTTTACTGTTTGTAGGAGAGGTCATTTACCCCTTAAGCCTGATTTACTTTTCTCTAATATCATTGATTTTTTTCTTTTTACCTGACTTAATTTTTCTCACCCTACTCTTACATCCTTTTATTCCATTGTTCACAAATTGTATCAGTGATGAACCTTCACAGTCCTCTGAGATGGTAAATTCCAAACAAATTTCCACTTATCAGTCCTAAGAGGTCAACCCCTTACTTCTGCATTTTGACACTGGTTCCAGACTTACCTAACCTGCATCTATTTGCTTCAATGAGGTTTCTTCATTCTTTTTAATTCTAGAAAACAAGCCAAGCTTACTCAAGCACTCAATGTACAGGAGACCTTGATCTGCTAGCTCCTCTTACTATTGTGAATAAAACTAAAGTTATAATCAGTTCCTAAGCAAGTTTCAAGCTATTATGATTTTGATTTGTATTTCTCCAGATTTTTTTCCTTTTTCATCCATGCATTCTTTTAAAAATCAGTTTATTAGTTTTAGAGCATATCTTGTTTCCTGTTTAGGTAAATACAACTGAATTTTTAAAAGGTTATAATCCTGCATTTTAGCATGGTAATGTAACTCTCCAGTGGGGACTAGTTCAAAGTAAATTTAGTATACAGGTATGCACATGTCACAATCTACTACTTTGAGGTTAATTTTCTTGCAGCATTCACAGCAGAGCAGAAATGCAATTGAATCAATGAAAATCTACATGCAAAGACTGGCAGACAACCAATGTGGAAAAGGCAAACTGCAAATAAAAAATACTGAGTCCTTCAAAGTGAGTCCATAGGTTCTGGAATCAGTTCAGTTTTGAGGTGAGTGAAGTTATCCACACTGTTTCAGGCCCCTAATGGTTGAAGGGTAATAATTGTTCCTGTACCTCCTTTCTGATGACAAGTGAAATGGATTGGCCAGGGTGATAGGAGTACTTAATGGATGGTGCTTTTTTTGTCTCTTTAATGGTATGCTAGCTTTATTATATCATATAGCTTCTTCACCTTATTTATCCATGCCCTTGAGCTCCTATGTCCTGTTGTTCCATAATACTCCCAATGTCCATACCGTTCACTTTATAAATCCCAGCCTAGTTTGCTCTCTCAAAATGCAAAGCCTCAAACTTATCCCATTTAAAGGGACTTGCCAATCATTGGCCCATGTATTAAGCTGATAAAGATGTCCCTGCAATCGTTCATAACCTTCTACACTGCCCACAACACCACCTACTTTAGTGTCATCTGCTTAATATGCCTTGTACATTCACATCCAAATTGTTAATAGAAATTACAAGCAATCAAGGATCCAGCGCCAATCCCTGCAGCAGAGAAATGGCCCTCAAGAATCACACTTCACATCCTAGCACTGGGTCAATTATGAATCCAATCAGTTATCTTCCATGCCCCCCCCACCCCCCACAACTGGATCCCAAGGATCTAACTTTCTAGTCTAGCCTGTCATGAGGGACTTTGTCAAAGGCCTTGCTGAAGTCTAAATAGATAACATTCACTGCTTTCTGGCTCCCTCCTCAAAGAACTCAGTTGTTAGATAGTACATCCCACAAAAACATTGCTGACTATTCCAAATCAAGCCCTTTCTCTCCAAATTCTTCAGAATTCCTTTCAGCAATTTACCCACCACTGTTGTCAGACTCGCCATTCTGTAGTTTCCTGGATTATTTTTGCTACTCTTTGTTCAACAATATTACTAGATTAGCCATTCTCCAGTCCTTCTCCAGTAATGAAGCAGAAATCTCTGCAAGGGCCTCTGCGATTTCTTCTCTAGCTTTGCACAAGATCTGAGAATGCACCTGGTCAGGCTCTGGGGACTTAGCTACCTCAGTTAATGTGGGGAACCAATTTTTGCTCTTTTCCCATGCAGCCAAGTTGGATGTGCTTTATGAATATGCCAACAAAACTAAGGATTTTAGTGGAGTGAACAAGGAGAATCTGCTTCTACCTCTAGAAGGCTTGGAAACCAAAATTCATGAGGGTTAGCAAAAGAATACCAGAGGTGATATGAGCTTGGTGTTTAACAAGATGAGATGTCATGATCTGGAATACATTAGCAAAAAAAAAAAACTAGCAGCTTCAGGTTTCAGTGGTCATATTGGATGAGTACTTAGCTAGGTGAATAGCAGGGGTGAAATTAATTGGATAGATCAAATAAGGTACTGATAGCTGCATGAAACAGAATCAGGTTTATCATTATAACCATATAACCATATAACAATCACAGCACGGAAACAGGCCATTCCGGCCCTCCTAGTCCGTGCCGAACTCTTAATCTCACCTAGTCCCACCTACCCGCACTCAGCCCATAACCCTCCACTCCTTTCCTATCCATATACCTATCCAATTTTACCTTAAATGACACAACTGAACTGGCCTCTACTACTTCTACAGGAAGCTCATTCCACACAGCTATCACTCTCTGAGTAAAGAAATACCCCCTCGTGTTTCCCTTAAACTTTTGCCCCCTAACTCTCAAATCATGTCCTCTCGTTTGAATCTCCCCTACTCTCAATGGAAACAGCCTATTCACGTCAACTCTATCTATCCCTCTCAACATTTTAAATACCTCGATCAAATCCCCCCTCAACCTTCTACGCTCCAATGAATAGAGACCTAACTTGTTCAACCTTTCTCTGTAACTTAAGTGCTGAAACCCAGGTAACATCCTAGTAAATCGTCTCTGCACTCTCTCTAATTTATTGATATCTTTCCTATAATTCGGTGACCAGAACTGTACACAATATTCCAAATTTGGCCTTACCAATGCCTTGTACAATTTTAACATTACATCCCAACTTCTGTACTCAATGCTCTGATTTATAAAGGCCAGCGTTCCAAAAGCCTTCTTCACCACCCTATCTACATTATTAACTTGTGTATCATGAATTGATTTTGTTTTGCTGCAACAGTACAGTGCAAAGACATAAAATTACTATGGATTAGAAAATAGTGCTAAAGGAAAGGAATAACAAAGTTTGGTTCATTGGCCATTCAGAAATCTGATGGTGGGAGAGGACCTGTTCCTCAATCATTGAGTGTGGTTCATAGGCTCCAGCACTTCTTTCCTGACAGGCATTTTAAGTTACCTCTTTCTGACCTCTGACTCCTACATTTTGATTTTAGATAATAAAATTAAATGTGTACCAGTTTTGGATCTCTTACTGTCAATGACTTGGTAACCAAAGGCTGTAAGATCCGTGATCTAACAACTTGAGTATCTTTCTTCGTGCTTTTCATTTTTATGTTAGACAGCAGTTGGGATATGAGAGAGAGAAACTTCAATTCAGTTTGTAATGGTGTGGGTGAGGTGACCACCTTCAATAAAGCACAAGGGCTTGGTTGAGAGAGTATCTGCCTCACAGGTATGTTCTCTGAGTGCTTTGGTTTCCTCCTACGTGCCAAAGGATGTGCTGCTTGGTAGGATAACTGGCTGCTATAAATTGTCTAGCGTGTGAATGAGTGGTAGAATCTAGGGGAGAGTGATGGGAGAATGAAATGGGTTAAAAATGTGGGGAAGGATTAGATAGGCTGCTTGTGCTTGAGTGAAGGAAGACAGGGGAGACCTGAGAAGTACATAAGATTATTAGATGTAGAGACAATCAGAAATGGGTCAGTGTGGTGGTTAGCATGACGGTATACAGCTTAGGTCATTCCGGAGTTCAATTCTGACACTGTTTTGTAAGGAGTCTCTGTACCTCCTCCCCATAGAATGTGTTGGGTCTTTCCCAAATGCTCCTGTTTCCTCAGTCCAAAATATATCCGGTAGGTTAATTGGTCATTGTAAATTGTCCTGTGGTTAAGTTAGGGTTAATTAGCATTGTGGGCTGGAAGGGCCTACACTGTTCTATTGATAAATAAATAAAATTTCCTTTGGGGGATATCAAAAACAATGGGGAATGGGTTTAAAGTCAGGAGTTTTGGAGGGGATTTAAAGGAATTTTTTTTGTGATTAGTATCTGGAATTTTCTGCCAGTGTAAGTGGTGATATCAAATACAATCATGGTGTACTAGGTTTGAACAGCTACTTAAACAGGAAGTATATGAACAGTGTGGGCAGATGGGGTCAGTGTAATTGGTGGAAAAAGTCAGCAAGGGCTGTGGGCTCAAATCCATGTGTACAATGTTGACTCTGACTGGGTGGTGGATGGCTATTGTGGACTTGGAAATGGGCCTTTGGCTCATTTTGTCCACAGTGACTATCAGAGTTGTACAGCACAGCACGGGGAGGAAAACCAGTCCCTCTGGAGAGGAGCATAAATTGGCAAGTGGAACAGAATGCAAACTAACATGTCTTTGGTGAAATGCATTTTAAGTGTTGCATCGAAATACAATAGGTAAAGGAGATACAATAGGTAAACTGGTAAATGAATGATATTGTAAAAAGCTGATTGTTAAAGTCATACTGGAACACCTATTGCTCTACTAAAGAATAATTTTCCAAAATAAAAAGGCCACTTAAATGCAGACTCTCTTTCCTCTGACTGGATATAAAATATTCTATAGTACTCAGCAAAGAAGCACAGGAGGAGTTCCTCCTGCAGTTCTAGCCTACATTATTGTTTGTGGCCATGGTGAATTGTCTTTGGTTACGTTATCTGAATGTAACCTATTACATGAGTTAAATTTTGAGGGAAGTAAGTATAACCTTGTGTTTTCTGCACCACATGTTTGAAGGATAACTTGATTGAGGTGCTTCAGAGTTTGAGAACTGATGTGTTTGAAACCTGTGCACAATCACGGGCCTGTGAGTTAAGAATAAAGGAGCACAGCATTGAGCCACGTTAGATCATTCAAAAACATCGGAATCAAAGAGTATTACAAACAGATAATGTCTGCATTTGAAGTGGTAGGTTTATAGTTGTATACAAGCAATTTTCATGAAGTACAAAGGCATTTATACTTGTCCATAATCATATCAATGCACTTGATGTGAGGCTGGTTTAATTTGTACACAGCCCTAAGATTTAATTCCAAAAGTAATAAAATGTAAGAAGATGGAAGGGAATGAGACGAAGAGTATAATCAGAATCCAGTGTAGTAGCACTGGCATATGTTGTGAAATTTAACTTTATGGCAGCAGTTCAGTGAGATACATGATGAATAGGGGAATAACTGAATTACAGTAAGTACGTCTGTTAAAGTTAGATTAAAAATAAGTTGGCAAAAATCAGAAATAGAGTAGTGAGGTACTGTTCATGGGTTCAATGCCCATTTAGAAATCCAGTGGCAGAGGGAAGAAGCTGAATCACTGAGTGTATGCCTGCAGGCTTCTGTGAACTTAAATTTGCCGGACCAATAACCACACCACAAACAGTTCTTTACTTTATCCTTTTTACCAGTTTATTTGTTTGAACTCAGCCGGCAAGAAGTTCAGAACCAAGCATCAGAAAGACAGAATTCCTCTCCCTCTGGCGGCCTGTGACGAACTTCTGTCCAACATGCAGAAACGTTATAATTTATAGAACTAGTGAGAAAGAGCCCTCAGTTTAACAGATATTGCCACCAAGTCAGTTAGAGCAAAATTTAATTACTTAGATAAGACAGTCCACTAAATCAAGGTTTTAATTACAAATGAATGTTCTGTCCAATCCTTATCAGTTATTCTCTTTTGTTAGACAAAGGAAGGGAACTTAGTTCAATTCGTGTCTCATGAGAACTCAACTCTACATGACTTTCCCAAGAGACATCTGTGAGTCATTAATCTAAACAAGCTGTAGGCAGGTTCCTCAGTGAAGGACAACAGAGCACACATAAGTTGGCACTGAATTTTAACCCATTAGTCACAAGAGTCCAAGAATCATTTCTTACGTCCCCAATACCCTTAAAACTTCATCAATTCTGTAGCTCCTTCCCAATGGTAACAATGAGAAGAAAACATATCCTAGGTGGTGGGGGTCCTTAATAATGGATGCCAGTTTTCTGAGACACCACTCCTTGAAAATGTCATGGATATTATGAAGGCTATTACCCATGATAGTGCTGACTAATTTGACAAATTTCTGCAACTTCAGTTTTGTGCAGTAGACTGTCCCCCCAATATTAGATGGTGATACAACTGTTCAGCGTGCTCTCCACAGTGCATTTATAGAAATTTTCCAAGTGTTTTAGTTGACAAACCAGATCTTCTCAAACTCTGAATGAAATATAATTGCTGTATGCCTTCTTTATAGCTGCATCAATATGTTAGGTCCTCAGAGATATTGATACTTAGGAACTTGAAATTGCTCATTCTCTCCACTTCTGAACCCTCTATAAGGATTGGTTTGTGTTCCCTTGTCTTGCTCTTTTTGAAGTCCATAATTAGCACTTTGGTCTTACTGACATTGAATGCACTCACTACTGGTGTATCTCACTCCTGTACACCCTTTTGTCACCATCTGAAATTCCACCAGAATTGGTTGTATTATCAGCAATGGTAGCATTTGATCTATGCCTAGCCACACAGTCATGAGTGTAGGAGAGTAGAGCAGTGGACTAAGCACTCATCCGTGTGCAGCGCTCGTGTTGATTGTCAATGAGGTGGAGATGTACAGATTGTGGACTTCCAGTTGAAGTGGAGGATCCATTTGCAGAGGGAGGTTCAGAGAACCAGGTTCTGTAGGTTTCTGAACAGGACTGTAGAAATGATGCTGTTAAATGCTGAACCATAGTCAATGAGGAACATCCTGACCTAGGTATAAAGAACATCCTGATGCAGGTAACAACCACTTGTATTACATTTTAACAGTTTTGGTCTCCACCTAATGTGAGCAGGAAGGCTCTATGATGGGTAGTCAAAGCTGCCCAGTGCATCACTGGCACCAGACTATCTGCCATCAAGGTTGTATACAGATAGGTACTGGGAACAGGTCAGTTAAATCATAAAGAACCCCACCCACCCTGCTTGTGGATTGTTACTCCCATTTAGAGCAGGCTACATAGCATCCACACCAAGACCACCAGACTCAAAAACCATTATTTTGCCCAAGCAGTAAGGCTGATCAACACCTCCACTCACTAACCCACCCCTCCACACCACCCGCCACCACTTCTTTATCATTTCCTGTCAGTCACCTTGTGTAAGACGTTCCTGTGCCTAGTATCACTTTACAATCAATCTATATATTCATATTTGTTTTTTATTGTTTTATCTTATTGCCTTTTTTGTGCTGCATCAGATCTGGAGTAACAATTTTGTTCTCCTTTATACATGTGAACTGGAAATGATATTAAGCAATCTTGAATCCTGCATTCGATTCACTTTCTTGTTTTCATCCACTAATGCAGGAATTTTTTTCCTAGCCATTGAATGACAGCTAAGTAAAAGATGTGTAAGTGAAGGGGTTTTCTATATCCTGTTCCTAGGTTACCCTATATCCTAGTTTATTAATAGATGTTAATATCAAAGCAGTTCAGCTGGTTAAGAAAGAAAGATTTTTTTTTTTTGGAGACTGTGTGCAGTTCATAGAAAACAAATATTTGCCTGTTGAGCCCTTACTGGCTCTTAGAATCTGTAAATCAAGTTCCACTCAACCAGCATCTCTCCACCACCCTGCAGATTGTTTCCTTCCTGATGCAGCTTACTTAACGTTAGCTGAAAGGAGTTGTGGCTGTACCTTGGGGTATGAGGTTAAGGGACATTTAACTCAGATCTGTAAGGTTATGACCATTAGACATGAAGTAGCTGTTCTTGTGAACTTTGGGATACAAGGAAAGGAGCATGTTTAAAGTCTAGGCCAAGAAGTATGTGGAGATTTTTTTTAATGGACCAAAAGGGCTTGTTGCCCATGAAGATGATGGAAGCAGAGTGTTTAGAATTGGTTTATTATTGTCACACATACTGAGGTGCGGTAAAAACATGTTTTGCATCCCATCCATACAGATCAATTATTTCAACAGTTCATTGAAATAGTGGAAAGGAAAACAGTGACATTATACAAAAAAATGTTAGTTTGAGAGTGCAATGCTGGCTGATAATAAGGTGCAGGGTAGTAATGAGATAGACTGAGGTTAAGAGGCCATCTTGTTGTACTGGGATCATTGAATTGTCTTGTAAGGCAGGTTAGAAGTTGCCCTTGATCCTAGTGATATGCTTTCAGGATTTTGTATCTTCTACTGGGAGAGGGGAGAAGAGAGAATATCCAGAGTAGGTGATGCTGCCTTAGTAAAGCAAACAAGAAATGTAGACAGTCCACTGAGGAGAGGCTCGTTTCTGTAATGTGCTGAGCTGTATCTGCAATTCCGCAGTTTCTGAGTCATGGGCAGAGTAGTTTCCATACCAAACTTCGATCTATCCAGATAAGCTCCTTGCATGAACTTTTAAAAGCTGGTAAGGGTCAAAGGAGCCCTCCCAAACTCTTGAGCCTCCTGAGGAAGTAGAAAGGCTGTTTAGCTTTTTTGATCATGATATTTGTATGGATAGACCAGGATGGGCTGTTGGTGATATTCACTTCCAGCTTCCAACCTCCTCAGCCAATGTCAACAATAATTGTGTTAGATGTGTTGCTGTCCAGCTTTATTGCATTCCATTTCTCAGGAAAGAATGGATCCTGTTGGAAAAGGTGGTGTTGAGTCTATGTTGGAGTTTGGAGATGAGTTTGCTTGGCGTTGCAGTACTGAAGTCAGAGCTGTGGTAAATCTTTACTAAAGATAAGTCTAACGTAAATACTCTTGCTGTCCAGATATCCCATAGATGAGTGTAGGGCCAGGGAGATGGAGTCTGCTTATAGGCTTGTTTTGCTGACAGGTGAGTTGTATTGAGTCAAGCTTGTCTAGGCGTGCTGAGTTCATACATGTCATGACCAGCCTCATGAAGTATTTCATGATGACGGCTGGCAGAGCCGTTAGTTGCCAGTTAAGGCAAGTTATCTTATTGGTTATCTTAAAGCAGATGGAAACCTTGAGAGAAGCAAGGAGAAGTTAAAAGTCTGAAAATAATCCCATCCACTACCTGATACTCATTCTGATCTATCCAGGATCTGAGAACTCTGCTGGGGACCTCATCTGAGTCAAGTGCTTTTCCTGCAGGTCCACTGTCCAGAAAACTCATTTCCTGTGAGATTTCCTGTTGGCTTCCATTCCTTGGAAAGTAATCCACTCCTCATCTAGTCTATCCACTTTCTTTTGATTAAAATGTCCACTTCAGGCAAAATCCTGGTGAATCGCTCCAGCAAACTCTTCAATGCCAATGTGTCCTGCCAGGAAACCTGCAGCCAGAACTGTACATGATCATGTTGAATGGTAGGACTAACTTGATGGATTGAAAGGCTTACTTTTCCTATGTATTCTAAAGTCCACCTGCCCGTCCAGCCAATTGATCAATAGTATCCTGCAGCCCAAGACTATCCCCTTCATAATCAACACCACCAATTTTCATGTCCCTTCCGTGTTTGCCAATGATAACTTTTGACTTTGACTATTTGTAAATGTAGACCAGAAAAAGCAGCAATCCCTGTGGGACAGCAATCGTTCTAATCAGCAAAACAAGCCTCTACCATCACCTTCTGCCACCAATTACCAAACTAATTTAGGGTCCAGTTTTCCAGCTTATCTTGGATCAAGGGCTATAACCTTTTAAGACACCTTGCTGAAATCCATGGGGGCTGCAGCAGCCATAGTGTCCTCATGAATATATCTACAATTCCTTCAGAGAATAATGCATCGCGTGGTTTCCATAATTTTAGCAAAATGAATAATTTAACATTATCTGCAATTTTCTTGTACAGTGGCTAAACCTGTTCCCCTATCTGCCTTGCTGTTTATTTACTGCCATGACCTTTCAACTCAGCAAAAAAGAACTCAATTAGAATATTGATTTGTGAGATTCCTCATGATAGAGGGTTGCAGTACAAACTTGCCAGCCTTTGCAACTGCATTGAGACTGTTTAGAGACAGAAATATCATTTTGTTTTCCTTCAGGGGTATTATGCAGTGCAGATTTACTATAGAATGAGGAGAGATGGAGTAGGATGGGTCATTTCTGGAATTCGGAGATATGAGGTGATTTCATTGAAACTGAATGGAATTTTCAGGTTTGGCAATAAATACTAAGAGGTTAAAAGTAAAATTTATTGTCAGAGTACATGCACGTTGCCACGTACGACCCTGACATTCTTTTTCTGCAGGGGGTGGTTTCCTCTTCCAGATGATCTAGAGCCAAGGGGCATAGTCTCACCAAATTGGTCATTTGTGATCAGAACATTTCTCTGTAGCATCATGAATCATTCGGAGCTCTATCTAAAGAGCTGTTAATAATCTGTGGTTAAAAATGAGATTCATATTATTAGAGTACTGGACTGAGGTCCATAAAGATTTGACAGGAAATGTTTGAGGTAGAAACCAGCTACATATTTTAACTGAGGCAGATGAGACACTAGAGGCCTGTAACTCCAGTTCTGTTTACATAAATGAAATTTTGTGCCTTTATACTATGTAGGAAAATATCTATAAATTCAAAACTTTGTGAATTATTTCTAGAATGTGTATAATTGCCAGTATACACCACTTTTCACTGCCATGGCCTACAAATTGGAATAAATGTTTGAAAAGGGAATGACACAGTTCTGTTTTAGGGATGCAGTTATAATTCTGACATGGTTTTGAAGCAAATCAGATTTTTAAAATCCCTGTTGAAGTTAAATGTACTCATACCTGTTCAGGTTTTTGTTTGTTTGAAAGTGTTTTGTATGGAAAACACTTTATTTAGAGGTACAGAGTGCAACAGCCATTTCCAACACAACAGGCCACCTAATTATCACTAGCCTAATCACAGATCTATTTGCAATAACCCACTAATCAGTACATCTTTGGACAGTAGGAGAATGCCAGAGCACTGAAAGAAAGCATACAAACTGCTTACAGACTGCACTGGAATTAAATTCTGAATTCTTTCCTGAGCTGCAATAGCATCATGCTTACCAGGCTATTGGTAACATTTACTGATAGAATCTTCATAAGGTAGTAAAAATGTACTTGACCTAGTATTGAGGATTTATGAAAAAATGTGATTTTAAGCAGTCATGTGTCCGTGTCAAATGGTTCAATTTAACATCAGGGAATGTATATAACCTGAGATTCTTGCTCTTTCCAGTCATTCATAAACGAGAAGCCCTAAAGAATGAATGATAATTTCATCAAGGCCCCTTCCCCCTTCCACCTTCCCCTCCCATGCATAAGCAGCAGCAGAACATCGACTCTTCCTCCCCCCACCGCGCGAGCAATAACAGAAGACCCCTAAAGAGACCGTGAACTAGAGTCCATCAGAAACTGCAGTCCTATAATTGCCAATGGTTCCATTTAATATTGAAGAATGTGTATGGTTTACAAACTGAAATTCTTGCTCCTTGCAGACCTTCATGAAGCAGAAGGAAAACCCCAAATAATGAATGAGGAAAATGTTATAACCCCCCCAAAGCCCCCTTTCCTCCCATCCTGCCTCAGCAAAAGCATCGGCACCCCCCCCCCCACCCCACCTGCCATACAAGCAGTAGCAAAGCCTCCAAAGAGACTATGATCTACAGTCCATTTAAAAAGAAACGGTTCATCCTAATACTTCTATATCCACGGGCACTGCCTTATTAACAAGGGAAGAGATATCACTCCTGCCACAGTGAGAGGGAGACCAACATTTATAATTGTAAACCATAAGACTAGTAATAGAACTAGGCCAATCAGCCCATTGAGTCTGCTCTGCCATTTTATCACGGCTGATCCAGTTTTCCCCTCAACCCTATTCGCCAGCCTTCTTCCTGTAACCTTTCAACCCCAGACTAATCAAGAACCTATCAACCTCCGTCTTAAATACAGCCAGTGACCAGGCCTCCACAGCTGCTTGTTGCAACAAATTCCACAGATTCACAAACCTTTGGCTGAAAAATATCCTCCTAATCTCCATTCTACATGGTCATGCCTCTATTCTGAGGCTGTGTCCTCTGGTCCTAGAACCCTCTTCTTTCTCCTCTTCCCCCACCCCCATCCTCTTCACATTTGCTGTATCTAGGCCTTTCAATATTCGATAGGTTTCAATGAGATCCCCTTTTATTCTAAATTCCAGTGAGTACAGGTCCAGAGCCATCAAATGCTTGTTATGATAATGCTTTTATTCCAAGAATCATTCTTGTGAACCTCCTCAGAATTCTCTCCTATGTCAGCATATCCTTTCTTAGATAAGGAGTGCAAAACTGTCCCAACCAGTGTCTTATGAAGCCTCAGCTTTCATATTCTAGTTCTCTGATATGAACACTAACATTCCATTTGCCTTCCTTACACCTTATTCAATAAGCACATTAAACTTTAGGGAATCTTGCATGAGGACTCCCAAGTCCCTTTGCAACTCAGATTTCTTTTGAATTTTCTCCCTGTTTAGAAAATGGTCTACACTTTTTCCTTCTGGAAAAAGTGCATAACCATACACTTCCCTACACTATATTCCATCCATCACTTTGCCCATTTCCTTATTAGTACAAGTACTTTTGCAGGTGCGTCCTCAACACTACCTGCCCCCCTACCTATCTTCATATTATCTGCAAACTTGGCCACAAAGCCATTAATTCCATCATCCAAATCATTGGCATACAACGTAAATGGAAGTCATCCCAACACCAACCCATGCAGAACACCACGTTGTAGGCAGCCAACCAGAAAAGGCTTTCTATATTCCCATTGCTTTTTTTCCTCTTGCTATTCCTCTATATGTGCTAATATCTTACCTGTAATGCTATAGGCTCTTGTATTGTTAAGCAGCTTCATATGCGGCACCTTGACAAAGGCCGTCTGAACATCCAAGAACACAATAACCAATCCTCCTTTGTCTATCCTGCTTGTTATTTCCTCAAAAAAATTCCAACAGATTTTCCAGGCAAAATTTTCCCTCGCGGAAACCATGCTGACTTCAGCCTATTTTATCATGTGCCTCCAAGTACCCTGAGACCTTGTCCTTAACTTCAACATCTTCCCAATAACTGAGGTCAGGCTGACAAGGCCTATAATTTCCTTCTGCTTCCCTCCCTCTTGAAGAATGGAGGTGTAGTCCTGGGGTATAGTCTCCTGGACCAGATGGACTTGTCTAACTTCAGACCTTTCAGCTTCCCAAGCACTTTCTCTGGTAATAGCAACTGCTCTCACTTCTGACCCCTGACATTCTTAAGCTTTCCAGCATACTTCTAGTTCATCTGCTATTTTTTTATTGACTCCCTCTCTAGCATCATGTTCCAATGGTCTGATATGTACTCTTGCCTCATTTACATTTGATTATCAGGGAAAAAAATGGTATCTTCTTTGATTTTTAGTAGCTATCTTGTCTTCATATTTCATCTTTTCCTTCTGTCTTTTTCCAGTTGCCTTCTGTTGGTTTTTAAAAGTGTGGGAAGTTACTAGGGAGAAGGTTCTTTGGAAAATGGAAACAGATGGACTGCGCACCAAAGTTCTGAAAGGGGTAGCTGAAGAAATTGTGGAGGCATTGGTGATGATCTTTCAAGGATCACTAGATTCTGGAATGGTTCCAGAGGCTGGAAAATGGCAAATGTCACTTCACTCTTCAAGAAGGGAGAGAGGCAGAATAAAGGAAATTGTAGCCAGTTAGAATGATCTCAGTGGTTGGGAAGATGTTGGAGTCGATTGTTAAGGATGTTGTTTTGACATACTTGGAGGTGCATGATAAAATGGGGCAAAGTCAAGCAACACACAAAATGCTGCAGGAACTCAGCAGGCCTGGCAGCATCTATGGGAAAAGTTTAAACAGTCGCCGTTTTTTGACGAGACCCTTCATCAGCATTTTGTGTTGCTAGAAATTCCAGCATTTATAGTCTTGTGTAGGCTAAACTCAGTATGGTTTCCTTAAGGGGAAATCTTGTCTGGCAAATAACAAGTAGGACAGACAAGGAAGAATCAGTTGATGTTGTGTACTTGGATTTTCAGAAGGTCTTTGATAATGTGCCGCCCATGAGGCTGCTTAACAAGTTAAGATTCCATGGTATTACTGGAACGATACTAGTATGGATAAAGCATTGGCTGATTGGCAGGAGGCAGATTGGGAACAAAGGGGGCCTTTTCTGGTTGGCTGCTGGTGACTAGAGGTGTTCCACAGGGTCTGCGCTGGGGCTGCTTTAGACCATATGTCAATGATTAGTAAGGAATTGATGTCTTTGTGGCAAAGTTTGTGGAGAGACAGGAAATGTTGAGGAAGCAGAGAGGCTACAGAAGGACTTGGATGTTTTAGGAGAGTGGGCAAAGAAGTGGCAGATGGAATATAGTGTTGAAGTGTACAATTTTGTAGAAGAAAAAAAGCATTTTCTGAATAGAGAGAAAATGCAAAAAACCTGAGGCACAACGGGAGTTGTGAGTCCTTGTGCAGGATTCCCTAAAATTTAATTTACAGGTTGAGTTTGGTGAGGAAGGCAGATGCAATGTTGGCATTCACATCGAAGACTAGAATATAAAAGCAATAATGAAATGTTAAGACTTTATAAGGTGCTGGTGAGGCCTCACTTGGAGTATTGTGACCAGTTTTGAACCCCTTTTATAAGAAAGGATGTGCTGAAACTGGAGAGGGTTCAAAGGAGGCTCATGAGTAATTCTGGGTCTGGCAGGCTTATCACATGAGAATTGTTTGAAGCCTCTGAGCCTGTTGTCACTGGGATTCAGAATGGGGGCAGGATGATGTCATTGAAATCTATTAAATGTTGAAAGGCCTCAATGGAGTAGATTTGGAGAGGCTGCTTCCTGTAGTATGAGTCTAAGACCAGAGGGCAAAGCCTTAGAAAAGAGGATGTCCATTTAGAACGGAGATGATTAGGAACAACTTTGGCCAGAGAGTGGTAATTCTGTGGAATTCATTGCCACAGGCAGCTGTGGAAGCCAAGTCACTGTATATTTAAGGTAGAGGTTGATAGATTCTTAATTCTTCAGGGCATGAAGAGATGTGGGGGAAGGCAAGGGATTGGGGCTCAGGAAAAGTGGATCAGCTACAATGAAATGGCAGAGCGGACTTGATAAGCCAAATGGCCTAATTTCGCTCCTATATCCTATGGTAATGAAGTAATATTGATGGCATCATATCAGACACTTGTGTTGTGATCTTTCAATTCCAGTGACAGTAGATCACAACCATTGCTATTGATTACATCCCCAGCTCACTCCAGCATGAGTTATCCACTTTCTACGATTGGGTATGTCTGCTGTTGCATGTCCAGTTGAGTTTGGAGGAATGGAGGTTTATTGTGGAGATATTTTTACTTGAGAAAAGGTGTACAAGTAAAAAAAAGTGCAATAAGTTGTGAAAAAAACTCGTCTGTTATATGGAAAATGAATTTGTGGAATGAGGTGTATCTGGCTCCAAAGAGACGAAGCTTGCCAGCAAGTTTATCTTTGTCTAAAATGTAGAGTCATAGTGAAGTACAGCGCAGAAAATTAAAATCAAATCGGGTTTAATTATCATTCAAACCATACATGGATTCAGTCAATCGAGCCGGCTTTCTTCTGGGGCCAAGGTGCATAACAGTATTCATAATATTGAGAGAGGGAAGTGTTACCCAAGAAACATATGTATAGTTCAAATCCCTGAGTGACATGCAAATTGATGGTGTAGCTTCCAGCAATTCAGCCTGTCATTCCACCAGTCAAACATTGGAGGGCAGCACTGACAGAGTCCAGCTCCCAACAGAGCATGGACTCTACGCTACACCATCTCCAGCATAGTCTCACCTGGACTGCAGCAGCAGGCAAGCCCTCGGCTTGAGGCCTAGTCCTCGCTCCATCCAAGGCTATGCTGTTGCCTGCCCCTTCAGCCCATCTAGTCCATGCAAAACGCATTTAAACTGCCTAATCCCATCAACCTGCACTGGGACCATAGCCCTCCATATCCCTACTATCCATGACCCTATCCAAACTTCTCTTAAGCATTGAAATCGAGCATGCACGCACCAATTGTGCTGGCAGCTCACTTCACACTCTCACAACCCTCTGTGTGAAGAGGTTTCCTCCTCTTGTTCCCTTTAAACTTCTCACCTTTTCACCCTTAACCATGACCTCTGGTTGTAGTCCCACCCAAACTCAGTGGAAAAAACCTGCTTGCATTTACCCTATCTGTACCTCTCTTAATTTTGTTTACCTCTATCAAATCTCCTCTCAATCTTCTATCTTCTGAAGACTATAGTCCTAACTTGATCAATCTTTCCCTACAACTCAGGTCCTCTAGACCCAGCAATATCCTTTGTAAATTTTCTCTGTACTCTTTCAACCTTATTTACAGCTTTCCTGTAGGTAGGTGACCAAAACTGCACTCAATACTCCAGATCAGGCCTCGCCAACATCTTGTACAACTTAACGTAACATCCCATCTTCTGTGCTCAATACAGTGATTTGCAGGGCAATGTGTCAGAAACTTTCTTTATGACCTTATCTACCTGTGAAACCACTTCAATGAATTATGTACCTGTATTTGTATATCCCTTTATAGTTGCTACAAAGGTGGTGAAGACTGTAATATAATCTGTTTTTATGACATTCTTTGCTAATTGTATGGTGTGAGATATTTTCTTCATCTGGAAAGGTGAACATATATCATGCGTTGAATTAATTCAATAAATGTTAAACATGTTATTGAGGATTCCATTCAGGAAGGGAAATAAGAACAAGCAGAAGGCCAATTCATTAGGATGTAATTCTTCTGTTGTATATCTTTGAATTTGTATAAACTTATAAGTTTCCTTTTTTCAGGTAGTGATTTATTTCATAATAACACCAAGATTTATAGAGGCAAATGGTTTTTTGTTGTAAAAGAATTTAATCATAAACCCTTTTGTCCGTGGGCATGTTCTGAACAGCCGGAAGAAAATATTCCAACACTGTAATTGTTTGCCATGCATGTTCTTAAATGAAAGGGATTTGCCAGAGTGCATTCTTTTCTGCAGCTGGCAATTTTACTTTAAGGGATGAATTTTTTTTTTTTTTTCTCTGATCTAAATGGCATTTTTATATTGCTGTTTCTGAGCAACTGGAAAACTTCCCACTGATCTGGTTCTGATTCCAGTGCTTTGTATACAGCTCCAACATCTGGAGGTTTGGGGGGAGAAGTAAAACTGTTTTTGCATGCATCCAAAATGCTCTTGCCAAACAAGCAATACAGCCCTCTTATTTGGATTCCACAATTTGGACATGATTATTTTCATAGTTTCATTATTTACTGTGATTGCATTCTAAATTGTTGCTGGATGCTTTGACCCTCTCCCTGACTTTGTAGTTTAGCAACACATTTTTTTAAAAGGCAGGCATTTGCATTTTTGGCACTCATTAACTGAAATCAAACATGAAGTTACATCACTGCGTTAGAGAGTAGGTGGTCCTCTGGCTTTTAACCTAACGTGCTACAATTTGAGTCAGATGTGCTCTGGGACTTGAGCAGAGGAACATTTTGTGTGGACCAATGCAAAATGCCCTTGTGCCTTTTGATTAATCACAACACTGGAGGGCAAGGAATATTTTGTACTGCATTATTTAATGCCATTTTGTGTAAGATTTCAATATTTTTTGTTTAGCGTTTTTAAAATTGTTGATCAAATCTATCTGACGGAGAATCACCCTCTTGGATTCCCTGGCTGTGGACTGAGTAAAGCTAGTTTCTCTAAATAAAGAAACAGACCTTAGCCCCTCTTGTGAAGGCTGCCTCCTGTTCAATCGTCATTTAGTATTTGCAAGATTTCAATATCCAGTACCCATTTGTGCAAATGATGCTAAATTTTGCATTGTGTGTGGTTTGATAATCTGGTGAACATAACAACATCAGAAACCTTTTTAAAAAGCTCTATACCTTGGCATGGAAAACCTGATCATGTTGATTGGTTAGTTCTTAAATTCTGCAATGGTACTGCTCTATGCATGAATTTCAAACCTAATTATTGCATCAGGCTTTGCCACTGGCTTTAGGCACTTGTCTGAAGGGAGCATTGGTCAAAGGTGCAATCATGAAGGGATCATGTAGCGAAATGTTCGAAATATAAAAGAGCAGTGCCAGCAATGGCCAGTTTAAAAGAAAACACAACAGCAGCTAAGCAGAGAAGTCCCACTTGTCAGGGAAGATGTTATCCCACGAGTGAGAAATCCTCCATGGCCATTAAATCTTCAGGCCTGAATGGGGCAATTTAAATTTGCTATGCTGTGGATGTCAGTATATAGTAGTGGTATTGCATAATATACCGTATATAGTTGAGATGCATTCTCTATTGAGTTGGAGTTTGTAGCTAAGCCAGGAGGAGTGTTGTGTAATAATTTTAGTTGTGTTTGTGTGATCTTTGTGTGTATAGTTGATTTAAGCATTCTTCATTCAAATAATTCATTATGGGTTATATGTTTAAATACGAGAATCGCAACATCACACTAACACGTGATACATGTACACCTTGCTTAAAGTAAACACAAAGTTAGACCAGCATTCTAGACTCCTGTCTGTTCTTTTGAATTAGTTTAATGTTTTGAAGTTGTAAAACACAACAGTTATGGATTTGTTTAAGGGCTAATAAGTATACTTATTAGAGAATGTTTATCTCGGGTACGGCTCTGGCCATTGTCTTGGTTGAACTTGTATTCTGTGGCCACTTTCAGGCACACCTGCTCATTAATGAGCCAAACATGTTGCAGCAACTCAATGCATAAAAGTATGTGGACATGGTCAAGAGGTTCAGTTGTTCAGACCAACCATCAGAATGGAGAAGAGACGTAATCTCAGTGACTTTGACTGTTGGATGGTTATTGGTGTCAGACGGTGTGATTTGAATATCCCAAACTGCTGATCTCCTTGAGTTTTTATGCCAAGTCTCTAGAGTTTAGAGAATGGCGTAAGAAACAAAAAAAAAAAACCAAGTGCACGCCAGTTCTATGGGTGAAAATCTCTTGTAATGAGGGAGGTCAGAGAACGGCCAGACTGGTTCAAGCTGACAGGAAAGCGACAGAAACTCCAATAACGATGCGTTACAACTGTGGTGCACAGATGAACCCTTCTGAATGCACAACACATCGAACATTGGTGGATGGGCCTTAGCAACAGAAGACTACACCAGATTCCACACCTGTACTTGATAAAGTGGCTACTGAGTGCATGTCCCTGCTCATTCCAGCTGAAACACTGCAAGTGTTCATGTTGCCGTGATGCTTTAAAGCACCGACCATAAGAGTGGGATTCAGTTCCCTCAGCTGCCTGTAAGGAGTTTGTATGCTCTCCCCATGACCACATGGATCTGATCCAGATGCTCATGTTTCCTCCCCCATCCCGAAGGCGTTTGAGTTAGGGTTTCCCCCGGCTGCTCTGGTTTCCTCCCACATTCCAAATTTGTATGAGTTTAGGATGAGTGAGTTGTGGGCATACTACGTTGACACTGGCAGCATGGTGCACTTGCGGGCTGCCCCCAGCTCACCTCGGGCTGCGTTGGAGGTTGCCACAAAACACATTTCCGTTTTGATGTAAATCAAAAGTAAAGCAAATCTTTAAAGAATATGCTCTTTGAGTATGTGAATTATCGGTACTGACTAATTTATCTGACTCATTGTTTAAAAATTATTGTTTAGACTGCTGGGAAGACTACTTGAGCAGAAATAGTCAGTAACTGTTACTGAGTAATCATGCAAATCTCTTTTTCCCCTCAGATTATTCATTGGAAGAAATTTTCCTTTAGAATTGACGGTTGTAGATTTGCTTTAAAAGCTTAATTGTAAATGTGTAATTGAGTATAGTAGTTTATATTCTCAGTCGAAACAAAGCCACTTTCTAAACTTTGCAACCTCAGAAGTCAATTTCCTCTGTACACAGTTCTCCTTGTGGTAGAGTTTTTCAAAACTGAGACTGAGTGGTTGTAAATACTTCATGCCCTTGTTTGAGGCCCAGGGTTCTTGGAATAAAATGTAGAACTTTTTTTCTTCATGGGAGACGGCACTTAGATTTTTTTTCTGGTTGCAAGCACTATCTTTTGGAAGTCTAATTGTAAAAAAAATGGGCAAGCATGCCCTGTTTTTGTGATAAGTTGTTTTGACTGGCTAGCTAGAGATTGAGGGTACAATAAATCTTTGTCTTTCATTTCTACAAATAGGGTAATATAATGCGTTGTTCAAACGTGAACGTTGGTAATTTGGCAAACTGAGTATGGATTTGTGTTTATGTATATGAGAATCATCAGCCATTCATTGTGTGAAATCCAGATCATGAGGGATATAAATGGGCTGTTGAAGATAAATCTGGGTAATCTGAGTAGGATCAAAACCTGCATTGTCAATGTCATAGTGCAGGTTATTTGACATAATTTGTAGTGATTCCTGTTCCTCTGGAGATGTTTGGATTTTGTCAACTCCTGGCATTCTATTCAAAGAAAGCAAGCTGCTTGTGTTGCACTAATGATGGTATTTTAAGTGTCGCAAAATAGACATTTCCATATGTAATACTGCAACTGTGACCACTTTTTTTTTTATTTTAAATTCCTGTACAAAATACAGTGGTGGAGTGCAGCATGAAGTGCCTGCTTAGTTTGTTATCCTTTTCTGATATTGAAGGGTTTGAAAATGGAAAATACTGGATGAACGTGAGTCAGACATTTAAAGTTAATATTTCCCCTTGAAAGTTGCAACTAGGATAGAAATGGCCACAGTGCATCTTCTTATCTTGGCATTCATTCATTAATGTCAATTGTTTTTGGCACATTGTGAAGAAAACCACACAAGTGAATAGTCCAAACTTGTAAACAAGCCATGATCTTCACAAATGGCATTAAATTATTCTGCACTTTCAATAGATCTAATCTGACTTCATGATACATTTTAGGCTAAGCTGCTGGTTTAGTCCACATATAGATATATCCATCTTTTTGTGTTTATTCTCATAAGCAAAATCTTGTTTGTTCTTTACTCATTTGAAAATGTGTTGCTAGCAGATTTGAGAAATAAAGGTGTCCAAAATTTGAAAGCCTTTTACAGTTGGCTTGCAATAAATCATGCAATCCTGTGATCTTTTGTTTTACTCTGCATGTATTTGAAAAAAATCTCCTTTTGATCGTCTATGGCTTCCTGTGTGCTCATAAAAGTGAAACCGAATCCTTTTATTTAAAGGGCTTTGAAACAATACTTGAGTGGCGAGCAGACAGCTGGTTTGTGCAACAGCTTGGCAGTTTGTTTATTGATGCTATGGATGTGGGTCACTATGATTTCAAGGTTTAGAGTAGTTCCAGAGTAATTTACTAATCTCACAGCTAGTTCTATAATTTGTTTAAACACTGATGGCTGACTTTTTCCAAGTTATTAATGTGCATTCGGATAAAATTTGCCCAGCCTGATTAGGTGGCCATCCAAGACTGTACTAAGATTTTGCTTAAGGGGTGCGGGGGTACTTCTTCTCCTGGCTTTGTTCTACAGAAGATGTCTCATCTCAAAGTATTCCTATTGATGCAGGGCTGTTTTTGGTCTGACACCAGATAGTATTGCTGCAGCTTGTGATTTTCAAGTATGTCATTTTGGCTATTGGAGGTGAAGGGGCAATGAAGAGCTGATACTAGTTGGAAGGAGTTAGAGGATCTTTGGAAGACAAGCCTAGAGTGAATTTTAAGTATTATGTTATAATGCTGCTTTTGCTTCAAGTCTTTTAACAATCAATGTAACCAGCTGTGATTCCATTTTAACCGCTGACTGTCAAAGTACTTGTGTTGGGTTATTGTAGCTGCAGTACATGACACAAGGGGCTTTAGCCGCCTTTTCTTGCTGTATTAAGACTCTTCGGAGTATTTACATCCTAATGAATAGGAAAATGAATTATACTACATTCTTCACCAATGTGGTAGGTTTCCCTTTATGCAGGTTATGGTAAATTTTACTGAATATTTCTTGTGCTGTATCCTCAACTATCAGTATCATTATTTTCTACAGTTCTTTTGCCTCTTTATTAAAATTGGGTCACAGTTCCACTCTTGGATGCAGTTCTTCCTTTTTATCATGGTCTATCTCCAGATGAGCAGTGATGATGATTTTATTTGGTAATTTGTGCAGAATGACAGAGCAACCCATGATAGAACTGACAGTGCTATTGGGAATTTCTTATAAACGTGTAACTGGTACTGGTCAGTGTTACAACATGGAGCTTACAAATTTGTGCTCGGTGAATTAACAAAGTAGAAGTGACCAGAATGTGCTTTGATTGTAGTTAAATATTGACCAGGTCACTTGATGGATGAGATGTTAAATTTCCCTGCTGTGTGAATGTACTTTTATACATATGGCAGGTTCAGTAATGCGTCAATTCCTCGCATTGCCCTGAGATGATCGACGTGCACCTGCAGAACAAACTTCACTCTAGATTATGCACTGACATAGAAGTCCTCATAAGATTAGAATGAACCTAATGAGGGCTTTGTGCAGCCGCCACCCAGCTTGGAAACCCAAGAAAACTTAGTTCACTCACGTTCGCTGATCTGAGTAGAAAAGGCAGCAACTTGTAGCAGCTTGGAGCTTTGTGGAGTGACAAATCAGTGTTTGGGGTTGATTGTCAAGAACAAATTAGAAAGGCGGAATGGCCATTGTGAGGCTTTAGCAAAGGGAGGCTAAAGTGAGAGCAGGCAAAAAAACTCAAGGTAGAGTTCTTCTCCCACTGCCCCCCACGTTTATTGTTCTTCCCCCTTTATATTTATATTTGCTCAGTTAAAACAGTAGAGATGCCAGGCAGGATAGTGGAACACTCCTCTTGTGGGAGGGCAGGGAGACGGCAGATAACTAAAATGTGAATACGAATGGATATCATTGATGGCTATTTGACTATTTTGGTCTATTCTGCTTGTCCTCTATGGCATTTACAATATGCTGCATGTAAGCCAAGAAAGAATGACTAGAAATGTATGAAATATTCAAGCTGTAGTCACAGCAGTAGGAGGTTCTCGTGTTTCAAATGTCTGACATACAGTTTCTAACCTATCTGATCCTCCCATATCTGTTGTCCTGGTTATCGGGTACCAACACAGTAAATATTCTGCTACTTTTTAAAAAAATTGCCTGAACTGAATTTAAGTGCTTAGTTTGGTCAAATATCCCATCAAAAGAATTTCCCACTCAGGATCAACCAAGCATTTATTCTTATCATGACTTGTTAATGCGCAATATTTGCACTATTTTATGTGCAGTGTCTATAGTTTAAGATGCATTCAAAGTCAAATATGTACTGTTAATTATCACCCATGCTTAAAAGAAATACATAATAAATTAAAAGTTGCATCAGATGTTCAAGTGAATTTGACAAGTTTTTTTGTGACTGAGGATGTTACTGCAGCTCCCTCACTGGGCTCGTACGGAAACTTGGTTCATTGCCAGCTATGCCAACAGTCTCCATGGTGAGTAGATCACCTTTCATAAACAATAGGCACCTAGGGTCAGTGTGATTTTGGGGTTCAACCAAATGCGAACGTTGTGACATTCCGACTAAAGGCTGATTTATACTTGTGAATCGCATCGACACCGTAGGTAGCATGTACCCTACATCGTACCTACGCCGTACCATACGCTGTAGGGTGATGTGTCCCTCCCCAGAAAAGTAACTCACGTGTCGCGGCGACGCAGATCGCAACAACTGTGATTGGTCCACTTGGTAGCATCTTAATTCCTCCTACGCATTTCCGGTCGCTTCTTCTTCTCCATGTCTGTACACCGATGTGAAATAGATGAACCAAATCGTCAAATCTACCTACCGACATGCAAAAATGCTTGAAATGCATTTCCTCGTCCATGTCTCTCACAAAGAAACGCAACACAGTGCAATAGAAACCCCACCGCCAACTACCACAATTTGAGTGATTGCTGCGTAAATACTGCCAGTACACAATTGTCGGTTGGCAAGAAATAACAAATTGTACACCACTTAAAATTATAAAGTAAGTATATTTACAAATTTCAGTTCTATCGAACAGTTAGTGGGAAAAAGGTAAAAATAAAAGGGCCCATTTCAGTTAACCAGTCTAAATGTGCACATTGTTGGAGCTCATCTTGAAGCTGCCTTTTGACTCACCCACTGGACCCACTATCCGTATGAAAGCGCACACCACATTCCGAATTTCGCTTGAAATCCGCCTCAAACAAATGGGCTCTCTCGGGAGTATTGTCCCTTCCTCCTTGGAGCCATTCATCTGCACAAAGCACCTAGTGCAGCATGGCATCCTCAGCCAGCTTCCCTCCTGTCCTGTCTGCAGCTCCTGCCAAGAAGAGCATGGAGCCCACCAGTGTCCATCACAATTCGCTCTCTGCCCAGTTTTTTCTCCAACTTTCTCCCTATTCCACCATCCTGAATGGGTGTCGCAACATTCCTAAATTGAACATCCTGGCCTCTTATTAGCCGAAACCCACACACACTGCTTCTGCAGGAAGCTACTAAGTGGAATACTCTTCAGCGTAGTCTTTATTCATCATGACAAAAGGAGGTTCTCTGCTGGACTCTGTACCCAATGTGCACCATACTTATATTCTTAAGAACAAAAGTAACAGGAGGGGATTCAATACAATTTTAATAGCTACAATGATATTATTAGACTCAAAATTGAAGTAAACACTTTTGCAGTGAGTTGCGTATCTACAATGGCAGATGTCTCTGAATGTTCTAACACCTTTGCTGGGAGAAACTAATTCAGACAGTTGATCTGAAAGCACAGAACCCAGACACCCATAATGTTGTGATGGCTGACTTTCTCTGAGTAATTGTCCCAAACTGATAATGCAAACATGTTTGACAGCATGAAGGGTTATCTTTAAACTGTAGGAAGTAGATTGGTCTAGTGAATTTAATAGAAGTGGTTAATAGAATTTAATCCAGAGGAGATTGTGAGTAAGAACTGAGATGAGTCGGGGAAAAATGTTCTGATCCAGAATTGTCAGGGATCAGCAAACCATTGCTTAAAAATTTGATGGACGCGACTTTCCAGACGTAGAATCCATTTGGATGTGTGTTCAGAGCCAAGGCCTCAATCTCAGAATCGGGTTTAATATCACTGGCTTGTCACGAAATTTGCTTTCGCAGCCGTGCAGTGCATACCTAATTTAAAGCTCAAAGTTGCAATAATACAGAAATTAAGTAGTACAAAACAAATGAGGTAGTGTACATGAGTTCATTTTCCATTCAAGAATCTGAAGGTAGAGGAGAAACAGCTGTTCCTAAAACATTGAGTGGTTTTAGGCTCCTGTTTTTCCTCCTTCCCCTCCCCCCCCCCCCCCCCCACCGCAATGAGAAGGCACATCCTGGGTGATGGGGGTCAGTAATGATGGATGCAGCCTTTTTTTAAACTGCTGGGGAAGTTGGTGTCCTTGATGGAATTGGCAGAGTTTGCAAGTTTCTGCAGCCTTTTCCAAACCTGTGTAGTGGCCTCTCCATACCAGACGGTGATGCAAACAGTTAGAATGCTCTTCACAGTGCATCTGTAGAAATTTGTGTGTGTTTGGTGACATAACAAGTATCCTCAAACCCCTAACGAAATGCAGCTGCTGTGGTGCTGCCTTTTTAACTGCATCAATATGCTGGGCCCAGGATCGAGCCTCAGATGTTGACACCCAGCAACTTGAAATTGCTCATCTTTTCCATTGCTGATCCTTTTGAGGGCTGGTGTGTATTCCCTTGATTTCCTCTTCCTGAATTCCACAATCAATTCCTTGGTCTTACTGACATTGAGTGCACAGTTGTTATTGCAATGCTACTCAACCACCTGATCTGTCTTGTCACCATTTAAAACTCTGCCAACAATAGTTGTCATTAGCAAATTCATAGATGGCATTTGAGCTATGCCTAGCCACACAGTCACGGGTGCAGAGAGTAGAGAAATGGGCTAAGCATGTATTCTTGAGGTGCACCAGTGTTAATTGTCAGCGAGGAGATGTTACTTTCGATCCTCTTTGGGAAACTAGTCAGTGCGGAAGTCAAGGATGCAGATGCAGAAGGAGGTACGGAGGCCCAGGTTTTGGAGCTTGTTGATTTGTACTGAGGGCATGATGGTAATAAACAGCAGCCTGATGTATTGGGCAGATGATTCAAAGCTGAGTGGACACCCAGTGAGATTGCATCTGCTGTAGATTTGTGGTGATGGGCAAATTACAAGGGGTCCAGGATCTTGCTTTGGCAGTTGATTCTGTCCATGGATATAATGATGGTCCCCAGCATCAAGGACATTTTCAAAAGGCGATAGCTCTCAAAGCACTTCATCATAGCCAATCTGAGTGCCATTGGGTAATAGTTGTTGAGGGAGCTTGCCCTGCTCTTCGGCACAAGTGTGATTGTTGCCCCTTTGAGGTAGGTGGGAACCTCTGACTGTAGCAGTGAGAGATCGAATATATTCCCTGAACACTCCCACCAGTTGGCTGGCACAGGTTTTCAATGCCCTACTACAATTGAGGTCTGACACATTATGAGGGTTCACTGTCTTGAAAGATATTTTAATGTCAGCCTGTAGGACTAGGTATATTGCTGAAAGCTGGGATTGAGGATGTTGACCAAAGGAGACCAATAGGATGAATGTGCTTTTACACTGTAAATTTTCACTCTTGCCAAAGTTTTTAGTTACTTGCTTTTTCTCTTGACCTGATGGGTGTGAATTTTGGCAACATTAGGCAGATCTACATAATGTTCCTGGCTAGGGTTGATTTAATAAGAATGACAAAATAATTTCTCAAGTAAAGGCAGATGTGTGTATTTGTGTATAACACTAATGTTGAAAGAGAGATTTGCATCTGGGATTTTTTGTTTCTCTGGGGTGCTGGTCATTGAGAATTTGGCCATAAAATTTTGAAGGTACTTTAAGAGTAGCAATAACTTAAAATTGAAGTTACTTTAAGTTTTACTGCATGCAGACTGTTGAAGCTGATGTTTATATTGAATTTGCACTTGTATGAGACAAGCCAGAGAGTGAAAAGCTACATATGACTACAATAGGTCACCCATCAGTCTGATTTGTAGTAGCCAGTTTTCTGAATCCCAGATATGGATCCAGAACTGGCTTGTCCACAGAAGGCAAAGAGTGGTTGTAGACGGGTTATATTCTGCATGGAGGCCAGTGACCAGTGGTGTGCCTCAGGGATCTGTTCTGGGACCCTAACTCTTTGTGATTTTTATAAATGATTTGGATGAGGAAGTGGAGGGATGGGTTAGTAAGTTTGCTGATGACACAAAGGTTGAGGGTGTTGTGGATGGTGTGGAGGGCTGTCAGAGGTTATAACGGGACATTGATAGGATGCAAAACTGGGCTGAGAAGTGGCAGATGGAGTTCAACCTCAGATAAGTGTGAAGTGGTTCATTTTGATAGGTCAAATATGATGGCAGAATTTAGTATTAATGGTAAGATTCTTGGCAGTGTGGAGGATCAGAGGGATTTTGGGGTTCAAGTCTATAGGAGGTTCAAAGCAGATGCGCAGGTTGACTCTGTGGTTAAGAAGGCATACAGTGTATTGGCCTTCACCAATTGTGAAATTGAGACTACATCCACACTAGACCGGATAATTTTGAAAATGCTGGTTTCACGTAAAAACAATAGGCGTCCACACCAAGCGTTCTAAAAAATATCTCTATCCACATTGAAACGGAGATTTTGGTGAATCTCCTCCTCCTGCGCATGCGCAGGACACATCTACCGAAAACAAATGACATGTTTGGTGTCGAATCTGACCGTAAAAGTGTGCGTTTGTGTACTTACAGACTAGAAAAACGTAAAACTATGGACAGCTGTTGGCCTTCGTGCAGGAGAACTTAAAAGTTAAAAAAACAAATACTGGAGCGTACGGTGGCGTACAGGGAGTTAGTTCATGGACAGATTGACCCGGCTGATGACGAACATTGAAAAACTGACTAACTGTTGCATTAATAAAGCACCTTGTTAAATGTATAAAACATGTCTGCATCAGTGTTATCTTGTATTTCCATACAATGTTACATTAAGCTGTTACACATCTATTGTCAGAGAAGTACTTGCATAAATAGGTAAACCACCTTCATGCGAGCAAGGACAGAAAACAGGGCAAAGTGAGTATACTTATTTATTCAGTAAGTTATGGGTCAAAGTATTTGGTGAGTACATTTCTAACTCTTCTGGCTTCAGTTTCGTTGCTGTCTGTTCTGAAATTGTTAGGTTGCGTTCAAGAAAACAATGAAATAGCGTGCTGCCGTCTGACAACGTTTTCAGATTTCTCCGGTTACGTCACCCACACTGATCCGGTCAATCCAGCGTTTTCAAAAATACCCGCTTTGGAGAGTGTTTCTGAAATGCTCTGGTTTCGGGAGACGAAAATGACATTTGAGTGTGGATGGAGGGTAAAAACGAAGAGAAAAAGCTTTGGTTACAGATTTATCCAGTGTAGTGTGTACATAGCCTGAATTTAGGAGTCAAGAAGTAATGTTGCAGCTATATAGGACACTGGTCAGACCTCCCTTGGAGTGCCGTGCTCAGTTCTGGTTGCCTCACTACAGGAAGGATGTGGAAACCATAGAAAGGGTGCAGAGGAAATTTACAAGGATGTTGCCTGGATTGAGGAGCATGCCTTATGAAAACAGGCTGAGTGAACTCGGCCTTTTCTTCTTGGAAGGAAGGAGGATGAGAGGTGATTTGATAGAGGTGTATAAGATGATGAGAGGCATTGATCGCGTGGATAGTCAGAGGTTTTTTCCCAGGGCTGAAATGGCTGCCACAAGAGGGCACAGGTTTAAGGTGCTGGGGAGTAGGTACAAAGATGTCAGGGGTAAGTTTTTTACACAGAGAGTGGTGAGTGCGTGGAATGGGCTCCTGGCAATAGTGGTGGAGGCGGATATGATAGGGTCTTTTAAGAGACTTTTGGTTAGGTGCATGGAGCTTAGAAAAATAGAGGGCAATGGGTAACCCTAGTGATTTCTAAGGTAGGGACATGTTCGGCACAACTTTGTGGGCCGAAGGCCCTGTATTGTGCTGTAGGTTTTCTGTGTTTCTATATGGAGTTCCTCCTTTCTGAGTGTCCTTCTAGGGTTCAGTAAAGAATTAAATCCTGTTACCAGGATCCATATTCCTCCAACTACCTCTTTTCCCTATCTCCATTGTAGTGCAATCTCATTGGTTAAATCAAGGTCAAACTATTTAATCTTCTTCCTGTTCTAGCTAAGATTTTGTTGCTGTAGTGCCACCTCCCTTTCTTCACTAAAGTTGCGTAGCTTCCTAGTTATTGATGCTGTCCCGGTCAGGTACAGAGCATGGAATCTGATGGTCCAGACAGTTCATACAACGAGTTTTTTGCCCATCTGAGTCAGGTGACCAAGCATCTTCATTTGGATATCCTGCTATCTTACAGCATGTCTCTAGTTAGATTACCCTATAACAACCAGTTCATTAGCCTTTCCCCAAGAACTTGGAAGATCTTGGCAATGCTGTTTTGTATCATTATATACATGTGGCCAGTATGTTGCACCAAATTTACCAGGCCTTTGAGACCTTGGCTCTTAGGAAATTGTTCTAGCTTCCCAACTCATCACATGAAACTGAGGGCCTAGACAGCGGACATGGAGAGGATGCTTCCTACAGTGGGCGATTCTAGGACCAGAGGGCACAGCCTCTGAATAGAGGGATGTCCATTTGAACAAATGAGGAATTTCTTTGGGCAGAGTGGGGTGAATCTGTGGAATTCATTCCACCGATGGCCGTGGAGGCCAAGTTAATGAATCTACTTAAAGCAGAGGTTGATAGGTTCTTGGTTAATTAAGGTATCATAGATTACAGTGAGAAGGCAGGGCAATGGGGGTGAGGGGGGTGGATAATAAATCAGCCATGATGGAATGGCAGAGCAGACTTGATGGGCTAAGTGGCCTAATTCTACTGCTATATCTTGTAGATCTTATGGAATGTTACATTGGGTTATTGTACTTTACCTTATGCTGGTCTGCTTCCAATCTGTAGTTATGGTTATTTCAGAATCTTAGTTGTCACTTTTGAAGTTCTCGAAGTAATTGGCGATTAGTAATTGAGATCAGTGATGGAGATTCACTCCTCTTGTTAAATTTGTTTTCAGTCTTTGTATTTATGACTTGAGAATTCTGTGGCAAGCTCTATAATGTACATAGTCCATTTCTTCTGTTTTATGATTGCTGTTTAAACTTTGTGTAAAGAATAAAGTTCTTTAATCCATTAAGCTTAAAATCTGGATGCAATCAATAAAATGTTGACTTAAAAAGCAGAAAATATTTTTGTCCCTGATGAATTGAAATAAAGACGGGTTAAGTAAATTGTTCCCTTCATCAGCTTTCATAGTTTCCCAGGAGGACATTTTACCTGTTGTATAACTGCCAAATTCATAACCTCAAAAGTTAACAGGCCATGGAACACAAGGGGGCTTTCAGTCATTTGTTTCCTCTGGCTATCAACCAATTATCTCCCCACACACCCCATTAACTCTTCCTAGATTCTTTCACTTGAATACTTGCAAGGGACAATTTGTGGCTGCTGGACCTTCTCGCCCCACTATCTTAGGAATAAGGGAAGACATGCGAAGTCCACGTAGACAGCACTATAGGTCTGGATCTGAGGCAGCTCTTTACTAGCTGTGACACTGTGCTTATCCAAGCGGACTGCTTAACTCCAGGGAATAAAAATTAACGTCTTTCATCACAACTGGACTTTTTTTATATCTCAAGGTATCTGCTGATGCACAAGGACTTAACCGGAGAGGTGCAGCATTGTCCCACATCTGCAGGTTTCATTTTTAAACTAGGTATATGTAACTTTATTTTGTTACCCACCTTTTAAGGCCTCAAGTTGTTGAATGTCAATCAACTGATTGGTAGTGGGATGGTGTGAGGTTGTGATAGGAGAGAATGGATGTTTCCTGATGACTGATTCTGATCTGAATCTATTCTGAAGCTCGTGAGAAAGTGGAAAGTGGGCTTCAAACTACTGCTTTTGCTTTTTAGAAGTTTCCACGAAATGGACTGAAATCCCTCTATTTGATTATTATCTAAGTTGATGTAATTTAAATTGTCATTAATGCTAAACATTTTTGAATTCTATTGAATATTCAATAAGGTATGAATCTTTAGCATTGTTTTCTTGACATGTTTGAATCATACAATTTTATAGAACTGAATTAGGCCCTTTTTGTCCCAGCTCACCTTTGTCAACTCATAGTCAGTCATAGAGAAGTACAGGACAGAAACAGCCCCTTCAACCCATTTAGTCCATGCTGAACCAGACCCCTCCATACCCCTACCATCCATTTGCCTATCCAAACTTCTCTTAAATGTTGAAATCTAGCTTGCATGCATCACTTGTGCTGGCAGCTCATTCCACACTCTCATGACCCTCTGAGTAAAGAAGTTTCCCCTCACGTTCTCTTAAGTATTTTGCCTTTCTTCCTTAACCCATGACCTCTAGTTACCCACCCAACCTCAGTAGAAAAAGCCTGCTTGCATTTATGTTATCTATAACCCCTCATACTTCTATCCAATCTCCTCTCAATCTTCTACTCTCTTAAGAACAGCGTGTGTGTCCCTAAGGGCGCCATGATAGCATAGTGATTAGTGCAATGCTGTTGCAGCTTGAGGGATCGGAGATCAATTTTGACACCACCTGCAAAGAGCGTGTACTTTCTGTGAATGTGTGAAATTCCTCCAGGTGCTCTGGTTTCCTCCCACATTCCATGGACGTACCAGTTAGTAGGTTAATCAATCATTGTATATTGTCCTGCAATTAAGCGAGTGTTAAGTAAGTGGGTTGCTGAGCGGTGTAGCCTGTTGGCACAGCAGGGCCTGTTCCACATTATCTCTAGACGGAATAGCTTGTGCACATGGAGTTCTACATTGCACTACCATTTGTGTGAACCTCACCAAGCACCAGTGCATCCCTTCACAGAACCTGACAAGTGGCCAGCTTAGAAAGGGAAGGATGATACTTTCATCCTTGCTCCATCCACCTCAGGGACAACGTATGGAGAGCTTGAATCTGACTGTACCTGACCTCAGGGACAATGTATGGAGAGCTTGAGTCTGACTGTACCTGACCTCAGGGACAACGTATGGAGAGCTTGAGTCTGACTGTACCTGACCTCAGGGACAATGTATGGAGAGCTTGAATCTGACTGTACCTGACCTCAGGGACAACGTATGGAGAGCTTGAGTCTGACTGTACCTGACCTCAGAGACAATGTACGGAGAGCTTGAGTCTGACTGTACCTGCAGGGTGCCTGCTCACTACAAACCAAGCAAGGTGAGACCGATGAAGGATTTTGCCAAACTGTTTTCCACAAGTTACTTAAGGGACCATGCACCAGGATTTGCCACCGCTTCCTGCGGGGACTTGAGGGTGTTCCATGTAGACTTTTCTCTCATGATTTGTGATTAAGGTCCTTTAATTCCAAAAACCTTGGCTTCTGTGAAGTGATTGTGGCACGATCTAGCAGTATGGAACAGTTTGCTTCAATATGGCCAGGCCATCCTTTGTGATATTTCATCACTTTGTGTGCTTGTATTGAGCTGTGTGTAAGCCAAGGGTATTTAAACACCAAGGTAGCTGCCTAGATGGGGACGTGCTGGAGACGTGTCATCAACCTCAATCTTTTGCTGGAGTTGTCCCATTTTCAATGTGTTTTGATTGCTTTAGTATGGGAATGGGTATGGGCCATATCTGTCACACACAATAGAACAATACCAGAGACCCAGTTTCTACTTCACTTTGCCTATCTAGTTCTCAGTGAACTGCCTGGCATTTTCAGGAAATCTGACCTGATTTGAAGAGGTGGACAAAGGGCTTGTTGCTGAAGAACAAAGCCTTGATTTTGCTGTTTACCTGTTTTGCATTTTAGGCCATTTTGAATTGGTCATTGCCTTATTAGTATCGGGCATGCTCTATATAGTCCATCTTTGCTTTCCTCAAACTGTAATTTGCAAAAGTGTGACGAAGTAAAGAATTTATTTTTTTCCCACACTGGACTCCGGCCAATGAAGTGTTAAACTATGGCCTTGCCCCATTTGGCAGAGTGTTAATATGCACTGATTGGTCAGACTGCTCTAAACATGAGCAGTATGTTTTGGATTGACCAAATGGCATTTTTCATAAACTAGTTATCTTTCTGCTGTACTGAACACTTCTTCCCCGATACACAGCAAGCAATAGCCCAGAGCGTAAAAATTTGCAGTAGGCAGCTCTGGTGTTTCGAGTATCTTTTTCCTAAAGGTTATGAGAAAGCCATAGATGCTATGCTATGGTCAATGCTGCTCCTCTGTAGACCAGTGATAGAAATGGAAAGCACAGTGACTTTAAAGTCTTTTTGACTCAATTATATCAGTCTTCTATTTAGTGTGGTGTAGGCTAAATGGAATTGTACCTTGTTGAGTTATTACCCAAAAGGTTTTATTGCTGAAATTGAGAATTCACTGGACTGTTTCCAATACTTGTTTCCAAATTGTGATCTTGAATGGCATGCAGTCAGTGTTCAAGCCAGTACTCATGTCTACATGAGTAAAATAAAGTCTGTATATAATTAATTTTGTAAAAATCTATGGTGATCTTGAGTAACTTTGTTCTTCACTATAAAGAATATGGTAGCTATGACAACTCTGGGTTACAATCTTAATGGTTTTGCCGATATTGTGCAAGCTCATGCTGACCAGCCTCTGAGAGGACCACGACCTTGTCATTGGGTTTGGAGGTTTGTGTGCCTCAATGATCACAGAGAGCTATGTTGGCTGGAGTCAGGGCTTTACACTTTGGCTCCTGGTAGGGTTATCCATGCCAAACAGGTTGAAGGCTAGAGGCCAGACTAGGAGTGGCCCACAGGTCCTCCAGGTTCGGGAGTTCAGCTCAGGGCTAACGACCCTGACTGGTAAAGCAAAACTGTTATGGAAACAGCAATGAAGAATCATTCGACATCGGAGTGCCATGGTTTTCCTGAGTCTCCACCTGGCACTTGCGTGAGTGACAGTAGTGAAAATGGAGATGAAGCTACTGACATGAAGGAAACCCTGACCATCACCAGAGATGGAGGAATGAGCAGTAAGTCATGCCGACTAACTTGAATGTCGTTTATGGCAGTGGTACATCATTGCTGCGCTGCATAGTTCTTCGAAGCCTGACTGCCTGCTGATACTGTATACATTACTCATCATTTCAAATTTCTCAATTCTGGTCCTAGTTCCATTTGGTGGAGTTCATATTTGTATTTTTTTAAACAAAATATACTTTATTCAAAAATAAAATTATATACAATAAACCATTCAATGACTCAATTCTTTACAACTGTTTCCATTGCTGTCTTTACATTTTCACACTTTTCACCACCCACGTGGCACTCTGTTATTCCATATTTACATCCCTTTGTTGAGGGATGTACACCCCCCACCCCTACCCCTCAACTCCCACGGGAGAAGGACCCTAGACTGTGGTCCTTCCCCACCAGGCCCTTGCGGTGGCTGCACCAAGTTTGAGTGCGTCCCTCAGCACGTACTCCTGCAGCCGAGAATGTGCCAGTCGGCAGCATTCCCCCACGGACATCTCCACGTGCTGGTAGACCATCAAGTTTCGGGCCGACCAAACAGCGTCTTTCACCGAGTTGATGATCTGCCAGCAGCACCGGATGTTGGTCTCGGTGTGCGTCCCCGGGAACAGCCCGTAGATCAGAGAGTCCTCTGTTATGCAGATGCTGGGGATGAACCTCGACACTGTCCCTTCCATCCTCCTCCACACCCTCTCCGCGAACCCACAGTGTGCAAAGAGGTGGGTCACCGACTCCTCCTCTCTGCAGTCCTCCCGTGGGCAGAGGGGTGCGGAGACGACGTTCTGGGTGTACAGGAGCGATCTGACTGGGAGGGCCCCTCTCACCGCCAGCCAGGCGAGCTCTTGGTGCCTGTTGGTGAGGTCTGGCGATGAGGCATTTTGCCAGATGAACTGGACGGTCTGCTCAGGGAACCACCCCACTGTGTCCGTCATGTCCTTCTCCTGCAATGTCTGCAGGACCTGACATGCTGACCACTGCCTGATGGCCCTGTGGTCAAAGGCGTTGACCTGAAAGAACTTCTCTCCGAAGGACAGGTATGGCGGCAATGACCAGCTGACAGGGGTGTTGCACAGTAAGGGGGCCAGACCCATCCTTCATAGGCAGGGTGACAGGTAGAACCTGGGCACATAGTGGTACTTGGTGCCCACGTACCTGGGATCCACACACAACCTGATGCAGCCACACACGAAGCTAGCCATCAGGGTGAGGGCAACATTGGGGACGTTTTTGCCCCAGTTGTCTAGGGACTTGTGCATGGTGGTCCGTCTGACCCGCTCCATCTTGGATCCCCAGACGAATCTGAAGACGGCTCGGGTGATTTCCGAGCTGAAGGAGCGGGGGACTGGCCACACCTGCGCCAAGTACAGCAGCCCTGAGAGCACCTCACACCTGATGACCAGGTTCTTTCCCGCTATCGATAGGGAGCGCCCTCCCCACAGTCCCAATTTCGTTTTGACCTTGGCAGTCCGCTCTTGCCAGTTCCTGTTGCACGCCTCAGCCCCTCCGAACCAGATCCCCAACACCTTCATGTGATCAGACCTGATGGTGAAGGGGACGCTGGATTTGTATTCGCTTGGCCTATTGCTATCAGAGGCTGGATGCAATTCTAATTCAGCTTAAATGGAATCTCAGTCGAGATCTTGCATTCTTGGGTCTTCCTTTCTAACTTGTGAAGAGTGCAGAAGTGGGCAACAGCAAAACCCTGTTCTCGCTCTTTTATATTCCTGGTAACTGCCATTGATCTCTATTATATCAGACTCATTTTTAGAAATGTGCAATATTTTCATTTACCAAAATGCTTAGTTGCTAATTATGCCCTTTTCCACATTATTAACCATGTTAAAAGTGCAAATTGAAATCCGGCTAAATGTTCAATAGGCCTGCTTAGTAAGCAGTGATTGTTTTAAAAGATGTAATTTTAAAACAAACTTAAAAGAATTGAAGCCCAAGATGAATTGCCAGATGTTATGTACAGTATACCCAAAATATACAGCAAAGCCTTTTGTTTTTGATTCTTTTGATTTGGAATTGAACTCTTTAGAAACTATGGCCTCATAACAACTTGTTGTCATCTCCACATAACAATAACAGAAGATTATATTTCAGTCAGAAGGGGAATATGATTTGCAATAACTTGCTGGTGCTTGACTTGAGCAGTTAGTTATGAGGAGCTAGTTATCCAAGCGTCAAATATGGAAATGTGTTAAAATCGGAAAATGTGCCAATCATCTAGCTTTCCCACTGAATGTATTTCTATATTAAATGCACAATGTTTTGCATTTTCTACACCCCTGTGAAGGAGTGTTTCTGTCAAGATCTAATATGTACACGGCCATAATTATTTCCCATATTCATCTTTCAATGTTTTCAGAAGTGTTCTTGAACAAAATGATTCAAAGGTCTAAGTGGAAACTTTCCTACCATTATTTATGTGGTAACACCAGCTATAGTCTATGAGCAAAATTGGAGCTTGCACGTTATCAAGTTTCCTTCATAAAACTTTATTTAACAAATGGTCTTTTGCATTTACCTTATTCTTTGTCTTTCGCACTATTTATTTATATTTGTTGCTTGGGGTAGTTTTTGTCTTGAACTGTTCTGCTGCAATTCAACAGATTTTATGACATGTGTCAGTGGTAATAATTCAGTTTCTACTGATGTGAGTTAAAATACTTTAAGACAATTGGGAGCAGAAAAATGACCTTCACCATTTCAACAGCAAACTGTGTCCCAGAGGTTCTCAATGCTGTTTCTGAAGCAGATGTGTAAACTTGAAATATAATTTCAGCCAGATTTCATTGGTGAAAGTACACAAAAAACTGCCAAATGAGGGTCATTAAGTCAATCTGCTTGCAATGGGATATAGGCAAAACCACTTTTGAAGCTGATTCTTCTACTATCCTCTCCAGCCCTTGCATCAAATAAATGCACTCAGTGGCCACTTTATTTGTACCTCTCGTACCTAATAGTGGCCATTTAGTGTACGTGGTCTGCTGCTGCTACAGTATTCGATTCAGAGATGCCCTTCTGCACATGACTGTAACATGTGGTTATGTGAATTACTATCTTTCACCTTTCTGTCAAGCTTGAACCAATCTGGCCATTCTCCCTTGACCTCTCTCATTAACAAAGGATTTTCACCCACAGAACGGTCACTCACTGAATGATTTTTCCCCCATACAGTTCTCTTAAACTCTCGAGACTGCTGACATTCTGAGATACATGCACAGTTTCTGAGATACTCAAACCACCCTGCCTGGCACCAACAGTCATTCCATGGAAGCCACTGAGATCACATTTCTTCCCTATTCTGATGTTTGGTCTGTTCAATAATGGAACCTCTTGACTACTATCTGCATGCTTTTATATATTGAGTTGTTGTCACATGATTGTCTAATTATACTTTTCATTAATGAGCAGGTTTTCCTAACAAAGTGGCTACTGAGTGTACATTGAGTATTGAAGAACAGCCCTCACAAAGGTATTATGAATTTTCTGCAGGTTTTGTATTTAGATTTATTCTTATTGCTACAAGTCTACAAGTACTTGGTTTCTAGAACTGATCTTTTTGCAAATCTGTAGCAAGTAGAGAATATGCAGTAAGAACCAGTTTTTCCAAAGCAAAGGCAGATGAATTACCGCCTTGATTGTTATGATAGTTGCACTGGCAGCATGAATGGAGGGGTAGGAGGAGAGGACCACCTCCTAGACAGAGGTCTTCTCTGCCCAAAGTTCTTGGGGCCATTCCACTGGAACCCAAATGCAGGGCAAAATAATGTCCGTGTTTAGATAAAGGGTGTCTTCACTGAAACCTACATAACTCTCCAAATGTAATGTTGGTGAAGCATGCCTTGTGGTACAAATTTTGAAGTGTTCTTTGGACCAGTAAAAATTAAGAATATTGGTATCAATGAGGTTGAGAACAGTGGCTGGAGATGGGAAGGTGGTTGGTTGGGTTGTGTGCAGGATGTCCAGGAGCATCTCTGAGAGTATCTGTGGGGGTTTGTTTAGGCTGTGGAACTAGTAGGAAGGATTGATTGATTGCGACCTTGGGGCTGTGAATTGTGAGCTAGGACCAGGTGACTTGATTGGAGGTAGGCTGTGGAGTGTTTCTTTAGGCAAGGGGTGTGCATAGAACTTTGGGTTCATGGTTAGAGGTTGTGAGGTGTGATTTGGAACTAATTTTGTGAGCGGCACTGGAGGTGGTTTAACAATATGAAGTTGGGTACAAAGGAAGGCAGAGGGTCTAGCTGTGTGGGAGTCCTTCCCAACATGGCCATATAAAATCTGGTGTTTGCTTTGGTATTTGTCATTGACCATCCATTAGCATTTGCTGGTGGATCTTTTTTGTGAAGATTTTAAAAGGAGCATAGCATACAAGCTGTCAAATTAGAAGTGCTGAGTTGACTATCTGGTATAAAGCCAATGAGAGAGATGGCACAGTTTTAGCTGATATTTTACAATTTACTAATTTTCAATGGATTCTGTTGCAGTGGTGGGAATGGTGTGCAAAGTGTGCCATTGAGACTTATTTCTAATCACTATTTAAATCAAGAACATTCCATATCTTATTATCAATAACTTGTGCAAAAATCCCTTAAACTTCAGAAGTCCAGTTGATTTTATTGGTAAGATTAATGACCTGACTAGGCAAATATCCTCTGAAGGGTATTGGTGGACAATGGTGAAACAAGGATTTCAATTGTTTCCTGTCCTCTAACACCGAGTACTAAAATTTACCAGCACTTGTGATGACATATGAACTTGTATCTAAATCATCAATTCTCTTGGTACTAGTTCATGTACTATGATCACTAATCTCTGGTTCTTTCTAATGTATCTGTGTGTTTTAGCATGGTGTTGATATAGTAAGTAGTCACAGTGTGAAGAGAGGAACTGTGATCTGTGGCTGAGCAGTTTAGAGGTTTGGCTTTACATTATAAGGCACAGATGGAAAAATTACCGATCCTGAGGCAACTCTCATTACTAGAATGAGTGAGGTGGCTGCAGCATCTGTGTAATCCGATTGATATGGCAAATGATTATGACCAGAAACTTTTATTTAAAACAAAAACTAGGGTAGCAGGAGGAAAACTAGGAAGCCTCTGAGCAGCATTGCATCCAATAACATATGTTCATGGGTGAAGGGATATAAATATCCTAGCAGCAAATTCACAAAACTGTATCAATGCAACAATTAAAATGGGTGCATCAATGTTTAAATCTAATTTATTTTCATTGAACAGAGATGATGATAATAGCAGAGACTTCTTCTTAAGAGGGAAAATATTTCAGAATCATAGAGCTGAAAAATAGTTGAAGTTGGTGAGGGGAACGACTGCAGCAAGCCTTTGTGTTTAAAATTGAATTGCCAGATCAACTGAAGGTATGTCATTACATTTGGAAGGTACAGTGACATAATGGACACATTTAATTCTGGACACTGATTTGTGCTGGCAGAAAGAATTAATCACATTTGTGTACTGAGGTTTGGCAGAACATTGCAGTAGTTTTCTGTAACTCAGGCTACGTCTACACTACACCAGATAAATCTGTAACCGAAGCTTTTTCTCTTCATTTTTACACTCTGTCCACACTAAACCGGCATTTTCATCCACTGAAACCGGAGCTTTTCAGAAACGCTTTTCAGAGTGTGTAATTTTGAAAACACCGCTTGGGCAGAGCAGTGTGGATGGGGTAACCGGAGAAATCTGAAAATGCTGTCAGACGGCAGCGCGCCATTTCATTGCTTTCTTGAACACAACCTAACAATTTCAGAACAGATGGCAATGAAACTGAAGCCAGAAGAGTTAGAAATGTACTCACCAAATACTTTGACCCATAACTTACTGAATAAATAAGTATACTCACTTTGCCCTGTTTTCTGTCCTTGCTCATATGAATGTGGTTTACCTATTTATGCAAGTACTTCTCTGACAATAGATGTGTAACAGCCTAATGTAACATTGTATGGAAATACAAGATAACACTGATGCAGACATGTTATACACAATTAACAAGGTGCTTTATTAATGCAACAGAGTTTGCCAGTTATTCAATGTTCGTCATCAGTTGGGTCATACTGTCTGTGAACTCCCTGTCGGTTGCCTCCATATGCTCCAGTATTAGTCTTTTTTTAGTTTTAAGTCCTCCTGCGTGACAGCCAACAGCTGCCTGTCGCTTAAGTTTTTCTAGTCTGTAACTGAACAAACATGCACCATCTTTCACAGTGAGATTCGACACCAAACATGTCACTTGTTTTCGGTAGATGTGTCCTGCGCATGCACAGTAGGAGGAGATTGGTTGAAATATCTGTTTCAATGTGGACAGAGATATTTTTTAAAATGCATAGGCGCTTCGCATAAAAACGCCTATCGTTTTTATGTGAAACCGGCATTTTCAAAATTATCCAGTCTAGTGTGGATGTAACCTCAATAAGGTGACAGAATATGCAAACTTCTTGCTCAAAACCCCCATGTACAATTTCTTTGGTGCTGCACCAGGATGATGTCTAATTTACATGTGGTCACGAGCATAGCAGCTCAAATACTCAGTATGAAAAAGCACATTTTCTCAAATTGAATGGCCTATCCTTGAAATATCTCATCTCAGCTTGTCCTGCTTTCTCTTGTTTGGATAGAAAGTAGCCCACGTCTGGAAGTGAAATCTCCAGTGCACAAGGTTACTGGTGAATTACTTGATTCTTTTAAAATAAAATATAATATTTCTAAAGGATGAATTCATTCTGCTGGCTAAAATGAGTCAAAATAACAGTTCTAAGAATGATCTGTACACAGTTATCCCATTGCTTGTATTGAATCTGATCTTGGATCCATTGGTGCAAATATACCTAATTCATAGAGACTGAAGAGTCCCTGGGAATTGAGGAAATATGTTTTTAATTTGCTTGCCAATGTTAATTGTGTGCTTTAAAGGTTTTAGGATCTGGGTGGTCTTCATCGCTGATGAAGATAGTGGAGTTTGTCATTGAAACATCAGTTAATTAAATCGCAGCAAAAGGCGGAGAGGGAAGAGGTAAAAGAAGCTTGAAGAGAAGCTTTTTTTTAACTGATCACGGCAAAGAGGCTAGACTGCGTAGGCGTGTGACGTAGCGCGCCAAAGGTTTAAAAAGGAAGACCGCCATATACAGCGGCCATCGTTGGAGTGGACTGAGGCAGAGTGGGTCGGCTTTGGCTCAATCAGGCTTCGGCGAGAACAGGCAGAAGTGAGTTTTTAATGGGGCTCAACTGCGCAAATGCGTGAAAGTCGGCCCATGAGGCAGCAGGAGAATTTAAACACCGAGCAGAGGCTGAATACAAGCTTCACTCCAGGTGAGGTAAGGCCGGGTAAGCTCCTTTAATTAATCTAATTAGCTTAGGAGTAGGTAATGGAGGCAGCAGTTAGGGCAGTTGAGTGCTCTGTTTGCAGTATGTGGGAAGTCAGGGCGAGCACAGCTGTCCCTGATGACTACACCTGCAAAAGGTGCATCCAGCTGCAGCTCCTGACAAACCGTGTTAGGGAACTGGAGCTGGAGCTGGATGAACTTCGGATCATTCGGGAAGCAGAGGCAGAAATAGACAGGAGTTTCAGGGAGATAGTGACCCCTAGGAGTCAGGAGACAGGTAGTTGGGTGACTGTCAGGAGAGGGAAGGGGAATAGACAAGAAGAGCAGAGCACCCCTGTGGCCATTCCCATCAACAATAAGTATACCGTTTTGGATACTGTTAGTGGGGATGACCTACCAGGGACAAGTTGCAGTGGTTGCGTCTCTGGCACTGAGACTGGACCCTCAGCTCAGAAGGGAAGGAGGGAAAAGAGGAGAGCAGTAGTGATAGGAGATTCGATAGTTAGGGGGACAGATAGGAGGTTCTGTGGAAGAGATCGAGAATCCCGGATGGTCCGTTGCCTCCCTGGTGTCAGAGTCTGCGATATCTCGGATCGAGTTCTCAGTATTCTCAAGAGGGAGGGTGAGCAGCCAGATGTTGTGGTCCATATAGGGACCAATGACATGGGTAGGAAGAGTGAGGAGGTCCTGAAAGGTGAGTTTAGGGAGCTAGGTACCAAGTTAAAGGACAGGACCTCCAGGATAGCAATCTCAGGATTGCTACCAGTGCTACGTGCAGGTGAGTTTAGAAATAGTAAGATAGTGTAGATCAACACGTGGCTGAAGACATGGTGCAGGAGGGAGGGCTTCAGATTTATAGATAATTGGGCAGTTTTCCAGGGAATGTGGGACCTGTTCCGGAGGGACGGTTTACATCTGAACTGGAGGGGGACAAATATTCTTGCAGGTAGGTTTGCTAGAGAGGCTCCAGTGGATTTAAACCAGATACGAGGGGGGGGGGGGAAACCAGAGTGTAGGAACAGATGTATGGGAGAAGGAAGAAAAAGAAGACAGTAAAGTTCTTTGTACTGTTAGAGATAAACAGAGAGGAAGAGGTGGAGAATTTCTTAAATGCATTTATTTTAATGCTAGGAGCATTGTAAGAAAGGTGGATGAGCTTAGAGCATGGATTGATACCTGGAAATATGATGTTGTAGATATTAATGAAACATGGTTGCAGGAGGGGTGTGATTGGTAACTAAATATTCCTGGATTTTGTTGCTTCAGGTGTGATAGAATCGGAGGGACAAGAGGGGGAGGTGTTGCATTGCTTGTCCGAGAAAATATTACAGCAGTGCAGGATAGATTAGTGGGCTCGTCAAGGGAGACTATTTGGGTGGAATTGAGAAATGGGAAAGGTGTAGTAACACTTATAGAGGTGTATTATAGACCACCTAATGGGGGAGATTTGGAGGAGCAAATATGCAAGGAGATAGCAGATATTTGTAGTAAGCACAGGGTTGTGATTGTGGGAGATTTTAATTTTCCACACATAGACTGGGAAGCCCATAATGTAAAAGGGATGGATGTTTCGGAGTTTGTAAAATGTGTGCAAGATAGTGTTTTGCAGCAATACATAGAGGTACCAACTAGAGAAGGGGCAGTGTTGGATCTTCTGTTAGGGAATGAAATAGGTCAGGTGATGGAGGTATGTGTTGGGGAGCACTTCAGGCCCAGTGATCTCAATGCCATTAGTTTCAATATAATTATGGAGAAGGATAGGACTGGACCCAGGGATTGGAGAAAGGCTAACTTTGAGGAGATGCGAAAGGATTTAGAAGGAGTGGATTGGGACAATTTCTTTTATGGAAAGGATGTAATAGAGAAATGGCAGTCATTTAAAGGTGAAATTTTGAGGGTACAGAATCTTTATGTTTCTGTTAGGTTGAAAGGAAAGGTTAAAAGTTTGAGAGAGCCATGGTTTTCAAGGGATATTAGAAACTTGGTTAGGAAAAAGAGAGATATCTACAATAAATATAGGCAGCATGGAGTAAATGAGGTGCTTGAGGAATATAAAGAATGTAAGAAAAATCTTAAGAAAGAAATAAGAAAAGCTAAAAGAAGATACGAGGTGCTTTGGCAAGTAAGGTTAAAATAAATCCAAAGGGTTTCTACAGTTATATTAATAGCAAAAGGATAGTGAGGGATAAAATTAGTCCCTTAGAGAATCAGAGTGGACAGCAATGTGTGGAGCCGAAAGAGATGGGGGAGATTTTGAACAATTTCTTTTCTTCTGTATTCCCTAAAGAGAAGGATATTGAATTGTGTAAGGTAAGGGAAACAAGTAGGGAAGTTATGGAATCTATGACAATTAAAGAGGAGGAAGTACTGGCGCTTTTAAGGAATATAAAAGTGGATAAATCTCTGGATCTTGACAGGATATTCCCTAGGACCTTGAGGGAGGTTAGTGTAGAAGTAGCAGGGGCTCTGACAGAAATATTTCAAATGTCATTAGAAACAGGAATGGTGCTGGAGGATTGGCATATTGCTCATGTGGTTCCATTGTTTAAAAAGGGTTCTAAGAGTAAACCTAATAGTTATAGGCCTGTCAATTTGACGTCAGTGGTGGGTAAATTAATGGAAAGTATTCTTAGAGATGGTATATTTAATTATCTGGATAGACAGGGTCTGATTAGGAACAGTCAGCATGGATTTGTGCGTGGAAGGTCATGTTTGACAAATCTTATTGAATTTTTTGAAGAGGTTACGAGGAAAGTTGACAAGGGTAAAGCAGTGGATGTTGTCTATATGGACTTCAGTAAGGCCTTTGACAAGATTCCACACGGAAGGTTAGTTAGGAAGGTTCAATCATTAGGTATTAATATTGAAGTAGTAAAATGGATTCAACAGTGGCTGGATGGGAGATGCCAGAGAGTAGTGGTGGATAACTGTTTGTCAGGTTGGAGGCCGATGACTAGTGGTGTGCCTCAGGGATCTGTACTGGGTCCAATGTTGTTTGTCATATACATTAATGATCTGAATGATGAGGTGGTAAATTGGATTAGTAAGTATGCAGATGATACTAAGGTAGGTGGCGTTGTGGATAAGGAAGTAGGTTTTCAAACTTTGCAGAGAGATTTAGACCAGTTAGAAGAGTGGGCTGAACAATGGCAGATGGAGTTTAATGCTGATAAGTGTGAGGTGCTACATTTTGGTAGGAATGATCCAAATAGGACATACATGGTAAATGGTAGGGCATTGAAGAATGCAGTAGAAGTGATCGAGGAATAATGGTGCATAGTTTCCCGAAGGTGGAATCTCATGTGGATAGGGTGGTGAAAAAAGCTTTTGGTATGTTGGCCTTTATAAATCAGAGCATTGAGTATAGAAGTTGGGATGTAATGTTAAAATTGTACAAGGCATTGGTAAGGCCGAATTTGGAGTATTGTGTACAGTTCTGGTCACCGAATTATAGGAAAGATGTCAACAAAATAGAGAGAGTACGGAGAAGATCTACTAGAATGTTACCTGGGTTTCAGCACCTAAGTTACAGGGAAAGATTGAACAAATTAGGTCTTTATTCTTTGGAGCATAGAAGGTTGAGGGGGGACTTGATAGAGGTATTTAAAATTATGAAGGGGGGCTAGATAGAGTTGACATGGATAGGCTTTTTCCATTGAGAGTAGGGGAGATTCAAACAAGAGGACATGAGTTGAGAGTTAGGGGGCAAAAGTTTAAGGTTAACACGAGGGGGAATTTCTTTACTCAGAGAGTGGTAGCTGTGTGGAACGAACTTCCAGTAGAAGTGATAGAGGCAGGTTCGATATTGTCATTTAAAGTAAAATTGGATAGGTATATGGACAGGAAAGGAATGGAGGGTTATGGGCTGAGTGCGGGTCAGTGGGACTAGGTGAGAGTATGCGTTCGGCACGGACTAAAAGGGCCAAGATGGCCTGTTTCTGTGCTGTAATTGTTATATGGTTATATGGTTAATAACGACACCTGGACCCAGCTAGAAGCCTGATAAGAATTTGTACATCATGTGCGCCGGGAAAGCACTAGATACTACTTTTGGTCTTAATTTATTTAAACTAAAACAGTTATGGGATTGTTTTTAAATCTGGTATGATGCATATGGTCAAATCATGTCTTTTGAGACAAAAGTATGGAATTTGGGTGAGGCGCACAATTTGCTGATTTTCAAGAAATACAGAGAAACAAAATTATCTTCAAATGATGATTTACAAATTACAGAAATGCGTTAATTTAGTCCACATTGTGGGGGAGAGGGAAAGCCAAGGTCTCTGTCAAACTTTGATTTTGTTAGATAATGCGCATGAACTGACTGAAGGTTACAAAAACGCTTTGTTCAATTGGCAATGATGTGCAAATGATTTAGATACACAAGAGCTGTAAGTAGGTTAGAGGACAGTTAAAATAAGTGTTCACTCTAGAGCAAACCTCGGATTCCCAACTTGCACATGGAGCTTATTAAATACATTGCCAAGCATACTACATTGAAGCGCTTCCCTCTCTTGCAGAGCAAGATGGCACCAACAGGAGACAACATCAACCCATTCATCAACTGCTTTTAAAAAGTGGCACTCATCATGTTGACAGCTGTTTCTGTGTCCTGATGAAGAGCTGTATGTGTGCTTAATGGCCCACACGTGATGTAAGCTGCTATTTGGAGAATGTTGATAGCTCTTACACAAGCCATGTGCTTCCATATTGGATATTACAAATACAGTGGTGTAAGGTGCGAGTGTGCACTAGATTCTTCTAACAAAGTTTGCAACAAAGTGAACAGGCTGATGCACATGGACTTGTGCTCAAGCTGCATGCCATTTATTCAAGGCCTTCGCTGGATCCTATGTATCCTTCTTTCAAATAGAGATCAAATGGTTATTTTACAAAACCTTAGATAACAATTATTATGTACTGCCAATGTCTCCTATACTGCTAGTAGATCCAAGCGATTCTCATGTTATGGAAGTTCCCACATTCAAAATTCACCCATAGAATTCGCAAATCACAACCAAAAATTGTGGAATACAGAATTAAAAAAAAAGATTCAGAAAATTTGTTTTTGGAGAGTCAATAACTACAAAATATATTTTAAAACTTGCATTTCCTGATGGGCTCAGATATAGCTTCGTTACAGCTCCCCTGCAAGTGAACTAATACACTATATTGTGATTTTGGTTCAAGCCACTCTGTAGGTTAAATCAATGCTGAATGCCTATTTATAAATTTGAAGTACTTCAAAAATTTGGCTTGCATAGGAAGCAGGATCATTTGTAGTTTTGGACTTTGCCATGGAAGAGGAAATTTGAAGTGAAAATAAGCTGGTGTAAGGAAGTTGTACAGGACGGTCTGTGAAACGTCCTGCATTCATGGCCTCTTGCTGGAGGAGGGGGTTGAATGTTCAGGGTGATGGGTCAGGCTGCTTTGACATAAATGCCGCTGAATTGCATGAACCAGAGCTGGAGTGATAGTGCTGAGGATGAGGTAGTTTGGTTTACAAACAGAGGCGGTGTAATTAGTCTGCTAGCAAGGAGAGGCTGACAATGGGGCAAAATTCCAGTCAGCAGCATGAGTTGCAATGTAAAAGGACAAAATCAAAGTGAATACAGGACTAAAGGTGTTGTATTTGAATGCATGCAGTACATGGAGTAAGGTAGATGCACATGTACCATAGTTATAGACTGGCATGTACAATGTTGTGGGCATCACTGAACTGCAGCTGAAAGAAGGTCATAGCTGGAAGCTTAACGAACAAGGATGCATATTGTGCCAATAAGGGTAGGCAGAGGGGTGGGGTTGCTCCGGTAATAAATGAAATCACGTAATTAGAAAGAGGTGACATGAGGTTGGAAGGTGTTGAATTGTTATGGATAGAGCTAAGGAACAGCAAGGGTTAAAAACTCCCTAATTGGAGTTGTATTCAGACCCCTAGAGAGTACTAAAGATATGGTCTACAAATTACAATGGGAGATAAAAAATGTATGCGATGTTGCAATAGTCATGGGAGATTTCAATATGCAGGTAGATTGGGGAAAATCAGATTGGTGGTGAAGCCCAAGAAGGGGAATTTCTAGAATGCCTATGCAATGAACCAGAATTGATGAGAGAGCTTGAGGTAAAGGAACCCTTAAGGAAAACTGATCATACTATGATAGAAAGCCCCCTTTAATTTGAGAAGCTAAAGTCAGATGTATCAGTATTACAGTGGAGTAAAGGGAATTAGAAGCATGAAGGGAGCTGTCCAAAATTGACTGGGGGTGGCACTGATAGAGTGGCAAAGGATGGAAATTCTGGGAGCAATTTGGAAGATGCAGGACATATAATGTACATGTCTGTCAAGAGAAGTCAAAGCCAACATAAAAGCCAAAGAGAGGGCATGTAAATATAGCAAAAATTAGTGGGAAGCTTTTAAAAACCAACAGAAGGTAACTTAGTCATAATGAAAGAAAAGATGGAATATGAAGGTGAGCTGGCCAATAATAGAGATACCAAAAGTTTCTTCAGATGCATGGTGTAAAAGAGGCGAGATTAGATATTGGACCACTATAAATGACACTGGAGAGGTGGTAATGGGGGACAAGGGAATGGCAAATGTACTGCCAGTATTTTGCATCACTCTTCACTGTGGAAGGCACTAGCAGTATGCTGGAGATTCAAGAGTATCAGGGCAAAAGTGTATGAAGTTACCTTCCTTCAGATCTTTGTTTTCCCAAGAATCTTTTACTTAGTAATGGCAAGTTACCTGGACCAGATGTTGTATACCCCTGGGTTCTGAAAAGGTGGCTGAAGATATTGTGGAGGCATTGGTAACAATCTTTAAGAATTGATTGATTCTAACGTGGTCCAGAGGAATGGACATTTGCAAATGTCACTCCATTCATCAAAAAGGAAGAAAGGCAGAAAAAATTACAGGCCAAGTCTGACCTCAGTGGTTGGGAAGATACTGGAGTTAATTTTTAAGGATAAAGTCTTGGGGTACTAGGCAAATGATAAGATAGACTGTAGTCAGCATAGTTTCCTCAAAGGAATACCTTGCCTGACAAATCTGCTGGAATTCTTTGATGAAAGAACAAGCTGGATAGACAAAGGAGAATTGGTGAATATTGTACACTTGGATTTTCAGAAGATCTTTGACAAGGTGCTACATGAGCCTACTAAACAAGTTGAGAGCCTATAGTATTATTGGAAAGATACTAGCATGGATAAAGCAGTTGCTGATTTGCAAGAGGCAGAGTGGGAATAAAGGGAGCCTTTTCTGGTTGGCTGCCAGTGACTAGTGGTGTTCCACAAGGGTTTGAGTTGGGACTGATTCTTTTTAACGTTATACATCAATGACTTGGATGATGGAATTGATGGCTTTGTGGCAAAATTCGCAGAAGGTATGATGATATATGGAGGAGCACGTAGTTTTGAAGAAGTGGAGAGGCTACAGAAGGACTTGGACAGATTAGGAGATTGGTCAACGAAATGGCAGATGGAATTGTGTTGGGAAGTGTATGGTCATGCACTTTGGTAGAAGAAGTAAAAGAATAGACTATTTTCTAAATGGAGAGAAAACTCAAAAAAACCTGAGGTACAAAGAGACTTGGGAGTCATTGTGCAGGATTCGGTAAAGGTTAATTTGCAGGTTGAGTCTGTGGTGAGGAAGGCAAATGCAATGTTCACATTCATTTCAAGAGGACTAGAATATAACAGCAAGAATGTGATGTTGAGACTTTATAAAGCACTGAGGCCTCACTTGGAGTATTGTGAGCAGTTTTGGGCCCTTTATCTTAGAAAGGACGTTCTGAAACTGAAGAGGGTTCAAAGGAGGTTCACAACAATGATTCTGGGATTGAATGGCTTGTCACATGAAGTGTTTGATGGCTCTGGATCTGTACTCACTGGAATTCAGAATAAGGGGTGACCTTATTGAAACCTATCGAATGGTGAAAGACCTCAATAGAGTGGATATGGAGAGGATGCTCCCTATGGTGGGGGTGTCTAAGGCCAGAGGACATGGCCTCTGAATAGAGGGACATACCTTTAGAATGGAAATGAGGAATTTCTTTAGCCAGAGTGTGGTGAATCTGTGCTATGTTGCCACAAATGGCTGTGGAGATCAAGTAATTGCAGAGGTTGATAGATTCTTGATTAGTCAGGGCATGAAGAGATACAGGGAGAAAGCAGGAGATTTGCTGTGAAACAGGGACACCACTTTTTTTCCCTTTGGGGAAGGGAGAGGGAGAGGGAGATATATATAAACGCTCCGGTTTTTGTGGATGTTTGCGAAGAAAAAGTATTTCAGGATGTATATTGTATACGTTTCTCTGACACTAAATGTACCTATTGAAACCTATTGGACTGAGGGGAAATGGATTAGCCATGAAGAAATGGCAGAGTAGACTCGATGAGCCAATTGGCCTAATACTGCTCCTCTGTCTTGTGATGGTATGGAATGTTGCAGAAAGTGGAGAAGATTCCATGAGGCTTGTGCTTTACAAATAATTAGAATAATTTAGTAGGCCCTAAGAGATGAGTCATTTGAGGTTTGGGACTATCCCCCAGAAAAATCCTCCATTGGCAATGAATCAATCTCTACAGTATTTTCCTTGCTGCACCATTCGAGGATGTTTTCAAGCAAACTTAAAATATTTAAGTCATTGCCACCACAGGAATTTACTGATATCTGCAGGACTTGATTTGGTACATTCTACATTAAGAAAAGCTGAGTGCATCAGACTGGCTAAATGCCAGCTTCTGCAACGGCTGGGAACTGGGATAATCATTCTCAATTTCTTCCCATTTGGTATTTGAGAATAAAGGCAGCGGAGAAGATTATTGTGAAAATAACTAGCATGCATTCACAAAGAAGTTAACATGTGAGGAAGTATTACCGCTATAGAATTGTGTAAGTTTTCACCATTTAACTAGCATATTTCTAATCCAGACTGGAAGATTATGAAATTATAGTTGATGTTTTTGTAGCTGAGAATGTGGAAGATCTTCATGAATGGAAGATAGGAATCTGGGATGTAGAGAGGGATTAGAACTGATCATAAAGGGAAATTGTTCAAATTTAATCTCAGGATTACAATAGTGAAGATTTGATTTGCTCACACACACTGGCTGGAACATGTTTATTATGCATATGGGAGTGGGGAATTTCTGATTGGTCTGATTTGCTTTCTAGTTGGTGAGAACATGTTTCATAAGCAGATTTTAAAGAAAAAAAGATCCTCTTGTATAGTCCCTTAGGATGGCTTGTTTTGTTTCCATTTGAAGTGGTTGATGAAGCCATTGTGGGCTTGTAACTGCCACAAATACAATGGTTGCACAAGGGGCCAAGTGGTACTTTGGAAGGTAATATATTCAAGCCACTGGTGTCTTCACTTCATCAAACCAATGGTAACTGCAATAAAACATTGTTGGTGTACAAATCTATCAGTTTTTTTTGTCTTGCTTTGTAGGGATTTGTCCTTCTGGTCACTTGCAAGTTCCTTCCTGGTATTAATTCCACCAACCAGTACTCCAATACTCTTGGCAAATTTTTGGAACTCTTTCCCCTCCCTCTTCCTACAGTATCTCTCTCTCTCTCCTTGGATTGTGCTGCTGCTTTCCTGCCTGTCTGGAGTTGCTTCTCTACTCAGCTGAGTAAGGAAATATGTAGGTCCTCCTTTCACACCTTTTTTGAGTGAAAGTGGCCACAGACGTGTGAAACAGTTTTGTGGGACACTTTGTGGGCATTACGGCTGCATATATGCAATAGAGTTGGAACCCAACTTTGAGTTGGATCTATGGGTTATCGACTGTTTTGCTATGTCCAGGTATTGTGAAAGGCACTATAGAAATACAAACCTGTTGCATCATTATTATCCTCATACATTCTCCATTTCCCATTCCAGTTGCATGTTGTGCTTGAGGGGAAACTAACATGTTGGCCACTTGTGAGCCTTCAGCACTTTAAAATCCTTAGTGTATCATTTGAAGAAAAACACGTTGTTATTGCACAATGTAGTTATTTCCTGTGGCAGTGTACTTCTACTCTAGTTTGCTGTTTCTCTGATCATGGAGTTTGCTAACATAGCATGCTTTGGTTCTAAAGCGATACTGGCTGTTGCTGTAGTTTAAACCAGTGCAATAGAACCATAGTGCTTTGTAGCAAGCTAAGATCAGAGCATCATCCACCATTATAAAAATGGATGTTTCATTGCTGGAAGCGTTTATTGGGTGTTTCCACAGGGAATAGTGGTTAGGGTAGTGTATTCTGGTGTACCTAAACCAATGGAATTACTAGAAACTCCTACAACATTCCCCATTTTTTTAAGCCCAAGTGCTTAATGTTCTTAAGATTTTTAAAATTTCCTTGCCCCTTGCTGCATGCATTGACATAGGGGTCTAACCTTGAAGTTCTTCATTTATTTCAGACCGACATCTGCCCAGCCTTAGGAATCAGCAATAGGTACAGTTTTAAGAACATCACCTGAAAAAGTAAGAAAGCTTGGTCACTGCATCTTCTGACTCTTCTGTCTAGAATACATAGTTCTTCAGCTTTGTTTGAGTGCATTGACATTAAATCAGCCAGGACCAGTAAATCAACCTTGGCTATTTCCACATCATAAATGGAATGGATATTATCCACATTGCTGCTGCTGCGTTTCATGCAACAATCTTTCCCATTCAATCTTTGCAATTTGGTCTCTTTTTGAATATTGACAGTTTGTTCTCCCAATGCAGTTTGTCATCTGCAATTTTTTTTTGTTATTCTGTAATCTGTGATTATTTTTATTAATATAACTTCAAAAGTCGTGTTGCAAACCTGAAGCACAGATCAGTAAACACCCCTAAAGTTCCATCACTCCACCACCCACTCTGACAGAAGTCTCTAGTGATCACTTCTTGCAGCCTTCAACCAGCTTGTTTTCCATTCCCTTCTTTCCCCCTGAATTTAAGAAACCTTGCGTTCAGTGGTCTGCCTGTTCTTAGAGCTGCGCAGAATTGGGGTGCACTGGTTTCATTGGAGTTATTAGAGTGCCAACAAATTCTTATTGCCTTGAAGCTGAGGGAGAAAGTCAGATAGGATATTGTCTTGCATCATGGTACATGTTTCTAGTTAGTTTTATTGCTGTACAGATGATTCTTCCATGTCTGCTTGGTATTGGTTCCATTGGACAGGTTCTTGTCAACCTAGGCTGCCTCCACATTTGTATACTGTTTAGATGCGCAGGGCTGAGATCTCCAGCCTCCACAGAAAGGTTACAATGCGCAGGAGAGCTGTGACAGTAGGCAGCAAAGCTGTAATTGTTCTAAAAGAATTGTTGAATGTTTACGTGTCAAATTGATATATGAAGGGGAGGGCACATTCTTCTATCAAACTGCGGCATACTTGTCTAGATCCAGTTATGTTTTTAATCAGGATGGTATTGGTGAGGTTAACCCTGAAGGTGGTGGTGAGCTGCCACCTTAAACCATAGCAGAACTTCTGAAAATAATCAAGGATTGGGCTGAGCATTACAAAATGAGCATTGTGCAGGCCATTGAGAGCAAAGCTGATGGATTAAAATTGAGACTGGCTGGTCAAAGGGAACTGAGGGACTGCTGTACGCTGTTTCACTGAACCATGGTTTGCACCTGCTCCACCTCCTGCATGGTACAATTTGAGAGCTGCTTAATTTGCTGGCTGGACTGGACTGTAGCACTTCAGCAATGCAGTCATTCATGGCTTGAGTCTCAGGAGGTGGCGGGAGAACAGAAGTGGTTCCCAGAAGGAGGTAGAGCACATAGTCGTGTGGTCTCTGAGACGGCAGGGTGTGGGCATCTTTTACTGAAGGCGATGGTTATGCTGTGGTATTCCTGTAGGAGTTAGAGGAAACTCTTGGCCTCAGTTTCCATGGATTTATGGGGTGAAGTCAGCTGAACCTGAAGGCAAGTGGGTCCTCAATGCAGCATTGAACCAGATGATCAAGCGAAGTGAGGATTGAATGGAGAGCCAGGGTTAAGCCAAGAAGTGTGGTGTTGGGTGAGTCAATAAGGAGGAATTGGATGGAATTGTGGTGTTCTCTGATGCTCATGTTCACAGGCCGTGTGTGCTCTCTGACCATCCCATACACCAAGGGACATCTGTCAGTGGCCATGGAAGTCCAAGCTACACACAGTGTCTGGTCTGGAGTTCTGGAGATGTTGTTGATGAGGTTCCTGCAGCCTCAAGTTGTTCTGGCAACAACTGAAGTTCTGGCTTGCTTGTCTATATGGAGGGTCAGAGTGATGAAGGTTTCGAGGTCAGTGGGCGTATCCAGGATGGACAGTCTTTCAAGCACTTAGAGGTCATGATGGTAATTGGTCAGCAGTGCTTCTGCACCCCAGCCATAAGGGTCCTGAATTCCATGGTGTAATCCAGCACTGAGCATGAGCATAGGTATCACTTCCTGGATGGTTGATAACCTGGCACATCTCAGCTGCGAATTCCTCATTTATTGCGAATGTTGGTTTTATTGCCTCAGTTGACCAGGTTAGAGCTCACCCATTCAGGAGAGGGATAATAAAGACAATCTTGACTTGGTCCATAGAACACAGATGACTGGAGCTCTACATGTAAGATGCACTGGGACAGTAAACTGTGGATTGGGCTCCAGAATCCTGGGCTCTGAGTAAAGAAATTGACTAGTGTGAGGATGCTGTGTCGAGAGGGAGAGTTGGTTGATAGTGGCGAGCAGATAGGTGGTGAGTGGTTTACTGCTGTTTCTTGATTGTGTGCTCGTGACAATGGATGACTTTAGGTGAGAGTTCTCTGCTTGGTCAATCATAGGTTCACTCATTCTATTAGAAAATGTGGAGGAGGCTTAACTGAAAAGCAGAACAGCCAAGATGGTTTAGTAGTAAATGATATTTTACCAATAAATCATAACATAATAAGCCATGAGAGGGTCACAAAACAAGCTGCTTAATGTGACAGGGTCTAAAGACTAGGAGCGAATGGTTGGTTCAATGGGTGAATGAAGAATTGTGGATGAGAGCTGGGTTCAAATAGGCTGCCGGTGATGCGTTGGAAATGAGTGGCGGGTGACTCTTGTTAGCTGAATGGAGACTGGGAGGAGTCTGCATGTATAGGCCCGATACTCTTGACCATTGCTCCACAAATGTCAAGGCCACCTCTTGATTCACACTTTGGTAAGTTATGCCACTTGGCTGTGCTGCTTCCTTTTGTGTACAAACAGAAACAAGCATGAAGATCCAGTACTGAAAGATGTGCAGTGCTTGTCTGAGGAAACAGATGAGTTTTGTGTATTGTTTGGAGTCAGTATGTTGGTCCATGTTCAAAGACACAGCAACCAGCCTCTGAGGGCATTTCCACCTCTGTGAACTTTATCAGCAAGTGTGACCTAAAGAGATCAGTCTGTGTGTTTCCAAACCAGAAACTTTGGATGAACCAGGAGATTCACTCTACTGAGTTCCAGGACATCAGACTTCAAATTGGGTAACCCTAGCTTGTAAACAAAACTGGGGTACAACCTTCATAAAACTATTATTGATGCCAAGAGATAATGCCAGTCTGAAATGGAATCTCAAACCAGCTGTCAGATGTCATGGGGTTAGAACGTTATAATGGGCTACAAAATGGCCAGGTGACCTCACAATTAACAGTGCATCCCTTCCTGATGAACATAATGCATTGTATGCCTTCTTAAACAGGAGGTGTATGGAATGTCACCACCTTCCCTGATAGCCTTTCACACACCTGAACCCATAGTCACTGTTATAGACTTTAGATCAGTGTTTGGGAGAGTGAACCCATGGAAAGTATCCCCATCTGAGTCCTCAAATTCTGTGCAGACCAGCTGATGGGGTACTTGCATATGTTTCTACCCCTCCTGAGGTCTCACCTGCTTTAAGAAGACCACTATCCCAGTAACCAAGGAAAATAAGGTAATGGCTGCAACTTGCTGGCTCTGATATCCACCACTGTGAAGTGCTTTGAGAGGCTGGTTATTGAACACATCAACTCCAGCCTCCCAGACATCCTCTACCACAGCAGTTTGTCTCCTGCTGACCAGGTTCATGGCAGATACTATCACCATGGTCCTAACTCGTCTCTGAAACATCTGTACAGTGAAGAAACCTATAAAATACCAATCTTCTAACTCAAATTGGCACTTCCATTTTGCAACTAGATCCTTGATTTCCTGATCCACAGGACAATTTGTAAGGGTAAACAGCAACATTGCCGCCATGATTATCCTCAACACGTGTCGCTCCACGTGGCTGCGTCCTCAGATACACTCTCAATTGATTCTGCTCTAACTCCACCTTACAAACTGCCTTGTTATGGCCTTGCACTTTATTTGCCTGTCTGTTCTGTAACTGGGACACTTCATCCTGTTTTGTTATTGCATTGAGGTGGGATGGGGGAAAACAATGATGAAATGATCTATACAGATGGCATACCAAGGTTTTTCTCTGTACCTCCATACATGTGACAAATCTACCAAGAGCTTGATCCAGTGACAGTTACAGAATAGCAAGATATTTCCATGACACCACCACCTGTCAGCTGTCCTTGCTGGTAAAATTGAAGGACAAGCTAGTGGATTAATTTTAGATGGTGCACATTGCAGCCTTGATGTTTGAGTGAAGAACCATTTAATGCTGAGCTATATTGACCTGAATGCTCCTGGACTATTTGAGTTGATAGAGCAAACTGAGGGTTGTCCATCACACATTTGACATGTCCAATACCGGTGTAGCACCAGTCTTATTGTGTGTCATCGCACTCTTTAGAGAGAATCAGATTACAGTAGGTGCTAATAGGCCACCAGAAGAATCCAGGTATCGGAAGGAGGCAGTGAATAGAAACCACACGTTTCTGGAAATAAGGTTTTGTTTATAAGAAAAAGTAATATGTACAAAATATTTACATGAACAAGAACAATTCAAAATTCAAACATTCTGTTTAGATTCCAAATCTTAAATACCAACAAAAGCCAAATTTCTGCTTAGTAGAATCAGTGATACTCATTAAAATAACCTTTGTTAATCCAATTACTCTAACTAGATCCCTTATTTAAAAGTTTATGGACGAAACTTCCCTTTTTACTTATCCCTAGTTAGTTAGAAAACCAAATATAATTCCTATTTTCAAGTATTATATTTTAGTTTCAGTTCCAGGCAGTATATTTACAAGTTTAAATTCAAATTCAAAAATTATATATACACACTTTAATCCCTTTCATGACAATTCTCCAACATCACAACTCTTAAGGTTAATCTTATTCAGTAACTTGTCAAAGTCTGTGCCAAAAGTAGTTAGTTCTCGCAGAAAATCAAATTTGGATTCTTTGTATGAAAATAAACTTGTACATCCAACCATATTAAATTCTCTTTGTCATTACACATTTTGTTCCCGCGCTGGTTCTTCATCTGGGTGGCTCACCATCTTGGTTCATTGGATGAAATAGTTGATCATCCATAGTAAGTCAATTCACAAATTTATATAAAGCTTGACCTTATATAAAGCCTTGGTATATTTTGCAGAACTAATTCCTGACTACATGGTAGGGATATTGGACACTGGTCTCTGCTGATACTCTCTCGTTATACTTGCTGCATGTTATAGCTGTAGCTTCAATAAATCTTTTATGACTGTTGTCTCTTCTCAGGGGTTTCACCCGGAGGGTTTCAAGTTAGTAGGGTAAAGATACTCACTACTAATTCCACTCTTACCAGTTCACTTCTTCATCTTCTCTCCTTGTCCGTCCTGTGTCCAGCCCATCCCTCCCTGGCATTGAGTTCTTTTTCAAATTCTTTTTTTTTGGTAAACTTCATTTCCGTCCCTCCACAGGTAGAACTTTCTAACATTACAATTTTGGGTTTAATTAACCTGGGTTACACTATTTGCAGCTTGCAAATAGTGAAAAGGTTCTGGATTGTCATGAGGTAGTCTCTTAGCTTGGGATACCCAACATCAGATCTCTTGCACCATGTATTTAGGTGGTTAGTCTAACTGATCTGTTGGTTGTTACTCATTCCCAGGATACCATTTGTGAGGGACATGGGTTAGTAATGCCATTACTGCTGGAATTAAATGTAGGGAAGTTCAAATCTGAGTTGTAGATGAAATTTGGGCAGTGTAAACTGCAGGGAAGAATTGTAAGCTGCTTGCTATTTGGCCTTTATTGATAACTGCTTAAACTAGTCTGTGCAGAAGAGCAACATGGAGTCAAACATGAGTTCCAGCTAAAGATGATTTAGCTCTCATTAGCCAGTCAAGCTGGTTATTCATCCATTATGATGGTTGATTTACCTGTGCATAATTGGGTATCTAAAAGTGAAGTGGTTCATAAGATAGTTGTATTAATGAATAACTTTGTTCAACAAATTGAACAACGTAGTTGAATGAATGTCTGTTTTTATCATGTCAATAATCCATGCAGGATGCCTCGATGTAAAGATATACGTCTTTGAACTGAATCCATATTTGGATTTTCAGAGTTCATATTGTGAAAGTAGTAATTAAGTGCTGTCTTCACTTCAATTAAGCCTATTAAAGTTCTAATTTCCCCCCAAATAAAAGCAAAAAAAAAATGCTGGCAGCAGTTCAGGCAGCATTTGTAGATAGAAAAAAAACACGGTTCATGAATTTTTTTTTTTTTAAATATGGAACGCTTCACGAATTTGCGTGTCATCCTTGCGCAGGGGCCATGCTAATCTTCTCTGTATCGTTCCAATTTTAGTATATGTGCTGCCGAAGCGAGCACATGAATTATTTAATGTTATTTCCTGTACACAAGTGTCAGGAGAACGAGGTGACTGTTACTCCAGATCTGATGCAGCACAAAACACAGTAATAATACAAAAAATAATAGATATAAATACATAGCTTATATACATTGATGGTCCTAGCATGGATGCTACATGGCCTTCTCCCTGATGGGAGTGGGACAAACAGTACACGAGCAGAGTGTGTGGTATCCTTCATGATGTTACTGGTCCTTTCCCAGCCCCTTTCTGTATATGACGTTGGTGAGAAGGCTGGTGCCACTGATGCATCGAGCAGGTTTGACTACTCATTGTAGAGCCTCACTGTCTTCTGTAGTTCAGCTTCTGCACCAGGTAGTGATGCAGCTTGTCAGGATGCTCTCTACTGCATATCTGTAGAATGACATGAGTATGGATGTGCAAAATCCAGTTCTCTTCACCCTGAAAGTGGAGGTATTGGTGAGCTTTCTTGACTGGAGATTTTGTTCTGGGACATCTTGAAGTTATATGAGACGTTATGTGTGATATTTCAGATTGAAGACTTTATTAGACTCTTCAGAGTTCTGATGAGTTTTTGACGATGTTAACTCTGCTTCATAATCCATACCCAAATTTTACAGCATTTTTTGTTCTTGTTTTGGATTTTCCACTGTGCAGATTTCTTTCCACATTTAAATTTTCTATCTAGGAGTGATTGTGGTGGAAAGTGTGCTGGCGGGATGCATTATGGCCTTGTATGAGAACACCCATGGCCTTTAGAAAATCCTGCAAAAGCTAGTGGTTTCGGCCCAGTACGTTACAGGTAAATTCTTCCTAACCATTTAAACACATCTACATGTAACGTTGCCGTAGAAAAGCAGAATCCATCAAAGATCCTTGCTACTCAAGCCATGCTCTTTTCTAGCTGCTGCCATCACGTAGAAGGTACAAGAGCCTCAGGACTTGCACCACCAGGTTCCAAAGCAGTTACTACCCCTCAACCATCAGGCTCTTGAACAAAAGGGCATGGCCACTCTCATTTAAGGACTCTTTTATCTTGTTATTTCATGCTTGTTTTTATTGCTATTTATTTATTTATTTATTTGCATTTGTACAGTTCCTGATTAGTTTAGATCCTGTTTTAAGTTACTGAACTATAGATTTGCCTAGTATGCTTGCAGAAAAGGATCTCAGGATTGTATGTCGTGACATGTATGTACTCCAATAATAAATTCTAGTTTGAACTTTTTACCAATGTCACAAATTGCTGAAAACAATGTACCTAGGAAATTTGTACTTGGATTATAGAAACATTTATAGTATTGAAGAAAATGAGAAGCAACAACTTAAATGGTAAACTTGATTGCAGCTTACACCATAAATGATCAATTCACTTTGAGGCACTGTATTTCACTGGATAGACACTAAAATCCTTTTCTGCTGTATGATAGTTGGAGACTTGTATAGCAAAATTGACTATACATATTTTAATTGTTTATCTTTGTTTCCTTCAATTCCATGGGTGATGCTTTAATTCAAAATGGCAGTAAATCTGCAGATAATATCAAAGAATAGGAAATTGGGCAAGTGCATTTCTAAGTTTAGTAATTTTGCTTTGAATTGCATTAACTTCAAGGAGTGTGCCATCTATGTATGTTTGTATTATCAATTTGGACCATATGAACACTTCTATGCTAATTGGCCCACAGTGAATTTTTTTAAAAAAGCTTTTGATGTACTATAAAGTAAAACTACTCCTAATGCCTAAAATCTCTTTGTAAGTGCCTCCAGCTTCATATAACTGCAATCTTGTAAATTCTACTCTGGTATACTTGGGTTTTGAATGATTCTACTCCCTGAACTGAAGCAAATGGACCCATGATTACATATTTAAAAAGTGAAAGCCATTTGTATGTGACATTAATTACCCAAAAGTAATTGAAGGAATCCACCAATGCAAATTACAGAAAATGAACTAAATCTGAACGTACTTTTGAACAACTACTGTGGGATGTTTGATTTTGTACCAATGTTTAATAAATAATCATCCAGATGTGCCTGGTATGTTATTGTAAAAATAAATTTTTGGATCAATATAGCACTTGGGTTGCAAGCAAGCTTAAAATTTCTTTTATCACGTTGCTAAAATGAAAATGGTTTTATTCCACATAAACAGATTGACAAATAGTTAGGCAGACAGCAAAAACATTCTGATACCATGCTAATGCTAAATAGAGCTTAAATGTGTTTTTGTTATACAATCAAAGGACAAAAACTAAAGCTGAGAACTCTCGCAGACCAGGCAACATGTTTGGAGAGAGGAGAGGATTTGATAGTGTGGTCATGTGACTAAAGTTCCAAGCACCTTGGCCATGTGACCATGTTCTTAAACTTGGTTATTACCAATGAACAGGAGAAAACAAATAATAACATTGCATGCAATTTTTTTCTACTTGGCAAAATATTTTTAAGGTAACTATTAGCTTAATTAGCCTTAATTTTCTTTTGGATCAAAAATGGCTACAGCAGAGCACAAATATAAAGTTCAAATCAATACAGTAGAATCAGTGTGAATCCTTTAAAAGGAGTGTTGAATCACAGGACTGAATCATGCTGGTTGTGACTGACAAATCAAAGTGAAATTGTAGAAATCCCAGACTTCCACCTGTGAGCAGAGTTGTGAACGCCTAACTATCCTGGTGTTGCTGAGGTTCTTGGGTACTATGCAAGTTCTTCAATTCCACTGATTTCTATGTGTTTTTTTGGGGTTAACTTTATAAAGTAAACTAATGATTTTTTAATATTAGATGTGCTTTTGAAATGGAATAAAAGTTGACTTTGCCTAAAGTTATGGTCTTCCCCTGCATTGTCCCTGTAACAAAGTATTTTCTACAAATTGTTTCCCAGAACTCTGTGGCCTATAATATGGCTCCTTGATATGAGCTAATTTAAGTAAGGAGATTTAGGTCTGAGTCAATAAAATTTGATCTGTCCTAAAGGAAATCTGATCACTTGGCTGTCCCTCTACCTACATACAGGCAGAGGCTAAAGAGGAAGACTCCAGATGAGAGGGCACCAAAGCGGTCATTGGAGGCAAGAATGGCTATGGGATTGCTTCGACTCAGGGCTCAATGGATCTGAATGGTTGTCATGGACTTTACATAAACAGTTGTAGATGTGTGTGTGTCCCACAAAATCATCCCATCTTCTCCAACCTGAAGGCCTGGATAAATAATGAGATCTACAATGTGCTGAGGGCCAGATCAGAAGATCAGAGGCATTCAAGTCTGGTGACCAAGGGAGTTGAGTTCCAGGAACAATCCCTGGAAAGCTGTCTCAATGGCAAAGTGGCAATTCTGGACTAAACTTGAATCAATGAAGAATGCCTGACAGTTGTGACAGTCAATGCCTTCTATGCTTGCTTTGAACATCAAAACATTGAGGAAACCACTATCTCCCACAACCCCCAGTGATGGCATGTCGGCCTCAGATTCTGAACTTCAGGAGGGTGAAACCACAAAGCATCCAGCCCAGAAGGGATACCTGCCCAAGTACTAAAGACCTGTGCTGATCAACCGGCTTCAGTGTTCACTGAGATCTTAAACCTCATTTCAGCAATCTGAGGTTCCCACCTGCTTCAAGCAAGCCTCAATTATACTGATGTGGTAACCTGCCTCAATGACTATCATCCAGTAGTACTTGTATCCATAGTGATGAAGTATCTTGAGAGGTTGGTGATGGAACATCTCAACTCGTGCCTGAGGAGCAACTTGGATTTGTTCCAATTTGCCTTCTGTTACAGCAGGTAAATAACAAGTTCAATTTCATTGGCTCTTTACTCAACTCAAACATCTGGACAGCAAAGAGGTATACATCAGGATGCTCTTTATCGACACACAGTTCAGCATTCAATCATCTCAAGGCTAATCAATAGACCTTAAGGCTTTGGCCTCAATACCTCCTTGTACAACTGGATCGTCTATTTCCTCACTTGCAGACCCCAGTCAGTTCAGATTGGCAGCATCTCCCCCGCTATCTCCATCAGCACTGGTACACCATAAGTCTGTGGGCTTATCTACCTGCTCTACTCACTTTACACTTGTGACTGTTTGGCTAAGCACGGCTCCACTGCCATATTCAAGTTTGCTGATGATAGCACTGTTGCAGGCCAAATCAAAGGTGGTGACGAGCACGTGTAGGGGAGAGATAGGAAAATCTGGCTGAGTGGTGCCACAACAGCAACCACCTTTCACTCGATGTCCTCCACAATTGCCATCATCACAGGTGCACCACAGGCTGCGTGCTTAGCCCCGTGCTCTACTCACTTTATACTTATGACTGTGAGGGTAAGCACAACTCCAACGCCATATTTGAATTTGCTGATGACACCACTGTCATTGACCAAACAATGATGGTGATGAATCAGGGTATAGGAGGGAGACTGAAAATCTGGCTGAATGGTGCCACAGCAACCTCTCACTCAATGCCAGCAAGTTAAATGAGCTGATTATTGACTTCAGGAGGCGGGGGAAACCAGAGTCCATGAGCTAATCCTCACTGGGGGATCAGAGGTGGAAAGGGTCAGCAACAATAAATTCTTTGTTAATTCAGATGACCTGTCTTGGACCGAGCACCTAAGAGCAATTATGAAGAAAGCATGGCAGCGCCTCTATTTAGGATTTTGCAAAGATACGGCATAACATCTAAAACTTGGACAAACTTCTATGGATGTGTGGTGGAGAGCATATTGACTGGCTACATCACAGCCTGGTATGGAAACATCAATGTCCTTGAACAGAAAAGCCTACACAAAGTAATGGATACAGCCTAGTCCGTCATGGCTAATGCTCTCCCCACCATTGAGCACATCTAAGTGTTGTTTCAGGAAAGTAGTATCCATCAGGGAAACCCAACACCCAGGACATTTTCTCTTCTCACTGCTACCATCAGGAAGAAGGTACAGGAGACTCAGAACTCCCACCACCAAGTTCAGGAACAGTTATTACCCTTCAAGCATCAGGCTCTTGAACCAGAGTGTATCACTCAACTTCACTTGCCCATTACTGAACTTTTCCCATGACCTGTGGAGTCACTTTCAAGGACTCTTCATCAAATGTTCTCTATATTTATTGTTTATGTATTATTATTTCAGTTCTTTTTGTATTTGCACAGCTTTATTTCCTTTGCACACTGGTTGTCTGGCCTGTTGTGATCTATGAATGCCACCTATAAATTTGCTGACAATACACAATTGTTGGCCGAGTTTCAGATGGCGATGAGAGGGCATACAGGAGAGCAAGATATATCAACTAGTTGAGTGGTGTCGCAGCAACAACCTTGCACTCAATGTCAGTAAGAGCAAAACTGGTTGTGGACTTCAGGAAGGGTAAGATGAGGGAACTCACACCAGTCCTCAAAGAGGAATCTGAAGTAGAGAGAATGAGTAATTTCAAGTTCCTAGGTGTCAGTATCTCTGAGGACCTAACCTGGACCCAATATGTTGATGCTGCTATAAGGAAGGCAAGACAGCAGCTATATTTCATTAGGAGTTTGAGGAGATTTGGTATGTCACCAGAAACTTGCTAATTTCTACTTGGAGAATATTCAAACTGGCTGCATTACTGTCTGGTATGGGATGGCACTACTGCACAAGATCTAAATAAGCTACAGGGAGTTGTAAAATTATCCAGCTCCATCATGGAAACTAGCCTCCATAGTATCTGGGACATCTTCAAGGAGCAGTGTCTCAGAAAGGCAGCATCCATCATTAAGGATCTCCACCACCTAGGACATGCCCTCTTCTTATTTTTACCATCAGGAAGGAGGTACAGGAACCCAAAGGCACACACTTGGTGATTCAGGAACAGCTTCTTCCCCTCTGCCATTTGATCTCTGAACCCATATTACCTCACTACTTTTTAATTTCCTATTTTATACCACTTATTTAAAAGTTTAATACTTTAACTCAGTTTTCTTTCTTTTTCATGTATTGCATTGTACTGCTGGTGAAAAGTTAACAAATTTCACCACAGATGCTGATGATATTAAACCTGATTCTGTTGGTGGAGTCTTTCATTGATTCTATTTTGGTTATTGGAGTTCTTCAGTTTTGCCTGCAAGAAAATGAATCTTAGGGTCACCTATGGTGTCAAAAATATACTTTGATAAGTTTGAAGTAATGGCATAAAAAGAACATAGACCATCAAATCCATGTTGTCCTTGGAACAATCCAGTTAATCTCATTTCTCCACCTTCTACGTAGCCATTGCAAATATTTTCTCTTAATTGGATAGGCATTCATTTTTATTCTGAAAGTGTCCATAATTGCTTCCACCTCCCTTTTTAAAGGCATTAATTTCAAATTATTGTAATTGTAAATGGTTTTCCTCTCATTAACCTTGTTGCTTTAGTGTAAAGTATTGTTTCCTACCTAAGCCTGTCATGACATTGTACAGCTCTATCAAATCTCCGGGATGTGTTGTGAACTTTTATATAATGAAGTTCTATGTAGTTCTTGTGGAACAGAGCTAGCAGATACAGATGTTGTTTTGGTGTACTGAGATTACATGAAATTTTAACATTTCTAACAACCTCACCAGTATGTCAGAAGAACCCTGTAATGCTTAATTTAAAACACAGCTAGTTTTCTGGAGGCAGGGAACCGAAACAGGGAAATCTGTTAAGATCATTATAAAGGAAAGATTTAGGTTTTAAAATTGTCTGATAACTTGAATCAAATCCAACATAAACTAACAGGATAAAATACATTTTAGTTCAGAAATGAATTGAGATTGCCTTTACTTTTCTACGGACAGGAGTTCATAATGTCAAGCCAATTATATTTCAACACTATAACTAGCACTTACAGCACATCCCAAAAATAATTATGCAGACAGTTTCACGTGAACTTAATAATTTCTCTATTTTTCTCAGGTACCTCTATAAAACTAACATAGTAAAGATATTGGCAGTTTTTAGTAGCTTTGTCAATGCATGTAAGCCACTTACTGTGCAAAGAATTTCCTGGCAAAAATGTTTATTTTAATAATGTTTAAATAAATCCAGTCTGTGGTTAAGGACAGAACTCATGAATTGCAAGCTGTTACAAATTGATGTTCAATTGTCATTCCCCCTTTAACCTTTTAGATTGTAGAGTTTGGAGTTGGTTTTTTTTTCAGAGCAAAGAAATTATTGCACTTACTCTTTTAATATTCACTGTGACATTTTGTCATTAACTTTTGGGGTGAATTAAAATGCCTACCTTTCCTGAGAAGACTGGAATTGTTTAAACAAATACAGCCACTAATTTGGTTTCATGTTGGTTTCAGCAGAGTACCACTGTGACTTCAAGATCTACATGTGTAAATACGATGGTTCAATTTAAACAGGGTGACAGACTTCTTGAATTCACTGCCTTTTTATGTGCTGATATTTTCCATTTGTTTACTATTCCCATATGAGGTACTTTTAAGCAGTGTTAATCCTTGACCTACTCAGTGAAAATGGAGTTGTGATTAGGGAGAGAGAACAGTGAAATAGGCCCCTTTGGCTCTCTGACTTCATATTGACTATCAGCTGTTCATTTGTGCAGACCTTTCCATAGATGGGCTAGTTACATTATGAGCTAGGCAGTAATCAAACAAAGAAAATGTGTTTTTGTCTGGGTGGAGCATGATTGAATCCCAAAGCATAAGTAGTTTATTGGAACTTCTGGAGACTTTCCAAGTTTATTTTTAATTTTCTGAATATTAGCTGGAACTGGAGTCTCCCTCCCACTTTATTCTAATTGCAAGATAATCCTGCTGGGTGAAGAGATCTCGATATTCATTCAAGCATTGATTCTGAAGCGGTGTACATCCCTCCAAGACTAACACTAGAGTCATGCCAGCAAGGTTAAGCTTTTTTTTTTGAACAGTTTCCTGGGAAAAGGCTGAAGAAAGCAGATTTCCAAAAAAGTATATATCCACTTAGTGCTTTATGGAGATGTATAGAACTATTCTGGTTAATCATAAACTATAATTTCAAGTAAATTATATCGGTCAAGTATTCAGATATCTAATCTTGGGGGATATTGACATTTCAAGAACTGAGTCTGGAACTAACATTTTAAACATTATGTGTATTTGCATTCCTGACCATCTCACTGATATTTAAAGGGCAATGCTCTTTGTATGTTGATTCAGATTACTATTTGACTTGATGAGTTTTAAAATTTCAAATCTATAGTTCCAAACAATGAGCATCCTGTTATCTACAATTAGTCATAAATATTTCAGAAGCTGTCTGATGCTGTTGCAGAGAGGATAACTGAATGTGGTGGTTATAAATGGAAAGTGTTGAATAAGGTAGTGACCTGAAGACTTTGACCTGGACGCTCTTTTATTTTAGATTGTTCCTCATTTTTGGCCTTGGCACTGAATGCCCTTTGGTATCAGTAATTGTTATTTTGTTTTCAAAATTTTTGATGTTTTGAAGTTCTGTGGGTGAATCCAAAAGAGATGAAAGGGCATTTTGTGATTCTGTAGCTGGATATAGATCAAGTGAGTAGGCAAAAGATTGGCAAAAGTTCAGAGGTATCAGTGTTCTTGTGCATGAATTGCAGAATTCCATCAGGCATATCCAGCAATTAATTACAAAGTCAAATGGCATTTTGGCCTTCGTTGCAAAGGGGGTTGGTGCTTTTAAAAATAGAGATTTTGTTGCAATTGTACATGGTATTTTCTTTTTGAGACCTTGCCTGGAATACTGCATATAGTTTTAAACTCCTTTTCAAAAAAAATACTAACGTTTGAAGGCATAGGAGATTCAACAGACTAATTCTAGGATGAGTGATTTTTGTCCTAGCAAGAGACAAATCTCTCTTCCCTAGAAAGAAGAGAAGGAAACCTCCATGAGCTAGTCCTCACCGGAAGAGCAGAGATGGAGAGGGTTAGCAACTTTAATTCCTGTTTTTATTTCAGAGGACTTGTCCTGGGCCTAGAACAGAGGTGCAATTATGAAGAAAGCATGGCAGCACTTCACTGTCTTAAAGTTGCAAAGATTTGGCATGACGTCGATAATTTTGACAAACGTCTATAGATGTGTGGTGGAAGAGTATATTGACTGGCTGCATCACAACCTGGTATGGAAACACCAATGCCCTTGAATGGATAATCCTACAAAAAGCAGCAGATACGACACAATCCATCACAGGTAAAGGCCTCCCCCGACACCATTGAGTACATCTACATGATATATTGTCCCAGGGAAGTGGCATCCATCATCAGTGACACCACCATCCAGGACATGCTGTCTTTTCACTACTGCCATTGGGCAGAAGGTGCAGGAGCTTCATGATTCACACCATTAGGTTCAGGAACAGTTACTACCCCTCAACCACCAGGCACTTGAACCAAATAGGATAATTTCACTTGCCCCATTATTGAGATGTTCTCACAACCTATGGACTTTCAAGGATGCTTCATCTCATGTTCTTGATATTTATTGCTTTACTATTTCTTTTTGTACTTGTATAGCTGTTTATTGCGCACTGGTTGAAAGCCCAAATTTGTGCGGTCTTTCATCGATTCCATTATGGTTATTATTCTATTAAGGATTTATTGAATAAGCCTGCAAGAAAATAAATCTCAGGGTAGTATATAGTGAATATGCACTTTAATAATTATACTTTAATCTTTGTTCCTTGGAAAGCAATACTTACTGCAAATTATCATTTTTGACCTATTGAAATTTGGTCTCCAGCCTTTGATTTTTAGATAACCTTCAACTCGGTCCTGCTCTTCAGTTCTTCAATTTGATTAATTGTTTATAATCTGTCCAAGTCCTTCTGCAGACACCCTGCTAATTGCCCCCCCAACAATCTTCATATTGCCTGTAAGCTTAGTGACAAAGCTATCAATTCTGTTGGCAAATCATTGACAAATGTGAAAACAAGCAGTCCCAACACTGACACCTGTCACTGGCAGCCAACCAGAAAAGGCTTCTTTATTCCCACTCTTTGCCTCCTATCAATCAGCTAATCTTCTATCCATGCTAATGTGTTTCCTGCAGTATAATGGTCTTGTTAAGCAGCTTCATGAGTGGCACCTTGTCAAAGGCCTTCTGAAACTCTGCTGAGTCCCCTTTGTCTATCCTACTTGTTACTTCCTCAATTCCAGCAGATACGTTGGGAAAGATTTTCCCCTTAATGAAACCACGCTGACTTAGGCCTACTTTGTCATGTGCCTCCAAGTACCTTGAAACCTCATTCTTGATAATGGACACCAATATCTTTCCAACCACTGCCTACAATTCAGTTTCTTCAGCCTTCCTCCCTCCTTGAAAAGTGTGGTGACATTTGAAATCTTCCAGACATCTGGGATGATGCCAGAATCTAGTGATTCTTTAAAATTAATTCCTAATGGCTCTTCAATCTCCTCAGCTACCTCCTTTCAGAACCCTAAGGTGTAGTCCATCTGGTCCAGGTGACTTGTCTACCTTCAGACCCTTGAGCTTCCCAAGTATATTCTCTTTAGTAATAGCAACTTCAGTAACAGCTTACTTCTGCCCCTGACACTCCTGCATTTCTGTCACTTTGCTAGTGTCTCCCACAGTGAAGAAAGGTGCAAGGTACTTAAGATATCTGCTGTTTCTTTGTCCCCCATTACTACATCTCCATTTATCATTTTCCTGTGGTCCAATATCTACTCTCATCTTTGTCACTCATAGTATATCTGAAAAATCTTTCTGTATTCTCTGTATTATTGGCAACCTTACCTTCGTATTTCATTGTTTCCCTCAATCTTGTTCTTTTCATTGCCTTCTGTTTGTTCTAAAAGCTTTCCAATCCTCTACCTTCTAACTAATTTTTGTGAGATTATATGCCCTCTTTTTCCTTTCATGCTGTCATTGACATCCCTTGCCAACCATAGTTGCTTTAACCACATTTTAGAATACTACTTCACCTTTGGGATGTCTCTTTCCTGAATTGTTGCAGAAACTCCAGCCACTGCTATTCTACTAGTGTCTCTTCCTAATCAGCTTTGTCCAGCTCATTTACTCCATTGTAATACTGATACATCTGACTTTAGTTTCTACTTCTCGAACTGCAGGGTGAATTCTATCAAATAATCACTGCTTCTTAAGGGTTCCTTTACCTTGAGCTCCCCAATCAAATCTGGGTCATTAAATAACACCCAATACAGAATAGACATACCCTTGATGGGCTCAACTACAAGCTGCTCTTTTAAAAAAACCATCCCACAGTCATTATACCAATTCCCTTTCTTGGGATCCAGCACCAATCTGATTTTCCCAATCCACCTGCATAATGAAACCCCCAAAACTATCATGACATTGCCCTTTTTACATACCTTTTCTAACTCCAGTTGGAATTTGTAGCCCACATCCTGCTTACTGTTTAGAGGCCTGCATAAAACTCCCCTCAGAGTCTTTTTGTCCTTGCATCTTCTTAACTCTACCCACGAGGATTCTACATCTTCCAATCCTATGTCAACTTTTCCTAAGGGCTTCATTTAATTTTTTTTAACCAACAGAGCCATGTCACCCTCCCCCTCTGCTTACCTGCCCATTCTTTTAATACAACGTTGCTAATGTTGTTCCCTTGTTCAAGAAAGGGAGTAGAGATAGCCCAAGAAATTATAGACCAGTGAGTCTGACTTCAGTGGTGGGCAAGTTGTTGGAGAAGATCCTGAGAGGCAGGATTTATGAGCATTTGGAGAGGTATCATCTGATTAGGGATAGTCAGCATGGCTTCATCAGTGGCAGGTCTTGCCTTATAAACCTGACTGAATTCTTTAAGGATGTAACAAAACACATTGAAGGTAGAGCAGTGGATGTAGTGTATATGGGTTTCAGGAAGGTAGTTGATAAAGTTTCCCATGCGAAGCTCATTCAGAATGAGACATGGGATCCAAGGAGACCTTGCTTTGTGGATCCAGAACTGATTTGCCCACAGAAGGCAAATTATGGTTGTGGATGGTTTGTATTCTGCATGGAGGTCAGTGACCAGTGGTGTTCTGCAGGGATTTGTTCTGGGATTCCTCCTTTTTGTGATTCTTATAAATGACCTGGATGAGGACGTAGAAGGCTGGGTTAGTAAGTTTGTTGATTACACAAAAGTTGTGGGGAGTTGTGGATAGTCTGGAGGGTTGTCAGAAGTTACAGCGCAACATTGATAGGATGCAGAACTGGGCTGAGAAGTGGCAGATGGAGTTCAACCCAGATAAGTGTGAATTTTGGTAGGTCAAATTTGAAGGCAGGATATAATAGTGGTAAGACTCTTGGCAGTGTGGAGGATCAGCGAGACCTTGGCGTCTGTGTCCATAGAACACTCAGAGCTGCTGCACAGGTTAACAGTGTTGTTAAGAAGGCGTATGGCGTGTTGGCCTTCATCAGCTGAGGGATTGAGCTCAAGAGCCATGAGGTAATGTTACAGTTATATAAGACTTTAGTTAGACCCCACTTGAAGTACTGTGTTCAGTTCTGGTCATCTCATTACAGGAAGAATGTGGATACAATAGAGGGTGCAGAGGAGATTTTAAAGGATATTGCCCGGATTGGAGAGCATACCTTATGAGAAAGGGTTGAGTGAATTTGGCCTTTTCTCCTTAGAGTGACGGAGAATGAGAGGTGGCCTGATAGAGGTGAATAAGATGAAGAGACATTGAGTGTGTGTTTAGCCAAAGGCTTTTTCCCAGGGCTGAAATGGCTAACATGAGGGGGCATAGTTTTAAGGTGCTTGGAAGTAGGTACAAGGGGGCGGTCAGAGGAAAGTTTTTCACACTGTGGTGGGCAAGTGGAATGCACTGCTAGCGAAGGTGGTAGAGGCAGATACAATAAGGTCTTTTAAGACTCTTGGCTTAATGGAGCTTGGAAAAATAGAGGGCTATGCAGTAGGGAAATTCTAGGCAGTTTCTAGAGTAGGTTATATGGTTGGCACAACACTGTGGGCTGAAGGATCTGTAATGTGTTGTAGATTTTTTTCTATGTTTCAATGTGTATCCATGGATGTTAAACTCCCAACTATGATCTTCTTTCAGTCACAACTCAGTGATGCCCACAACAGCATGCCTGCCAATCTCTAACTGAGCTACAAGTTCATCTACCTTATTCTGCATACTGCATGCTTTCAAAAATAACATCTTCAGACCTGTATTTGTTACCCTTTTTGATTACTGTCTCCATATTACACTTCAGTTCATCCCACTGACTGCAATATCATCAGTCTGTCCGTGCCAGCTGTCTCACTGCACAATGCATCTGCTTGTAAACCAGCTGCCTCATCCTCAGGCCTATCATTCTAGTGCCCGTCCCAGCGCCAAATTAGTTTAAACCCTCCCAAGCAGCTCTAGCAAATCAATCCGCAAGGGTATGGGCCCGCCCCTCCGCTTTAGTTGTATCCCGTCCCTTTTGCGTAGGTGATCTCTTCCCCAGAAGAGATCCTAATGATCCTTAAATCAGAAACCCTGCCCCCGCATTGGTTCAGCAGCCACATGTTCATGTGCCAAAGCATCCTATTCTTAACCCCACTAGTGCATGGCACAGGCAGTGATTCAGAGATTACCCTTCAGGTCCTCTTTTTCAGCATTTTATCTTCTTCCTTGTGCACTTTTTTCAGGGCCTTCTTCTTTTTCCTATTTGTGTCTTTGGAGCCAATGTATACCAAGACTTCTGGCTGCTTACATGCCTCTTGGGAATGCTATGGGCCTGATCTGAGAAACCCCTGGCACCTGGGAGGAGACTTGCCACCTGGTTGGCTCTTTCATGTCCACAGATTCTGCTGTCTGCTGCTCTAATAATGCCCTATTACTACAGTACTTCTCTTACCCCCTCTTCCCTTCCAAGCTATAGAAACTGACTCAGTTCCATAGATCAAGTTGCTGTGCTTCACCCAGAAATTTGTTCCCCACTGCCCCCAACTTTACCCAAGGTAGTATAGTTATTGAGGGGAATGGCCACCAGCGTACTCTGCAATGGCTGCCCATTCCCTTTCTCTCTCCTGAGAGTTACCCAGGTACCTGTCTACTCCAGTTCTAGGGTGACAACCTCCCTGTAGCTCCCCATTCTCCCAAATGAGCTGAAGTTCATCCAGCTGCAGCTCCAGTTCCTTAACATGGTGTCTAAGGAGCTGCAGCTTGGTGCACTTCATACAGATAAGACCATGACATGACATAGGAGCAGAATTAGCTGTCAGCTGATAGCACATAATGTTTTGGTAAATTGAGTTCTTCTGTGTTTATGTGAGGATCTTCAAAACTCTGCACTGTCAGAACAACAGCAATACATATTTGGTTTTGTAACTGCAATATTGTGCGTACATAGAAAACCTACAGCCCAATACAGGCCCTTCGGCCCACGATGCCGTGCGGAACATGTACTTATTTTAGAAATTACCTCAGGTTACCCATAGCTCTCTATTTTTCTAAGCTCCATGTAGCTATCCAGGATTCTCTTAAAAGACCCTATCATATCTGCCTCCACTACCGTCGCCGGCAGCCCATTCCACGCACTCACCATCCTCTGTGTAAAAAAACTTGCCACTGTTGGAGATGTGTGCAGATATGCGCAGAAGTATCTCTATATGCTTATTATATAGAAACTGACAGCTGAAGGCTTACACTAGCGTGTTAGTGCATCCATCCTTAGCTGAGCTGCTGTTAGGGAGGCTGGCAGAGGAATTCTTATAGATGGGCTCAACGCTTTTCACATCATAGATTCGTCCTTTGCTTCAGAGAGGAATGGCAATCTTTACTCTAGATGTCAACCATAAGACCATAAGATATAGGAGCAGAATTAGGCAGTTCGGCCCATCGAGTCTGCTCCACCATTCCATCATGTGCTGATCCATTTACCCTCCCACCCAGCCCCGATCTCCTGCCTTCTCCCCCGTATCCCTTCATGCCCTGACCAATCGAGAAAACCAACGTCTGCTTTAAATACACATAAAGACTTGGCCTCCACAGATGCCTGTGGCAATGAATTCCACAGATTCACCACTCTCTGGCCAAAGGAATTCCTCCTTATCTCTGTTTGAAAGGGACTCCCCTTAATTCTGAGGCTGTGTCCTCTTGTCTTAGACTCTCCCACCATAGGAAACATCCTCTCCACATCCGCTCTATCAAGGCCTTTCAACATTCACCCCTCATTCTTCTGAATTCTAGTGAGTACAAGCCCAGAGCCATCAAACGCTACTCATATCACAAGCAATTCAATCCTGAAATCCTTCCCATGAAACTTTTTTGAATTTTCTCCAGTTTCAGCACATCCTTTCTCAGACAAGGGGCCCAAAAACAGCTCACAATACTCCAAGTGAGGTCTCACCAGGGCTTTATGAAGTCTCAACGTTACATCCTTGCTTTTATATTCTAGTCCTCTTGAAATAAATGCTGACATTGTGTTTGCCTTCCTCACCACCAACTCAACCTGCAAGTTCACCTTCAGGGTGTTCTGCACAAGGACTCCCAAGTCCCTCTGCATCTCAGATTCCTGGATTTTCTCCCTGTTTAGAAAATAGTCCACACTTGTATTTCTACTACCAAAGCGCATGACCATGCATTTTCCAATATTGTATTTCATTTGCCTGTTTCTTGTCCATTCTCTTAATCTAAGTCCTTCTGGTCCTACCTGTTTCCTTAACACTACCTGCCACTCCACAAATCTTCGTATCATCTGCAAACTTGGCAACAAAGCCATCTGTTCAATCATCTGAATCATTTGTATACAGCATAAAGAAGTTGTCCCAACACCGACCCCTGTGGAACACCACTAGTCACTGGCAGCCAACTAGAAAATGATCCTTTTATTCCCACTCGCTGCCTCCTACCAATCAGCCAATGCTCTAACCATGTTAGTAATTTTCCTGTAATACCATAGCTTCTTAATGTGGTAAGCAGCTCATGTGGCACCTTGTCAGAGGCCTTCTGAAAGTCCAAATGTACAACATCCACTGCATCCCATTTTCTATTCTATTTGTAATCTCCTCAAAGAACCCGGACAGGTAGTTATCAGAGGGGTTGGAGGTCTCTCTAAGTTCCTACAGCTCACACTTGGAACACAACATTAATGCTGGCCCAATTCTCAGTGCACTAGCCATGTACTAACAGGGAAAAATACTTAAGAGAAGCTTAGAATTCCATCCGTCTGCCCAAGCATGTTGAGCCAAGGCCTGACCACTCCTACACTGTCCACTCACACAATGACCACTGTGTTTACAACTCACTGCTTTTTATTGGCACCTTCAAGTGCCTAATAGATCATTATGATTGTAGCCTGTGGAACAGTCCCTCTTGTTTCCTCACCATTAAACAGCCTCTTAACTACATTCATTTAAGGACTCTTTTATCTTGTTGTTTCATGCTCATTATTTATTGCTGTTTATTTAATATCTGCATTTGCAGTTTGTTTAGTTCCAGATGTTCATAGATTACAGATCCTGTTAGTTACTGTTCTATAAATTTGTTAAATATGCCCGCAGAAAAAGAATCTCAGGGTTGTATATGGTGACATGTATGTACTCTGATAATAAATTTTACTTTGAACTTTGAACTTTGTTGATTGCATCCTACGAAAAATAGAGCCTGATATCATGTAATTAAATCCTTCCAAATTTGGCATTAACAAAATTGTGATCGTCAAACTAGAATGGCTCCATTCTATTTTGACAGAACACTTTGCAATGAAGCCAATGAAAACTGCAGTTATTCTAATATGGCATCTTAGGATTTTTGACTCTTTTCCCTTCAATTTTGATGTCTTTGCTTGGAATAACACAGGGGTGTCAAACTCATTTTAGGTCACGGGCCGGATTGAGCAAAATGCAGCTTCACGCGGGCCGGATCAGTCGGACGGGTGCGAACGCAGCTTTCGTTGCCTCTGTTTTTTCAGCCTGCTCTCATGTGTCTCAGTCTCTGCTATAACTACAAAGTGTTTCACTTTACAAATTCCGTTTCTTATGAAGAAGACTGCCGAGCAAGACTGCCGAATAAACACTAAGAACCCTGAAAACCTAGTACCTGAATAAACTCAGCATTAGCCATATCATACGCCTTAGGCGCTTCGATTACTGGGGCCAGCTTTAATAGTAATTAGATATTATCTCGCGGGCCAAAGATAATTCCACCGCGGGCCGGATTTGGCCCGCGGGCCTTGAGTTTGACATATATGGAATAACACAAACAACGTAAGTACCAGCTGCTTTGGCTAGTTTATGAGGTACATCTGCTTGTTCATGCAAATATCGCATGGCAGCAACTCGATGCATAAAAGCAGCAGAGATTTATTTGTTGTTCAGACCAAACATCAGAATGGGGGAGGACATGTGTACTTTTTGACCACGGAATGATTGTTGGTGTCTGAGGGAGTGGTTTGACTATATCAAACTGCTGATCTCATTGGAGTTTTATGCACAATAGTCGCAACAGTTTATAGAGAATGGTGCAAGAGAACAAAAAAAGTCTTATGGGAAACAGTTCTGTGGGTGAAAACATCTTAAGAGGTCATAGGAGAATGGCCAGACTGCTTCAAACTGTCAGGGAAGCAACAGTAGCTCAGATAGTCGCATGTTACAACAGAATACACAAGAGCATCACTGAATGTACAACATGTTGAGCCTTGAAGTGGATGGGCTACAGCAGCAGAAGAGCACAAACAGGAAGTTGACCACTTTATTCGGTATAGGAGATGCCTACTGTGTAAAATTGCCACTGAGTATTGTTGTATTTAGTTTGCCACAATGCTTGATTGAACTATTATGTCAGGTTTGTATTCTATGCCGTGTGGCTTTTGTCCAATCAGACTCTTCATTGTTCCGTCCCGTGAATGTTGCCAGAGCTGCTGAATACCTTCAGCCTGGTTATTGCTCTCGATTCCATCAGCTGCAGTTTTGTATCATGGTGAAATATGATGAAGGTGAGAGAACAAAGGAGTGGAACTTTTTATAATAGTTTTGTGACTACGGTATTTAAAATACTTGCCTGATTATATAGGCAAGAATGGGCAACACAATCCCATAAGGGGTACAGCACATATTTGGGTGTTTAGTTAATTAGAGAAACAGCTTGTATAAACTGTTCATTTGAGTGTGGAGGGAGGGCAGTTTAAGATTATTTAATGTCATTTCCAGTACATAAATGTAAAAGAGAGTGAAATAATTATTTCAGATGCAGCACAAAAAATACAAAAGATAAAGAACACAATAATTAAAAAACAAATCATAATAAAAGTAAATGTGGTATTGGTATTAATGCCAGGGTGGGTTAGTGGGTGGAGGTGTTGATCAGCACCGCTGCTTGGGGAAAATAACTGTCTGGTGGGTCTAGAATGGATGCTGGGTAGCCTTCTCCCTGATGGAAGTGGGATAAACAGTCCATGAGCAGTCCTTCATGATATTGCTGGTGTTTTCCAGCAACTTTCTGTGTAAATGTCCTTGTGGAGAGGTTTGACATGGCAAGGGATATAATAGAGAAGTATTTAAAGTGGCCCACAATGCAAATCAGAATTGATTAGAAAGCATTTTGCCACATAATTACATTAGTTTAATTTGTATTGTGTACATTGCAACATAGAGTGAAATATATCTTTTGTGTTAATGATTAATACAGTCTGAGGATGCGGGGGGCAGCCTACAACTGTCACCATGCTTCCAGCACCAACGTAGCATGCCAACAACTTACTAACCTTAACCTGTTTGTCTTTGAACATGGTAGGGAACCAGAGGAAACCCAAATGATCATGGGGAAAACGTACAACCTTTTTACCGACAGTGACGGGAATTGAACCCTGATATTGCTGGCACTGTAAAGCATTACACTAACCACTACATTACTGTGCTGCACAGCTGGTATTGGGGAACTAAAATCCTTTTGTGAAGGGCTCTGGATGTTGGCCTGAATAATATTAATAAAAAAAAACCGTGACATTGTGGTTAAGATGCAGGTCCTTGCAGCCAGAGTGCTGGATCATTCTGTCAGAATTTCACTCAAGAAGATGTGGGAAGTGAAACAAATCTGGAATTAAAAATAAAACTTGGAATTTAGCTGTAATTTCTTCACTATCACTAAAAAATTAAATTGTTGGGCAAATGGGGCTCACCAGCCATGGTTGGCAGCGCACCTTGGGGAAAAGGAAAACTCTGATCTCAAACCTCTGCTGCCTTGCGGTCATACCCACTCATGAGGAGGGCTTTGGGAGTAAACCCTGAGGGGGAAATACCCAGAGCTGACGTCCATAAGGCAGTCCTACCTTGAGTTCAACATTGACTGGCAACTCCTGTGACATTCCTAGTGCCAAACTGTATCTGTTTGCTGTTCCTTTGGATTCATCAGCTGCATGGAGAGGGGGAGCTTGTTCCGAATTGTCTAGCCTGTATGTGATAGTAGACCCATCCAGGTGTAGACTCTGAACCGCTTCCTTGTTCAGGGGCACTGGAGATGGACAGTAAATGTCTACATTGCCAACGACACACCCATCCTTTGAACAAATTTTTTAAAAACCGGCTAAAGTCATTATGATTTTAATTAGACATGGATGTTAAGGGTGAGGAGTGAGCCGAGTGGAAGTACTTGGATGCTTTGAATGGCAGAATTGGCTCTGGAGTTGAGGAACCACCTCCACTGCCATGCTATAAAGTGGGGATTCCAGACTTAATTATCCTTTTCATCTTTACCAGATAGTCATGCATCCTGCCTCCCCTTGCCTGTTATGTGTTCATTTACCCTTTAATTTCCATCTCTGATCTTCCCTCTATTTCCTTCACTTTCATTGCAGTAAATACCAATAGCTTTCCAGTTTTCTGAGATGCATTTTTGTAGAGATAGGCATACCATAAGTTTGAGAATTTCTTTTAACAAAACTGTCAACCAGAGCAAAATCCATTAACATTTCTACAAAAATTTCGATGGAAGTGTTTGCTTGCCATCTTGCTTTCTCTACCTAACTATTTCGCCTTGGATTGTAATTAAAAGAAAAAAAACCACCGATGGAGAAAATAAATACTTAATGCATCTTTTCCATTAAAAAAAATAAAGCCACAAATGGTCTCCACACTGTAACAAGTACCATGCAATTCAGCTGCCAAACTGTCAGAAAGCATCTCAGGAAATCGTTCTGTAAAGCATTTTATTTGACTTAGCCACTAACTCAATGACTTTGATTGTTAACTACCATGTAGGAAAGCTTTCATGATTCCTCTCCAGCTGTTTGCTATTTCCCTTTTTTTAATAACTAGCGAGTAATTTTTATAGATGACTCTAGAAGGTGAAAGAATCATAATTTATTCACAATTAGTCAAAATAAAATCTTCATGCACAGCAGTTTTCCTGGCAGCTTTTCAGATTGTTTTTAGTGGAAAGGTTTGCCCCCTTACTTTAGTTTTCCCTTCCTAATAACAAGGTAATCTGGGTCACTGAGACAGTTTGAGAGAAACATGATAAACATCTCTAAAGCTCTGATAATGTGTACCACAGCAACTACCCCCTTCTGCGCTGAGTGCAAATCTTGACTGCTGTGGGGCTAATGTATTTCACAGGAAAACAGAGAACATGTTTTTCTCTTCCTGATCACCACCCTTCAACCCCTGTGGGAATTTGCTGTGATGGCTTCCATTATTAAATGTCCTATTGGTTACTGAGTCTACACGTGATGAATTGTTACCAGATTCAATGCCACTTGGTTTTGCTCCCTGTGGCACTTTATCCCAAACCTTTCTTTTGCCAACCCCTCCTCCCACCACCTTTTGGAGCACAATATTTATCCCAGCTTTGAGACAGAAGGTTGAGGAAAATTTTGAAAAAGAACTGGCTATAGAGCTGACATAGCACCCACTTTCTTGGAGCAAGGGATGAGCCTGCTTTTCAGAGCAATCTGTGGATGAGGTTCCTGTTGATGATCAGGCTGCAGTTGGCTCTAATCTGATCAGAACTAGAGCCCCTCCACAAAATTGTCCTGAAAGCCTGCTGAGCCCAACCACTATAGACAAAGGCTGTGTGGTCAATTGCTTGTGATTAACAGAAATATCATTAAAAAGATGAACAGCGTTCAACATTTTTTTTCTTTTAAAGATTGTGTTTGCTTCGGTTGTGTTTTTAAAAAAGATTTATCTTGACTGGCAGAAGATTGTGACTTTTGTATTTACTTTTTATAACACAGGAGGAAGCTACTGGGATTAGGAAGACACCTGCAACAGTAATTCCACCAATCTGTTCCATCCTTTCCCAGTAGTCTTTCTCCTGTGCTCATCAGCTCCCTTTATTTCCATTGCTGCTTGTAATCAGTACTTAGGCATCTATTTTAAAAAGAATAACAGCTTGGTTATGGAGAAAATGTGCAAGCCCCAGAGAGTAAATGCCATAGATCAGGATGGTACCAATGTTTCTGGACGTGTGAAGTAGCAGAGCAAACTGCAAGAGTGATCTCAACTCAGTCAGCCTCAGCTATAAATGAATAGTTCTTTGAACTGGCACCTTTGATTTTTTTCCAATATTCACCATTACATGTATAAATAAAAATACCATTGCTATTTAGTATCTAATATGTGTACCAAACAAAGACACTGACTTAAGCTGGTTTATATTTACTGAGTAATTTATATTCTAGGAACAAATTTTTGACTATATTGAGTCCTTTCAATTTAGATGGACTTTGGCTTGTCTTGGCACTGGATGGAGCATAAAGCTTCCTACATGTGCTGTAGTATAAACTCAATGACCAGTGTGTTTCATCTGTACTCCAACTGAGATACAATGCTGCCAAACGTAATGCTATTCTGTAAGATGAAGCCAAATTTGTCTACCATAAGCTCATTTGATCTCCCAACATGAATATAGTTACGAATACCTTTCAGTTACATTGGATCCCCAAGAATCAAGATGGCACTAACTGATGACGCTTTTGCTTGCACCTTCAGAAACAGCTCTATTACCATCTTTAATATCTCTATTTTTCCCTTTCAAGGTTCTTTTGAAGACCCTGACCTGGAGTTACATGCTGACTTTGGTTCTTTGTGGGAATGGGACCCACTCTCGGGGTGTCATGACTGGCCATTATCTGACATGCCAAGGGCACAGCCTAGGAGTTTGGCTCGCCTTTGGAGGCCTAGGATCTTGGGACTCTGGAAATTGAAGGTTGTGTCCTGGACCGGTGTGTCATGGGAGCTGGAAGATCTTTGGCTGTGTGCCCAGAGACTTGAGATCTTTGGGCACAGAGCTTGGAAAATGCGATGCAACGGACTTTTAACATTGTAAACCAACGAGCTGTTTGTTATGTCTCCCCTCAAGCTAGGAAATGGAGATACCTCTTTCTCCCTTATTAGGGAGAGAGAGCCTGTGGTATGTTGAATACTGGGTGAACGTGTAGTCTTCGGGGTACTGCAAGTCTGTGTCTTTGCTGTTGCTTTGCTGCATGCTTGCGTGCTCAGTGGTGGGTGCCGATGCTTTTTTTTTGCTGATGGGGGAGGGGAGATCATTGCTTGCTGTCGCTTACTCATTGGAGGGAGGGGAGCTGGGGGGGGGATCTTTAATTTTCTAACATTTAACTGTTGTTCATTCTTTGGGGCACTCCTCTGTTTTTGTGGATGGTTGCGAAGAAAAAGCATTTCAGGGATGTATATTGTATACATTTCTCTGACATTAAATATACCTTTGAAACCTTTGAATTAACTACAATCTTGTCATGGCCTTGCTTTTATGTATAAATGTTTTAATCAGCAGGAATTTCCATGATGCTTTCATCAATCAGTCTTGGTAATATTGACATAACCTTACAGCAAACATTGAAAGTTTAGTCAGCTGCATCATGGGCACTAGCCTCCTGGACATCTCATAGGAATGATGCCTCAAAATGGTGGCATCCATCATTAAGGACCCCCATCACCCAGGATATGCCCTCTTCTCATTGTTACCATCAGGGGGGAGGTACAGGAGCCTGAGGGCACACACTTAACTATTCAGGAACAGCTTCCTCCCCTCTGCCACTCAGTTTCTGAATGGACATTGAACCCATGAACACCACATCACTACTTTTTTATTTTTATTTTTGCACTAATTATTTAATTTAACTATTTAATATACTTACTTTAATTCATTTTTTCTGTTATGTATTGCAATCTGCTGTTACCACAAGGACAGATTTCACAACATATGCCAGTGATATTAATTTTGATTCTGAAGAGCATGACAATCTACATGACAAGAACAAGGTCAGCTTCAGTGTGTGGATGACACGCCATCGCAGCATGATCTGAAGTAGACCTCAATGTATTCTGAATGCCTGTGTCTTTTTTTAAGAAAAGACACAGGTCTCAAATCAGCCAGAGCCCAGCCATTTATCCAGCCCTCCATAAAAGTTGATAATGCCCTTGAAAACACTTGATTCCGGGAATTTCACTGCTACTACAAGGACCAATAATGTCCTTGATCTCCAGCTAAATCAATGCCATTTTTTTGCTCTCAGTCTGTCAATTAGCCAGGTTTGGTTGCTTTTTTAATGTATTTGGCATTGCATTGTATTAATGTATTTTAATGTAGTTGGCATTGTTAGAACAAGAATTTTTGCATTGCTTTTAAAAAGAAATGTCATCATAATTGTAAGTTTACTATCATCATAATTGTAAGTTTACGTGACAGGATTCGAGGCCTTCCACACCCAATTATTTCATCCCTGCATTTTTGATGGGCTGAATTTCTATGGACTTGCTTTAGTTCCCTCCTGATATCACATCAGAGACCATGGATTCCAAAGTGAGGGTTCCTCTCGTGTAGAACCAAAATATTATTTCTTTGCAGTGCTCAATGTGATACAATTTCTGCATTTGTAAATGAAAATAGACAAAAAAAAACTAATGTTGGAAATCTGAAATAAAACAACTGTAAATGGAAGAAACACTCAGCAGGCAAGGCAGACTGTTGGGGGTGGGGAGGAAGAGTTTCATAGCTGAGCTGAATCATCAGGGAGCTTCAGACCCAAAGCAAAAGCTGTCTCACTTTCTACTGCTGTGTATCCCCCATTTAATTTTTAAACCTAAATACAGCTTGCTCTCTATCATGTCATCTGAATGTAATTTTCTTGTCAAGTGCGGGGGTGGGGTGGGGAACAAACATTGCAATCATGGTTCCTCAGATCTCTTGGACAGTGGCCAAAAAACATCAGCTTCAGGTTTATTATCACTGACATATGTTGTGAAAATTGTTGGTTTTGTGATAGCAGTAGAGCACAAGATGAAAAGTTACTAAGTTACAACAGAAAATAAAATAAATAAAACTGCAAAAGAGGAATAATGAGTTAGTGTTCATGAGTTCATGGACCAATCAGAAATTTGTTGATGAGGAAGTTGTTCCTAAAATGTGGAGCGTGTGTCTTCAGGCTCCTATACCTCCTCTCTGATGGTTGTAATGAGAAAAAGGCATGTCCCCAATGACCATAACGCCTAGGAGCAGAATAAGGCCATTTGGCCCATCAAGTTTGTGCTACTGTTCTATCATGGCTGATTTATTATCCCTATCAAACCCATTGTCCTGCATCCTCCCCATAACCTTTGATTCCTTTACTAATCAACTTCCACTTTAAATACACCCAATAATTTAGCCTCCACAGCCTTCAGTTGCAATGAATTCCACAAATTCATCACCCTTTGGCTAAAGAATTCCTCTTCACCCCTAGTTCTAAAGGGACGTTCTTCTAGTTTGAGGCTGTGCCCTTTAATCCTAGACTCCCTCGCTACAGAAAACATTCTCTCCATGTCCACTCTGTCTAGGACTTTCACCATTTACAATGTGATTTCCCACCTCCCCTGCCTATTTCTCTAAACCCCTGTGAGTGCAGGCCCAGAACCAGTAAATGCTCCTCATACATTAACCCTGTCATTACCAGGATAATTCTCGTGAGCCCCCATTTTTAATGCTAGCACATCTTTTCTCAGGGACCCAAAACTGCTCTCAATACTCCAAGTCCAGTCTGACCAATGCCTTATAAAGCCTCAGCATTATACTCTTGGATTTATATTCTGGTCCTTTGGAAATGAGTGTTAACTTTGCATTTGTCTTCCTTACCACTGACTCAACCTGCAACTTAAGCTTTAGGGAATCCTGTACAAGGACTCCCAAGTCCCCTTGCACCTCTAATTTTTGAATTTTCTCCTCCTTTAGATAATGGTCTACACCTTTATTCCTTCTAACAAAGAACACAACCGTACACTTCCCTACACTATATTCCATCTGCTACTACTTTGCCCATTCTCCTAATCTGTCTAAATCCTTCTGCAGATTCCCTGCTTCTGCAGAACTACCTGCCCCTCCAGTTATCATTGTAACATCTGTAAACTTGGCCACAAAGCTATCAGTTCCAAATCATTAATGTATATCTTGAAAAGAAGCAGTCCCAACACTGACTAGTTACTGACAGCCAATCAGAAAAAGTTCCCTTTATTCCCACTCTTTTTCTCCTGCTAATCAGCCAAACTTATATTCCTGGTAGTATCTTTCTTGTAATACCATGGGCTCTATCTTGTTTAGCAGGCTCATATGTTGCATCTTGTCAAAGGCCTTCTGAAAATCCAGGTACACAGCATCCACTGACTCTTTGCATATCCTGCTTGTTACTTCCTCAAAGAATTCCAATAGATTTGTCAAGCACGATTTTCCCTTGGCCTATTTTATAAAGAGCTGAAACCTCATCCTTAATAATGGACTGCAAATTCTTCTCAACCACTCAGATCAGGCTAACTGGCCTGTAATTGTCTCTGTCCCTTCTTGGAGTTTAGTGGCATTAATAATTTCCTAGTCCTCTGGAATCATTAGTAGTGATTCTTGAAAGATGTTTACGAATGTTGGCACAATCTTTTTAGCTACCTTTTTCAGAATCATTTGGGCGTTGTCCATCTGCTACAGGCCTGACTTCAGACCTTTCAGCTTCCTAACCACCTTCTTAGTAACAGTAACTACACTCATTTCGGCCCCTGATTCTCTCAACTTTTTGGCATACTGCTGGTCTGTCTACCCTGAAGACTGATGCAAAATATTCATTGAGTTCATCCATCGTTTCTTTGTCCCCCATTACTACCTCTCCAGCATCATTTTCCAGTGGTCTGATATTCACTCTCTCCTCGTTTACTCTTTATACAGTATATCTGAGAAAACCTTTTGGTACCCTCTTTGATATTATTGGCTAACTTTCCTATATATTTCATCTTTTCTGTCTTATTGCTTTTGTTGCCTTATGTTGGTTTTTAAAAGCTTCACAATCCTTTAGTTCCCCACTAATTTTTGCTGTATTTTAGGCCCTCTCTTTTGCTTTTATGCTTCCCTCGTCGGTCACAGTGTTGAGGGTCTTTGATGATGGATGCTGCCTTCTTGAGACACTGCATTTTGAAGATGCGATCGATGGTGTGGAGGGTTTTACCCTTAATAGAACTGGCTGAATCTCCAGTCCTCGGCAGCTTCTTTTGATCTTGTGCATTGGAGCCTTCATAGCAAGAGTTGATGCGGCCAGAATACTCTGCAATGCAACTGTAGAAATTTACTAGAGTCTTTGTTTCCTCAAATTCCTAGTGGAAATTTGAAGCTTGAAAAAATAACCACAATAACTCTATGCATATGCTGACACTTGCACATCAGTATATGTTTATACCTGTGTTTCAGACGGATACTATTCATGCACATGGTATAATGGATGATATATGACTGATTCATAGAAATATAAAACAAAATAGTCATTCTATTAAATGGTCTATGCAATGAGACAGTTTGCATCCAGGGAGAGATGCTAACTGACCTGCTGAGTATTTCCACGATTATTTGTATTTATTTCAGATTAATAGCGTCTGCAGTTTTTACTTGTTCTGAGTCTTTGCAAAGTCAAATGCTTCGTGCACCTAAAACGTAAATGTCAAAAAGAAACAGCTGTGTTGCGTGTACTTTCTGAAAGACAGGTGATTTACTTTCCAGCCGTTTCACAGGAACATTGATTGAGAGGATGGAAAAGTATTTATTGTCTTGAAACGGTGCCACTAAATGTAAATGTACAAACTTTGAGCCAACACAAACATATCTGCAGTTAACATCATGACTGGCTGTTTAACCTCAACTGGTGGGAAGGAAATAATAGTTCTCTACTTCTCTGGATATACTGAACCAGCCAAGGATTCTGTCTTTGGAGACTATGACCATCTGTTCATCTTGCATAGCCAATTGAGATAATAAAACAGTGAATCATGTTTGACTCATAGTTCCCACTGAACATTTTTAAACATAAAATCCAATATTCTTATGTTTTAAGAATTTAGTCATATGTGCATGTGACAATTGTCACTCAGAAAAGATTTGATGTTGTGCACAATAATTAGAAAGAGTCCTGACAATGACTATTCAATGATAATGTATCATATCACCTCAATAATACTCGCATTCTTGAGACTCATTGTAGAAAATACAAGTGTGGTAAATTTGCTCAGGGCAGCTCAATTCATAGGAGTTTCAGTCTCAGGGGTTTCTGCGAGCTTCCGGCTGTCACGTCCGGGGGAGATGCCAACTGACCTGCTGGGTAAATTCACAATTATTTGTATTTATTTCATATTAATAGCATCTGCAGATTTTCCTTTGAGTCTTTGCTGAGTCAAAAGCCTTGTGTACCTAAAATGTAAGTATCAAAATGAGGCAGCTGTGTTACATTGCTTTTTCTGTGCAGTGTTTGAAGTACTAGGCATAGTAAGTAACATGCTGGTATTTCTGTACTTAATTTTAGTTGTGCCGCCACTAAAAGGAGCTCACAAACATGAGAAAGTCTGCAGTTGCTGGAATCCACACAATGTACACAGAATGCTGGAGGAACTCAGCAGGCCAGGCAGCATCCATGGAAAAGAGTAAACAGTTGACATTTTGGGCTGAGACCCTCCATCAGGACTGGAAAATAAGTCTTCAGAGTAAGAAGGTGGGGCGAGAGGAAGAAGAAATACAAGGTGGTAGGTGATAAGTGAATCTCAAAGTAGGAGAGGGGGTGAATTAGGAACTGAAGTTGATTGGTGAAAGACATACAGGACTGGAGAGGGGGGAAACTGGCAGGAGAGTGGAGGAGACCATGGAAGAAAGGGAAATGGGAGGGGCACCAGAGGAAGCTGGTGTGGGTAAGGAGATAAGGTGAATGGCAATTACTGGATGTTTGAGAGATCAATGTCATGACATTAGGTTAAAGGCTACCCACATGGAAGATAAAATGTTGCCCCTCCAACCTGATTTTGGCCTCATGCAGCAGAAGAGGAGGCCAAGGTCTTACATGTCGGAATGGGAAATAGAACTGAAATAAGTGGCCACCGGGCGATGCAGCTTTTTCTCGTGGTGAGAGCATAGGTGCTCAGCGAAGTGGTCTCCCAATCTACGTCGGGTCTCACTGATTATACAGGTGGCCACACCGGGAACACGAGATACAATAGGTGACCCCAACAGACTCCCAGGTGACGTGTCTTCTCAGCTGGAAGGACCGTTTGGGGCTCTGAATGGTAGTGAGAGAGGACATGTAGGGAAGCTGTGGCACCTGTTCCACTTGCAAGATTAAGTACTGGGAGGGATGAATGGACAAGGGAGTCATGTAGCGAGAACCCTGTGGAGGAGAGGTATGGTTGGTGGTAGGCTTCTGTTGGCCATGTGGAGTTAGAGGTGTGGCCTCCTGCACATTGACTTCTCAAACCTGCCCTTCACCTCCCTCTGGTGTTACTCCCTCTTCCCTTTCTTCCATGGTCTTCTACAGAGGATGAGAAGTGACCTGATAGAGGCATTGATTGTGTGGATAGCCAGAGGCTTTTTCCCAAGGCTGAAATGGCTAACATGAGGGGCCATAGTTTTAAGGTGCTTGGAAGTAGATACAGATGTCAGAGGTAAGTTATTCACACAGAGAGTGGTGGGTGCATGGAGTGGACTGCCAGCAACAGGGTAGAGGCGGATACTATAGGCTCTCTTAAGAGACCCTTAGATAGATACATGGAGCTTAGAAAAATTGAGGGTGATGCAAGAGGGTAATTCTAGGCAGTTTCTAGAGTAGGTTCCATGGTTGGCACAACATTGTGGGCTGAAGGGCCTGTAATGTGCTGTAGATTTCTACGTTCTATCCCAGCCTTGCTTGCGTTTCGTGACTCAGTGCAGGGATTGGTCCTTGGACTCTGCTGCCTGAGGCCTCACTTTGCCTTGCTCCCTATCTTCTGAGTGCAAAAGAGCAATAGAATTAACCGTCTTCTGAATCAGCTAAGGGTAAGTGAGCAGAAATTATATTGGTTGATGTATGCTAGTTTCAGCATCACTTGACTCATTGTATCGGTAAATACCACACTGAGTATCAGATTGTCAGAGTAATAGGAAACTTAAGCACTGGAAATTCTTAGAATCCGCTGTGTAGCACAAGGGTTTAGTCTGCCACACAATAGCTTAAGCAAAGGAAATTTATAGCTGTCAGCTGTTAGCACATATTGTTTTGGTAAATTGAGTTGTTCTGTGTTTATGTGAGGATCTTCAAAACTCTGCACTGTCAGAACAGCAGCAATACATATTTGGTTTTGTAACTGCAATATTTACTTGTGCATAAATAGAAAACATAGAAAACCTACAGCCCAATACAGGCCCTTCAGCCCACGATGCCGTGCGGAACATGTACTTATTTTAGAAATTACCTCAGGTTACCCACAGCCCTCTATTTTTTCTAAGCTCCATGTAGCTATCCAGGATTCTCTTAAAAGATCCTATCATATCTGCCTCCACTACCGTCGCCGGCAGCCCATTCCACGCACTCACCATCCTCTGTGTAAAAAAACTTGCCACTGTTGGAGATGTGTGCAGATATGCGCAGAAGTATCTCTATATGCTTATTATATAGAAACTGACAGCTGAAGGCTTACACTAGCGTGTTAGTGCATCCATCCTTAGCTGAGCTGCTGTTAGGGAGGCTGGCAGAGGAATTCTTATAGATGGGCTCAACGCTTTTCATATCATAGATTCGTCCTTTGCTTCAGAGAGGAATGGCAATCTTTACTCTAGATGTCAACCATAAGACCATAAGATATAGGAGCAGAATTAGGCAGTTCGGCCCATCGGGTCTGCTCCACCATTCCATCATGGGCTGATCCATTTACCCTCCCACCCAGCCCCGATCTCCTGCCTTCTCCCCCGTATCCCTTCATGCCCTGGCCAATCGAGAAAACCAACGTCTGCTTTAAATACACATAAAGACTTGGCCTCCACAGACGCCTGTGGCAATGAATTCCACAGATTCACCACTCTCTGGCCAAAGGAATTCCTCCTTATCTCTGTTTGAAAGGGACTCCCCTCAATTCTGAGGCTGTGTCCTCTTGCCTTAGACTCTCCCACCATAGGAAACATCTTCTCCACATCCGCTCTATCAAGGCCTTTCAACATTCACCCCTCATTCTTCTGAATTCTAGTGAGTACAAGCCCAGAGCCATCAAACGCTCCTCATATCACAAGCAATTCAATCCTGAAATCATTCCCATGAAACTCTTTTGAATTTTCTCCAGTTTCAGCACATCCTTTCTCAGACAAGGGGCCCAAAACAGCTCACAATACTCCAAGTGAGGTCTCACCAGGGCTTTATGAAGTCTCAACATTACATCCTTGCTTTTATATTCTAGTCCTCTTGAAATAAATGCTGACATTGCGTTTGCCTTCCTCACCACCGACTCAACCTGCAAGTTCACCTTCAGGGTGTTCTGCACAAGGACTCCCAAGTCCCTCTGCATCTCAGATTCCTGGATTTTCTCCCCAGTTAGAAAATTGTCTGCACATTTATTTCTACCACCGAAGTGCTTGGTCTTGCATTTTTCAACATTGTATTTCATTTGCCACTTTCTTGCCCATTCTCCTAATCTGTCTAAGTCCTTCTGCATCCTACCTGTTTCCTCAACACTACCTGCCCCTCAACCAATCTTCATATCACCTGCAAACTTGGCAACAAAGCCATCTATTCCATCATCTAAATCATTTATATACAGCATAATAAGAAGTGGTCCCAACACTGACCTCCGCGGAGCACCATCAGTCACTGGCAGCCAACAAGAAAAGGATCCTTTCATTCCCACTCGCTGCCTCCTACCAATCAGCCAGTGCTCTAACCATGTCAGAAACTTTCCTGTAATACCATGGCCTCTTAACTTGGTAAGCAACCTCATGTGTGGCACCTTGTCAGAGGCCTTCTGAAAGTCCAAATATACAACATCCACTGCATCCCCTTTATCTATTCTTCTTGTAATCTCCTGAAGGAAACCATGCTGACTTTGTCCTATCTTGTCCTGTGTCACCAAGTTCTCTGTAACCTCATCCTTAACAAATGACTCCAACATCTTCCCAACCACTGAGGTCAGGCTGACTGGTCTATAATTTCCTTTCTGCTGCCTTCCTCCTTTCTTAAAGAGTGGAGTGACATTTGCAATTTTCCAGTCCTCTGGCACCATGCCAGAGTCCAATGACGTCTGAAAGATCATGTCTAATGCCACCACAATCTCTAACGCTGCCTCTTTCAGAACCCTAGGGTGCAGTTCCTCTGGTCTGGGTGACTTCTGTACCTTTAGGTCTTTCAGCTTTTTGAGCACCTTCTCTCTTGTAATAGTAACTGCACCCTCCTCTCTTCCTCAACACACTACAACATCAGGCACACTGTTAGTGTCTTCCACAGTGAATGCAAAATACTCATTTAGTTCATCTGCCATCTCCTTGCCCCCTGCTATTATTACTCCATCCTCATTTTCTAGTGGTCCTATATCCACTCTCATCTCTCTTTTATTTTTAACATACTTGAAGAAGCTTTTACTATCCATTTTGACATTGTTTGCTAGCTTGCTTTCATATTTCATCCTTTCCCTCCTGATGATTCTGCTAGCTGCCCTCTATAGGGTTTTAAAAACTTCCCAATCCTCTATCTTCCCACTATTTTTTGCTTTGTTGTATGCCCTCTCTTTTGCTTTTACAATAGCTTTGACTTCCTTTGTCAGCCAAGGTTGTACTATTTTACCATTTGAGTATTTCTTCATTTTTGGAATACATCGGTCCTGCACCTTCCTCATTTTCCCCAGAAACTCAAGCTATTGCTGCCAGCAGCTCCTTCCAATTTCCTGTGGCCAACTCCTCTCTCATACCACTGTAATTTCCTCTATTCCACTGAAACACAGATACATCAGACTTTACTTTTTCCTTATCAAATTTCAAGTTGAACTCAATCATGTTGTGATCACTGGTTCCTAAGAGTTCTTTTACCTTAAACTTTCTAATCACCTCCTGTTCATTACATAACACCCAATCCAGTATAGCTGAACCCTAAGTAGGCTCAACGACAAACTGCTCTGAAAAGCTATCTTGTAGGCATTCAATAAACTCACTCTCTTGAGATCCATTACCAACCTGATTTCCCCAATCGACCTGCATGTTGAAATCTCCCATGACTACCATAACATTGCCCTTTTGACTCGCCTTTTCTATTTCCTGCTGTAACCTGTGGTCCACATCCCAGCCACTGTTGGGGGGCCTGTATATAACTGGCATCAGAGTCCTTTTACCCTTGAGACATAATGTCAGAAGTATGCATTTCCCAATCCTGTCTTCCATCTGACACACAAAGCCACAGCAATCCCAGATGGGGCCCACAGTCTGAAATATCTGCAGCAGCTGGGAAAGACCCTTCTAGTCATCGCTGGTAGGGTGGTGCACAATGCCTGGATGTTCTGGCCATGCATCATTGCACAATGTGAATGTCTATTGCTCCTCTAGTTCACTGTACAAAAATCCTGTAGTTACATAGCATCAATTTTTCTTGCATTTGTGTGAAAGGTTCTAGCCCAGTTTGTTTGGCAATGGAAGCTGAGAATTCTTATGAAGATATTTGTAGGGGGGGGGGGTGGTTTAGGAAGGGCAGAAGTGCACTGGGCTAATTCCTGGTCAAGCTGTAGGGGTTGATTTTATCACATGGACAAGGTGCAATACTGATGCATTGCAATTCTGTGCCCTCTGCATATTATTTTTAAAACTGTGTGAGATGCACAGGCTTAACCATAAAGGCAGAAAACCTGAGTCCTGAGTCCTTGAAATTGCCATTTCAAGTAGTTGGGTCAATTAAGACAGCATTGCCTTTGGGTGACTGATTAGAGGATCGAAGCAGACTCCGTGAGACCACAGCAGACAGTAGGGCATTGTGGCATGGGAGGTGGACATTTAATGTAAGAATCATGGGGGTGACTCACCACAGATGGAAACTCCTAATCAGAAACCTTTGGGATCATTAGGATTCCAAGTTTTAGTTCAGTGGCCTGTGATGTCTGACTGGGCTCTGTCGTCCAGCCATTCATCAATTCCTAGATTTATGGTTGGGCTGTGTAAGTCCGTGACTGACTTTCATGGGAATGGCTGAACAGCAGCAGATTCCTTCCAAACCACTGCCCACAACCAGCATCACTCTGCTCTGCAACTTCCCATTTTCAAACCAAGTTTTAAAATGAAAGCTCATGCAAGCTGCATTCTGTCTCTGATATTGTTCTAATGCTCTCTAGACTGCTAAATGCGTTCATAGAACAAGAATGTCGAGTTTCCTGTGTCTACATAAGTTTGTATGACTCAGTTTGGGGCTGTCTAGTTAAAGCTATCATTTACATAATTTAGTCTGTAAGAACGTTGCTGGGGCAAGACAGCTGATTAATTGTGACAGTGGAATTTTCATCCATTTGTAGCTTTTATTTTTCAATTCACATTGTTTGTAATGGTTGTAGCCCTGTGCACGACTCTAGAGGTTTATTACATCAATGCAACATTCTGTAGAATTATAGAAAATTCTCATTCTTTTCATATCCAGAGACATTTTCTTTGGGTGAGGTACTGTCTTTGGTTAGAGAGCGATGGAGATACAGTATGTACAGCCAAGTAAGAAGATGTTCATTGCAAATGATTTATGTAGGCTTAATTACTTTTCTTTCTCTTGGTTATATTGGGCCGTTTTGGATACGTTTGCTTAGTTTGAGTACAAATGACAGTTGCTCATTCAATTTCCACATTAAGCCGATTTATTTTGGTAGTAAGTGATTAAAGATTGACCTTACTGATGATGAACTGTAATGACTTTCTGTGCCTGATGTGATTTCTAAGTCAATCATGCAAGGGATGATGTCATTCTGCTTGAAATGAGCCTTTTGAAGTGTACAGAGGAGATGGTCATACAGCACAGAAACAGGTCGTTTGGACTATCGGAAGGACTGCTTTTTACAATATTTTCATTAAAAATGACAAGTTGTATATTTTTTTCTTGTTTTTCATGTTTTCTTCTTAGTATTGTCATCAGGAAGAAAGCACAGGAGCCTCTGGACCCACACCATCAGGTTCAGGAACAGTTATTACCCTTCAACCTTCAGTCTCCTTGAATCAGAGGGGATAACTTTGCTCAACCTCACTTGCCCCAACACAGAGCTGTTCCATAACCTATGGGCTCACTTTCAAGAACACTTCATCTCACGCTCTCGATATTTACATGGCAAGAGACCTAGGTGAGGATAGATAGGACCCAGCTACTGAAGTATCCAAGACTAGATTGAGACATGATATGAGAATGAAATGAGGACAGGGCTCTAAACTAGACGCTAGACAGGAATCCAAAGTAGAGCAGGCAATTGAGCACTGAACCTCCATTTTTGTGCTCTTTAAATATTAAAATCCTGGCACCAAAGCATGGCTGCTAATTAGTGGGTAAGCCTGAGTCTTTAAATAGGCTGCGCCAACTATCCATGTTCCAGAGAGTCAGAGCATCTAAACCCCGGAAGCTGGTGTGGTCATGTGTGTATCGTAGCGGTACTCCCTCCCCTAAGGCTGACTCCTTATGGGCCTGGCTGCTTGGAGAGGTGATGATAGTAGTCATGAATGAGAGCTGGATCCAAGATGTACCTTTCAGGAACCCAGCACCATTTCTTGGTTCTAAATCCTCCCCAGTCCCGAACACCCTGAACAGTTCGTGAATCCAGAATTCTTATGGTGAAGACTTGTTCCCCATTGATAAACCTGGGTGGTGGTGGGCTAAAGAACTGGTACTTGCAGGTTTTAATTGGAAATGTGTAAAGCGGGATTGATCTTGGGGAGCTGCAAGGTATAAGCCACCAGGTTCTAGGACAAGAGGGCACTACTTCAGGATTGAAGGATGTCCATTTAGAATTGAGATGCGGAGAAATTACTGTAGTCAGAGGGTTTTAAATCTGTGGAATTTGTTGCCATGAGTGGCTGTGGAGGCCAAGTCATTGGGTGTACTTAAGACAGAGATAGGTAGGTTTTTGATTAGCCAGGGCATCAAAGGGTATGGGGTAAAGACAGGGGAGTGGGGATGACTGGAAGAATTGGATCAGCCCATGATTGAATGGCGGAGCAGACTCGATGGGCCAAATAGCCTACTTCTGCTCCTATACCTTATGGTTTTATGGGTTTACTTTCTTGAGAATCTTGAAGGGTCTGATGCACTTGGGTACTAATTTCCTAGATTCCACTCAGAGGGGCAAGTCCTGAGTAGACAGCAAGACCTATTGCCCAGGCTGAAAAGCTTGACCTTGTCTTCTCTTGTGGTTAGTCTTCATCTCAGCCTTCCAGGTAGAGGTCCTAGTCCATTTTTCCTTGCAGCATTGGATGAGATCTTAGGCTGCCGTAACCCCAATCTCAGCCTTATGCTTGGGGAAGCATGTTGGAGAATACCCACAATGGCACTTGAATGGGGACATCCCGTGCGTAGAATGGTGTAAAATGTTGTGGGTGACCTCTTTACACATCAAATGGTCTCACTATTTATCTGTTTTTTTCCGAGGCCAGTGTATCAGGTTTCATTCCCTATCCTGGTTCACCTACTCCATCAGGGCTCTAGATTGCAGGTGAAACTCAGAGGAAAGACTTGCTGTAGCCCCAGTCAGCATGCCGAAATCCCTCCAAAACTGTGATGAATTGTGGACACTGATCCAGCATAATGTTCACCAGAAATCCATGGATCCTGAAGGCTTGATGCAGGACAATCTCAGCTGCCTCTGCCACTGACGGTAGTTTGTCCAATGCAATGAATTTGCAAGCTTTCAAAAAACTAATCTACAATTACCACGGTGAGTCTTCACCTTGGAAGGCGGAAGACCTGTGACAAAGTCCATGGAGATGTACCTATGGTCTGTCCGGGACAGGTGGAGGGTGAAGGAGCCCTTGAGGTTGGGTGTAGGGCTCGTTGTTCCAGGTGCACACCTCACATGAATGAATGTGTTGTTGGACCTCTTTAGCCATTCCAGGCGATCAGTATCTTCTCTTAATGAGCTCGAGGGCTCTGGCAACCCCTGGGTAAGTGGTCATTCTAGATGTGTGTCCCAATGGAAGTGATACAACTTGGAAAGAACAGATGACCTGGAGGACTGTACTGGGGAAATTCCCCTTGTACCTGGGCCTTGTGAACAAGTGTGTCGATTTCCCCAATGAATGGGCTCCATCACCTTAGCTTGGGACAAAATGGTGGTAGGCTGTTCCTCTCTCTCAGGATCATCGAATCGATGAGACAAATCATCTGGTTTCTGATCCTTAGACCCTGGTCAAAAAGTCTGAATGAAATTGAACCGATTAACGAAAAGAGACAATCTGGCCTGCCTGGAAATCAGTCTTTTGGCCTCCAGAATATTAGCCACATTTTTGCGGTCCGTCCATACAATAAAAGGATTCTTGACTTCCTGAAGCCAGTGATGCCATGCCTCCAATGCCAACTTGACAGTGAGCAGCTCTCTTGTGCCGATGCCATAGTTCACCTCTGCTGGGGATAGCTGCTTGGAGAAGTTTATTGTCTGAAGGTGTATGTTAAGACAACACTGCACCCCATTCTTCATCTGAGACGTCTACCTCCACAATGAAGTTAAGGTTCCAGTTAGGCGAGACCAAAATGGGAGCTGGGGGCTCCTGTTTGGGTTCTGCAAAAGCAGCCTCCATTTCGGAACTCTAAACAAAAGGATCCACGGATCTCTTGAAGCTGTCAGCAGGGCTGCCATTGAGCTGAAGTTCCTGATGAATTTTCTGTAAAAGTTTCCAAATTCCAGGAATCATTGGACTTGTTTCACACTGAATGGTTGTGGCCAATCTCTGAATGCCTGGTTACTTGAAATTTGAATTTTTCCAGCTTGACATAAGATCCATAATCTTGAAGCCGCTTTAAAATATTTCTGATGTGAGCGGCGTGCTCTTCCATGGACTTTGAGAAAATTGGGATGTTGTCCAAGTAGATAAGCGTGTACTATGGAGAGCATCCTGGACCACGTCATTTGTGAATGCCTGGAAAACTGCTGGAACATTAGCAAGGCCGAAGGGCATTCCAGGTACTCATAGTGTCCTGTTGGTGTGTTGAATGCAGTCCCCCTCCTTTACGAGGACCAGATTGTATGCTCTCTGCAAGTCTAGCTTTGAGAAAACTCTTGCCCCTTGGAGAACTTTGAAGGCAGTGTTCATAAATGAAAGGGAATAATGATTCCTGGCTGATATGTGATGCAGCCCTCTTTAATCAATGCATGGCTGAAGCTTCCTTCCCTTTTCTGTAGGAAGAAGTCCGCACTGGCTGGTGAGGTGGTGGGCTGAATAAATCCCATTGCAAGGGCTTCCTTTATGTACTCCTTCACAGCTCTTCTCTCTGATCCTGAGAACATGTATAATCGACCTCATTGAGAACAAGTACCAGGGATTAGGTCAATTGCATAATCGTAGGGTCAGTGCAGTGGAAGAATCAAGGCTTTCTCTTGCTGAAAACCTCTTTGAAATCCTTGTAGACAGAAGGGATTTTGACTGGCTTGCGTGTTGCAGCAATACCCAAACGTCGCTCTGGGAAGACTCCTGAGGCTCTTTGGGTAGCAGGGTTAATTTGGCAGATCTCAGAGCCTCCTTCATCGGTTCACTAGAGTCTTGAATTGAAACAGAGTCCAAATCTTCATTCATATCCTCAGATGATGACCCAGGTGCTATGAATATTCTTTGTCCTCCTTCAAAAGGTTTACATTTTGAAGGAAATTATCAGCTGCCCCAAAGGCCACAAAGGCGTTCACTTAGCTGATTTTCCCCCCAGGAGAGTCCTGCCTTCAGCATGACCCCAGAATCAGTAGGGTTGGGAGAAATGGCTGCTGCCATCACAGTCCTCCTGACACTGGACAGTTGTAGCAGTTTTCCCAGTAGCTTGAACTTCAGACATTGGGCCCACAGATGACCTGCTTCCCCTCTGTAATAGCAACGATCTTGACTCTGTCGCTGGGATCTCTCATCAGCAGAGAGTCTTGTGCAGCTGATTTGCATGGGCTTGACAGGATCTTGTGCAGGAGATGGGCTGGTCATTGAATGAGGTCAGGAACTGGGATGAGTTGAGGCTGGGCTCAGGATAGCCCTCTTCGATTTCCTGAGATAATCTCCTAGCGGAGAGAAAGTGGGACTATTGAGGCAGATGAACTGATCATTCAGAGCCTCTAAGTCCTCTACTGGCCCTCCTGAGGCAAGGACTTCCTTTAATTCACCTCAGAGTCAGTGGCAGTACAGAGTGGTCAAGGTCTCCTCATTCCGTCCACACTCTGTGGCCAAAGTCTGAAACTCAATAGCGTTGTTGGCTGCTGACCGACTACTCTGACGGTCTGAGACTCTGTTAGCTCCTGCTGGATGATGGAACACCTTCTTCATGGTCCTTGTGAATTCTTCTGAAGCAGAGCAGATCTCCAAGCATCATTCCCAATGTATGGTGTCCCAGGCCAGGGCTCTCCCAGTTTGCAGAAAGATCACAAAGGGCAACTTTCCACATTCCGTATGGAACCGGGCTATTTGGAGTTCAAGCACCGATGACCATTGAGTGTGGAATCCGCAACAAGAATCTGGGTCACTGCCAAATCTTTTCAGGGTCGGAAGATGGATTGATTCTGCAGAGTGACCGACAGCATCTCCTGAATGATTCGATTTTCTCTTAACAGCAGCTGATGCAGAGGTCATGAATCTTCTGGCTCTGTCTGAAATTTTCTCGCCGTGACTGCGCACTGCTGCCAAAAGGCTCTGGTACCCTACTGGGCTCAGGTTAAGCTCAATCGTACTGTGACAAGAGACCTGGGCAAGGATGGTTAGGACCCAAGTGCTGGAGTATCCGAGGCTAGAATTGAGGCACGATCCGAGACTGAAACTCTAGATGAGAATGAAAAGTAGAGCTGATATTTGAGCACTGAACCACCGTTCAGCTGCTCTTTAAATATTAAATCCTGGTGCCAAAATAGCGGGGTGGGCCTGAGTCTTTAAAGGGGTGTGCCAGCTATCCATCATTCCTGAGAGTCTGAATGTCTAAGTCCCAGAAGCTGTCACGGTTGGGTGCATATCGTAGCAATTTATTTATTTATTTAGTTTTTGTACTTGTAGCTTGTTGTCTTTTTCACATTGGTTGTCTGTTTTGTTGTGTGTGGTTTTTCATTGAGTCGATTGTTTTTATTTGTAGTTACTGTCAGTGTCTGCAATTAAATGAGCCTTGTGGTAGTATATGGTGACATATATACTCTGATAATAACATTACTTTGATCTTTGAACGTCTGTTCTATTGTGCCACCTTCCAATGTTCATTGTTGGCCAATGCTGGACTAGGATTTCCCGATCCTCTGATGTTCCAAAACCTACTCCGCAAAAACTGCAGATGCTAAAAGCTTGAAATCTGGGAATGTTGGAGACACACAAGAAGCAGCTTTAGCAATAGAACAATTAATGTTCCAGGTGGAAGATCCTTTATCAGAAATCGAAGGCATTTGTATGAAAGGTGGCTATAAGTAGAGGAGCGGTGGATAGAGCAAAGGCAATATCTCATATAAGTTGTGAACAGTGAAGCAGAAACAATGGGCCTGCCAGAGTAGTTTTGTTTATCTTGAGTTGTGTGATGGATATTCACTTTTCCAAGAGGCTTATTGCCTACCTCAGCTTTCTAATATCGCAGTATGGACTTTGCAAAGGGTTTGAGATGTTTGTGGCAAAGTTAAGCTTCTGAAAAGTACTCCTTGCTCAGATTCTTCTTGTAAATAAGAACTGGACTTCAGAAATACTTTATAATTTAGAAATCTTCAGTGTTAAATGTGCATTTAGAACTATTTTTCTGAAATTAAATGTGTATCATTTAAAGAAAACTAAACTGTTTAAACAACTTTATTACTAGAAATAATAACAAGGAATGGGAAAACCCCAGACCATGATCTGGGATCCAACAGAAAAGCTAATTGGTCAGCTGATAAGTCAGCATAGGATCTCTCTCTCCTCCCTAACAAGGGATAGAGATGTCGCCCCTTTTCCACAGCAAGAGGGGAGACCAACAAAAGGACTCATTGATTACAACGTTACAGTCTGTTGAGTTCTCTGACTCAAGAATTGGCAGCAAATTCTCCTCCAACATCAAGAGAGGGCGATCGCCTGAGTACAGAGGCCTTTGACAGCCATTCACAATATTACGTTTCTCCTGCACTGCCTCAGTTGGTGACAACAACAAGGAATCAGTTCATCCGCAGGACCTTGCCCTGAAGGCACTTGTCTTCCCGACCACATCCTAGGGATATTGAGAAAACAGCCAGTCAGTAAGCTCCTGGAGCGGGAACCACTGTTGTAAAGAAACACATTTTGAGTACAGCTGTAGATCACAGAATCTGACAGAACCCCATCCACCTTAAAAAGGGAAAAAAAGAGACATTAAAGGGAAGAAATTCAGTTGTTTCACAGCTGAGCTCAAAGAAGTCACCCTCTGGCGACATCTTGGCTCTGCCTACTGTCCTGGAGAAGGGCTGAATAATTTACACCATTGTGAAAAACTTCAAGATTAATTACCCAGAAAACCAATGCAAGAATTTCTTTGTGTTAATTGGGTTGGAGGTGAAAATGAAATAAAGGAAAGTAAAGAATAGGGAAGTAGTGCTGAGGTAAGTGATGAGAAATGACCAAAGGAGTGGACACGAGGAGCTGAGTGGTCCACTCCTTGTGGTCACTTATTACGCCCCTCATGACCTCAGTGTTCCAATGCTTTCTAGCTAATGAGTCACAAAATAGTACCCATTTTGTACTTGGCACGCTCTCTCAAATGTCAATGAAAGACTAAACAAGTAATCTTTCTTAGTGAGGTTGTTTGAGAGTTTAATATTAGTCAGGATACTAGGCAGAAATCTGATCATCTTTGTAAAGACTACAAGGGGTGATTGATAAGTTCATGGCCTAAAGTAGAAGGAGTCAATTTTAGAAAACCTAGCACATTTACTTTTCAACATAGTCCCCTCCTACATTTACACACTCAGTCCAGCGGTCGTGGAGCATATGGATCTTTTACCTCCAGAAAGTGTCCACAGCAGGGGTGATTGATAAGTTCGTGGCCTAAGGCAGAAGGAGATGAGTTATTAACTTCAAACTTACTGCAAAATCACTCAAAGAGTTGAACTGCATGTGCATGTAATGAGAGCTGTATAACTCATCTCCTTCTACCTTGGGCCATGAACTTCTCAACCACCCATCTGTAGACTCTTTCTGGAGGTCCAAGATCCGTATGCTCCACGACCACTGGACTAAGTGTGTAAATGTAGGAGGGGACTATGTTGAAAAATAAATCTGCTAGGTTTTCTAAAATTGACTCCTTCTACCTTAGGCCCCAAACTTATCAATCACCCCTCCTATGTGAACTTTTACTTGCCTCTTGGAGGGAGGACAAATCATCAACGTTGAGACCAGGGGCTAATGGTAAGGCTCCATGGCCTAAAGAACAAAGTTGGAAACTCCTACTCTAGACATTGAGTTGCATTCTGTTCATGAATGACAGGATTGAATTGAAGCATTTCATTGTGGGAGAGCAAAAGGTTGTTATACCATTGGAAGTTGTACAGTGCAGCAGATGGAACTGAAGAGGGTACACTGTGAAAGATCAAAACTGTTTCAACACAAACAATTACTTCAGCCAATGTGCCACTGGCATTCACAGAGCAAGGAAGTCAGATGTCCAAAAAAGGTGCAGAAAGACAAATGACAGCAGCCAAAAAAAATCGGTACACAAACACCTCAGCGATGCTAGCAATCTGCTGCCACTAAATGTTGGGCATCTATAAGGGATAAGGGCCAAATCTGCCCAATGATTCTTGTGGTAGAAAACAGCGGTGACTGAAAGCCGACCACATCCCAGCTTAAATAAAGTCACAATAAAGGTGAGCAGTCCATATCAGTGGAACAGGAATCAATTACTTATGTTTCTCAAAGTAACTTATTGCTTTTTTTTTACTATTTATATATATTTATACTACTATTTTCATTTGTATTTGCAGTTTGTTATCTTCTACACTCTAGTTGATCTTTCATTGATCCTGTTATAATTACTATTCTACAGATTTGCTGAGTACGCCCACAAGAAAATGTATCTCAGGGTTGTATATATGTATTTTGTTAATAAAATTTACTTTGAACTTTGAAGATATTGTGCTTCAGGGAGGCAGAGAAACAGGACTGTTATTTTGAATGATGTTGTGTTTTGTTTTTCATTTGATAAGGAGCAATGTAGAACACAGTACACACCCAATTTGATACAGGCTACTTTAAAATTTATATCATGCAATCAACTGCTCGTCTGTGTACACTTAGTGGCCACTTTATTTGGCACACCTGTGCATCTACTTGTTATTGCAGATGCCTGTTCAGCCTATCAGGCAGCAGCTCAATGTATCAAGCATGCAGATAAGGTTCAAAAGTTTCTATCGTTCAGACCAAGCATCAGAAAGGGGAAAAGAAGTGTCACTTTGGCAAAATGATTGGTGTTTTGAGTCTCAGAAACTGCAGCTTTCCTGGGATTTTCAGGTACAATAGGATTTACAGAGAATGGTGCAAAAAACAATGAACATCTAGCGAGTGGCAGTCCTGTGGGGGAACATTCCCTCCTAATGTGAGAGGTTAGAGGAGAATGGCCAGACTGGTTCAAGTTGACAAGAAGGTGATAGTAACTGAACCAGGCATGCATTACAACAGAAGAGCACCTCGGAATGTGTGGCAGGATGAACCTTGAAGTGGATGGACTTGCAGCAGCAGAAGACCGTGAACATATACTCAGAGACCACTAAAAAAACCCCTAAAAATATTTACATTGCAACATGGCTGTGGGCTTGTTTTTTTAAACCAGGAAATGTCTTTATGATCAGCTATAATGATGCAAAATGCCAGTTTCTCTGATGCTGCAGATTTTTATTGCCACTTTAAATCAAACCAACATTTATAATTGACAAATGACCATGCCCGTTTGATCATTAGATGTTTAGATGACTATAAATAAGATTATGTAACATGTATAGATTGTCTATTATTAATCTAAGACAATAATTAGGTTAGAGATTCTTAACATATCGCTATCTCATTCTCTTCTCTTACCATTCTCTCACTAACAGAGAGGTATTTGTGGTTCAATGACAACTTTAAAGTTCTGCAGATCAGCGCATCACCAAACATCCCAAATGCATTTTACCAGGATTCCAAGCTGATTGTAGGCCTCTGATGTGAGTTTTCCGCTGGAATGTTTAGATGTACTGTCTATCATAAATGTTCACTTCACCTGAGATTTTACAGACCATATAAATATCTCAGGGGACAAGGGAAAGGAAAACTGCATTTCTTCATGCTTACTGCCCTTGTTAGGTATTGACAAGTAGGAAAGCTCCTCAGAAATGTGACTTATCCAATAAATCACATGTATCATTGCCTCCCACAAACTTGGCCGAGTCAGGTTGTTAGATGAATAGTTAGAAAGCTTCTGGTGTTATTGGTTGAGGGAGGAATATTGGTTAGTTCACAAAGGCAACTCCCTTTAACAGTTTTGGAAATTTTAGTTCCTGTGAACCACAACTTAGACAGTTTTTTTTAGAGATGTGGAGGAATTGGAGAGCAAGCCAGAGTCTTGGCCTCCTCTCTACTTTTGAAGGACATGATTGGATGTTGAACCAGCTGACCAGAGAGGATGGGGGCTGGTGACCCCTCCCCCCATGCAGCAAGTTGTTAATGGTTCCTGGAATTGGAATTCTTTGTGGTCAAGAGGCATGACTGATGGTGACCCCTGAGGTGAGGCTGGCATTCAAGGCCCAAGGTTCAGGTCCCATCATTGGTGAGTCCAGAGTTTGAGGCCTTGAGTTTGTGTCCTCATCCAGGGCCTTCATTCATTGACATTGGTGAGTTGTGGGCTGATACAGAAGATTGAAACCTGAAAGTCAATTGCTAGTCTCGATAAAAGCCTGAAGGTCAATCGGAAATCCTGAAGTCAAGGCCTGATTACCAGAGCTCAAAGTTTGCAACTCTGAGTCCACTGGGGAAATTGAAGGCAATATTTTGCAAATCCTCAGGTCCACTGGAGGTTGGCAGCTGAACATGGCCTGTTCTGGGATTGGGGGATTGAGTATGGATGGATGGGTGGGAGCTAGGAACAGGGCTTGCTGTGCTGTTGTCACTTTGTTGCTTGGTATGTTCTGTTTTGCTGTGTTCAGTGTTGGTAGCAGAATGTGTAACAACACTTGTGGGCTGCCTCGAATATGTTGGTGCAAGTAGCACATTTCGCTGTGTGCTTTGATCTACATGTGATAAATCAGAATCTAATCTGAGTCTATCATTTGTTACACAGAAGTGCAGCCTAGATTCCGTGTTTCATTTTTCTCTTTTCATTGTAACTCTTCTGATTGTTACAATGGAATCTGCCCTGATCATAAGACATAGGAGCAGAATTAGGCTATTTGACCCATCAAATCTGCTCCGGCATTCAATCGTGCCAATCCTTTAGTCCCCTCCTCAGTCCCACTCCTTGGTCTTCTCCCCATAATCTTTGATGCCGTGTCCAATCAATCTCTGCCTTAAAAACACCCAGCAATCTGGCCTCCACATCTGCCTGTGGTCATGTTGAATGGTGGGACAGGTTTGAGGCTGACTGGCATACACCGTGTGTTCTTATGTATCACTCAAGAAGTGCTCCGATTTAGTGATTTGTATTGAATGATGCAAATACAATATACATCAAGTAGTATGTCTATTTACTACTTCAAGTTCAAAGTAAATTAATTATCGAAGTAAATACAAGTCAATATACTCCCACCGCACACCTATATTTGGTTTCTCAGTTTTAGACGACATGCCGAATCTTCACCAGCACAGTAGAGGTGCTGCTATTCTTTCTTTGTAATGGCATTTGCACGTTGGACCCCAGACAGGTCCTCTGAAATGATAATACAGAGTAATTTAAAGTTGCTGCCCCTCTTCACCTCTGATCCTCCGATGAGGACAGGCTCGTGGATCTCCAGTTTCTTCCTCCTGAGGTCAATAATCAGCTCTTTGGTCTTGTTGCTGCTGAGCGAGAGGTAGTTGTTGTTGTGGCACCACTCAGCCAGGTTTTCAATCTCCCTCCTACGTGCTGATTCGTCTCCCCCATTCATTTGGCCGATGACCAAAGTGGTGTTGTACTGATAGGCAAACTGGAGTAGATGCAAGTTGCTTCTCAGGCTGGAGTTGATAAGTTCACCAACCTCAAAGCAGTTTATCGCTGTGGATGTAAGTGCGCTGGGCAATAGTCGTTGAGGCAGTTTATCGCTTTCTTTTTAGACGCCAATATAATCGCAGCCTGCTTGAAGTAGGTGGGTACCTCAGACTGCTAAAGTGAGAGTTTAGAGATATTAGTGAACACTCCAGCCAGTTGTTCAGCCACTGATCTGTCCCTCAGCATATTGTGGATCCCATGGTTTGTCCAGAGCTTCTGGTTGGAGAAGACTGAATAATTTTGTGGGGACACACTATTCTATAATTGTCTTTATAAAGTCCGTGACAATCGTGGTGTATTCGTTCAGATCCTCTGAGTCCTCGAATATGGCTCATCCACTGACTGGAAGCAATTCTATAGCTGCCTTTGCCTTTTGTGACCATCTCTTTGTTCTGATCTCTCGAGCCTGGCTCTTTACCTGTATGCAGGTAGGAAGAGGACAGCCAAATGTTCAGATTTCCTGAAACAGATCTAGGTCTGGAGTGGTAGACATTCCTAATCATAGTGGCTGACTCTGTTAGGACCCATGGTGCTGCAGGTGATATACTAGTAATTGGACAGAGATTTCTTCAAACAAGCCTGATTGAAGTCCTCGACAATGATTTGAAATGCGTTGAGGCAGGCTGTTTCTTACTTCCTGATGGTGACACTCAGTACTTTGAGTGCCTGCTTAATGTCGGGCTTTGGTGAATGTAAACTGTGGTCATGATGACAGAGGTGAACTCTCTTGGTAAGTATGTATGTTGTGTATGGAGATACATAGAACATCGGAGCACAGTGCAGAGCCTTCGGCCCATGATGTTTTGCTAAACATTTAATTTTAAGATCAATTGGACCCTTCCCTGCTACATAGCTCTCCATTGTTCTGACATCCATGTGTCAAGTGTTTCTTAAAATGTCCCTAATGCACTCTGACTGCGTCTGGCAGCATATTCCATGTAGCCATCAATCCGGTTTAAAGAAAAACTAACTCTGCCATTCCCCATGTACTTCCCTCCAATCACCTTATTATGCTCCTGTGGTGAACTAGATATACCTGTCTGACTGCTCCTGTGGCTCCTCCCACAGACCCTGCTGACTGCTTCTGTGGCTCCTCCCACAGACCCCTGTATAAAGGCGACTGTGGGCTGCTGCTCTCCCTCATTTTCCCCAGGATGTAGTGCTGTTTATTCTTCCAGTCAATAAAAGCCGATATCTCGTTTCCTAAGTCTCAGCGTGAGTTATTGATGGTGCGTCAGCTCCCCTCTACTAGCCATTTCTTGAGAAAAGTGCTCTGCTGTCCACTTGATCTGTGCCTCTTATCATACATAAGTTACTTGGTAATTTATTACTACATTACTACACTACAAGTTGTTTGGTAACTTGTACATAAGTTGCTTGATTTAAAAAAAAATCCTCTTCATATTAATTGCATAAAACAAGTTTAGCCTGTGTGTTTTTAATCCCAAGACATTTTTTTCATACAAATAGGAAGGTTTCACAGATTTTATACAATAGTACATTTCTAGGCCTCCAATCTTAGTCTTGTACTTTGAATTTTTTTCTATATAACTAATAACTTTGCACATCATGTTTGACAAAGCTTTTTTCGATTGTCCTTTCAAATGTTTCCTTTCTGAAAATTTGCTTAATTACAATATATTTGCTCTAATGTTACTCTTCAACTGAACTTATCATAAACTTGATTTAGTTTTAGGACATTTTTTTACTGAGATTTTCTTGTATGACTTCTTATTTGCTGATCTTTATTAGAAATAGGAATTGTTTTGTTTTTACAAGCGAGAGATATGCAGTGAACCCCAAGATTAAGGACCAGGGCCACTACTGTTTTAAAACACCTGTGACTTCAACTCAGTGTAGGAGGCAGAGAGACAGAGAGTGGTGTAGTCACTACGAAACTTGCAGATGCTGTGAATCTTTGAAGAGTGGCAAATTGTGGTGATAAAAATAATGGCTTGGACAGATACGCTCTGTGTCCGCATTATTAGGTCCAGGAGGTACTAAGTAAAGTGGCCACTGAGTGTATTTCTGTATGTTTGTGGCCTTCTGCTGCTGAAGTCAATCCAGTTCAAGGTTCAACATGTGCGTTGAGAGATGCTCATCTGCACACTACTGTAGTATTGTGTGATTATTTGTGTTACTGTTGCTTTCCTTTCAGCTTAAACCAGTCAGGCCATTCTCCTTTGACCTTTCTCATTAACAAGGTGCTTTCATCCACAGAACCTCCGCTCACTGGACTTTTTTTTTGTTTTTCACACCATTCTCTGTAAACTCTAGAGCAGGGGTTCCTAACCTAGACTCTACAGGCCCCCTGTTTAATGATATGGGTCCATGGCATGAAGATTGGGAACCCCCCGCTCTAGAGGCTGTTTTGTGAAAATCGCAGGAGATCAACAGTTTTAGCGATGCTCAAACCACTCTGTGTGGCACTAACAATCATTCCACAGCCAACGTCACTTGGATCACATTTCTTCCCCATTCTGATATTTGGTCTAAACAACTGAACCTCTTGATCATGTCCGCATGTTTTAAGCCTTGAATTGCTCCCACATGATTGGCTGATTGGATATTGGCATTGACGCGCAGGGGTACCTAATAAAGTGGCCACTGAGTGTATATGCCGTGATACGTCTTGTTTTTTTTTAAAAGAGAGGAAATGCATGCTAAATAGCAAAATGTTTTTTAAGATTTATCTGCACAAATCTGAGGATGACTGGACAGATAAGCAGAACATTCATTAAAATAAATGGGATCCAGAACTTCACAGATAGAAGCACAGTGTGAAAGCTAGCAAGTATTGGTTAAGCTTAAAACAAGCAGAGTTTTGGAGCAGAACTCGGAGAACCTTTTCTATGATATGGGAAAATACATAGTTTGCCAAATGCTAAGCTTTGTTTTTAAAGATCTTTTAGATTCTCTCTTCTCTCTGTGGGTGAGTGAACCCTGGAGTTCCTTTCTCTCCCAAATCTTTCAAACTTGGAGTAATATTTTGATGACCTTTCTCCTAATTCTTTCCAGATTGCTCATCACCAGCATATACAAGGCCATTTGGCTCTTCAAGTCTGTCCTGACATTCAATATAATAATGTCTGAACTGCCTCAGGTTTCCTGTCCTGTTCTTGCCAGAGCACTATCGTTACCAGCACCATTCCTCATGGATCCTATGGGCACCATGCCCTTTGAACTAGTTAGTCATAGGTTATTGGAGCATAGGAAATATTCATGGAACCTCTCATGGAGGCTGCAAAAATGGCTAATAGATGGTCAACTTTAGCAGGAATTTAGAAGCGTCTCTGAACTTGGGCATAAATTGGGAGCAGATGTATGGGGGGGGGAGCACAGTGAAAATGTGGAGGGTGTTTAGGGCACACTTGCATGGTCTTCTGGATACGTTTGTCCAATTGAGACAGGGACAGGTTGGTAGACTGAGGGAATCATGGTTGACAAGATGTGGAACATCTGGGCAAGAGGAAGAATAAGCTTAGGGAAGCAACCATCAGATAGGGCTCTGGAGAGTTCAAGGTAGCAGGAAGGAGCTTAAGAATGGACTTTGGAGAGCTAGAAGGGGATATGAGAAAGTCTTAGCGAGTAGGGTTAAGGAAAACACCAAAGTGTTCTGCATGTACCTGAAGAATAGAATGATCAGCGTGAGGGTAGGACCAATCAGGGTTATAAGAGGAAATGCACTCAGAGTCAGAGGAGGTAGGGGAGGTCCTTAAACTTAGCTTCAGTATTCACCAATGAGAGGGTCCTTGACAAATACAAACTCAGCGTAGAGCAAGCTGAATATGTTGACATTAAGAAAGAGGATGTTCAAAGTTCAACGTAAATTTACTATCAAAGTACTGTACATATGTCACCATATACAACCCTGTGATTCGTTTTCTTGTGGGCATACACAGTAAATCCGAGATGCACTACAAAGTCATGGAAAGACTGCACCCAACAGGATGGACAACCAAGCAATGTGCAAAAAACAATAAACTACAAATACATAAAAGGAAAAAAATGAATAAATAAGCAATAAATATCAAGAATCAGATGAAGAGTTCTTGAGAGTGAGTCCATAGGTTCTGGAAACAGTTCAGTGATGGGGTAATTGAAGTTGAGAGAAGTTTTTTCCTCTAGTTCAAGAGCCTAATAGTTCTGGGGGGTTCTAATGGCTTCTGAACCTGGTGGTATGGGTCCAGAGACTCCTGTACCATCTTTCAGATGGGAGCAGTGAGAAGAGAGGATGGCCCGGGTGGTGGGGGTCCTTGATGTTTGCTGTTTTTCTGTGGCAGAGTTCCGTGTAGATGGGCTCAATGGTGAGGAGGCTTTAGCTGTGATTGATTAGGCTCTATCCAGTACTTTTTTGTAGGCTTTTATGTTCAAGGCTATTGGTTTTTCCATACCAGGCTGTGATACAACTAGTCAATATACTCTTCACCACACACCTATAGGAGTTCATTAAAGTTTTAGATGGCGTGTCAAATCTTTGCAAACTTCTGAGTATTTAGAGGTGGTGTCGTGCTACCTTTGTAATGGCACTTGTATGTTGGAACTTTTGAACAACATTCGGATGGATAAATCATTGGGGTCAGATAGTTTATACCCTAGGTTACTATTGGAAGTGAGGGAATCTCTGGCAACGATCTTTGCATCCTCACTCTGGAGTAGTACCAGAAGTTTAAAGAGTGCCAAATGTTATTCCTTCTTTCAAGAAAGCTAATGGGAACAATCTTGGGAATTATAGACCAATGAGTCTTGTGTCTGGGAAGCTATTGAAGAGGGTTCTTGTAGATAGGATTTCCAAGCATTTGGGGAAGCATAGTCTGATTAGGGGTGGTCAGCAAGGCTCTGTGAGGGACATGTCTCATAAGCCTAACTATTCTTTGAGGAAGTGACAAAACAAATTGAAGGCAGAGCAGTGGATGTGGTGTAGGTGGACTTTAGTAAGGTATTTGACAATATTCCCATGGGCTCAGGCAGAATGTTGAGGTATGAAATCCAGGGAAACTTGGCTGCACGGATTTGGAATTGGTGTGATGACAAAGGCAGAGTATTTTGCCTGGAAGTCAGTGACCAGTGTTGTTCTGTGGGGATTTGTTCTGGGACCACTGCTCTTAGCAATTTTTATAAATTACTTGGATGAGGAATTGGAAGGATGGGTTGGTAAGTTTGCAGAGTTGTGGATAGTGTGAAGGGTTGTTTCAGGTTGCGGCTGGACATTGACAGGATGCAGAGCTGGCTTGTGAAGTGACACGGTTTGCACGATTTGTGTGTGTGTGTGTGTGCGTGGGAGTGGGGTTGATGTTGTTCTGTGGTTTCCATGGTTTTCTTTGTTTTGTTGTTGTCTGGGGAAGATGAATCTCAGTTGTACACTGCATACATACTTTGATAATAAATGTACTTTGGATGTTGTTAGATGGAGTTGAAACCCATCTGTGTGAAGTGATTCATTTTGGAATGTCAAACGTGAAGGTGTAATACTGGATTAATGGCATATTTCTTAGCAGTGTTGAGGAACTAAGGGGGCTTGGTGTCCACATAAATAGATTTCCCAAGGTTGCCTTGCAAGTTCATAGGCTTCTTAAGTTATAAGAAGGCATATGGTGTGTTGGGCTTTATTAGTTGGGGGATAATGTTCAAGAGCCATGAGGTTATGCTGCAGCTCAATAAAACTCTGGTTAAACGACACTTGAAATATTGTGTTCAGTTCTGGTCACCCCATTATCAGAAGGATGTGAAAGCTTTAGAGAGGGTATAGAGGAAATTTACCAGGATATTCCCTGGATTAGAAAGCATGTGTTATGTGGATAGGTCGAGCAATGGTGGGGCTATTCTCTTTGGAGCAAAGGAGGATGAGAGGTGATTTGATAGAGGTGTACAGGATGATGGTGGATAGCTAGCACCTTTTACCCCAGGACTGAAATGGCTATTCTGAGGAGGAATAACTTTAAGGTGATTGGAGGGAAGTATTGGGGGAGCAGTGGGTATGTGGAATGTGTTGCAAGGGATGGTGCTGGAAACAGATACATTAGGGACATTTAAGACACCTGGGCACATGGATGAAGGAAAAATAGAGGGTTCTGGGGTAGTGAAGGGTTAAACTGATCTTAGAGTAGCTTAAGAGGTTCATGAACCAATCCTCATCGGGGGATCAGAGGAGGAGAGGGCCAGTAACTTTAAACTCTGCTTTCTTAGAAGTCTGTGAAAATTTAGCATGTCATCTAAAATGTGTGTGTGTGTGTGTGTGTGTGTGTGTGTGTACTAGTTGCATCATGGCCTGGTATGGAAACACCAAATGGAAAAGCCAAAATTCCCAAGATTAATACAAAGAATACTGGATACAACCCAGTCCATCAGAACTAAAGCTATCCCCACTATTAAGCACGTTGACGTGATCTACAAGGAGTGCCATCAGAGAAAAGCCATCTCCATCATCAAGGACCCCTGTCATCCACACATGCTTTCTTCTCGCTGCTGCCATTGGGAAGAAGGTACAGGAACCTTAGAACCCACAGCATGAGGTTCAAGAACAGTTATCATCTCTCAACCATCGGGCTCTTCAACCAGAAGGATAACTTCCTCTTCTTAACTTGCACTATCACTGAACTCTTCCCACAACCTTTGGACTCACTTTCAAGGATTCTTCACCTCACGTTTTCTCCATTTATTGCTTATTTATTTATTATTATTGTTTTTCTTTTTGTTTTTGCAGTTTTTTCTTTTGCACACTAGTTGTTCTGTTGGGTGTGATCTTTCATTGATTCTTTGATGTTTACTGTGAATACCCACAAGGAAATGAACCTCATGGTTGCATGTGGTGCATTGATAATAAATTTACTTTGAATTTTGAAAATGTCAGCACAGCATCATCAGCTGAAGGGCTTGAACTGTTCTGTGTTCCATGTTTGCCTATGTTCTACTGTTCTGATGGGCAGCTGGAGGGTTGTCACTTGGAGGCCCACAGATCGCCAGATCGATGTGGATGAAGTCTCTGCTCAGTATTGACAGCAGAGTAGCAAGCCAGGAACTTGGTCTCTTTACAAACATCTTCCCTTCTCTGGAGCTACCATTCCTAGTTCTCTGAGAACTTGAAGCTGTAACTGATTTTAGCTGCAATTTATGAGCTGCTGTCTGAATCCACAGAACAAGCAGTTATAAATCGTGAAATCACCAAGAATGTAGTTTAGCTAGCTGCAATGGAAATTCTCGAGCAAAGATCTTCTGGCTGCTCTCTATGTGCTTTAGCACAATGTGACCAGTATAAATTCAAAAGGCCCAAGTGGGCTGTAAAATGTTGACGGGAAAATGTTTCAGCACAAGCTGTATAACGCAGGCTCAGCTACGAAGCTTTTTATGGAGGAAAGCCAAGGTTGTAAGTAAGGGTGAATTGGCACTCAAAGATTAAGTTTACCGAGGCAACCTGTTCATATTCTATACCTTCACAGAATGGTCCGGGTCAATTTTGACATGGCCCAAGAATCCCCTCATAACAAGTGTCTATAGCAAATTTTGAACCACAGATCTATTTAATATGTATAAATAGCCTATCTGACGTTCATAAATAGGTGATTAATCTTTAATTAATGTTTTGGAGATCTAAAATCAATTTCAATAGATACTGGTCAAATTTGACCCGGAACAGCCTCAATGTACAAAAATTTGTAGCACCTGTACAAAAGTATAAAATTTTTAAATATTTTAATTTTTGTGCATCTTGAGTCACTTTAGGAAAAGTCATCAAACTTCGGCTGGAAAAATGTCATTTACGTTGTTTTTACTGCTGTCAAATGTCAAAACGGGTCAAACTTGACCCAACAGTATGTACGGGTTAAAAAGATAGTAAGAGCAGCAGGGTTGTTTTGATTGTGGCTGAGTTATATGGACAGTTACTGTGAATTGCTCTTGGGACTGGCGTACCTGTCGTGCATGGAAATAGCTCAGTGTTCCAGTTGCCACAGAGGGGCTCATTTTGCAGTCTGAAGAAGGTAATTGGCAATAAAGATTGTTTCCCTTTGTATCTGAAGAAGGGATATAGACTTAGAACAAACCTACTGAGGCACTAGACACAAGGTAAAGACAGAAAATGTGGAGCAAATGGGAATGTTTAGTAGTATCCATCACTCCTCTGAGGGGAGAGTTAAAGAAGGTATGTTCAGGGCAGGTTTTTTTGAGTAAAGATCTGTAAGTGCTCACAATGAAAATATCTCTACCATCTAGAACAAATTGTTGGGCATTCACAAGGTGGGACACTATGTCATGAATGAATTGATTGCCTTGAGGGATACCAATGATCATCTTCAAATTGTGATGCTCAACTTGGCAAGATTGTATGGAAGAACTTGTTATTTTACAGAAACATCTTTTCCACACATTTAATTTTGAAATCAATACACTGGTGCCTGGCAGTTGTTAATTTGTGTGATTAACAAAATTAAACAGTACATCTTCATTATAAGATTCTAGCAGCATACTAAAAGTGTTAATAAAGTTTTTAGAAAAGACTTAAAAAGACTGTTTATTGGGGAAATGATCAGAAATTCCTGAGCTGATTTTACCAACTACATGCAATTCCTAGTTTGAGATTTCATTTTTGTTTTTAACAGAATATCACTGTTCTGAGTGTTCATTTTCCATGTCTTCTTTAATCATGAAAATGCAATCAGGTTTAATATCACCAGCATATTTGTTGTCTTTGTGGCAGCAGTACAATGCGAGCTGAACAAACTCTACTTAGAAAGCAACTAAGATGTATTTCTTTGAAACATTCTCACAGTCCTGAAGATTGATAGCCAGGTATGGTAATGGGGACAAGCTCCCACTACCTATTAAGTGCTCCCAATGGCTTGTGCCTCAAATAGACTCAAATAACCAAGTCCAGCTCCTGGCCTTCACCTGTGGCTTAGCTACTAAGCCTGGCAGAACCATTTCTGCTGACAAGAGAAGGGACAAAGGCAGGTTATTGGTGCCTTAAAACCATTCACTTCGGTCAGATGGGGCGTGTCAGCCGTGGTGGGCAGAACTCTGATCTTGAACTTGCACATTGCGGCTATACCCACTCATGGGGAAAGCTTTGGGAGTAAGCCCTGAGGGGAGAAATCTGGAGCTGGAGTCCCTAATTGAGTTGAGCGTTGACTGGCAATTCCTATGATGCTGTTGGTAGCAAACTGTATTGGTCTCTGCTATTCCTTTGGGTTCATCAGTTGCATGGAGATGGGGAACTTGCTACATGGGCAACAGCTTGCTCTCCATATCGTTCTGCCCAGGCTTGCATCTCTAGACAGCTAGGATGCAATATCCATGGTCAATTCTGACTGTTGGAGGTCTCTGACACAGAGTCTCACAATCAAATGTATGTTCTCCGAGAAGAAATAGCAGAATTACCCAAGGGAGTTCTGCTTCCATTCAGAGGTAAACTAGGCCAACACTATGGCTTTGATCAGAGTCAGATAATATCTGCCCTCTTTTATCCTCCCCACCTTCCTGCTTTGATTTCTCATCCTTTTTTTCCCAGTCTTGCTGAAGGCTGTTGGTCTGAAACGTCGATTGTTTACTCTTTTCCATAGATCGAGCCTGGCCTGTTGAGTTCCTCCAGAATTTTGTGTGTGTTGCTTGGATTTCCAGCATCTGCAGATTTTCTCGTGTTTGTAATATTTGATGTCTATAGCCTGAACCAAATCAGAATTACACATTACCCCATGGACTACCAACTCTTGTTGTGGAGCATTTTCCTTCAGTTGCTGCAGGCTTTTTTGTCATTGTCTTAAGGAGTAGTAACAGCTAGTAAGAGCTTTGTCCAGAAGATGAGGAAGGAATGGAATCTTTATATTTAATAGCATGTCTGAAGCCACTGTGGTCATTTAAAAAAAAAGAATTTTATTTAAATACACTGGAATTTACAGAATCTTTGGACACAGATGCATCTGATTGAAGCAGAAGGAGTGAAGAGCCAAGTTAAGTTAGTTTACTGTTCTCTGCATAACTGTGGTTTAAATGCATTTGGGGCAGCACAGTAATGTAATGGCTAGCAACAACCCTCTGGTACAGGTGACTTGGGTTCAATTCTTGACACTGCCTGTAAAGAGTTTGTATGCTTGCACTTCTTGGCTCTGCACTCCCTAGCAGTCTGCCCAGATCAATAGCTAATCCTCTGGTTAGACACATTTTGCGTATATGGGCGCAGTTCAGGAAATGCTATAGTTTACAGGGATTTTCCATTTCTAGCCCTGTTGCACATAATCACCTTTTTTTACCTACTACGTACGATTCAGCATTCCATGTTTGGTACAGGAAGGGCATTAGACATTTTGAAGATCTCTTCATTGATAATCGCTTTGCTTCTTTTCAGCAGCTCTCCGTTAAGTTCAACCTGCCTAACGCTCACTTTTTCAGATACCTCCAAATCTGACACTTTACTGCTCCTTTAATTCCTAACTTTCCTGAAATGCCTGCGAAAAATGCTATGGACCTATTTCTTTCCATTAATCCACTAGGTAAAGGTTTAATTTCAATTATCCGAGATAAACTAGCAGCCTTACGACGGGCCCCTGTGGATAAAATTAAAATGGCCTGGGAGCAGGATTTAAATATCTCCTTATCCGAGGAGAGCTGGGACTCAGTTCTCAAATCGGTTAACTCAACCTCCCTTTGTGCTTGCCATTGCCTCTTACAGTTTAAGATTGTTCATAGAGCCCATATGTCTAAATCTAAACTATCTCGATTCTACCCTGGCATTAGTCCGCTCTGTGATAAATGCAAGAGGGGCGTGGCCTCTCTCATCCATATGTACTGGTTCTGTCCTAGCTTGGAGAAATTCTGGAAAGATGTCTTCACTGCATTATCGGGTATTCTGAATCAGCACCTAGAACCTAACCCCTTAATTGCTCTGTTTGGTTTTTGGGGCGAGACAGATTTATGTCTGGGTCCGACCAAATGCCGAATACTATCCTTTGCCTTTCTCCTGGTGAGACGCTTGATCCCCCTCAGATGGAGAGATGTTGCCCCGCCCACTCATGCGCAATGGCTTAACGACATTATGGCCTGCTTGGACCTCGAAAAAATTCATTATTCAGTTCTTAATTCGGATCTAAAGTTCCATAAGGTCTGGGGACCTTTTATCGAGTACTTTCATAACCTTCCTCTTGACTAGGGTTTTTTTTTCTTTTTTTTTCTTCTTTTCGGTCCCTTGCTTTCAGCTTCCTTTTTTTTCTGGTAGTAGGCATTGTTATCCTCTGTTACTAAGTGTATTCACAGTCTGGGAGTTTGACTGTCCGGACTTATACTCTTTATACTGTGTGGTGGTTGGTCTGGAGTTGTTGTTGTTTTTTTCTTGTGTTGTGGGGCTTGGGGAGGACACTAAGCTCACTTGTCTTTAATTTAGGTGCTTTTTTGTTAAATTCTCTTCCTTTGTAGCATAGTGTTATTGTATGCTTAATCTTGCACTGTATTAATGCTCCTCATTGGGATTTGGGGTTTTTAATTTTGTAAAATGTTTTGAAAAACTAATTTAAAAAATTTTTTAAAAAGAGTTTGTATGCTCTCCCCATGATTGTGTGGGTTTCCTCCATATGCTCTGGTTTCCTCCCACAGTCCAAAGACATATGGGTTGGTCATTGTAAATCGTCCCGTGATTAGGCTCGGGTTAAATCAGTGATTTGCTGTGCAGCATGGTTGTCTTCCTTCATGAGTTAGCAACCAGCTTTACAAAGACAAATGGTTGTACTGAAGTAAAATTTGTTGTTATGATCCTTCAGATTTTATCTAATGAATGCCTGGCTGAATTGGCAGCTGAGTAAATTAGTGTGTGAAATAAGATGGCAAAGTTTGTTCACAATAGACTAGGAGAGCCTGCGGCACAAGACAAGTGAAGGGAGATGCTGAAGCTGGTGAGTGCATCTTGAAAACTCTGCAGCTGATGCCAGCTCAAGAAAAATAAGGTATCAAGATGTGGTAAAGTAAAAGTAATAATGTTCATCATTCCCTGTGGCAAAATTAAGTGTATGTCCTATTATTCTTCCAAATATTTAAACACATTTCCTGTCGAACCCAGATATAATAGCAATAATATAGTTCTGCTGAAATATTTGCTATATTGTAACAAGACCCTTATCAAGCATACCACAAAGCAATTAGCTTTCTAAATCTGAAGCCTCCTCTTGAAGTGCAGCCAGTAGTAAGAGATTGGGGTTTGAAAGTAGAGATACTGCAAGCACTAGTGTCTGTGATAATGAGCAGGGACTCCTCAGAATATGTGCATTCCTCTGTTTCCAGAGGTTGTCACAGGAGAAGAAGGAAAACTTTTGCAGGCCCCATATTGAATGAATATGCATATCTCTGATACCAAAAACAAACAATCTTAAACTTTCATAGTGGCATCGACAGGCAATTATCAGCCATCAATGTTCCAGGTTGAGAGTCGGCAGTCTGCAGCCTGTCACTGCCGGCTGACAGAAATCAGTGCAGGTTTTAATCTTCTTGACCTGTGCTGAGGTCTCCCAGAACACTGGTGCATAACTCCTTAGAGTATGTGCTGATCTTTAATGCATACATGGTAATGTGTTCAAGTGGCTTTTAATTTCATGTGCACGCAGAAAAGCTAGCATGCAAAATCATCACTTCTAACTGCAGAATAGAGGGAAATAATAAGAATATGAAAACTGTGATTTTGGGATGTTAGCATTGCCAGTAATTCACTTATCTTGAAAGAAGTGAATGTGGTAATTGTATGCAATTAAGAGGAATATTATTCTTTATTTTATTTTAATAATACAGCATGGAGTAGGCCTTTGCATAACATGCCAGCCTAGCAGCCCCTGACAGTCCTGATTAACCCTAACCTAAACATGGGACAATACACAATGACCAATTAACCTACCTGGTATGTCTTTGGACTGCTATGTTACCTTACAAAGATGAACAAAAATTAAATCCTTTGAGAAAAATTTCCTTTGTTTGAAATTTCTTTAATGATTTAACCACCAAATTATACAGGTATTGATTTTCTCTGATGATTTATTGAGCCATATCGGCAGATCTACTAATTTTATGAATTGCGAATTGATGAAATTACTTTTGAATTAGTTTGTTTAAAAATGCAGCAGAACAAGAATAAACTATTGGTTCCAGTCTCTTGGTACTTTTTAACACATCATCAGTGAAGTATAATTCATCACTCAACATTGTAACTGTTGACTTTTGGTCCAGAAGAGAAAAAGTTGTCTTTTACATATTCCATTACTGTACTAGAAGAGTGCTTTGATTTTTGTGCTGTAGTTTAGGCCTGATATTGCTTAAAGTTTGTTGTCGGCCCTTAAAATGAGTCGGTTTGCACCCAAGCACTGTGGGGTTGGTTCTGAACGATGTCTTTGGAAGTACTGGAGACAGTAACTGTCAAGGCAAGAAACTTGACACTATGATTAATGTTGCTGCAGTGTTGTATTTATGTGGGGAACTGGCTAATCACCTAGAATGCCAATGAAGAATAAAGCAAAGAGCCAACAAAATTGTGATGACAGCTGAAAAACTGCAGTTACCAATAACATGAACTAAAAGCAGAAAGGTCAGGCGGTGGATGTGGAAATAGGAATTTGTTTCAGATCATGGGTCCTTCATCAGAACTGGGAAAAGTTAGTTTTAGGTGGGAGCGAAGGTGAAAGAGGGAGGATAGAGCTAAACTAATATCTCTGGTAGGGAGAGACCAGATAACTTAATGTGGTGCTAACTAATCAACAAGATCAGATTAAGCTTCTTTGTAGATCTAATGTATTGTTCATTTTAAATCATGCCACATGCCCAGTAGGGAAGTAAAAGGAAAAAGCTGAGCCAGAACAATGTCAGGCAGAGGTGACTAGTTCAGATATAGGCCTATAATGAGTGAGCTACTTGCAGTTGAGGAATTCAGTTTTGAATCCCCCAGGGTTGCAAGGTGAGGCAATCTTCCTTAAGCTCACACTGTGCATTGCTGTAACAGTGCAAGTTGTACTCCGCAAAGTCATCACCCAATCTGCAGAGTACCTGCATTCAGTCTGCAGGGCGATCCTGAGTTTGTCGGTTTAAATCACCAACCCATTATAACACGGTGATCTATGGCCACTTGCACTGTTACAGCAATGGAGTAGGAGAGGCCACACTCTGAATGATGAATGCAATGCACGACTAGATGAAGTGCCTGTGAGTTGTTCCTTCAGCAGGCAGGACTGTTTTGATTCTTGGGTGGTGACAAATGACAGTCATTACACCTCCTGCTGTGACACGTGTCTTTAAGATTCTCAGGTTGATTGTGGAATAACTGGTCTGTGAAACCTATTTTTACTAAAGACAATGATAATTACCAGGGAGCTCAATATATGCAGGGAGTCAATGGAAGTAATATTTCTATATCCATGATGGAATTGAAGTGGTTTATTATTGTCTCATGTACCAGGATACAGTGAAAAGCTTGTGTTGCATTACTGTTCATTGCAGAGTGCATTGAAGTAGAACTAGGTAAAACAATAATAATGCATAATAAAATGTAACCACTGCAGAGAAAGTGAAATTCATACTGATAACTATTTAATAGACTTAACAGTGTGGCAGAGCTGTCTCTGATGGTACATGCTTTCCGATTTCATATCTTCTGCCCAGTGGAAGAGAGGATGGTCCTGTAATGGTCATATGGACAGGAGACTGTTGTGCACTGAACATTTGAACATTCAAATAAATACCTACATGTTTAAACAGACCTGCTTTTGGTTGCTGCTGTCTATCATCCCTTGACTTCAGATAGTGGAATGCTCAGGGCTGGTCCTTGTTACAGCTACTTCACTCCCCATCACTTTCACTTCATCCATCAAACAAGTGGGTTGGTTGATGACCTGAGAACACATGGCTGAGTTTGGGATTTTTTGCCGCTGTTCTCTAACCACTTTCTCTCAAGTCTAGTGAAGCACTAACGATTGGTTCAAATAGCTCTTAAATCTAAAGGCTTTCATTATATTTTTCATCCCATTTTAAGTCTTTCCTCTAAAGGCCTTGATAAATTCACATCAAAATTTCTGCTTTCTTTCAAGTCACTCCCCCTCACCCTGTCGGATGTGCAACTGGATCCACTAATTATGCATATTACTTGGCATATGGCTTTCCCCAAAGTTACTGCTTGCCATTAACATTTCAGAGCTTGGCCCTGTAGAATCCAGCAATTATTTACTGAGATCGCAAGATTGCTTTCATCATGCTGTTCGTATGTGCACACTTATTGCCTGGTCCACACTGGGTGCCACAGTGATACCCCAGCAGCACCCATGACCTGAGTTTGATCCTGACCAGCTGCTGTCTGTATGGAGTTTGCTTGTTGTTCCAATGTCAATGTATGTTTCCTTCGGACATTCCAGTTTTCTCCCACATCCCAAGGATGAGTGTGAGTTTAGGTTAGTTGGCCTTTGTGAGTTACCCCCAGGGTGTGGGTGACTGGTAGAATCAGCGCATGGTTGATGGGATGTAGGGAAATAAAACATGGCAGTAATCTAGGATTAGTGTAAGTAGTCGGCATAAACTCAGTGGAGTGAAGTGAAGGGCCCGTTTCTGTTCTTTATGACCCTGTAAAAGACAATCATGTGGAAGCTTTAATAAGAGTAAGTACTGCCCCCTGGGTGTGGCTAATTCTCTGCTGCTTTGTCTAACCCTGGTTGGTTAGCTGTATCTTGTCTTTCAGGAAAGTGGAGACTGACAAATGCATTTGTCAGGAGCACTTCTCAAATTAACTGCCTTTATCATCAAATAGGTTGATAATGGCTGCCTGAGAACACAATCCGCTGTAGGATCTTTTCAAGTTGCACACCATCCTAACTATGAAATGCCATTCCTTCATTGTCATGGGTCAACATCCTGGGACTGCCCCAGGAGAAGCCTCACTGGAAGGACAGAAATGGCTCAACATGGTATCCATGCCACTTTCTCAATGGCAATTAAGGATGAGCAGTAAATACTGAGCAGTAATGATTAGTAGTGATGCCCTGTTTCCATAACGATGCTTGTCATGGTTGAACAGTTAAGAGATGTTTGTGCTGCCAGTTTCTTGGGATGTGTCTGGTTGATAGAGATTACTGTTTGAAGTGGAGATAATCTGGAGTATTGAATGGCTCCTGAGAGTAAGTGTACTGCTGGGATTTAGTACTTTTTGTTTCATTTATTTATCTTTTGCAAAACACTATCCATTCCTAAATTCCCTCGAGCATCTAAAGGTGAACCACCATCTTGAAATGCTGCAGCCATTCTGGTGAAAGCACTACTAAAATGCTATGTGGGCCAGAATATAGACCCAATGATAATATGACATTTACATTTACTGTCATTGACTTAGATCAGCTACTTGGAGTGACATCTGCTTCCATATTCTGAGCTTGTAATGTTGCCGGTCATGTTACCAGCTCCCTCTGCCCTTGCAGTACAAGACTGGATACCGGCCAAGTTTATTTTAAGATCTGGGTCTCCGTTTCACCTCCGGCCCCGACTTTCAATACACCATGACCAAAAACCAGGGCGTTCTCACTCTCCTGTGTGGTGCTATTGTTTAGCTTCAGTTTGCTAAATGCCTGCTATTGCCAGCTCTAGCCAGAATGGTAGTGACTCACTGTATTGGCCCCTTCTAATGTATTGGTTGATTAGCTTGGGTTGCACAAAGTGAACCTGCACATGAGCAGTCAGTGCAAAATTGGTCTGTTCTCTTCATTAGGAGCTCTGGGCACAAGCTAATTGTACAGCGTTGCCCTCAACTGCATCTTTTCCATTTCACGTACGTCTACTTTCACCCCATCCTCCCAACACTCTACCAAGGATAGTGTTCCTCTTGTCCTCAGCTACCGCCCCACTAGCTTCCGCGTCCAGCACATAATTCTCCAAAACTTCCACCATCTCCAATGGGATCCCACCACCAAGCACATCTTCCCCCACCCCACTGACTGTCTGCTTTCTGCAGGGGCCACTCCCTACACAACTCCCTTGTCCATTTGTCCCTACCCACTGAACTCCCTCCTGGCATGTATCCTTGCAAGTGGAACAAATGCTACACCTGCCCTTACACCTCCTCCCTCACTACCATTTAGGGCTCGAAACAGTCCTTCCAGGTGAGGTGACACTTCACCTGGGAGCCTTTTGGGTTCCTATACTGTGTCTGGTGCTCCCAGTATGGCCTCCTGTATATTGGTGAGACCCGACGTAGATTGAGACCTCTTTGCCATGCACCTATGCTCCATCCACCAGAAAAAATGGGATCTCCCAGTGGCCACCCATTTTAATTCCACTTCCCATTCCCTTTCCAATATGTATATCCCTGGCCTCCTCCACTGTGGTGATGAGGTCACACTTAGATTGGAGGAACAACACCTTGTATTCCGTTTGGGTAGCTTCCAAACTGATAGCATGAACATCGACTTCTCAAGCTTCTGGTGATGTACCCCTTCTCCTTCACCATTTCCTATTCCCTTTTCCCTCTCTCATCATATCTTCTTGCCTGCCTGTTGCTTTTCTCTGGAGCTCCTCCACCCCTTTTCTTTCTTCCATGGCCTTCGGTATCTTTTGTCAATTTACTTCCCAGTTGTTTATAGGCAAGAGAAAATATGCAGATGCTGGAAATCTGAGCAACACACACAAAATACTGGAAGAACTCAGCAGGCCAGGCAAGTATCTATGGTAAAAAATACGGATGACGTTTTGGGCGAACCCTTTGGCAGGACTGGAGTGAAAAAAAAAAGGCTGGAGAAGATTTTCAAATTATTTTTACTTATTATTTTTGTCCACTTTTTCAGACCACATCCTTGTCCTCATGCCTTTCTCCTTACAGTTAACACTGGACAGCAAACATTTTCGTAAGTGTTACTTTCTCAAGTTTTTTGTGCTTATGATAGACCACCTGAAGCTTAACACAAATATAATTTCAGACTACTGATATCATGTAGGAATTTTAAAAGTCAAGATATTAACTTTTATTGGGTGCAATGTGTTTAATTGCATAACAGTGCTGATGTTTTAAAATAGTTCAACTAAGCTAAAAATATTTTGTTGATTATTTTCATTTGTACTTAGTGACTGAGGCACTTAAGTGCCCAACAATAATCAGCCAGCATTGATGGATTCCAGTTGCTCTGATACCGTTTCTGCATGACCGCAATGTCCTGGTGAAACCCTTCACTATGCACATCACTGACAGCACCAAAGTTTGCAAGGAAGAAGTCAAAATGGGAATGCAGAATTTTTAGTGACATGTTGCATTCCCTGGTTTTGTATGAGCACCTGGTTTGTTGCTTGGTAGTTGCCAAGAAAATTTTCAACAACATCCTTGAATGCCTTCCATGCGATTTTTCTCTGAAGTTCAACAAATTGCCTGTCATTGATGACCTGTTTGATTTTTGGACCAACTTTCTCAACCTTGGGAAACATGGGTCTCAAATATTAAAATCTTCACCTTCCTCATTTATCGCTTTCACAATGTTTTTCAGAATCCTGAAATTTGCTGATGACACTACACGGATTGGCCTAATCTCAAATAATAATGAGGCAGCCTACAGAAAAGACATCACCCTAACACAGTGTTGCAAAAACGAAGGAGTTGGTTGTGGATTACAGGAAAAATGGAGACAAGCTAGCCCCTATTGACATCAATGGATCTGAGGTTGAGAGGGTGAACAGCTTTAAGTTCCTCGGCATAAACATCACTGACGATCTCACGTGGTCTGTACATACCGGCTGCGTGCTGAAAAAGGCACAGCAGCATCTCTTTCACCACAGAGGGTTGAAGAAGTTTGGCATGAGCCCGGAATTCTAAGAACTTTCTATAGGAGCACAATTGAGAGCATCCTGACTGGCTGCATCACTGCCTGGTATGGGAACAGTACTTCCCTCAATCGCAGGATTCTGCAGAGAGTGGTGCGGACGGTCCAGCACATCTGTAGATGTGAAATTCCCACTATTCAAGACATTTATAAAGTCAGATGTTTTAAAAGGGCCCGAAGGATCATTGGGGACCCAAGTCACCCCAACCACAAACTGTTCCAGCTGCTACCATCCAGGAAACAGTACCGCAGCATAAAAGCCAGGACCAACAGGCTCCGGGACAGCTTCTTCCACCAGGCCATCAGACTGCTTAATTCATGCTGATGCAACTGTATTTCTATGTTACATTGACTGCCCTGTTTTACATAATTTTTATAAATTACTATAAATTGCTCATTTAGATGGAGATGTAATGTAAAGATTTTTACTCATGTATATGAAGGTTGTAAGTAATAAAGTCAATTCAATTCAAGTTTAAATGAAGAGGAGGCAAAAATATCTTCGTCTACAAGTGGCTTACAGTATCACTTTTCTGCACTGGAACCAACTGCTTACAGAGAGGCCACTCCTTTATAAAGTGATGAGATTCTTTAGCACGGCTGTCCCATTCACAAATGAAACAACACTGCTTGGTGTATCCGAGCAGCGTTCCGAGTAACAGCACCACTACTTTCAGATCACCACAGACGTTCCAGTTGTAGTTGCTGCACTGTTTGTGTTTCAACAAGACACACAAATTTCGCTAGTTTTCTTTTGGTGTGTACTGCACAGCCCATTGGTATTGAAGAGTGAGACATTGTCATTGTGTGACAGCTGAGCTTTCAGGCTCAACACTGAAGAATCAATGAAAGTACACCATTGTTGTGGGTCATGCTAGAAACCCAAAGCAGTTAAAAGCCCAGGAAAATACAATCACTTTATTGTAGTGAGTGTACACAATATGCTATGCTTGTAGAGCACGCACATCAACGTGATCGCAAACCGATTATACATGTGAGCACAATGCATAAAACTGTGTGTGTGTGTGTGTGTGTGTGTGTGTGTGTGTGTGTGTGTGTGTGTGTGTGTGTGTGTGTGTGTGTGTGTGTGATTAAAGCCTTTCTAAAACCTGTCCTGTCATGCAGTATCTTCCCTACATAAGCATGCACAGGTGTGTCTGGATGAGAAAGAAAACTTTTCAGCTTATATTGTGGGCAACACTTTAATTGACTTCATTTTTGAATTGAATTAACAAATATAGGGGATTTTTAACAAAACGGTGTGTGTTAGGGAAATTTCATGGTAATTGTCATGATCAACAGCCCAAAATCTGTAAGATACACACAAAAGTGTTCAGGAAGCAAAACCTTTTTTGTCCAGTGTAATTGAGAAGTATGAGCTGATTGGACAGTAGACAAGTAACAAAAACACTAGGGTGATGAAAATGATCTTTGAGTTTCACACCAGCAACCACTAGAACAGATGCTGATCTGTTCCTTACCTATAGACCGACCAGAATGGTTCAGGGAGCAGAGCTGCTGCTTCAGCCCAACCATCACTTCTTTTGTTGCGCAGACTGTGGCAGTTTTGATCGTATTGTATGCCTGATGTTCTTGTATGTGTTGGCTGCACAATGGGATTGTCGGCTACCTCATTTGTGAATAGCTCTTGTTCCACAATGGGTGACAGGTCTAACTGAGATAGTGTTATGGATGCGATGGGAGGTTAGGGACTTTATATCACTGAAGAGGTAGTGCTGAGCAATCTAATGGACCTGTAGATAGACCAGTCCTCTGATCAGGATGGAATACATCTCAGGGTATTGAAGGGAATGGTGGAAGTTATAGAAGAGGCACTTATGATTATTTACCAAATTGGTCAAAGTTCAAAGTAAAACCTACTATCAGAGTACATAGATGTCACCACATACAACCCTGAGATTCTTTTTCCTGTGGGCATTCTCAGCAAATCTGTAGAACAGTAATTGTAAACAGGATCAATGAACAACAAACTGTGCAAAAGCAAATATAAACAGATAGCAATAAATAATGACAGCATGAAATAACAAGATAAAGAGTCCTTAAACTGAGATCATTGGTTGTGGGAACATCAGAAATAGAATGAGTATAGTTATCCCCCTTTTGTTCAAGAACCTGATGGTTGAGGGGCAGTAACTATTCTTGAACCTGGTGGAAGTCCTGAGGAACTTGTACCTTCTACTTGATGGCAGCAGTGAGAAAAAAGTATGGCCTGGGTGGTGAGGATCTTTGATGAATGTTGTATTTCTATGGCAACGTCTATACTCTCAGCAGGCCCTGGTGGTTTAAAAGATAGCAAATAACACAGCACTGTTTTAGAGAAAAAAAGTAGGTAGAATGCAACCACGGGTCATTTAGTTTAACGTCTGTAGTTGGGAAAATGCTAGAAGCTCTCACTGAGGAAGAAATATCGAGGCATTTGGATAGAAGTGACTCAGAGTGACTCAGCAAGAATTCAAAAAGTGGCACTTGCAAAATGTTGGAGGATCTCAGCAGGACAGGCAACATCTGTGGAAAAGAGTAAACAGTTGCCATTTCGGGCTGAGACACTTCATCAGAACTGCATTTTGTGGGTGTTGCTTGGATTTCCAGCAGCTGTAGATTTTCCCTTGTTTGTGAATGGATTCATGAAGGGCAGGTCTTGTTTGGCAAACTTACTGAGAATATAATGAATGCAGTGGATAGGTGGATATTTTATGCTTCGATTTCCAGAAGGTGTTAAAATGGTGTCACATAAAATCTTATACCATATGGATGAATGAAGTTGGGGGTAATGTATTAACACGGATAGAGGATTGGTTAACCAATAGAAGGCAGAGAGTAGGGATAAATGGGTGTATCTTTGGATGGTAAATTAGTGGCAAACTGTGTGTCACGGTGGTCAGTGCTGGGCTCCAAATTACTCATGATATATATTCATGATTTAGACCAAGTGTAACATATCTTAGTATGATGATGATGATACTAAATTGTGTGGAAAAGCAAACTGAACAGTGGATGTGAAGAATCTACAGAGAGATGCAGTTAGGTTGAGTGAGTAGGAAGATGGAGTACAATGTTGGTACAAGTGGGGATATCCACATTATAAGGAAAAATAAAAGATTATTACTTAAGTGGTGAAAGATTGCAGCATGTTGTTGTGCAAAGGGACCTGGGAACACGTGCATGAATCATGCTTTCAGGTAGGGAAGGTCAATAAAGTGCACAGACTAAAGGGTTGAGCTCCAAAACAGCAGTGTTGTCATGAAACATAGAAAATAGGTGCAGGAGTAGGCCATTTGAGCCAGCACCGCCATTCAGTATGATCATGGCTGATCATCCAACTCAGAACCCTGTATCTGCTTTCTCTCCATACCCCCTGATCCCTTTAGCCACAAGGGCTATATCTAACTTCCTCTTAAATATAGCCAATGAACTGGCCTCAACTGTTTCCTGTGGCAGAGAATTCCACAGATTCACCACTCTCTGTGTGAAGAAGTTTTTCCTCATCTCGGTCCTAAAAGGTTTCCCCTTTATCCTTAAACTGTGACCCCTCGTTCTGGACTTCCCCAACATTGGAAACAATCTTCCTGCATCTAGCCTGTCCAATCCCTTTAGAATTTTATACGTTTCAATAAGATCCCCCCTCAATCTTCTAAATTTCAGTGAGTATAAGCCTAGTCGATCCAGTCTTTCTTCATATGAAAGTCCTGCCATCCCAGGAATCAATCTGGTGAACCTTCTCTGTACTCCCTCTATGGCAAGAATGTCTTTCCTCAGATTAGGGGACCAAAACTGCACACAATATTCTAAGTGCGGTCTCACCAAGGCCTTGTACAACTGCAGTAGAACCTCCCTGTTCCTGTACTCAAATCCTTTTGCTATGAATGCCAACATACCATTTGCCTTTTTCACTGCCTGCTGTACCTGCATGCCCACCTTCAATGACTGGTGTACAAAGACACCCAGGTCTCGTTGCATCTCCCCTTTTCCTAATCGGCAACCATTCAGATAATAATCTGTTTTCCTGTTCTTGCAACCAAAGTGGATAACCTCACATTTATCCACATTAAATTGCATCTGCCATGAATTTGCCCACTCACCTAACCTATCCAAGTCACCCTGCATCCTCTTAGCATCCTCCTCACAGCTAACACCGCTGCCCTGAAATCAGCATCACAGCCATACTGACAATACCAATTGCCTGTTCAGCATTGTTTCGGTCAATGGTACCTGTATTTAGTGCAAGTCTTCCATTAGTTTAATGATTGTGACTATGATATGTACAGGCATCAGACATCATGTTATCACCCACATGCCACTGGTTATGATGAAGCAATGTCAGTTTTGACTTAATTTTCTTTTTAAACTTGCCCTTGGGATGAAATGAGCTATTTCATTAAATTAACCACAATGTATTTAAGGTATAGAATGAGTCAGATTGTGTGGATATATGAGATTTTATTTATTCATGTTACAGTGTGTGGGTGTAACTGGCAAGGCTTGCATTTAATGGTGGCCCTTAATTGCCCATGAGAAAGTGATTTTGAAGTGCCTTTCTGAATTGCTGCAGCCTGGCTGGAATTTACTCAAACAATCTGGTTTAGTTGGAGCTTCCTAGACTAGGCAGTGACACTGAAAGAAAGGAGACATACTTGCTAATCAAAATGGTGTGTGACTGGGTGGGAATCTCCAATGTGCTGGCTGTTATTGTTCTTTTGCAATGATAGAGGTTGAACATTTTGGCTTTCTGCAGCTTCTGAATGCGTTATGGTACCATGGGCTGAAGGAGGTGGAAGGGACCAGGTCAGCTTATGATTATAAAGCATCCAGCACATTCTCTGTGTATCTCAAACCATGGAAGTGGCCACACGTCAATAGGATGGATAAGAAGTCATATGGCATTCCTGCTTTTATTAGTTGATACATTTAGTTCAAGAGTCAGGAACTTGTGTTGTCTGATTAGGCTGAATCTGAAGTATTGCATTCAATTCTCATCACTCCATTATTTGTGGAGGCTATGGAGAGGATTCCAAAGAGGTTTACCAAGGTACTTTCTTATGCTATAAGGAGAAGCTGAACAAACTTTAATTGTTTTCTTCAGGGTAGCGATAGCTGGAGAGAGACCTGTAAGAATTTTATAAGATTGAGAGGCATAATGTTGAGGCTTTATAAAACATTGGTGAAATCTCACTTGGAGTGCTGCGGGCAGTTTTGGGCTCCTTGTCTAAGAAAGGATGTGCTGACATTGGCGAGGGTACAAAGGAGGTTCACAAAAATGATTCTGGGATTGAAAGGCCTGTCATATGAAGAATGTGTGATGGCTCTAGGCCTGCACTCACTGGAATTCAGAAGAATGAAGGGTGAACTCATTGAAACCTATAAAATGTTGAAAGGCCTTGATAGAGTGGAGAAGGCAGCATATTTCCTATGCTGGAGGAGTCTAAGGCGAGAAGACACAATCGCAGAATAGAGGGGCATTCTTTTAGAATGGAGATGAGGTGGAATTTCTTTAGTCAAAGAGTGGTGAATCTGTGGAAATTGTTGCCACAGGTAGCCGTGGAGGCCGAGTCATTGAGTATATTTAAGGCAGAGGTTGATTAGTCAGGGCATGAAATAATACAGGGAGAAGGCAGGAAAGTGAGGCTGAGAGGGAAAATCGATCAGCCTTGATGAACTGGTGGAGCAGGCTCATGGGCTAAATGGCCGAATTCTGCTCCTGCATTGTATGGTCATATGGTCTTATGATAGGCTAGATCATCAGAAACTTATTCCGAGAGTTGAAATGTCTTCCATTAGAAGCCATGCATTTCAGAAGAACAAGGGAAAGTTCAAAGATGTAAGGGGCAAGGGTTTTTTTTTTGCACAGACTCGTGGGGTGCCTGGAATGCAGTGCTGATGGCAGAGGTAGTTACAATAGAGGCATTGAAGAGGGTCTTGGACACAAAATAATTGACAGTGAGTGGAGGGATAAGAACTATGTGCAGGCAGAAAGAGGCAAGTGTCACTAGCTTAATGAGTTTGGTACAACATCACTTCAGCCAATGATGTTCAGGGCCTTTTACTGTGCTGTACTGTTGTAGGTTGTATGTTCTGAGTACACTTGCAGATAATACAAAACTTCTCTAAGAGCTACCTAAGGAAGCATCAGAGTCTTTGGTTTAACAGGCAGTCTGAGAGATGGCATAAACCAGCTCTGTAATCCTTCCATAGTATTTTACCAACAAGTTGGCTTAAATTGTTTGTGCTAGAGACTTTGGCGGGTATCTTGACCTGATGATCTCTGAGTTAGACTTGAGAGTTATCAAGTGAGTTACAACTGACTCATTGTTTGATTAAGTTGGTGGAGATGGCTGACATTCAAATTGGCTGTTTGATTTGGATAGTACTAAGGTCCTTAATTTTTGTTGGAGCGGTTTTCATCAGGTAATTGGAGTGTATTTCATCACATGGCTGATGAGTTTTGCAGATGGTAATAAGACTTAGTGGAGCCAGAAGATACATCACCTGCTGCAATGTGCCAAGCCACTGGTCTGCTATTGTGTCACAGTACTACACTGACTTGTTAGCTTAGCATTTGGTGAATGGTGAACAGTTCCCACACACCATCCAGGATATTGACAGTGTAGTATTTGACAATGGTGGTATGGTTGAATGTCTGGATCCAGATTCTGATTTGTCTGGAAATGAATGATCCTTCTGCAGCCTGGACTAAGCATCAGCAAGTGGGGTATTGTAGATTATCACACTGCCACTGGTTTCTCTTATTGCTTTGATGACTGAGAGAAGACTAATGATACACCATATTGGACTTTCTTTGGGTGGATAGACCTTGGCGATTTTCTACTGTTAGGCAGGCTATTGTTCTCAGGTCCTGACGAAGGGTCTTGGCCCGAAATGTCGACAGTGCTTCTCCTTATAGATGCTGCCTGGCCTGCTGTGTTCCACCAGCATTTTATGTGTGTTGTTTGAATTTCCAGCATCTGCAGATTTCCTCGTGTTTGTTGTCTGGTCACATTGGCTTTTGCTGTTGCTAATTTGGAACATCACTTTTGATTACTGCAGCTGGGTTATTGATTTCCTTGTTCACCTGAAATGTAAGCCCTCTAATAGCAGATATTGTCATGCTGATAGTGAACCATTTACTTATACAACAGCGGCGAATATAATTGGCCAGAAACTACCTTTTGGATCTGAAGCTGAAATGGACATGTATTCAGTAATCCTAGGTTCAAGTGCCTGGCCTCTGTAGTTCTTAAGGCTGAGGAAATTCATGGTATTTCTACCTATTATTTGATTGCGTTTCTGACAACATTGAATGTGACAGCATTGCCAAGCTCTGAACTCAACCTTTGGAAGAGGCATCATGTTCTTGAAGTCGTCCAGAAACAGAACAATTTCATCTTCAATAACTGACAAGGATGGAAATGGGACCCACATTTTCATCACCTTAACCTTGTGAACATAGCTTGATACTACTTAGTAAGCATGCAATATTATGCTGAAGCTTTTGAGGTACTCATGGATAGATCGGATCAAGAGCAAAGTAGAAACAAACTATCAAATACAGAAGACTAAAGAGCCATTCAAAAAGAGAAGCCATGACTGAAATAGGTAAGAATTAATTTGCCTTTCTTCTTGAAATATGTGGGTGAAAAAGCAAGTTGCATAGCCATCCTCTAACATGAAAGATTAACGGGATACTAAATCAATAATTGTTGGTGCTGTTATGATGTGAAGGAAGTACTGTCATCAAAGAGTTCTGTACTGAAATAGTTCAGAATGACAGGGGGAAACAATTATATTAAAAGATGGCTGTGTAGGCCTGGTCAAGAATTTATTTTTCTAAACAATACCATACTGTAAAGAAAGTTGTTGACTGAAGATTGTACTATGCCATACTCTTATTTACATTTTCTTTTATGGAAGATCTTGCAAATCACATTCTCCAGATTTTTGACAAAGAGTGTAAATTACCCCCAACTTGAGCCAGGTACTCCATTCTCCACTACACTCCCTTTCTCTCCATGCACTCATGGAAGTTATTTTCTTTGAGATTCTCAGTTCCTTACTCAGTAAACAAAAGACAATGATTTTATAATGCTTTTACTATAATCACTACTTGGAGGTCTGTGTATTCTTTCTTGAATAATTATAAATGCTCCTTGAAACACACTTCACTGGGAAATATATGTATTAGATTTTCAAAACTACACTTTCAGTATAATTAGCATCTGCTACCCTTTTTAACAATGTGGGTGTGTCATTTAGTAAACTGGTATCAATCAACTTGAAGTCTGAACATTAGAGGGCCAATCTGAGGCTCTCATTTCAGGGAAGAGGCAGGAAAAGGAGAGTTGCCAAGAGTTATCCCATTTAAATCTTTCCCAGTTGAAGGAACATTGCAGTGTTTCAGCTGGGCCTGGTGCTAAAGGGAAGAGGAACAAATTGATTTGATGTTAGTTTGCTGATACTCCACCACAGATCTGCAGACTTCCATGTCTGATGTTTAGACATGGGGACCCTGGTGCATTTGGGGACTTTGCTGCTCTTTGCCATAACATTCATACAATTAAGACTGGTAAAAAATCAGGAGATTGGTTCAGATGTCGGTAAGTTATGTCCTGGCTGGTGCTTTTGTGGTTTTATTGACATGAGATTTTCCTTTTGTTCAGTATGTTATTTGAAGTAGATTGCCTGACTTGGAATCTGTTTTGATGAGAAAGTTTAGCAGATGTGTGTTGTTTTGCTAAATCATTAGATAATACAAAGCTCCATACCACTGCAAATCACATTGTTATAAAATATGAGAATCAGTAAAATAAAACCGCTTTTGGCAGCATTTTGAGATCCCTGTTCAATGCAAAGCAAGTCTTTTTCTGACAAAACAAAGTTGATCTTGCAAGGAAACGAGAGTTGTGGATCAGCGGCAAAGTCACTTGGTTAAAATCCAAGAATTTGTTTTAAGAAAAGTTCTTATCAAATCTTTACTCCGGTGAGCATCAAAAGTTCACAGCCTTCAAGGCGGGGCCCTCAGCAACTCATTGCTAATTTTTTTTTCTTGCCCTCTGTAATGCAGATGCCCCCTGAGTTGCAAAGGGACAGATTAGGAGGCAGATAGCTTGTTTGCCACGTTTTATAAATGAACATATGCATTAGCTTTTGTTTTATATTACACTGACAGCATCTGATCTAGCCCAGACGCTTATGTTTAGATCTTGAAATTCCAGCATTATGTCATCCATTACAGATTTGAGAACTAAACTACTTCTGCATAAATGTTGTACATTTTCCTCATAGTGAACAGTTAGGAGAATTATTTTAATCTTCAAAAAAAGTGAATTAGTGAACTAATTAGGATTTTGTTGTTTTCTTTGCTAACTTGGCTGTTGCAACTTAATTTTTCATGAGTTAATGCAAGTTCTTTAATGAAGTGGTTTTAATGCATTATTATGTTAATTTCTAAGAGTTGTGTCTGTGCAACATATTAACAGCAAGAATAAACAGAAGTGGTCATTGAAAAGATGGTCATATGTTTCTTGTTTGCCAATCATATCACATTAAATTTGCTGATTTATAAATGATAGCTGTGAGTAGTTATTCCAAGGGTTGTGAAGTACTAAAGCAGTTTTGAATCTGAAAGTTACAGTCTGGTGTTTGATTAACTCTTCCAAGGGTTTGTGACTGGAATATATTGTTAGCTACGCTTTTCACTTCGATCACCACGTCATTGTTTTACATATTGACTAAAAACATATCATGAGCACTTAAAGTTTGAATGCTTCCTAACAGTACAGGCAAGCCTTAAACTACTTGAAGTTCAGTTGGTATGTCCCTGAGGGAAGAGATTATACCATGATCCCAAAATCTGTTTTTTATTCTTTTTCCACAAACCAAAGTCCATGAAATAAATTGTCTGATTAATTTATTCCACTGTGTTATATAGCCGCAGGGAAATAGATTACAGATCACGTCATTGCAGAGTATGTTTGCCAAGTAAATTCCACATTAAACATGAGGTAGTTCTGAAGATTTAGCTTGATTTTAGGGGAGAAATTAATAATCCAAGGTTTTAAAAATGTCAAATATCACAGAATGGGGGGGGAAATAGAACTAAAGGCCTAAACTGCTGGGGTGAACAGGTCTCTGTTTTCAAAATCAGTTCTTCACATCAGATTCATTTAACAGTGCCAAAGTGAAATACTTAAAGGTACACTTGATATTTTGGAAAGTATTTTCATTGCCCCGCTTTTTTATTTAGCAGGGTGTATGCGAAATAGTGAATTTAAACTGCTATTTTTTTTTTCTTTGCATCTTCTGGCTGATCTCTCAATGTTAGTTTCTTTGAAGGAGAGAGTCTGCAATCCTAAACTGTTCAAGCGACCCTCTTGTAGACCTCAGGCGAACTAAATGCCCACCCTAGTGGATCTATTCTTGTTTCCAAGATTCATTTCTGAGCAGTTGTCTAAAATGCAGTGAGTTGATAATACTGAATGTTTTCCAGATGCGAAGGGAGAAAGCTTTCCTGATTGGTTATGATTTAACGGTATCATAAATTCACCAGATGCTCTTCAATGTCTTTGTTTTCAATGAACTGAAACTATAATAATATAAGAAACATGCTATTTATATTTATCGACCAGATTACCAAAAAGCAGATTTTCTGCAGTCGAATTTAGCTGCTGCTGGGTGTGACTTGGGAGTGGGAGAATGATCTTACAACTTCATAATTTTATGGAGCTGAATGTAGACCCCTGGTGGTTGGATTTAAGGTGTGTACTGCATAAATTTCGGACGTACATTGAGTACTCATGATGATGATGATTAGGAACCTTTGCAAACCAAGTGGTATAATTTTAAGACACCAGGCATATACATTCCATCTATTTAAGGTTATCTGTATTTTCTCCTCAAAACTGAAGTAAACTGATAACATGGGAGATTGTGCAGTATCTTTTTGTGCAACTCGAATTTAGGATTTACATTTCACTTGCTTTGCTATCTGAAGATATGATTGTTCAGTGATGATGCTTCCGTTTCTTTTTACAAAATTATGGTTTTGTAAAGCAGAATAGATAATTGGGGAAGATGAAAATGGCGTCACTCAGGAAGGAGCAGAAATTGTCATACATGTACTTTTAGAAACAAATCCAGTGTTTAATGAAAATGGGACATGACATCACTTTGACATCACTTAACACTAAATATGAATTAAAAACATGAAATCCCAGAAAGCAACACACACAAAATGCTTAAGGAACTCAGCAGTTCACGTTTTGGGATGAGACTCTTCAGGACTGGAAAGGAAGAGGGAAGATGCCAAAATAAAAAGGTGGGGTGAAGGTAAAGAGGATAGCTAGGAGGTGATGGGTAAAGCCAGGTGGGGAGGGTAAAGGGCTGGAGAGGAAGGAATCTGATAGGAGAAAGGGGAGGAGGAGGAGACCTAGGGGAGGATGATCGGCTGGAGAGAAGAGGTAAGAGACTAGAGTGGGGAATGGGACTGGGGAGGGATTTTTTTTTTAACTGGAGAGAGAAATCGATGTTCATGCCTTCAGGTTGGAGGCTACCCAGACGGAATATAAGGTGTTACTCCTCCACCCTGAGGATGGCCTCATCATGGCATCAGAGGAGGCCATGGACTGACATGTCAGAATGGGAATCCGTTTGGTCACCAGGAAGTTCTGCTGTTGGCAAATGGAGTGGAGGTGTTCAATGAAACAGTTCCCCAATTTGCGATGGGTAGAGGAGGCCCATTGGGAGCACTGGACACAATAGACAGTGCCAGCAGATTCGCAGGTGAAGTTGCATCATGTGGAAGGATTGTTTGAGGATCTGAATGGAGGTGAGGGAGGAGGAGAATGGGCAGGTGTCGCACTTATTGCACGGATATGTGCTGGCTGGTAGGTTAATGGGGAAGGACGAATGGAAAAATGATCACAGGGAGAGTGATCCTACAGAAAGTGGAGTGGGGGGAGATAAAGATACGCTGGGTGGTATGATCCCTTTGGAGAAGGCAGAAGTCGCAGAGTGATGCGTTGGATGCGGAGGTTCGTGGGATGGTACATAAGGACAAGGGGAACTCTATTGCTGTTAAGGCAGCAGGAAGATGGTGTGAGCGCAGATGTTGGGGAAGTGAAGAGATGCGGGTGAGGGCTGCATCAATGGTGAAGGGAAGGTAACACCTTTTTTTGAAGGAGGAGGGCATTCCTGATGTCCTTAAAAGAAAAACTGCATCCTGGGAACAGATGCGGTAGAAACGAAAGAACTGGGAAAAGGGAATAACATTTTTATAGGATTCAGGTTGGGAAGGGGAATAATCAAAATAACCATGGAAATCGGTAGGTCTATAAAAGATGTCAGTTGATAGCTTGCCTCCAGAGATGAAGACCAGAGAGATTGAGAAAGAGGAGGTATGTGTCAGAAATGAACCAAGTGAATTTAAGGGCAGGGAGGAAGTTGGAGGCAAAGTTAATAAAATTGACAAGCTCAGCATGCGTGCATGAAGCAGCACCCATGCAGTTGTCAGTGTAGCGGATGAAGAGCTGGGGAGCATTACTGGGCAAGGCTTGGAATGTGGACTGTTCTACAAAGTTTGTATGTTGCTGATGAAAAGGCAGGGATGGGTGGGGCCCACGTGGGTGTCCATGGCTACAGCTTAAGTCTGTAAAATGTTGGGGGAACCAAAGGAAACCTAGTTGAAGGTGAGGACCAGTTCTGCCAGAAGGAGGGTGGTGGTGTTAGAGGGGAACTGGTTACTTGTTTTATTGAGAAAGAAGCAGAAAACTTTAAGGTCTTCTTGATGGGGGATAGAATTGTATAGGGAATGGACATCTATAGAGAAAATGAGGCAGTTGAGGCCAGGGAATGAAAGCTAGAGAGGAGATTGAGAGCGTTAGAAGTGTTGCGGGAAGGGTCTGAGCCAAGGGGGATATAATGGGAGTCGAGGTATGAGGAGACTAGTTTAATGGGGCAGGAGCAGGCAAAGTCAATGGGTCTACCTGGACAGTCAAGTTTGTGGATCTTGGGGTAGGAGGTAGAAGTGGGAAATGAAATACAAGGGATTTCTGAGCTTGGTGGCAGTGGAATGGGAGTTCTTCAGAGTTGATGACGTCAGTGATGGTGGTGGAGACAGTTTACTGGTGGTTTGAGTGAGGTCCTCTTCAAGTGTTAGGTATGAGGAATGGTCTGAGAGTTGCTGTCTGGCCTTAGCATGGTAGAGGTCAGTCCACTCCATTACAACAGCACCCCCCTTGACGATGATGGTAAGATTGGGATTGGGGTGGAGAGAGTGGATGGTAATGCGTTCAGAGGGGTTAAGGTTTGAGTAGGGGAGAAGAGTGCTGAAGTTGAGTTGGTTGATACCTCGTTGGCAATTCAAGATGGGAAGATCCAGAGCAGGCAGAGAATCAGAGTGGGCCTCCATGAAGAGAAGGAGGTTTAGAGACTAGGAAAGGATCATTGGTGCAGGGTGTAGAGTTCCTTCCAAAGATGTAGGCTTGGGACATAGACAACAGGAAAAAAGCTTGGTGTTGTGACGAGCATGGAACTCAGAGTTGTGGGCAAAAAGGGACAAAGGTATGGCTCTTGCTGAGTGCAGAACATTCCGCCTGAGAAAGGGGAGTGTGAGAGGGAATGGCGAAGATAAGGCAAGGATTGGAGGGGGCGAAGAGAGTTTGTGGCGGTGCAAGAGAGGGAAGGGTTGGGGTGTTCAGGGAAGGGAAAGTGGGAGGGCAATAGAGGAGCTAAGAGGTGATGGTGGAGCCTGCGAGACAAGGGTTTGGAGGGTCTCTTGTGCTCCACCTTAAAAAAAACTATGAAGACTAAATTTAATCAGGAGGGGCTTGTCTGGAAGCATACTGGGAGAATTGCATAATGAGGTTAATGTTGGAATACTGTGAGGAATTCAGAGAAGCAGCACTGGATTTTTTCAGGACAATCAAACTTTGATCAATGCTGAACTCTTTATAGATAAAGCATTGGGCTTTGATCAAGGTACTGGCAGATGACTTTTAACTGGAATGAAAAATAAATGAGGGTGAGCAGTTTTGACTAGGTCAGATATTTGGTCCATTCAGATGTCATCTTGAGGTAGGGAAGGCTCACTTCTGAGAAGAACACAAAAACGTAAATGTGCACTTTAATAGCTGAATAAATCAAAACCATCTGGGGAACTGAATGAGGATTACTGTGATTGTATTGGCAAGTGGGTATTTTTTTTTCTTCCCGGATGCCTGACCATTTCCCTGTTTGGAAGTAAGAAAAACTGGCCTAGGGCCCTGAGCCCAGTTTCGATTAGTGGGTGGCAAGGCTACAGAGAATGTGAAGCAGTGTCATTTTTTCGCAGGCTTGCTACAGGTTTATCAGAGGTGTTTGTATGTGGGGAGGGGGGAAATGTTCTTAACTTTTTGCAGCCAAAGATTTTTATTACAGCCAAAGGTGTCTCACGAGAAGATGAATATTTATTTCAGTTTCCTGGCATAAAGCTCTTTCAGGGGCTGACTTGTGCTCAACTAACAAACCTGTTGAGGGAGAGTGGCAACTGGGGAAAAGAATCTAAGAAGTACTTTGCTATTACTGTATGTTTAGTTAAGATTCAGCGTGCAGTGAAGGTAAAAATCCTTGCGCCTTCCCTGCCCTGGATGTCTGTCATTACAAAGAACCTCCAATACTTTCCTTACTCATTTCTGTTTCTCTGTTCCTCATTTCTGCAAACATCTGTATTTGCCTGATTTCCATCCGCCAGCCTTTGACACTGGTTTGAGAAAGTGGCAAACTTGGTTTTGTTCTTAATTGACACCAGCAATTTAAGTGGCTTGAGTATTTGATCCATTTGGTTAGTTTACATTAAATATAATTCTAAAACTCCTTTGTTGCAAATTCAACTTTTATTCTACTGAGCATTTAGTTTCCTATATGATCAGCGGGGACATCTGTCCACTTATGTGTGAACTATGGTGTGCTCACTAGTCCAGCAACATCTTCAGAACAAGGAACAGATAATGCTTTTACACAGCCTTGTACCTGATAGAGCACTGCTTGTTACACGTTCTCTCCATCTCTTCTCAGCCACTATTGTGATTTCCTCTCTTCCCTCCTCCATCTGCTTATCATCCCTCCTCATCTGATCCACCTTTTGCTTGCCAGCTCTTGAACCACCTCTTTCTACTGGTTACATCCCATCTATCTTTCAGTCCAAATGAAGGGTCTCCACCCTAAATATCCACTGCCCAGAATCAGAATCAAATTTATTTTCATTGACGTACAATACGTTGTAAAATTTGTTTTGTGGTTGCAGTACAGTGCAATTCATTAAAATTAGTGTTACAATAAATCATTATCATCATTATGTGTCATGTTGTATGATGTAGGCGATTATGATTGGATGACCATGATTGTTGGCACATTTTTCTATAGAAGTGGTTTGTCATTGCTGCCTTCTGGGCAGTGTCTTTCTCAGTACTCTTTAGATATTGTCTGCCTCGCGTCGGTGGTCACGTAACCAATTCTTGTCCAGGCACCAGCCGCTCATACGACTATCCACCACCTGTTGCCATGGTTTCACATGCACCTTGCCTAAGGGAGACCTGAAGGGTAGTGGAGGGAAGGAGTGCCTTCTACCTCCTTTGGTAGAGGCATATTGCTACCCTTACAATAAGTAAATACTGCAAAAGATGAATAGTGGGGTTGTGCTCATGGACCATTTAGAAAACTGATGGTGGAGAGAAAGAAGCTGTTCTTAAAAGGTTGAGAGAGGGTCTTTAAGCTCCTTTCCAGTATTAGCAATGAGAAGAGGGCATTTCCAGATGGAGAGTGTCCTTAATGATGGATGCTACCCTCTTGAGGTATCTCCTTTTGAAGACGCCCTCAATGGTGGGGAGGATTGGGCCTCTCGAGCCTATTTCCTTCCATGGATACCACCTGATCTTGAGGAGTTTGTATTTTGCTTCAGATTTTAGCATTACTGTTTCTTTTGTCTCTGGTTTGTTCCAATTTCCACTTTCCAGGTTGCAATGAATATCTAATTATTCAATTCAACCTACTTTCAATCCTGTCAAACAATTGACACAGAAATTGGAACGAGTAAGAAAATCATTTTTTTTTCATATTATGATACAGATTATTGTTTTTGCAAAAAGCAAATAAATACTTGTTTGCAAGGCATTTCTTTGAGGGCTGAAGGACGTGAATAGATTTTAAATATATTTATGATTCTGTTAGAACAACAGACAAAGGAGTTCTGTAAATGGTCCTTGTTTGTTTGCTGCTGATATTAGGAAAAGTGAATAGCAGTTTACAGTTGGGAGGAAAAGGGCAAGATTTCTCTGTAGGCCACTCAGCCCATCAAGTCTGTTCTGCCATTCCATCATGGCTAATCCGAGATCCCACTCAACCCCATAACACTGCCTTCTCACCAAAGGAACTATCAGGGAACTATCAACTTCCACCTTAAATGCGCCTGGCCTCCATCACGGTCTATAGCAAAGCATTCCACGGATTCCCTACTCTCTGGCTAAAAAAAAAATTATTTCCTCTGTTGTAAAAGATTTGCCCCTCAAATCAGAAAGGCAGCGTCCATTGTTAAAGACCTCCAGCACCCAGGGCATGCCCTTTCCTCACTGTTACCATCAGGTAGGAGGTACAGAAGCCTGAAGGCACACACTCAGTGATTCAGGAACAGCTTCTTCTCCTCTGCCATCTGATTCCTAAATGGACATTGAAGCTTTGGACGCTACCTCACCTTTAATATACAGTATTTTTGTTTTTGCACATTTTAAAAAATCTGTTCAATATACGTAATTGATTTGCTTGTTCATTTATATGTTTTATTTTATTTATTTTTCTCTCTCTGCTAGATTATGTATTGTATTGAGCTGCTGCTGCTAAATTAACAAATTTCATGTCACATGCTGGTGATAATAAACCTGATTCTGAAATTTGAGGCTGTGTCCTCTAGTTCTGGATACCCTGCCATAGGAAACATCTTCTCCACATCCACCCTATCTCGTCCTTTCAACATTCAGTAGGTTTCAATGAGATCGCCCCACATTCTTCTAATATGCAATGAGTATAGGTCACAGCTGCCAACTGCTCCTCATATGTTAACCCCTTCCTTCCCAGAATCATCCTTGTGAACCTTTGCTGGGTTCTCTCCCAGCACATCCTGGGAGAAACACATCCTTTCTGAGATATGCGGGCTAACACTGCAGTCAGTACTCCAAGTGTGGCCAGACCAGTGTCTTATAAAGCCTCAGTATTATCTCCTTGCTTTTATATTCTATTCCCCTTGAAATAAATATCAACATTGCATTTGCCTTTATCACAGTTTCAACCTGCAAATTAATCTTCTGGGTATCTTCCACGAGGACTGTTAAGTTCCTTTCCACCTTTGTTTGTATTTCCTCTCCATTTAGATAAGTCTGCGCTATTATTCATTTTGCAAAAATGCATTATCATATTTTCCAACACTATTCCAACTGCCATTTTTTTGTCCATTCTTCCAATTTGTCTAAGTCCTGCTGCAAATGCATTGCTTCCTCAGCACTACCTACCCCTCCATCTACCTTTGTATCATCTGCGAACTTTGTCATAAGCCATCAATTCCATTATCCAAATCATTGACAAACAATGTGAAAAGTAACAGTCCCAATATTGACTCCTGAGGAACACCACTAGTCACTGGCAGCCAACCAAAAAAAGGCCCCCTTATTCTCAGTCACTGCGTCCTGCCTGTCAGCCTATTCCTCTATCCAAGACAATATCTTTCCTGTAACACCATATGATTTTATTTTGTTAAGCAGCCTCATGTGTGACATCTTATCAAATGCCTTCTGAAAATCCAAGTAAATGACATCCACTGCCTCTCCTTTGTCCACCCTGCTTGTTACTTCCTCAAAGAACTCTTAACAGATGTGTCAGGGAAAATTTCACTTTACATAATCCATGCTGACTTTGACTGACTTTATCATTAGTCTCCAAGTACCTTGTCCTTAATAATGGATTCCAACACTTTCCAAACCACTTAGGGTAAGCAAGCTGGCCTATAATTTCCTTTCTTTTGCTTTCCTCCCTTAAAGACTGGAGTGACACTTGCAATCTTCCAGTCCTCCTGGACCATGCCAGAATCAAATGATTCTTGAAAGATCCTGACCAGTGCATCCGTTATCTGTTCAGCAAACTCTCTCAGGACTATCTCATAGTTCATCTCGTCCAGGTGACTTATTCACCTTAAGAACTTTAAGTTTACCTAGCACTTTTTCCCTTTGTAATAGCAATGACACTCACTCCTGCTCCCTGACACTCACGGACCTCTGGCACACTGCTAGTGTCTTCTGTAGTGAAGACTGATGCAAAATACTCATTCATTTCATCTGCCATTTCTTTGTTCCCCATTACTAGATCACCAGCATCATTTTCCAGTGGTCCAATATCAACTACCTCCTCCCTTTACTCTTTTATATAACTAAAAAATGTTTTAGTATCCTGCTTCATATCATTAGCTAGTTTCCTCTCATATTTCATCTTTTCCCTTCTTGTAGCTGTTTTAGTTGCCTTTTGTTTGATTTTAAGGGCTTCCCAATCATCCAACTTCTCATCACTTTTGCGACCTGAGATGCCTTTTCCTTGGCTTTTATGCAGACCTTAACTTCCTTTGTTAGCCACGGTTGTCCACCCCTGCTATTTGAGAACCTTTACTTCTGTGGGACATATCCACCCTGTGCCTCGTGAACTCTTCCCAGAGACTTCTGCTCTGCTATCACCCCCACCAGTACCCTCCTCCAATTCACCTGGGCAGGCTCCTTGCTCATGCCTCTGTAATTCCCTTTATTCCAGTGTGATACTGATATATGTGACTTGTGCTTCTCTCTCTCAAATTGCAGTATAAATTCAATCATATTATGATCACTGCCTTCGAAGAGTTCCTTTATGTTGATCTCTCTAATTAGATCTGGGTTATTACACAATGCCCAATCTAAGATGGACTTTCCCCAAGTAGGCCCGAACATAAGCTGCACTTAAAAAGCTATCTCATAGGCATTTAACAATTCCCTTTCTTGTGATCTGACACCAACCTGATTTTTCCCAATCCCCTTACATATTGAAGTTCCCTCATTACAATTGTGACATTACCCTTAATACATGCCTTTTCCAGCTCCTTTTGCAATCTCAACCCCACATCTTGGCTGCTATTTGGAGGCCTATATATGATTCCTATAATGTTCTTTTACCCTTGCAGTTTCTTAATTCCCACAAAGATACAACATTCTCTGACCCTGTGTCACCTCTTTTTAAAGATGTAATTCCATCACTTGCCAACAGAGCCACACCACCACCTATGCCTTCCTGCCTGTCCTTTCAATACAAAGTATATCCTTTGATGTTATGCTCCCAACTATGGCCCTCTTCAAGCCACGACTCAGTGATGCCTACCACGTCATACTGACCAATCTCTAATGGTGCCACGAGTTTGACTACCTTATTCCAAGTGCTACACATATTTAAATACAGCACCTACAGTCCTGCGTTCTTCGCCCTTTTTGAATTTTGCCTCTGTGGTACAATTTAATTCTGCTCTGTCTGCATTTGTACCCAATCATTAGCTTGTACTTCCTTACATTCATGTTACACCCATCATCTACTTGTAAACCTGCTGGCCCAACCTCCCTAAAATCTGCAATATTTCACTGTTGTCATCACCAGGATTGTGTAACTGTTAACATTTGACAAACTGAACAGTTTCCTACAATCTTATTTGCATGCTAAACTGCATGAGATCCAATTTGCCTTAAACTCTGCAGACACACATTCCAGTGATAACTATGAGCATGTTGGAACAGAATGGGCAAAAGGCACGGCTGGTTTCACACGATTTATCAGTCAATATTATTAGAGGCTGGAAATGCTGGGTGGTGTAAGGGAGTAGGGAGAAATTTGCTAAATCGGTTATTTAGAAATTGAGGGCTGTAAGTAATCTAGTAAGTAAAGTGCTTCCTATGGAAATGAATAACTCAATGTTTCTCTGCTACTTCTGGCATCTTAGCAGGACCCTGCCACCAAACACATCTTTACCTACCCCTGCTCTCCGTTTCCTGCAGGGATTGCACCCTCTGACTCTCTTGTCTATTCATCCCTCCGCACTAATCTCTCTCCTTGTACTACACCTGCAAGTGGAAGAGGTGCTACACCTGGCCACTCGCCTTCTCCCTCACCTCCATTCAAGGCCCCAAACAGTCCTTCCAGAAGAGGTAATGCTTTACCTAGGAATCTGTTGGAATTGTCTCCTGTATCCAATGTGGCCTCGACCTGAGGTAGACCTGAATTCCAGTTTGTTTTTTTTTTTGCCCCTCTCCCTTTCACCTTAATTCTCCACTTTCTGCTCTTATTGCTTCTCTTCACCTGCCTATAACCTTCCCCGGTGCCCCTCTTCCTTTCTTTTCTTCCATGGTTGACTCCTTCCCTATCAGATTCCTTCTTCAGCCCTTTGCCTTTTCCACCTACCACCTCTCAGCTTCTTTCTTCATTGCCCCCCTCCACCCTCTTGGTTTCACCTATCACCAAGCCTGCCCTCCTTCCCCCCCCCCCACCACCTTATTCTGGCATCTTTGCCCTTCCTTTCCAGTCCTGATGGCCCAAAGCTTTGACTTTTTTTTTCATATCTTTAGACACTACCTGACCTGCTGAGTTCCTCCAGCATTTGTATGTGTAACTCTGGATTTCCAGCATCTGCATAATCTCTTGTGTTTAAAAAAAGTGCTTTAAACAGTGTGTGAAAGAAAAATCTCAATACTCGTGGTAGCTATGTTTTTTTTTAAAAGATGTGGTCCAAACAGACCTGCAAGTCCATTGCACACCATCCGGTTGACTGAAATATCAGCACCTGCATTCCTTTTGCTCCGCCATGTACATATGAGAACACCACTCACTATATTACAAGCTGCTCCGATGACAGATTGGATAGTGATTCACACATTCTCTCCCATGCTCTCTCTTAAACTCTTTCCTTTACTCGCTCTCCCCTCTTCTCTCCTTTCTTTTTATCCCTTTATTTCTGTCCCCCTCCCTCTCAACAAGTTAGCTGGTTTAGTCTGTCCCAGATTTTGACAGAAGTAACATCTACATATTTAACTGAGCTAATGGTGTTGGTGTGTAATATTATACAATGCTCCTCTGAATTCCACTGCAGGTTTGAACATAAACCAGAGGCTTTCTATATTGAAGAGCTGGATAGGAGAAGGAGATCTGATTATTTTCTGTCTGTTCTTTAAATTCTGCAAAAAATGTGGCAGGTGTTAAGATGAAAAAAGGGGACAAAATTATGCTGGTGAAATTTATCATCAGGTCCTGATGAAGGCTCTTGATGAGTAACATACTGTTTATTTACCTCTATAGAGACCTCCTGAATGGCTGAGTTCCTCCTGCATTTTGAATGGTGGAATTAGAATCGGGTTTATTATCAATGACATGTTGTGAAATTACTTTTTTTCTGTGGCAGCAGTGAAGTGCAATACATAAAGAAAAGTCACTGAGTTACAAAAGATAAATTGTGCAAAAGAGGAATAACAGAATATGAGATCATGGACAATTCTGAAATCTGATGGTGGAAAGCAAGAAGCTGTTCCTAAAATATTAAGTGTAGGTCATCCTGTACCACCTCCCCGGTGTTGGTAATGAGAAGAGGACATGTCCTAGATGGTGTGAGTTCTAAATGATGGTTATAGCCTTTTTTTTTTTTTGAGGCACCAGCTCTTGAAGATGCTTTCAACGGTGGGGAAGATGGTGCCTGCGATGAAGCTGGCTGAGACCACATCCACTGCAGCCTCTATTGATCCTGCATAATGGATCTTCCATTCCAGGTGTTGATGCAACCAGTTAGAATTCTCCCCACCATATGTCTGTGCTTTTTAAAAAAAACAGACAAACGAGTCTATGGAAACGTCAAATATTCTCAAATAAATAACGAAGTGGAGCTATTGGGATAGTTTCATCATGATTTCATCAATGTGCTGGGCTCACGATTGATAGGTTGATGCCCACCCTTTACATAAGACAGGAACAAAATCAGGCCATTTCTGCCCACCGAGCCTGTTCCACCATTCCACATTGCTGATTTATTATTCCTGTCAACGCCATTCTTCTGCCTTCTCTCTGTAATCCTTGATGTCCTTACTAATCACTTTACACTGCACGCTGTCGGAGCAGTGCTGCCAGGATAATCAAGGACATGACCCACCCAGCCAACACACTTTTTGTCCCTCGTCCCTCTGGGAGAAGGTTCAGGAGCTTGAAGATTCATACGGCCAGATTTGGGAACAGCTTCTTTCCAACTGTGATAAGACTGCTGAACGGATCCTGACCCGGATCTGGGCCGTACCTTCCAAATATCCAGACCTGACTTGCACTCCCTTACTTTCCCTTTTCTATTTTCTAATTATGATTTATAATATAAATTTTTATTTTATTTACTTCGATTTGTACTTCAGGGAGCGCAAAGCGCAGAATCAAATATCGCTGTGATGATTGTACGCTCTAGTATCAATTGTTTGGTGACAATAAAGTAATCAATAACATTTTAAATTCCACTCTAAGTATACCCAATGACTTGGCCTCCACAACAGTCTATGGAAATAAATTCCATAGATTCACCACTCTCTGGCTAAAGAATTTCTTCCTTATCTCTGCTGTAAAGCAACTTCCCTTATTCTGAAGTTGTGCCCTCTGATCCTAGACTTCACTGACTATCAATATTTGATAGCTTTCAAAAAGATCACCCCTCATTCTTTTTTAAACTGCAGCTGGTACAGGCTCAAGAGACATCAAAAGCTTCTCGCATGTTAACCCCTTCATTCCCACAAACTTCCAATTCCAGGACATCTCTTCTTAAATAAGGGGCCCAAAACTGTTCACAAAACTCCAAGTGCAGCCTGAACAATGCCTTATAAAGCCTAAGTACTGTATAACATCCTTGCTTTTGTATTCTAGTCCTCTTGAAGTGAATGATTCTTCTACAAAGGTACATGACCAGACACTTCCCAATACTATATTCTCTCTGCTACCTTTTTTTCCATTTTCCCAATCTGTCCAAGTCCTTCTGCAGACTCCATGCTTCCCCAATACCACATGCCGCTTTATCTATCTATCTATCTATCTATCTACCTTCATGTCATCCACAAAGCCATCCATTCTGAATCTAAATCATTGGCATAAAGCATAAATAGAAGTGGTCCCAACACCGGCCCCTGCAGAACACTAGTCATTGGTTGCCAAACCGAAAAGGCTCCCTTTATTCAAGCTCTTCATCTCCTGTCAGTCAGCCAATGCATGCTGGTACCTTTCCAGTAATACTATGGGCTCTTATCTTGTTTAGCTGCCTCGTGCATGGCAACTTGTCAAAGGCTTTCTGAAAACCGAAGTAAACAACATTTACAGACTCTCCTTTGTCTATCCTACCTGTTATTTCCTCAAGGAATTCCAACAGATTTGTCAGGCAAGATTTCACCTTAAGGTAACCATGCTACCTTGGCTCTATTTCATCATATGCCTCCAAGTACCCACTACTTGCCAACACTAACTCCTCAAATGAGGACTGGTGTATGTTCCCCTGACTTCCCCTTCCTAAAGTTTATAATCGCTCTTTTGGTTTTATTAATGTTGAGTGTGAGGTTGTTTTGACACCATTCAACCAGACAATCCATCTTTCTCCTGAACACGTCCTTCTCGGTATCTGTGCTTCTGCCAACAATGGTGATTGGCACATGTATAGATGGCATTTGAGCTATGCCCAGCCACACAGGCGTGGATGTAGAGAGAGAGAGAGAGAGAGAGTAGAGCATCAGGCGAAGCACGCATCCCTGAGCTGTTCTTGTGTTGATTGTAAGTGAGGAGGGATTACCAATCAGCATTGATGGTGGTCTCTCGATAGGGAAGCAGGGGATCCTGTTGCAGAGGGAGGTCCAGAGGTCCAGGTTTTGAAGCTTGTTTATTAGTAATGAGTGGATGATGGGTTGTATTTGATTACACACCAACCTGATGTATCTTTTGCTGTTTAGGTGTTCCGAAGCAGAGGGGAAACCCAGTGAGATCGAGTCCACCATAGAGCTACTGTGACTGTAGGCAAACTGCAGTGGTTCCAGGTCCTTGCTCAGGGAGGAGCTGATTCTAGTCAGGACCAATCTCTCAAAGCATTAATTCTCTAAACAAGGGCATACATTTTCACATGGTTAAACCAGTCTGTCATTCAGTATCATAATTCCAATCTAGAATCTCCCAATCACACTTGTGTTTTTATCAAACAAATCAGCAATTGATGTTGGGGAAAAAGATGAATTTTAGGGTTTTTCAATTCATTGAGTCATGCAAGTTTATTTTGGAACACACACAAAGTGCTGGAGGGACTCAGCAGGTCAGGTAGCATCTACGGAAAACAGTAAACAATCAATGTTTCGTGCTGAGACCCATCATCAGGACTGATGACCATCAGCAGTCTAGGTTATTTAGAGATGATTTTCCTCAGATCATTATGCTTCCACGTGCTTTCTCACATGAGCTTTCAAACCCTTCATGTCATTGTGAATTAAAGGAGCTTTCATTCTGTTGGAGAGTGGCTCATGTACTGCTGCAGGTTCCAGTTTATGCACTTGGGATGCTGAGAGATGCCTTAATTCATGTATCTACTGGTGCTCTAGTTTCTCTGACTTCCTTTCAGAACTGAAGACAGGATACTGACTGATTCTTGGAAACTAACATTGTTTGCTACACTGGCAATTTTTGCTTTTATTAATTATCAGGAACCAGCTATCATTAGCAAGACCAAAATTTATCAGTCCTCCCTGATTGTCCTAGATGAGGTGCTGGCATGTGGTTTTCAAAATTCAGGAGTCCTACTGCTTTCCTTATGGCTGATGCATAAGATAGGCCACCAATGAAGAACGCCCTTTCAAACTCTAGAAGGCATGTCTTTTGACATTCCCCAGATTGTTCATTTGGAGAAGCATCACGCTGAGGCCTATAACCATGCTCATCAGTGGATCAGGAACACTGAAGAGAAAATTTTGATGCCTACCAATTCTGAGTGTAACATATTCACCTACAGCTCCATTATTCCCTGTTGTCCTATCAGCAGTCGTTTCTTTTTTTGTTTTGTGGAGCAACAGACCATCTAGAATATGCTTCCTTGTGCAGTAATAAATCCCTCCTGGAATAAGACTGTAATGCCACCTCTTTTGCATCTCGTCCTGTCACATCTAAAGATTCTATATCAAAGAATCTTGTCATCTCATTTACCTTGCTCTGCTCTGCATTGTTGATATACCTTTTCTGAAATTTGACACTATCGTCCTCTAAGCATTGGTCTTAGATGGGGTTCTGTTAGTATTTTCAATTTTCTGCTAGCATTCCTGAGATCATAGGCATCCAATGCCTTTTTCTGCCTGGATAGCAGAGCAGGACGGAAGCAATGATAACTCTTCATCCTGTCCAATAATAAGCATCCAGCAGAATAGTGTTGTGGACAAATGTATCCTGGCTGCCAATCTTATTGAGTGCCCTCTCTTCTCCCTCGTTTTTCCTTCCCTGAGCTGGTAAAGTCGGGTTTATGGACAGTGTCGGAGACACAGCCTCTGGGCTTTAAGGCAGCCACAGCAAGACTGTGATCCGCTGACAGCGGAAGTACCAAGCATGTGGTTTCTTTAGGAGATGTTTGGAAGTCTAGGCTAGACTTGGAGGTTGGCAGCTGGAAGATAGAGGGGGAATATAGGGGAGGTGGTTCTAAGAGGAAAGGGAGGGTGTAGCATGGTGTTGGGGGAGGGGCAGCGAGATGGAAAAGACATTGGCAAATAGTGGAACAACGGGGGAAAGGGAGGGATGTGTTGTGTAGAAAGTGGGTGGAAATGTGTGGGAGATGACGGGGTACAAGACAGAGGGGAAATGATGGAATGAATTGAGAGAATACACATGAGTATTGTAAGAGCTTAGTGAAGAACGCCGAAGGAGAAGCGAATTTGGGATGGGGAGGATCCAGCATGGGTGGTTTTGAAGGGGGTACAAGGAGAAAGCAGCAGGCAAGGGCATCTGTGTGTGAGCCTTTCAAATGATAGGAATTTCTGGTTGTCCAAGAGTACTGTTATGTGTTCAACATGGAAGATGAGATGCTGTTCCACTGGCAAACTCTGTCTGCAGTGTGTGTGGCACTTACAAAATGCACAGCAGGTACTTGTTGAAGTGACTCAAAAGTCATATGCACAAGGGCACGTGTGCATAGGTGCAATGAGAACCTTATTTGTAGCAGCATCACTGGCACGTAGCGTCATATAGGCAGCACTCACAAATAAAAAATAAATTGTGTTTAACAGCACTACAGCTCACTACCACTTTCTCACAGGCAATCAGGGATGCTGGTTTTCTGAATTTCTTCTATATGTATTTCTCTTTATTTTTACATCGGATTCTGACTTCATAGTCCACTATTCAGATGATAAGCAGATCAGATTTTCTGTGCAAAAGGCCACAAAATCAGTGTCTTGGTGTAAATGTAATGAAAGGTTGCCAATGCTTATTTGACACTAAAGTGCAAAATTTGGCCTGTGGTTTGTAAAATCAATTTAAATCTCTTCAGGGATTGAACATCAAGAAGACTGAAGGTAAAGTCAATATAATTTACAGTAAGTCAACGAACAGAAGTTGAAGCAAAATTATAATGAAGATTGAAAAATGTGTTCCACCAATGAAACATTGTCCCAGTGAGAGAATTTTCCTGTTTTTTCTATTCATTTAAATGAATAACATACCTTTTCTAGTCTGACATATTCTCTCTGGAGCTTGGAAAGGAAAGAAATAGTAATTTTCATTCCGGATTATGCTGAAGGGTTTTGGGTTGCCTGCAGTGCAGGCGTCCTTTCACCTCTGATTAAATCACTTCTTATTTGACAGAATAATGTGTATTTTGGATTTGATGTTACATTGACGTCATCTCTACTGGACTCTAGCCAGGTTCTAGGGATATTCTACCCTGTCAGCAATACTGTCAGGGTTGTCTAAACAGTCTGCAGTGCATGAATTGTCTGGTCAACGTGGGTTCATAAAGATGAATGTTACTTGAACTGAAAGGTTATTTAAAAATATTCTGGAATTTAATCTTTCATTTTTTTTATCCCTACATTTATCTCATCTGTTACTACTTTAATTTTGAGAAATAGACATCCAAAAATACATTGTGAACCAAACATGCTAAAACTGGGTGGTGGGTGGGGGGGGGGGGGGGATCCTTGGGTGGAATGATCATGAGTGATCTTTTGGGGAAAACTGAGAATTTCATTTTAGTTTTATGGCACTTTAAATACATAAGCCTCAAGGGTATTTATGGGAACAAATCTAGTCAGCATTTGCAAAGGCCTATAATTTCCAGATGGTAAAATGTTCTCATTCTCCAGCCACAAAGTTTATTAAGATACATTTTGGCAATGGGAAAGAGGAGAAATAAAATGTTGTTGCATCGTGGCCCAAGAAACAGAAAGGAACATGGGGAGTGGAGACATATGGAAGATAAATGCCAGCCAATAAATTGGAGTCAGAAATTCCTAACAGATTTAGATTTGATTTTTGCTTTTGGAACATGTTTTACAGTGTTATGTTCTGTAAAACAGAAAGAAAGCAGATTGTGGGTGTGCATGATGAATGCTTGACTCTAATATGCCTTTAGTTAAAAATTGTAGCCGCACCTATTGTTCTGGATTGTGCCTGAGAAAAATTACATGGTCACGGAAGCTCTTGTGAACATCAGGTCACTATGCTGCCTTTTAAGGTAACATCAAAGTGCATGAAGATAATTAAATGGCTAGTCCTAGAAAATGTAACCAGATTGGTATCTGTTGAGATTCCCCATAGGTCTATCAACTCTATGCCTGTAAATGGGCACCTGATAGAGGTTTGGTAGTTTCGATTGCTGGATACTGGGTCTCCGAGCGTAACTTCTGCAGAGTTCCCAGCTCTCAAGATGGTAGATCCATTTCTTGCACCAGGTAAACGTGTGACAAGTACCATGAACCCTTCAAAATGAGTAGGAGAAAGAAAACTCAGCATTTTATTTAACTTAATGTAGCTAGGTTAAATATTTTAATTGCCTTGTGTGTCTGCAATCATTCTGGAAGCCCTGGGTTGCACCCAGTTACACTGAGCTTGGGACTCGGACACCTAGGGTGTCAGAACAGGTCACCTCTTGGCAGCGGAAGATCTGTCCCAGTATTGTTGCCGGAAGGAAGGTCGTATTTGTAAACCTTACTGATTTTTTTTTTGTGAATAGTTACAAAGGCTTCATGAGGAAAATGTAACAGCTGATATATTTTTATTTTCATGAGGTTATGGTTGAGGTACTGGCCATTGTAAGTAAGTATCATTGTAAGTATGTCTATCTTAAGTAAGAGATAGGGTTTTTTTAAAAGCAAACTGACTGTAAAACAAAAAGCACAATATGGATTAAAGGTAGTTACTCGGACATGACGAGAAGCAGAGTTCCACAACAATTGGTGACATATCTACAGTTGGTCGCTATTTCCACAAACATTAGTAAGTAGAATTTTAATGAGCACACAATACTAAATTGGGTGGCATAATTAATAACAATAACACATGGAAGTTCATTATTAAAACTATAGAAAGGCATATTATTGTTAAACCTCAATCTGAGGCAGTACACTTTTGATATAAGGATGAAAGTATTTAAAGAGTTTGGATGCATAACTCAATAAAAATAGTCATATAAGCCCATTAAACTACAGACAATGGGTGTTATTTTTCTGAGGAATGGAATTTTTTTTTAAAATGAGAAGATATAACACTTTCATTGGATTTTGAACAATGGCTAGACTATTCTTAAGAGTATTGGAATATACACTTCTAGGTTCTATGGTGAAATAGGGATATGGAAAATTGAGAGCAGCTGTTTAATGTGGCTTCTAGATGATAAAAGATCCTGCCTTTAAGGAAATAGTTGTACAGTTTTAGAGATTTAAGGAAATAGTTGTACAGTTTTAGGTATTTATGGCACTGAAAGAGACCATTTGATTTATCTTATGCTGCTGGGTAAAGAGTTGTTGAGTCTATTTCCACTTCCCATAGCTCTGCAGGTCATAGCACATCAGTTCATTTGCCTATCCACACACTTATTAAATCTGATGGGTGATGTTGCTTCCTCCAGCGTTTTTTTTTGGAGGAATTATGAGTGAAATAATTATCCACCAACTCTTTGTTCTTTTTTCTATGAATTATATTTTATATTTTCTCCCAGTTATTGTCTCACAGTTAAGAGGATCAGCAAATTCTATTTAGACTTTGCCTCTAATGAATTTATTTTCCTTCAGCTTGCACTGTTCTGAAGAAAACAACTCTAGCCTATCCAATCCTTTCTCTGGTCTTGGGACATCCCCATGTCTTTGCAGCCTTTGTAATATTGCTATGTTTTTTTCCATGATTTGGTCATCAGAACTATGTGGAGTAATCTAACTGCAGCTTAATGTATGTTCTGTGTAGTTACTTCCCTTCTATCCCTTCTGTTCATTGACCTTTAATTCAAAGACATTTAATTGTCTTAACTATTTTATTACTCTGACCTGTTACCTTCAAGAATATGCAGGCATGAACTCATTTGTATCTGTATTTTTGTCTTTTGCTTTTCTATAATTTCTGCTTTTACTGTGTATTTTCTTGCCTTGTTTTAGTTTCCCAAGTCCACACCCTTGGTGCCACACGATTTACTGATTAGATATTTGCACTAATAAGCAGGTATACCTAATAAAGTAGCTACTGAGTATCCTTTCAATTTATTGAAGATGCCCATGCCTATAATCTTAGAATTTGGACTTTATCAGTTCCACAACTACTATGGGAGCATTGATAACAGATCCTCAAATCATGATTTAGGCCTGTGATTCTGTAGACACCTCTGCAGATGGTATTGCATGGTCAATAGCATGATGAGAATACATTAACTCAGCAACCACATCATGTGTGGATGCTAAAAACTCCACTGGCATGAAATACTTACAGAGATTTGGTGTATTTATATACAAATGCCTGTATTTGATTCTCCAGCAGCTGTTCCTTATTTGAAAACTTACCAATCATTCTTAAATAAAGGCTGCTACTGCACAATGATAATTAAATAAATAACTGAAAAGTTCAAAGTTAAATTATTTTTAATACAAAGATTCAAAGTACAATTATTATCAAAGCATACATGCAGTATACAACCCTGAGATTTATCTTCCCCATGAAACAAATAAAACCATGTAACTCATTCAAAGAAACACTCCCTGATATGTGAGCCAAAAAAAGGCAAATTGTGCTAATGGCAACACACAAGCTAGTGAAAAACGGAAGAGTCCAAGCATGTTCAGTTCAGTGTTCATTACTTGCAGGCTGCCCTGGTTCAAAATTGCCCAAAATAGCAACAAAAGAAGAAATGAACAGAGACCAGAAACACATCATAACATGAGCTAGAGCTCAATCCACAAAACACATTGATTAAACCTTGCCCAAGAACCAGACTTCATCTTCTTCTGGAAATTTCGCTGAATTTTATGCCATTTTAGATAAGTTTTCCTTCCTCTCATGCTGACTAACTCTGATTTATTGATTCTGTTGCAAAACTGTATATTCTGACCTTTTACAAGAACAAGTATTTTCTTTTGTACTTTGCAGAATTCAGTCCTTCGCTTGAAAATGTAGAAAGTGTGGACTATCTTGTGCCATGTCAGGAGAAAGGAACAGCTGAGTACAGCTGTTTGCAGTTAAGTAGAAAGTCAAGGTGGAATCTATTATTTCAGATTCTGCATAGAAAAGATCAGACCAAAATGTTTTATTTCCCTAGTAGGCCTTTCACTTTTTATAAGAGTATTATATTGTATCACCAATAAACTTTGAAACCAAATATAATCATAATAATTGCAAAATATGTAGGGGAAAAATGGCCAAACCTTTTCAATAAAATAATTGCTCACTGTAGATTCCTGTTGATTGATCATTATTTTGTTCACTTTTGAAGTTTTTTAAATCAGAGGCCTGCAATTAAGTTTATTGGTAATATTTAGTTTTTAAAAGGTGTAAAATCTAAAGACTATTGTGGAATCGACCTGATCCAGACATGCCGTGTCACGAGTTTCTACAGGTGCTAGAAATCCAGAGCAACACAAAATGCCGGAGGAACTCTATAGGTGAGGCAGCATCAGTGGAAATCAATAAACAGCTGACTTTTCATTACGACTGAAAACGTGACCTTTCATCGGGACTGGAAAGGAAGGGGGAAGGTGCCAGAATAAGAAGGTAGGAGGAAGGGAAGTAGGACAAGGTAAACAGTGATTGTTGAAGCCAGGTGGGTGGGGGAGGAGGATGAAGTTGAAGTTTGCAACTGAATGTGTGGTGAAGGACTGGAGAAGGAGGAGTCTGATAAAGGACTGTGGACCATGGGAGAAAGTGAAGGAGGAGGGGCACGAGTGGAGGTGAAGGTAGGTGAGGAGAAGAGGTAGGAGGCCAGATTGAGGATTTGAATCCGGTGACCTCTTCTACACTGGTGAGACCTGACATAGATTGGGGGACTGCTTTGTCAAGCACCTCCACTCTGTCCACAAGAAGCAAGATTTCCTGGTGGCCAACTATTTTAATTCCTATCCCCATTCTGATTCTGACATGTCAGTCCATGGCCACCTCTTCTGCTACAATGAGGCCACTCTCAGGTTGGAGGAGCAACACCTTGTATTTCACATTGGTAGCCTCCAGCATGAACATCAGTAACTCCTCCTGAAAATATTTTTCCCCTACCCCTTCCCTCTTCAGTTCCCCATGTTGGCTTCTACATTTTCTCCTCGCCTGCCTATCAGCTTCCCCTTCTGTTTCTCCCACGGTCCAGTCTCCACTTCCTTCATGTTTCTCCTTCTCCAACTCTTCCACCTTTTACCTCCAGCTTCTCACTTCATTCTCCCTTCCCCACATCTCCTCACCTGGCTTCACCTGCCACTTTCTAGCTTGTCCTCCTTCCCTCTTCCCATCTTATTCTGGCACCTTCCCTCTTCCTTTCTAGTCTTGGCCTGAAAAATCAATGGTTTATTCATTTCCATAGATGCTGACTGACCTATTGAGTTCCTCTGGCGTTTTGTGTGTGTTGATCCAAGCATGCAATGTATTGAGAAAATGAAACTATCACATACTTAACTCTCCCTACATTTGTTAGCTAATCAAAGTCAATCTAATATGGAAAATTGTATTAAAATAGTATGTATTTTAGCAGATATGTGCAGTGAACTAATACTGACATGGTACCTTGGATGTCTCACAAACCTTGCTCAAAGCCCTTCAGTCTCTGTTCTTCACTTCTCTTTGATGCCAGATATTTAATGGATTTCTTGTGCACTATTGCGTCATCTTGAAGACAAAGTTGAGTTTACTGTCATGTGCACAAGTACACGTGTGAGTAAGTGCAATGAAAAACTTAATCGCAGCAACATCCATAGGCATCATATAAGCAGCATTCACAAGAAAAAACATAAGTTAAGCATTTTTTTTACAAGAAACAAACAATTGGAACAGGAAAGAAAAACAAGGTGCACTTTTGTGCAGAGTGATCGTGGTGCTACTAAACTGCAGAGGAGAATCGGGTTCTACCTGTTGATTGAACTGGACATTTAAGCTCCATTATTATAGAGAGCAAATGGTTTTGGTCATTTCCTGAATCTCAGGACAGCAGCAGCTGCATGGTCCCAAACAAGAGAAAATCTGCAGATGCTGGAAATCCGAGCAACATTCCAACTGCATGGTGTACCCTGCTTCTGAAGTTTGACTCTATTTGAATTGAGCAAAGCTGCTAAGTACATTGGAAAAATTGCTATTTTTATTTCCTGATTGATTTTAGTTTTCAAGTTCTTCTTGCTGACTTAGTTTTCAAAATTGCATGCTTACCGATTTGCTTCTTAACTGTCAGTTTCTGCTCAAGCTCTTGTTCGCATGAGCAAACACTCAGTCTGCTGCATATCAGTTCAATATAGTACCTTTTTTAAAAAAAACCCAAAATAAATAATGAAATTCTTCTGCACTTGGAAGAGCACATTGTTTGGCAGACTGGCAGGTAACTTGTGTGAGGTCCTGCTGATGTAGAGTTCCATAATGTATCAAGCTCGGGGTTAAAACAGCCAGAGTGGGCTGGTCTGTGATGGCTGTGGAGGGAAGAGTGAATTGAAAATTGGGGGCAGGGAATGAGAAAGTGGTGATTGGACCAGGGCAGGAGGTAGGTTTTAAATTGGAGCACTGCACTTAAGGGATGTTTGCAATTGTACAAGATGCTGGCTAGGCTGCACTTGGAGTATTATGTACAATTTTGGTCCCTTTGTTACAGGAAAAAATGTCATTAAGCTGGAAAGAAGATTGATGAGAAATAGAAGGAACTGGAGGGTCTGAGTTATAGAGAGAGGTTGGGTACGCTGAGATTTCATTCCTTGGCATGTAGGAGATGGAGGAGTGCCCTTAGACATGTATAACATGATGAGTGACAAAGACAGGGTAGGTACATGGGCTTTTTTTTTCCAGTTAAGGGGACACAAAACCAAGAGTGTTGATTTAAGGTGAAAAGAGAACATTAAAAATGGAGCTGAGATAAATTATTTATGCAGATGGTGGTACATTTATGGAAATAACTGCTGGTAAAGGTGGTTAACAGGGGTGCAATAACAATATTAAAAAGGCAGTTGGATAAACACATGGACAGGGAGGGTTACAGGGATATGTGGGCAAATGGGTCTTGTTTAAATGGGCACTTTGGTCTGCGATATTCTAATGAGTTGCACAAGCTTTTGGATGTCATTTAATATCTCCAGGTGTCTTCATACACTGGCAGACCATATGCAGAGAGGAACCATAAACCAATAAACTGTAATTAAATCCTGTTGCATAGTTGCCTCAGTGTTCAATAACTGTTCAATTAAGTTGCTTTAAAATATTTCATAATACATATGAGTGCAGTTTTGATACCAGTTGATCATTTTAATTGGAAATTGATTTATCACAAAACAAGTGTTTTTAGTCACACATACCAATTACTTACAAGTAAGAAGATTTTAATTACCAATTTAACTGATGCATTTCTTTGTATTATTGGAGTTGTAATACTAAGGTTTTTTTTTTGCAAGCCTGCTGTTTTTCTCTGCCCCAGAAAGCTGTCTTAATTTTTCGAAACTCCTTGAAAGCATGATGAGTGGGAGCTGGCCTTGGAAATCATTTTATCCTGGAATATATCCAATTTTGTTGGTGGGACTGCTTCAAACACCCATTTTCTTAAATTAATGTAAAAGATTGTGTCATCAAAATGAGATGGGCAGGATAAAGCTTCTGTTAAAGTTTTACAACCTTTCGTTCTGGTTATGCCAATTTCACTCAAATTAAGAAATAATTTGTATTAACTAGTGGGGAAGCCCAAGCTGCACTATATCCGCTGAGGAATAAAATTAGAAAATGCAGGAAATATTCAAAGGGGATGTGTAAACTCTGTAAAGTTTCCCATCTCAGGATCGAAACTGATCCCCAAAGCTGTGAATAGCATTGGCACAAGCCCAAAAGCAAATTAAATAAATTTTTTTAAAAAACACTCTGTAACATGGGAAATTTACAATAAAAGAATAATATGCAGAAAATGCTCAGAAGGGCAGTCAGCACCTATGGAAAGAGATAAGGATTAATATTTAGAGTCAAAGAACTTACAAGGAAAGAATTGTTCCACTTGAGTAAACTCTACCCATTCCCTTTGTTTCCTTATGAGTTTTATTGGGTACTTTTTGTACATGTTACATGCCAGTAGCTTCATTGGCTACTGTAAGTTAAATTATACCTTAGTATAGATCTGTAGCAAAACAATTAGGTAAAGGTAAATGGATGGGCATGTTGGAGACTGGCTAGTGGATTTACAGAAAAATAAGGAGATGGTATAGTATTTTTGTATTGGGAGTTGGCACTGGTTTAATGGCCTGTTGTATTGTCATTATTAATGAAACTTTGTTCTTTTCACATTGATTTTGAGGCTTGCCCAGAAGTTTTTGACATCCAACTAGATATGGCAGGATGTCATCTGACTATCATTGTATTGTTTTTCATAGTTTTTCTGTAATTCATTTAATTTGTGAGAATCGTGACAGGAGTTGATTATGAGGTTTTATTTGCACTGAATTGGTTGGTGATTGGATTCATTGCAATAATGCAAATATTCATGTCTTGAGAAACTAGTAGGAAAGAGATTGCAGAGGTGTTACAACACATCAAATAACTTCTCAGAAAAAGAGGAAAAGCCAGAACTAATATAATACCTAATAAAAGATGGATTGAACATGTCCAGGAATTGAAAACCAATCAGGATAATGTCAGTGGTTGGAAAATAATGGAATTTGAACAATGAAATGATAGAAAAAGTGGGAAGTATTATAATAAATAGAATAGATTACAAAAATCCTTGCTTGATTAATCAGATTTTTTTTGGAAGGGGTGAAAGTAGTTAATGGCAATATGAAGTTGCAGTTGATAATCATTTTCAAAAGACCTTCTATAAAGTACCTCTATAAGATACCAATGAATAGGATTCCAGAATGAGCAGTCAGCAGATAATGAACTGTGGATGACTTCAAGAGAGAAAATAGACAGTAGGAGTGAATATAATGATTGACAGTGGAAGAAATGGGTATTAAGATCATTGATGTAACAAAGATTCTTTGGTTACAAGTAAACCAGTTATAAATCACTGCATCACAGCTTATTAAGTCAGTTTTAATTAAAAAAATCAAGTTCAGCAGTGGAGTTTATTTCAAGAAGGATGGCATTGAATTGCAAAGGAAGTTATTCTAAATTTGTCTCAATATTAGGCCATGCTTAGAGTATTGTATACATTTCTGATCCAAATCTTATGAAAATGATACAGTAGTGCTGGAGAGTCTTTTGAGTAAATTTACAAGTAATGTCAAAAATGGCTTTAAAGGTGAGGAAGAACAAATTGTCTTTTTGTTTCCTCTTGAGAAGGTTGCTACTTGTGTGTAAGAACGTAACTAAAGGCCATTTTTAAAAAAGTGTTATTAAGTAATCTAATGGGGAACATCAGAAGAACTATTATCCAAAAAGTTGTAAGAGTGTGGAACTTAGTTCTACGAGGTGTGATAGAGACAATGCACAGGGATGCATTTGCAGGAAAGTCAAATAAGCAGTTGAGACAAAAGGGAATAGAGGTATGCTGATGAATTTAGAAGAGGAAATGTGAGAGGAGGCATGAGTGGAGCATAATTCTCCACCGTATATAATTCTATAATAACCAACATATTTTTGCACGCTGTGATTGTGTTTGGAAGGCTGCAGAAAATTGCTACAGGAGTAACAAAGTGTGCTTTGTTTTTGCAATGAAGTTGTGTCCTGGATGTGGGAGAGTTTCACATGTAATCTGAACAGCCTCAGCAAGAAAACATTTTAGATTGGTTGCAGAAATTACCTTCCTTTATCTCAACTTCCATTGTTCCTCAGCATCTATGTGAGTTTTCCAGCTTGTTTATAGAAGGGATTGTGAAAATGTGGAGAACCTTTTTCAAAAGTCCTGTCATGCAGACTATCTAGGACTAGAGACTGAATAAAATGAAATATCCAATTCTTGCCTGAAACAGAAGCATATCAAAGCACAATGAGAAAGGCCAGGGAATTAAAGTGTGAGTGAGTGTGTAATTGTTAATTGTTCTCAGATAAGTCATGTTTTAAATGTTGTTTCTGAGCTTGTATTTTATCAGTGGATCTAGTGCTCAATTTCTGTCATTTTTCACTAGTCGGGAAACAGGAGCATTAATACAATTCTTCCTTACGGTTAATATTGCTTCAGTAATGAAATGTACACTTGTAATGTGAGTTGGAGCAAACCTATTGTTTTTCCAGTTTCATGTCAATATTTGCACCCTCATTCACCCAATAGCAGCTCTTCTCTCCCTTTTTAACCATCAGTGCTTGAAATTTTAGTTAACTTTTCCAATGCTTTCCATTTCTAAACTATTTTTAAAAAGTAGAAGGAATCAAGAGTCCTTCAAAATCTCCTTGGCCTTCTCAAAGACACTTATCCATGGCAATATTACAGATACAGATATCAATTTTCAGAGTCTACAACACACAAAAAGAACAGGCCCTTCAGCCAATCATTTTGTCTAAAGACATTAATCCTGTATGTACATGTTCCCTTCTCTGCCTTGCATATTTAATCAGAAGGATAAGCTTCTCTCACAGAGTGGCGGGTGTACAGAACAAACTGCCAAAGAGATGGGAAAGGTAGATACAATCACAGTATATAAAAATACACTTGGACAAGTACATGAATAGGAAAGGAATATGGATCAATTGTAGGAACATGGGATGAGTGTAGACAGGCATCTTGGTTGGTATGGGCAAGCTGGGCTAGAAGACCTGTTTCAGTACCACACAGCTCTGATCCTGAATGTCTGTTTTACTGCCTGTTAAATGTGGAAGTGGTGTCTAATTTTTCCTCTTCCTCTGGAAATACAATCCAGAAATCAATCACACTCTGTTTGAAATAGAACTTCCCCTCAGATCCCCTTTAACATTCCTAACTCTCACCTTAAAACTACTTCCTCACTATATCCTTTTTTGATGCCCTCTAAAATGAAGAAAAAAAGATTCTGATGATACCCCCATTCCACGTTTTATTACTTGTATACCTTTGTCAAAGCGCTCTTCTGCCTCACTGGCATCAGGAAAAATGAGCCCACACCGTTAATTTTTTTTCCCCTTGGGTAATATTCATCTAAGTAGGCAACAGCCTGGTGAATCTCCACTACCCTCTTTCCAGCACCACATCTAAATAATTGTTTTAATCACTAAAAAAACTCAGGAGGAAATAATAATAATAATAATAATGTTGGTTTACATTGAGCCAATATTTAAAGATGTTCAAACCTCTCTGGGGGTGAGGGCAGTAGGCGGGGGTGAGTGCAACTGTGTTCTGGAAATCTATAGCCAATGACAACTCAAAGCATTTGGGACGGATCCATGTATCAGGAGCACACAGAACCCCTACATAAACACCAGAAGGAGTACACTACCTCTAGTTATCTGCCCATCTCACCAGGCACCTATGGGTCTACTCAATCACCTCTGAACCCAAAGAACTAGACTGGAAGCAAATCATCATCCTCCTTGATAGACAAAGAAGAAGAGTTGGGATGACAGTTCTGAGCCAGAGGTGTTGATTCACCAGACGCCAGTGGTTTCACTGTTTCAGGAAACGTTGAGCTAATGCTACATCGTTGAACAAAATCCCATCCTTTGTGGATGACTGAGAGAGGTCATATTTGTTTCTGCAAAAGTTGCCATGGAAACGAGACATTGAACTAGCAATTATATTATTATATCATGCAGACTCTTAAATGCCTTTTCAATTGAAGCATCTACAGATAAATTGGGACTTTGGGAATAGGCATGGGCACTGAATGTTTGGATTAAGCCATTTTATGGAATAGACCAAACTGGAGTTGTGTTTCTGCTAAATTGTAGCACTAATATACTCTTTCATATTTTAAGCAAGACTTGTTATCTCTCCATTAAAATGCTGCAAGTGGAGGAAGATTTTTTTCGCTGCATTTGTAAGCTGTCAGTCTCTGGCATGGCTGGAATTTATTCCTCATTGTCAATTGCATTTGAACAGTACCTCGCTGAGCTAGTTAAAAGAGATGTTAAAAGCTGGTGGTCTAGATTTGCATGTCAACCAGAACAGGAAATGTCATCAGGTTTCTTTGCCTGTAAATCACAGTGAACAAGATGTGTTCTGTATTTTACAGAAATCTGGTTTCATGTTATCTTTACAAGCTTTTTATTCAAGCTATTTGGTTACCTGAAATTTTAAATTCCCTACAAGCCATTGTATGATTTGAACTCTTGCCTATGAATAATTAAACCTGGCTTTTGAGTTCTGGATTCTTGGGTAAATCTTATTTAAAACAAGTTGCCAGTGTCTTAGAGGACCTATCCTGGGCCAAACACTGATGTAATTGTGAAAAAAGGCACAGTAAGCTCATTAGAAGTCTGCGATGATTCGGTATGTCACCAAAGGCTCTCATAAATTTCTATAGATGCGCAGTGGGGCATATCCTTGCTGGTTGCATCATAGCGTGGTATGGATCCTCCAATGCAGAGGATCACAAGAGGCTGCAGAGAGTACCATCATGGGCACGTGCCTCCCCGCCAAATGAGAACATTTTCAAGAGGTAGTGTCTCCAAGGTGAAATTCATCATTAAAGACTATCACCATCTAGAAGGAGGTACAGGATCCTGAAGATCCATATCAATGATTTGGGAACAGTTTCTTCCCCTCCATCGTCGTTTCTGAGTGGACCATGAACATAATTTATTTATTGCCAGTGAAGATGAATCTGATTTTGCTGTGTATTGAATCTCCTCAACAACCTCTGGCACTGGTGGCCAATAATCCACTTGCTGGCATTTTCAATGCGTTGTACTGTGTATATAATCTATCTGGAGGTTATTGTTTCCTCACACCTGGAACTCTGTATATATTCTCTGGGGCTAAAATTAATCTCAGACAATTTTTGCACATCTGAAATCAACTTTAGCCCCAGCTCACTAGCTGGATAACCTATGGAATTGGGTGGAAGATTTTACAGTTCGGCCAAATTTAGACACTCGTTTTCAATGGAGTAAAACGAGCTGCATGTAGAAGAAAAAAAATGTGAAGCCTAATCTTGTTAGCTTCCCACAGTGAGGTTAAGGTTGGTGGCTATTTCCTTTCATAATGGCTGTTAATAGTATTAAAGCATTAAGAGGAGTTAACTGCCAACTTGATCTGTATTGGATAACTAGAATCTGGTGAAAATTTGAAAATTCCAATTTTGGGCTACTTTTTATCCACTTCCAGGATAAGGCCAGTGTTTATTGCCCATCCCTAATTGCCCTTGTAATGAGGGAACATAGTGGGAAATTAGTGCTCTTGTCAATCTGTGTGTTAGAATTTGCTGCAGTATATTTAGTAGCTGGCATGCACTGCACTGTTTGACGTGAATGTTTAGTGGGTGGATTGACAGTTTTCCTCTGAACAGCATCGTGCTTCGATGTCGCTGCAGTTGTGCTCATTCAGGTGCATGGAAACTGTTATGTTCCGCTCCTTTCACTTGGATGAGCTTTGGGAAGTTGAAGGGGAGCATTTTGTTGGAGGATACTCAGACTTTTAACTTGCTCTTATTAAATTGCTCTTATACTTAATAAAAGCAGTGTGAGGTGATTCTCTTCACTGGAGAAGTGTCAATCTCTATTAAGTGGATGTCCAGAGACATTTCAAGGGTGGAAATGGCTATTACTGGTGGCATAATTTTAAGGTGATTGGAGGAATATCAGGGAAGTTCTTTTCACAAAGAATGGTGAGTGTTTTGGACACCTTTACCAGGGCGGTGGTAGACATGGATACTTTAGGGATTTTAAGAACTTCTTATAGACTCATGATAGAAAATTAGAAGGCTATGTCAGAGTGTAGGGTTAGATTGATGTATAGAACACTTTAAAGGTTGATACAACATTGTAGGCTGAAAGGCCTGTTCTATGTTCTATTACTGCTATGCATCCAGTTTGGTTTTGATCAATTGATAGCCTAAGTATTTGGGGACTCTGTGATGAGAAAAGACATTAAAATGCAAGGACAGATAGCTAGACCTACGTTGAAGTTGGTTGTTGCCTAACACTGGAGAAAATCTTGACAAAGGTAACTGAACTAATTAACCTTCTTGCAACAGAACCCACAGCAGTTCTTCTGGAGAGTGCGGATGGAATCAAAATGAAAATGTAATGGATAGACCTCAACCAATTTGAAATGTCTTGGATTGTAACAAAGGGGAGCAGCACTCACACGCACCAGGAGGCCAATAACTGAAACTGTGCCTTGGCTTGGCTGTAAATAATGCAGACCACCTATCATCGTCTGCCCGTCGTACAGCTAAGTAGAGTTTTGGACAGTGTCTTAACCAAAGATACCTTAGTGTTGGTGCTAAAGAAGTGGGAGGGGGCCACTGGAACCAGCATTATTCATGAGACCTGTAGTGGAGTAGGGACAAACACAGCTGTCTGGATGCCAGCAACACACACAAAATGCTGGTGGAATGCAGCAGGTCAGGCAGTATCTATAGGGAGAAGCGCTGTCGACGTTTCGGGCCGAGACCCTTCGTCAGGACTTTGTCGAAGGCTCTCGGCCCGAAACGTTGACAGTGATTCTCCCTATAGATGTTGCTTGACCTGCTGCATTCCACCAGCATTTTGTGTGTGTTGCTTGAATCTCCAGCATCTGCAGATTTCCTCATGTCTGGACGCCATGTTTCCAGCCTTCTTGAGGCAGTTGTTTCTTGTGTGGCATTTGTACCACAAGATGTAGTTGAAATTCCTGCTCCCTTTTGCCAAATATGAAATTTGAAAAGCTTCCTAAAATAAATATTGGGTTACTTAATCATGTACTTTCTTAATATCTGGCTGGGCCAGTGAAACTTGGCATGTTGGTTTTTGAAACTGTGGCTCAGGTTGCTGGTTTCACATTCAGAAAGATTTGAGTTTCATCCCAGCTTTTCTGTGGAACTATATTTGGTAGTGAGCCTTTTTCTTGAGCACACTAAATGGATTTGCTTAAAGCAGTGTATCCTTTCTTAGACTTCAGAGCAGATGAAAAGATCAACTGATTATTAATAATTGGTTTTGCCAGGATTCCAAATCAAGTTTTCAGTCATAATCTCCCAATGGAGGTTTTTGAAATTTGATTGTCCATGGTAAGTAAGGTGGCATACTTTCATTGAAGTGTTGGCAATAAAATATAACTGCAATGGATATGTATGATTCCATCTGTTTCTGTTTGGATTTGCCCAGTTAGGCTATAGGGAAGATGATGAGAAACTAAAATCTCTAACATCTGGTGGTGTGAAGGACAACCTATTTCGATTATGAACTCCAGAGAGGAATAAAATTGTTTTTTTTAAAACTATATGCAAGCTGTAATGAGAATCTTCCACGAAAAAAAGAGCCAATGGAGACACAAGAGACTGCAAAAGCTGGAATTTGGAGAGCAGATGATATGCTGGAGGAATTCATTGGGTTATGCACCATTGATGGGAGAAAAGAAATTGTTAACTGTCCAGATGCAGGGTTTCAACCAGAAACATCAACAATTTCTTTCCTTTTACAGATGCCACATGACCCACTGAGTTCCACCAGCTTCAAAACAAGAGTTTCAAAACACGAGTAAAGTTGCTTGCAGACTAATGTTTTGATGATTTACTTTTTTTAAAATGTAAAAATATTTGAAAATAATGGCTGCTGGATTTCTCTATTTTCCACTGACATTTTACTACTTTGCACCTGCCTAATACTTCTCACTGGGTCTCCTCCTCCTCCTGCTCTTTCTCCGATGGTCCACTCTCCTCTCCTATCTGATTCTTTTTCCTCCAGCCCTTGACCTTTCCCACCCACCTGCTTTAACTATTACCTTCTATCTAGCCTCTTTCCCCTCCTGCCATGTTTTTATTCAGGCATCTACTCCCTCCCTTCTCAGTCCTAAAGAAAGGTTTCAGCCCAAAATATTGACTGTTTATTCTTTTCCATAGATGCCACCTGACCTGCTGAGTTTCTCCAGCAAATTGGATGTTGCTCCAGATCTGCAACTTCAGTCCCCTGTGCCTCATAGATACTCAATTACCTGATTTGCCACTCGGAGGTTGGCAGCAAGATGTGATTTAGGCATTTTTGTAAAAGCTCTTTGGTAGCAATCACAACCTTTACCCTTTGTGCAAAATGTGGTAGCTGGTTGTACAGCCAACCCTACTGTAATTGTACAATTGTAATTTCAAAGTAAATTCATAAAACATTCATAAATTAATGTCAATTTCTTATGAAAGTACATATTTGTAACCATATGCAAACCTGAGATACATTTTCCTGTGGGCATTCACAGTAGTTACAAAGAAATGATAGAATCAATTTTTAAAAACTGCACACGGTGAAGATGGTCAATCAACCACTGTGCAATAGACAGTAAACTGCAAATACGTAAAAAAAACAATAACCATCAAAAACACTGTTAGAACCCATAAGAGAGAGCCCAGAGATTGTGGAGTCAATTGGTGTTGGGGAGAGTGAAATTATCCACTCTGGTTCAAGAGCCTTATGGTTGAGGGGTAATAAATGTTCCTGAACCTGATGTTGTGGAACTTGAGGCCCCTGACCACCTTCCTGATGGCAGTTTTCCAGCAACAATGCTCCTTGTAAATGTGCTCAGTGGTGTGGAGGGCTTTACCGGTGATAGACGGCCATATTCACAACTTTTGGTAGGTTCTTCCATTCAAGGGCATTGGTATTTTTATACTGGACTGTGAAGCAACCAGTCATTGTACTCTCCACGCTGCATCTACTGAAGTTGTCAGTTTTAGATGACATGCTAAATCTGTGTAAACTTCTAAGAAAATAGTTTGCCAATGATCCAACATGCTTTTAATATAAAATAAATATTTCTCTAATCCATTACTTTGTAAACATTTGTGCTGACTAATGTGAATTAAACTTGGGTTGTATCAGTTTCGTTGTGAATCATGACAAACTTACCCATTCAGGTTTGTTATTAATGGATTCAAGAATGAAGAATATAATGAAGAATATGCCAACATTAGAAACACAGCTGTAGTTCTCAAGAGCAACGCACGCACAAAGCTCAGCAGGTCAGGTAACATCTATGAGGATGAATAAACAGTGAATGTTTCAGGCAGAGATCGGACATGAAAGGAAGGTGGAAGATAACAGAAGAAAAACATCAACACACACAGAATGCTGGAGGAACTCAGCAGGCCAGACAGCATTTAGGAATAGAGTACAGTTGATGTTTCAGGCCGAAACTCTTCAACAGGACTGGAGAAAAAAAGCTGAGGAGTAGATTTAAAAGGTGGGGGCAGGAGAGAGAAACTCAAAGTGATAGGTGAAATCTGGAAGGGAAAGGATGGAGTAAAGAGCTGGGAAGTTGATTGGTGAAAGAGAGAAGAAGAAAGAAAAGGGGGAGGAGCACCAGAGGAAGCTGATTGGTGGGCAAGGAGATGAGGTGAGAGACGGAAAAGGGGATGGTGAGAGGTGAAGGGGGGGGGGGGGGAGATTAGCAGAAGTTCAAGAAATCAATGTTCATGTCATCAGGTTGGAGGCTACCCAAACAGAAATATAAAAAGTGTTGTTCCTCCAACCTGAGTGTGGCCTCACCACAGCAGTAGAGGAGGCCATGGATAGACATATCAGAATGGGAAAGGGAAGTGGAATTAAAATGGCTGGCCACTGGGAGATCCCACATTTTCTGGTGCTCGTGAAGCAGTCTCCCAATCTATGTCAGGTCTCACCGATGCACAGGAGCACCAAACTCAGTACATGCACCCAACAGACTCACAGGTGAGTTCTCTCTCTCCCCTCTTCCCACCTTTTAAATCTACTCCTCAGCTTTTTTTTTCCTCCAGTCCTGCTGAAGGGTTTCTGCCCAAAACATCGACTGTACTCTATTCCTAAATGCTGCCTGGCCTGCTGAGTTCCTCCAGCATTCTGTGTGTGTTGATGTTTTTCTTCTGTTATCTTCCACCTTCCTTTCATGTCCGATTTGCTCAGATTTGCAGCATCTGCAGATTTTCTCGTTTGTGACAAGAAAAACATCGACTGTTTATTCATTTCCATAGGTGCTGCCTGACCTGATGAGTTCCTCTGGCATTTTGTGTGGATGTTGCTTTGGGTTCCCAGAATCTGGTACATGTACTTGTGTTTATATTCTTAAGATATGAACTTTTGAGAATAGTGAATTCCCTCTGAAATGTGAAACTTCCCTAATGCTCTGGTAACAAAACCCTAATCACCTCAGAAACCCTGCAGAAGAGTGACATTTTTGGAGTGATAGTTCATTGAAAACCTTTTAGAAGAGGAATTAATGGGACGTGGAATGCCCAACAGTTGAGTGAATATGCACTGGTCTAGTTCCTCTTTTTTCCTAATATAGTTTCATTTGTTACTTTAGAATGGACGCAGTTAATGGTGTTGCAGATTTCTATTTTGGGCTATTCATCTCCATGGAAATGGACATCCCTTTATAGTGATCGGGGTGACCCTGGAAGAACTTGAGGACTGACAGAAACATATACATTACATTGTACACCACCTGGTCATGTCCTGTTTAGTTTGCAGACACATGGGGAAGTATCAATCTGGCAAAATTCATACGGATATTTTGTGTTGTTACCGGAGGCTAATCTGTACATTTTCACCTGGCTAAGTATAAACAATCGTCAGCCATGTTGGTAACCTCAGCTGGAAAGCATATTGAAAGCAAAATGAGAAAGCTTTATAGATCTTTACACTCCTCCTTCATTGCCAAGCAGTTGTGCTTTTTAAAAAAAATAAATTCTGTGCAAGTTTAAGCACAGCTTCTGCCCTCTTATTTACAAGGTGCATATCAATAAATTACTTTTCTTCAGTACATAGGTTCTTTTTCTCAAGTTGTTTCATGGGCAAATATAGAAAAAGTTGAAGGCCAGTGATTGCATGGCAGATGGAAGAGTACGTGTACCAATAACAGAAAATGCATTACACACTTAATGCTTTACAGATGTCTTTCATAAATGCAGAGCTTAACTCATTAAAGTGAAAATGAACTGTTACCAGTTATGTCATGACACAGTTTATCCACTTGGGATTTTTTTTTGCTTGCTGAGGAAGTACAAATCTTTGGCAAATAGATTTGTTTACAGGTATCAATAGTCTCTAATACAGTATTAATACAACATACTATGTATTGGAATAAGTTATAATGTATTGAAGATTTTTAAACATTTCAGATTTGATCTAGGTTAATTTGTAATGTTCACTGATTTCTCCAATGCATTTTTGCTTAATGTATTGCAGATGTTAAAGCTCCTTTTCAGTTGTGGCTAATTTCTTTATTCAGGAGGATATAGCCGCCAGATTGGACTGTGACAGAAATGAGTGAATCAACGCAAAGGATTAACATTCTGCATCTCATTCTCAATGATCTACTGTACCTGTGGCACATGCTGCTGTCGTGAATAAATGTCTTGATAAATGTGTTGTATAGCATTACAGAGATGTTGAATGAGATAGAAATCAACTAAAAAAACAAACTGCTGGAGGAACTCAGTGGGTCAGGGGGCATCTGTGGAGGCAAAGGGATAGTCAATATTATGGGTTGAGACTGTGCATCAGGGTTCCTCACTTATCTTTGGTGTTAAATGACATCCTGGGAGATGACACTGTCTAGAAAAACAACTGGACTAGCTGTTTTTTTAAAAAATGCTGTGACTGTAGTGGTTAGTCAGATGCTCAGTATTATGTAGGAAGTTACTCGTCTTCTGACACTACAAACCTTTCCCCTTGCCTGGATGATTGTAGCCCCACTAATACTCAGTCAGCTGGAAACCATCCTGGATAAAGGGATTATCTTGACTGGTATCCCACCTACCACACTAAAAGTTCACTTCCTGCTCCAATGGCTATTGTCTGCACCACCTTTACAAGAAATTCAAGTCACTTACCTAACTTTGACAATAACCTCCATCATCAGGTGCTTTGATACAGTACATAGGAACATCACTGCACACAGGTTCTTTGTCAACAATATCTTGATATTGTCTGATTGCAGCCCCGTTGTCTAATGGGGCAGAGAGGCATAGTGGTCAGCACAATCACTTTACAGCTGCAGCCAGTGACGGCTGATCAGGGTTCAATTCCGGCCTCTCTCTGTAAGGAGTTTGTGCATTCTCCTTGTGACTGCATAGGTTCCCTCCAGGTGCTCAGGTTTCCTCCCACATTTCATAAAAGATCTATAGTTAGAGTTAGTAATTGTCCAGAAGTGTGGTGACACTTCCAGGCTGCCCAGCTCACACCTAGCGGATTTGAGTTGACAAAAATGATGCACTTCACTGAATGTTTCAGTGTTCATGTGGCAAATAAAGCTAATCTAATCTGGGAAGAAAATGTTGGCATCGGTGTTACTATTTTGGTACTGGATCTAAATCCTAGAATTTTGTTTCTATCAGCATTAATGGAATGCCTTCACCAAAAGGACAGTGGTGGTTCATTTCCTGAGAGTAGTTTAAGGGTGGGGCACTGGCTGTGCCTGTTGTGCCAAGATTTGTAATGGAGGATAAAGACCATAAGAGATGGGAACAGAATTAGGCCATTTGGCCCATTGAGTCTGCTCTCCCATTCCATGGCTGAGGTATTATCCTACTCCACCCCATAAACTTTGACGTTCTTATGAATCAAAAACCTATCAACCTCCACTTTAGATATACCCAGTGACTTGACCTTCACAGCCATCCACAGATTCACCACCATCTGCCCAAAGAGATTCTTCCTCATCTATTTTAAAGGGACACCCTTGTACTGAGGCTATGACCTCTGGTCCTAGACTCCCCTACAGTAGGAGCCATGCTCTCAATGTCCACTCCATCTAGACCTTTCAATATTTAAGTTTCAATGAGATTCCCCCTCAATGAGATTCCCCCCCATTCTTCAAAACTTCAGCAAGCACCAACAAATGATCCTCGTATGTTAACCCTTTCATTTCTGAAATAATTTTTGTGAAGCTTCTCTGGACTCTCTCCAATGCTAGCTCATCCCTCCTTAGATAAGGGGCTTTCTTGCAGCTCGGTATGCTGGAGTTTGGTGTTCACTTTCAGCTCCTCTGTAAGCAAGTTTGTATGTTCCTTCCTTTGTGTGCACAGGGTTCCTCTGGGTGTGCTGGTGTCCTCCCAGAGTCCAAAAACAATCCCGTTAGTAGGTTATTTGGTCAGAGTAAATTGTACAATGATTAGGCTAGGGTTAAATCAGTGAATTGCTGAGCAGCGTGGCTCAAAGGGCCAGAAGGGCTTATTTTGCACTGTCTCTAAATAAATATACTGCTCACCATATTCCAAGTGCCGTCTGACCTTATAAAGCCTCAACATTACATCCTTGCATTTGTATACTCCAGCCATCTTGTAACGAATGCTAACAAGGATCAGTGCACTCGGGCTCTGCTTCTGACAATCAGTTATGTTCTTGCAGCATGGCTGAAAGGTTTGACTAGTTTAAATTTAAGTGCTTAGATGGTATTTGTGATGTTTATATTTATTAGGTTTATAGTTATAGGACAAAGAAATGGATCCCTCAGCACATTAAAATTAACTCTGATTATCAAGCACTCATTTATGATAGTCCTATTTTATTCTCCACACAACCCTATGAACTCCCCACAGATTTTGCCTGTCAGCTACACATCGTCGGTAATTTACAGTTAATATGCTATCCTGAAAGTCCTTGATATGCGGGAGAAAAGCTGAGCACTTCGAAGAAGCCCAGAGGGTTACAGGGACAGTGTGCAAATCCCTTACAGTCAGCACCAGAGCTCAGGATGTAACCTTGACTGCTGGAAATTTGGGGGATGCTGCTCTTTGAGCTGCACCATTGTCTGCTGATGATTTTCTGGACTGATGTATTCCCCTACATATCCTCCTCCTCTTGTGCAGCTTTGGAAACTGAGCCCTGGCTTCCTTTCCTGAATGTTTCATTTTAAGAAAACTTGAGTGTTAAACAAACCACTGGGGGAACTCAGTGGGTCAAGCAGCATCTGTAGGGGTGGGGGTTGGGGAAGAAGTTGTCAATGACTTGGGCTGAAGCCCTGCCTTGTTCCAAATTCCAGCATTCACAGTCTCTTGTGTATCCATTTTAAAAAGAAAACGTGCATATTTTGACTAAATATTGGCTCAATTTCTATATTTTGATTGCACTCCTGGTGTTAAGGACTAATAAATTCAATCTGTTGAAGGAAATGCTGGTTTGCTTGGCTAACTGATCAGAGATGGATTGAAATTCTGATCCATAAAATCAATTGGCCTGTTTGCCTGGAGGATTAATTTTACTTTTTATTCCATCAATGTTGTGCATGATTAGAATGTAAATGAAGGGGAAAAGATGGATGGATCTGGTATAATGATTTAAAATGTGCTGAGGATGGCACGTGTTTGTAAATATCTGCCCAGGGAGGTGTAAAGCTGATGGCATTAGTAATTTTAAGAGCAAATTTGATACTTATTTGTCAAGCAAGTAAGTAGAGGATTTTTTTCATTGTGTTTGTACATTCCAATTTAAATGCTAGGCTGGTTAGATTGAATAAAATTGTCACTTCTGAACCATACCTCACTGGGGGGGGGGGAGAAGTTATTGTTCTGTAATTTGGATTTCACATCAAAACATGAAATAATGTTTTGAGTTAATTTAACTGAAGTTCCATTGCTTAATTAAAGAGAAATGTCATAATTTTGGTCATACTTGTGAGAAATTCTTGGGGGTGGGGGGAAGAATTGTACTACAACATCGCCTTGAATTGATCTGTAATGTGGCGACCTGTGAAGTACTTCTCGAAGTGCATTCACCAAGGTGGGAAGCGAATTTCCCAGCCTGTGCACTGCAAGTTTCAACAAGCAGGCATGAAATAAATGACCAAATTCTGTGCTTAGGCTGAAACCGGTTCAGAAATTAGATAGGGTAAGGATTGGAGGAATTCTTTGTTTGTATTTGAAGTTTAAAAAAAATCTAAGTGAGAGCAGATGGGCCATGGTTTAATACCTTACCCGAAAGACGGCATTACTAATAGAATTCTGCCGTTAAAAGCAAGAGAAAATCAGCAGATGCTGGAAATCCTTGCTGAGTTCCTCTAGAATTTTGTCTGTCATTAAAAGGTCCAGTACCACTTGCATCTACCGTGTGACCCACTGAATACCAATACACAATTTACTCTAGAGAGATGATGAACCTTGTATAGCTTACCTGTCACTACAAGCACTAGATTACACTGCCCTTCCTATTGCAGGAATGGATTATACACATCTGATGCATCCAGTCAGAAATTGGCAATAAATATAACTGTATAATAACAAGCTGCACTTAACAGTTTTGTTCATTCTTAAACCAAATAGGCATGTATCATTGTGTGCATCTCTCATATTTGATAAAATCAGGCATTCTCTACTGTTGCCTTGGATCAATTTTGTAATATTTGGATTCAATTATGCAGCATTGAATTAAAGCTATCTTGCACTGAGTGTCAAGCAGTTATGTATATATTAGGGTTATAAGAGTGTGCTTCATTTTTAAGTTTGATGGGCTAACATGAAAAAGTTTTTTTTTACTTCATTGAAAGGCTACATTTATTGAGGAAAGTAGGATGGCAATAAAAACAGGAAGAGTTTTTGCAGTGTCTTCAGCTAGGCTGATATTTACCTGCTTCCATATTTTTTCTCTCCTGTTGATGGTGAGAACATTAGTGGTCAGTCCTGTTCCCATTCACTCCATATAACAATTCATGGGGGAGAGTTGGGGACAATCAGATTTTCTCACCCAATTTCCTTCCTGGTCCTTGCTGTGCTCCTCCCTTGGACTTCTAAGTGGATGGTAGTGGTTGGCCCAGAGTAAGATCTGTGAATGCTCTAATTTCATGCAGGGCTGGTAGAGATGGACATTTTTTGAATATCTGTACAGATTATTATAAGGCTTGGAAAAGAAAAGAAGTCCTTTAAACTTGTTTGCCTTTATGATCTGGCTGCATGTCAGTTTGGTAGCCCTCCTTTTGTGAGAACAGCAATCTGAATACCAAATAAGACTTGGTATTACAATTCTCTGTGATCCAATATTCAGCTCTGGTTTCACAAAATATTTGTCACTAATACTTTCTTTTTCATTGTTAGAATACTACCAGTTTATTTGCCTTTCTTAGCTCCTGCTGTCCAGAAGCAAATACTGGTTGTTTTTTTTCTTCCTTCTCTTCCACTATCTGCATTTCATCATTTCTTGGTCAGTGTTCACTCTACGAGTTTTAAAGAAAAAGCTAAAGCATTTGCCAGCATGAATCCCCTGTTGTTTCATCTGCCTTAATTTATCTCTAGCTTCCACACAATTAGTTGACTGTGTTAACTCTTTAAGCAAAGTCTGAGCTGCATAAGCTAAATATTAATGATGCTTCTCCAATTGTGAGTAAAATTTGCAAAAGAAATGCTTACGATTTTTGAATTAAATTTACTTTTATTCTTGCATCCTTTGCATACATGAGTAAAAATCTTTACATCTGTCTAATTGTGCAATCATAGTAATTTATAATAATTTGAGTGTATTTCTATACACTCAAATCAGCATGAGTTAATCAGTCTGATGGCCTGGTGGAAGAAGCTGTCTCGGAGCCTGTTGGCTCTGGCTTTAATGCTGCGGTACCATTTTCTGGATGGTAGCAGCTGGAATAGATTGTAGTTGGGGTGACTTGGGTCCCCAATGATCCTTCAGGCCCTTTTTTTCACACCTGTCTTTGCAAATGTCCTGAATCATTGGAAGTTCATGCCTACAGATGCACTGGGTTGTCCACCCCACTCTTTGCAGTTCCTGCGATTTAGGATTTTGTTTTACATTGACTAGAACTTAAAGTACAACTCAGGGAATTAAATATAAACTTCTATTAATCCAGAAAATTTCAAAAGATCTACTATACTTAGATGGGAAAATCTCTTAATATTGCACAATTATTACACAAGTTCTGTTGGAAGTCATTACCAGTTAACTCTTGTGAGTCTGCTGGGGTTATGTTCTGTCTCAAGTGCTCCCGGTGTGGCCTCCTGTATATTGGTGAGACCTGATGTAGTTTGGGAGCCCGCTTCACTGAGAACCTACACTCCATCCATCAGAAAAAGTTGGATCTCCAGTGGAAACCCATTTTAATTCCACTTCTCATTCTCATATGTCTATCCATGCCCTTCTCTACTGTCATGATGAGGCCACACATAAGTTGGAGAAACAACACCTTATCTGTTTGGGTAGCTTCCAACCAGATGGCATGAACACCAGTTTCTCAAACTTCCAGTAATGCACCCCCCCCCCCAGACTCTCCATTATTCCCCAATTCCTTTTCCCTCTCTCACTCTTATTTCCTTGCTTGCCTATGGCTTCCCTCTGGTGCTCTTCCACCCATTTTCTTTCTTTCTTCTATGGCCTTCTTCCTCTCCTATTAGATTTCCCTTTCTCCAGCCCTCTATCTCTTTTCACCAATCAACTTCCTCTTTACTTCACATCTCCCCCTCCCGGTTTTACCTATCTCCTTGTGTTTCTCCCTCCCCTCCCCTACCTTTTAACTCTACATATCATCTTTTTTCTCCAGTCCTGTTGAAGGGTCTTGGCTCAAAATATTGACTGTTTACTCTTTTCCATAGATGCTGCCTGGCCTGCTGAGTTCCTCCGGCATTTTGTGTGTGTTGCTTGGACTTTTTATTTAGTAGAATGCATAATAATAAATGACATTAAACCTGCTCACCAGTTTATTTACCATCAGTTTATTCTTACTTTCCCTTTACTATGATTCTCTTCCATGGACTAGATATATTGAGCCAATAATAATTATTGGATGTGGGACGGTAGTGTTGGAACCTGTGGTAAGTGGTATGAAGACATTTCAGATGGCAGGTCAGTGAGAGCCTGCAAAGTTAATTATTGTTTAGTGGGAGTGCAAGTTGAAATCTTTGAGTGATGAAGATTGCAGGGAAGGAAGGGGTAGCTGAAGTGTCTTCAATGAGTTGAAGGTGTCTTTCTGCAAGCAACATGTGCCACAGTGTGCCGATGACTGCATGGAAGATATGGAGCTAATACAAGAATCTTAATCAAGTGTATTTTTCCATGCTGGATAAGATCAAGCCCTTTTACTGTTATTGTGGCTACATCATTCAGTTAAATAGGGAACATTCCAAGCACAGTTTTGATTCATTTTAAAGTATTCATATTCTCTATACTATTGTGGCTACACTAGAGGTTGATAGTAGAGAATTTAGTAAGTGCTGATGTCATTAGACCTGGGGTTCATGGAATCCTTGCTTAATGGTAATAGTCCATAGCGTTTATATAAAAAAAAGGTAGAGAACCCTGCATTAGAAGAATGTAGCTTATTCTGTTCAATGGTGTTGCGTAGTGTGAATGTAGCTTATTACTGTTCAGCTCCCCGATGAGCGCAACACCCTTTATGCATGCATTGAAAGGTAGAATAAAATAACAGCTGTGCAAATTCCCACTACAGCTGGTGACCATGTGACCTCTGTGTCAGAGGCTAATGTCAGAATATCCGCATCAGGTTTACCATCACTGGCATATGTCATCGTGAAATTTGTTAACTTTGCTGCTTCAGTGTGCTGCAAAGCATGATGAATATAGGAAAAATAACTGAATTACAGAACCTATTTACAGGCCTCTGACAACTCCAGAGGAGTTGCAAGCTTCAGTGGCTGAGATGGGAGAGACTGCACATACAACTGTTGCCCGGGTGTTTCACCAATTGCAGCTTTATGAGAGAGTGTCAAAGAGAAAGCCACTGTTGGGGGAAAAAAAACTCATGAAATCTTGGCTAGAGTTTGCCAGAAGGCATGTGGGAGATTCTGAAGTCAGCTAGAAGAAGGTTCTATGGTCTGAAGAAACCAAAATTGAGCTTTTTGGTCATTTGACTAAACCCTATGTTTGGTGTAAGCCAAACACCGCACATCATCAAAATCACACCATCCCTACTGTGAAGCATGGTGGTGGCTGCATCATGCTGTGAGGATGCTTCACTGCAGCAGGCCCTGGAAGGCTTGTGAAGGTAGAGGGTAAGATGAATGCAGCAAACTACAGGAAAATCCAGGAGGAAAACCTGATGCAGTCTGCAAGAGAACTGTCTTGGGAGATATTGTTTTCCAGCAAGACAATGACCCCAAGCATAAAGCCAAAGCTGAACAGGAATGGCTTAAAAACAACTAAGTTTATATCCCAGAGTGGCCAAGTCAGAGTCTCAATCCAAATTGAGAATTTGTGTCTGGACTTGAAAAGGGCTGTTCCCTCATTATACCCACACAATGACAGAGCTTGAGCAGTTTTATAAAGAAGAATGGTGAAAAACTGCAGTGTCCAGATGTGCAAAGCTGACAGAGACCCATCCACACAGACTCAAGTCTGTAATTGCTGCCAAAGGTGCATCTACTAAATACTGGCTTGAAGAGGGTGAATACTTATGCAGTCGATTATTTTGTGTTTTATATTTCTAATTAAGTTAGATCACTTTGTAGAGATCTGTTTCACGTTGACATGAAAGATCAGAAATAGGTTTAAAGAAGAACTAGTGAGGGAGTGTTCACCGGTTCAAAGTCCATTTAAAAATCAGATGGCAGAGGGGAAGAAGCTGTTCTTGAGTGTGTGCCTTAAGGTTTTGTACACCCTTCCTGATTTTAACAGTAAGAAGGCATTACTGGGTGGGTGTGGGTCTTTACTGATGGCCATTGCCCCCTGAGGCACCACTCCTTAAAGATGTCTTGGATACTTTGGAGGCTAGTTACACATGAGGGAGATGACTAATTTTACAACTTTCTGCAACTTGCTTTGATCCTGTGCAGTAGCCCTCCCTCCCCCCCTCCCCCATGTACCAGATGGTAATGTAGCCAGTCAGAATGCTCTCCACTGTACATCTCTAGAGGTTTTGAGTGTTTTAGGTGTGTTACATATCCCTAACTGGATCACTTACCAGCAAAAATAGAGAGGTCCGCTGAAGTCTGATGGTACCATTTTCAAACGTTTTTATTTATAAAGGGGCACAAAAGTAAGGTTAATACAAACATTCAGATACCATAAGTCATCAATACTCAATCTAAAGCGCAGGTATAGTAATAACCAATAAGAAATAAACTCTATCGTTGTCTAAGGGTAATGTATATATTGTCCGCTGTATATCTGAAAGTCTCTTGCGGTCACTGCAGTTCCACCAGCTGCCGTCTTTTGTGGTGTCGCGTTGGTGCACTTTGTTAAAGAGAGAGAGATAGAGATCAAATGAAACAGTTACCCGGCGGGTTTTTCCAACCTTTAGGAGTTCGATTCGTCGGACCTGTGGCCTCCCCTGTAGCCAAGCCGTTCCTTCGTGGTGAGGTCGCCAATCCCAGGCAAGGAAAAGACGCACACGAATCCCCCCCACCGGCTGTCGCTATTAAACGCTGTCGCAGGATTTCCAGTGTGTCTTCTGGTGCGTCTGGGGGGGCCGTCTTTACAACCCCTCTTTTATCTGAACTCACGGGGTCTCAGATGTCAATCAGGTTGGGATGATGCAATCTCTCTCCGTCTCTCCACCCACGTTGCCCTGAGGGTATACACATAGTACAGTTCCCAATTCACAAAGGTGTCTCCACGAGACAATGACCACAGTCGCCAGCTTTGCCTCGCCATGAAACGGGGGACACCGCACGTATCTCTCTCTTCTCTTGGGTCATTGACCCCCCCCCCCCTTCACTAGGGCTCTGGCGATTCTCACAAAGGAGGGGGCTGGGATCATAACAGGTGATGATCCAAATCTCCTTAAACTCTGAATGAAATGTAGCTGCTGATTTTCTTTCTTTGTAGCTGCATCGGTACGTAGTGACTAGATTAGATCCTCAAAGATATTGACACTCAGGAGCGTGAAATTGCTCAATTTCTCCACTTCTGATCCCTGTGAGGATTGGTTTGTGCTCCTACAAGAAGGTGAACCCTTACAAAGCATTAGGCCCTGGCATATATCTGGCTGGATACTGAAAACCTAGGCACCCAACTGGCTGGACTGTTCAAGAACATCTTCACCCTCTCACTGCTGTGGTCTGCAGTTCCCACCTGCTTCAAATGGGCAGCATTTTTCCCAGTGGCCAAGGAGATCAGAATGAACAGCCTCAACAGCCATTGCCCAGCAGCACTTGCAGTAACTGATGCTTGAAGAGGTTGGTTATGACTCGGGTTATAACTCCTGTCTGTGCGAGGACCTGGACCCGCTGCAATTTACCGACTAATACAACAGATTGAATTTGGTATTTGGAAAGTGGATGGAATTTCACTGCCTCTCCATTCAGCCTTGGACAATCTGGACAACAACAGTACCCATGTCTGGCTGCTGTTTATCAACTACAGCTTGGAATTCAGCACCACAGTACTTATCAATAAACTTGAAAACCTGGACCACCTCCTCTCTTTGCAATTGGATCCTTGACTTCCTCATCAGAACACCACAATCAGTATGGATCAAAGTAGCATCTCTCCTCCTTGCTGGTAATCAACCTGGATGCCTGTCAAGAATGATGTGCTTAGCCCACTGTTCTCTCTACTGTCATGATTATGTGGCTATGCACAGCTCATATGCCATCTATAAATGTGCTGATGATACCACTGTTGGCAGAATCTCAGATGGTGATGAGGGGGTGTACAGGAGTGAGATAAATCAGCTGGTTGAGTGGTGTCACAACAACAACATTGCACTCAACATCAGCAAGTCCTTGGGTTTGATTACGGATCTCAGGATAGGGAAGTTTGGAGAACATGCTCTGGTCCTCATTGAGGGGACCGCCATTGGAAAGTGTGAGTAGTTTCAAGTTCCCGTGTCTCAACATCTCAGAGGATCTATCCGAGGCCCAACCTAACAGTGCAATCCTGATGAAGGCATGCCAGTGGCAGAACTTCATTAAGAGTTTTTAAGAAGATCTGGTATCTCACCAAACACTCTGGCAAATTTCTCTCTCTGAGAGAGTTCTGACTAGTTGAATAACCATCTGGTATAGGGGCTCTAATGCACAAGATTGAAAGAGGATTGAAGACTCTGCCAGCTATATCATGGCACGTACCTTCCCAACATTTAGGACATCTTCAAAATGCAATGCCTCAAGAAAGTGGCATCCATCTATTCTTGCCATCAGGGCATGCACTCTTGTCATTACTACCATCAGGGAGAAGGTACAGGAGTCTGAGGACACACGCAGATGCACAAAAGCTGCTTCTTCCTCTCTGCCATCAGATTTCTGATTGGCCCATGAACGCTACCTCATTAATCTTCTTTTGAACTATTACACATGAACAGTCTATAACAAACACTGAATAGCACTACTCTGAACATTTGATGAAGACAAAGCCAGTTGGGTTTGGTTGAAAATACCTTTTTCTGAGGCTATGAATTCATCCTCAGTCATTTGTGCTGAATGCATAGTATTTTGGTTATGTGCAGCCAGCTCAGCCTTGTCTCAAGCCTTCTGCTTCCGAAATCATGACCTAATTATCCCCCGAGGATAACTTGCACCTTCAACTTCCAATTAACTGGCATCCAACTTGCTCCCAGTGTAAACCTGACCTGATCCAAGACTGTACTATCGATGCATGAAATCTCTCTAAGTCTGCCTGGTGACCTGTGAGAGGTACTGATCCAATTGCAGCCCAGTTTGGAAAACCTCAACCCTTCCTTTCACTGTAATTTCCTCCATCCAACATTTCTCTGAGGTGTCCTCACTGTTTCTAAGAAATAAATTGGAAATTGCAATGGATTGGACACAGGTATTACTACCACACTCCACCCATTTTAAGGTTGAGAGCTCTCTCACTAATTTATTGATATTATTTGGCATTTTTTGTTTGCACCGATAATACTTTAATTTAATTTATAGCACTTTAAGTGCAAATCTGAGCTTGCCATACTGAATGGTTTAACTTGCACTGTTCTGGACAGAAGTTCATATGTCAGCCTTTTTTCCTACCTGCTGGGTGAAATAGTTTCTCTGTAACTTAGTTCCTTCTATTAGTAACTTTGCATTGACATCCCTTTTTTAAAAAAAAAACTGAATTATCTTTTATTCAAAAAGTTCTTTTTATCTGTCTCTTAAAATTTTACACACTAAAATTGATGCTTCCTCACCCTTGATATTCTGAAGGAACCAATGTCAGCTGAGTCAATAATTTCTCATTGCTGAAATTCTGTGGATCTGGCAAAATCCTGATGTGTTCCCTTTAATTTTATCAATTAAGAGCTTGTTGGCATCCTTTCTGTAATGTGGCGACCTGATTACATGCATGACTCCAGCTTGGCCAAAGTAGTGTTTGTGAGTCTAGAATAATTACGCTGATTTTGTATTTCATGTCTTTCCTAATAATGGATTGTACTCTATTTGCCACCTTGACCATCCTACCTTAATGCCCTATTACCTTTAGGGGGCTGATCATGCACTCCAGAGTCCTTCTGGATACTCTTCTCAGCAAGTGAGTATTGCTTTTCCTTATTTGCCAAACTTGATGGTTTAACTTAGAAACATAGAAAACCTACAGCACAATGCAGACCTTTTGGCCCACAAAGTTGAGCCGAATGTGTCCATACCTGAGAAATTACCTAGGGTTACCCATATTCCTCTATTTCTGAGCTCCATGTACCTGCCCAGGAGTCTCTTAAAAGACCCTAGCATATCCGCTTCTACCACCGTCGCTGGCAGCCCATTCCACGCACTCGCCACTCTCTGCGTATAAAAAAAACTTACCGCTGATATCTCCTCTGTACCCACTTCCAAGAACTTTAAAACTGTTCCCTCTCACGTTAGCCATTTCAGCCCTGGGGAAAAGCTTCTGAATATCCACATGATCAATGCCTTTCATCATCTTATATTAGGTCATCTCTCATCCTCCTTCGCTCCAAGGAAAAAAGGCCAAGTTCACTCAACCTATTCTCATAAGGCATGCTCCCCAATCCAGACAACATCCTTGTAAATCTCCTCTGCACCCTTTCTATGGTTTCCACATCCTTCCTGTAGTGAGGTGACCAGAACTGAGCATAGTACTCCAAGTGGGGACTGACTAGGATCCTATATAGCTGCAACATTACATCTCGGCTCCCAAATTCAATCCCACGATTGATGAAGGCCAATGCACCGTATGTTGTCTTAACCACAGAGTCAACCTACGCAGCAGCTTTGAGTGTCCTATGGACTTGGACTCCAAGATCGTTCTGATCCTCCGCACTGCCAAGAGTCTTAACATGAGTACTATATTTTGCCATCATATTTGACATACCAAAATGAACCACCTTACACTTGTCTGGGTTGAACTCCATCTGCTACTTCTCAGCCCATTTTTGCATCCTATCAACGTCCCGCTGTAACCTCTGACAACCCTCCACACTATCCACAACACCTCCAACCTTTGTGTCATCAGCAAACTTACTAACCCATCCCTCCACTTCCTCATCCAGGTCATTTATAAAAATCACAAAGAGTAAGGGTCCCAGTACAGATCCCTGAGGCACTCCACTGGTGACCAAACTCCATGCAGAATATGACCCATCTACAACCACCCTTTGCCTTCTGTGGGCAAGCCAGTTCTGGATCCACAAAGCAATGTCCCCTTGGATCCCATGCCTCCTTACTTTCTGAATAAGCCTTGCATGGGGTACCTTATCAAATGCCTTGCTGAAATCCATATACACTACATCTACTGCTCTTCCTTCATCAATGTGTTTAGTCACGTCCTCAAAAATTTCAATCGGGCTCGTAAGGCACGATCTTCCCTTGACAAAGCCATGCTGACTATTCTAATCATATTATGGCTCTTCAGATGTTCATAAATCCTGCCTGTCAGGATCTTTTCCATAAACTTACCAACCACTGAAGTAAGAACTTGCACTGTTCTGGACAAAAATTCATTTGCTAGCCTTTTTCCCTACCTGCTGGGTGAAATAGTTTCTTTGTAACTTAGTTCCTTCTATTAACATTTGTATCTATATCCCTTTTGATCTACAATTACCCAGTGAGTTAGCCAATCCGGTAATACTTTATGCATGTCATCCTTACTATTGCACGCAAATTTTAGCATTATGGTTCCCTCAAATCTAATCATTGATGATAAACATGAGCAGCCAGGGATGAATCATAGAGCCTTGTGGAATGCAAATACAAAACGCTTTCCAGTTACTAAATCACCCATGGACTCTTACTCTTTGCTTCCCTTCATTGAGTCACCATTGGATTTAATTTGCAAATTTTGCTTTGATTTGATTATATTTTGCTTTATCTGACCACCAAGGGTTGTTTGAGACAAATCCATTCTTGCAGGACATTAGTAACAGATCGTGTTTTTAAAAAATATAATCTGGTGGTTTCAGTGGGATTCAAATTCATGCCTTCAGATCAATAATTCAGGCTTATAGTTACTAATCCAGTAACTGAACCACCATTCTATCATATCATTGGTGTATTTAATTATTTAAGATTACTACCTCTAAAATGCTATTGAACAGTATTGCTTTTATTGGCTTCATTCCTTAAAACAAAGTCCAGTACAAACCCTTCTCTTGTTGAACTTCCTAAGTATCAGTGGTCCAGAATACAGCACATTCTTTATCCTTTGTGGTTAATACTAACTAAATAACTACTGTGGTTCTCTTGCCTCTTAGAACTTGACTGCATTTATAACCTCTGTCCCTCTAACCCAGAGATTCCCAACCTGGGGTCCATGGACCACTTGCTAAATGGTATTGGACCATAGCATTTAAAAAAAAGGTTGTGAACCCCTGCTCTAACCATTTGGATTTTACAGCATATTCTATCAATGCGATTACTTTTTTTTGTACTTTATTTCAACTCGTATGGCTTCATTTATTGGTCCTTAATGCACATCACCCTTGTTAATTGCTTCCATGTGACCCATCGCAATCAGTATTAGTCAGTGAGGAGGTGTGTATCCATTGGGGGTTTCTTCTGTATGTAACTGGATACAGGCATATGAAGTTGCAAGCTCGGGTGAAGAAACGCGTGATGGGGAATAAGTGCCTCTGAATAAAATCTTGCATCAGCTAATGGTGGCTGTGGTATTTTAATGTCAACAACCAAACTATCTGAATGTAACAATTCCTTCTCACAGCAGTACCTGTTCCATTAACTAAATTTCTTTTTGCCTGCTTGGAATAATCAGGAATTTTGAACTGCTCTTCATGGCTTCCTTTAAGCTATGCTTCATTAATAGCTGCAAAACAATCCTGGAAGCACCCTCTGCTCATTTGCCTTGAAGTATGTGTCACTTGTTAAGCAATCCCCTTTGCTGTTAGTTTTCTTTACAAACTCATTCACTAAAATGGGTCTTCTATTTCTTCGGTTTTGCATTCTGTTTTTTTGAGTGTGTTCTTTGGTTTCAAACTGCTCACTCACTCATTAGGACTGGGCCGACTGCCCAAAAAAAAGTGGAACTCAACTGGCCTGGAACAGACCCACCTTCACCCAGAATCCTTGCTCTTAACTCCATTCCTTATCTCAGTCCCATTATCATGCCACCACACATGGTTTCATAAACATAGTCAATGAATTACGATGAGACCTAGGCCACCATTTTTCTAAGACTGTTGAGGTTCTTTTATTTCTCCTCTTATGCAAGAACAGTTTTAGTTTTATACTGGGGGCTTCAGTTTTATATTGCTTCAGAAATAAAACCTACTTCAAGGCAAATGAGTTGAAGCACGCCTGGAATTGTTTATAGCTATTAATGGAGCGTGACATAAAGAGGTCAAGAACGCTGGTTCAACATTTGGGGAGCACTTGGAACAGGAGGAAAGAAATTCAGCTAGTGGAACTTATGTTGCTTTTGGTTCCAATGACAATTAAGCAATGGAAGCAATGACTTATTCCATTTCATGCTTTTAATTAAAGAGTTCTACATTAGTTTCCAGAAGGCACTATCAGTGGAATTTTATTAAAAATCAAGAAAACGCAAATGCTGGAAATTAAAATAAAAACATAAAATCCTGCATACATTAAGGAGATCAATCTGCAACTGGGGAAGAGAAACAGTTAATATTTCAGGTTGAAGACCCTTAGGCAAACTTTATCTAAACATTATTTACTCTCTTACTGTTCTGTTTTTATATCCATTCCTACTCCTATCAGTTAACTGGGTAGTCACAAATGTGTATATTGGGGTGGTTAACAAGGCAAGGGAATACATAGAAAACATACAGCACAATACAGGCCCTTTGGCACACAAAGCTGTGCAAAACGTGGCCCTACCTTAGAACTACCTAGGCTTTACCCATAGCCCTCTATTCTTCTAAGTTCCATATAACATAACAATTGAAAGGACACAACAAGTACAGAATGGAAGAATATATCATTGGGTTATAGTGGGATCAGGTTGTCATTCCACATAAACACAAAGTTAGTGTGTGTGTATCAGGAAGGTATATGGTATGTTGGCTTGTATTACAAAAGTGCTAGTGTATAAAAGTGAAGTTTTATTATAACTATACAGAGCACTGGTGAGAACACAGTTTAAGAACTGTTTACAATTTTACTCGCATTATTTAAGGAGGGATATCTTGCACTGGAGACAAATTAGGGAAGGTCCATTGCTGATCCCTGGAGTGAAATGGTTGTCTTATGAGGATGGGTTTTTACAGCTTGGGAACAAACTGTTGGCGGAACTCTGCAGGTCTAGCAAAATCTGTTGGGTTTGAGGGGTGAAGGAATTATTAACATAATTGGTTGAAATCCTGCATTAGGACTATAGCCTGGTTGTGTTCTCATTAGAATTGAGAAGAATGAATGGGGATATTATGAAATGAAGATACTGTTGAGGGGTGTTGACAAATTAGCTATGAGAAGATGTGCCCCTTTTGTGTTGAATCTAGAATGATGCATCTAGATTCAAAATGAAAGGTCAACCATTTAAGATGAAGATGGAGCAGAATTATGGAGGCTGAACAATTGTGTATATATGCATCACTGGGGTAGACAGATTTTTTTTGTCTACAGTGGAGTTAACATGTAGAAAAATGACAATGATTGGGTTACCTGTTTAATAGTTCTAGCAAATTTTGTTCCTGACTTTTAACCAGGGTTGTTAGGAATGGATTAATGGATGGTTTAAAATATGAGTAATTTGAAGGAATAATTTGCTGATATTATTTATTGCCAGCAGTAGCTTCTATAACAGGGGTTTCCAACCTGGGGTCCATGCACTCCTCGGTTAATGGTAGAGGTCCATGACATAAAAAAGCTGCAGAACCCCTGTTCTATAATGACGTGGTATTGCATACTGGCATTTATATGCTGCTGGAGTTACTAGTTCTAAATAATTCCCATCCATCAGAAACAGAACTAAATAAGCAAAATGTAATGTAAGAACAGTTGATCCCTGCATTACTGCTGTACAGCTTACAGAAAATCAGCGATAAGTAAATATATGGAATGGGGATGGGAGGCTATGGTCCAAGTGCAGGTCAATGGGATGAGGTAGCATGGACTAGATGGGCTGAAGGGCCAGTTTCAGCACTTTATGACTCTTGAGGAATTCAAGAATCACTAACCACCCTTCCTCCAAAAATTCAAGGGGACACAAAATATGCCCTTCCAGAAACTAAGTAGAAACATAGAAAACCTGCAGCACAATCCAGGCCCTTTGGCCCACAATGCTGTGCCAAACACTTACTTTAGAAATTACCTAGGGTTACCCATCACCCTCTATTTTTCTAAGCTCCATGTACCTATCCAAGTGTCTTAAAAAGACCCTATCACATCCGCCTCCACCACCATTGCTGGCAGCCCATTTCATGCACTCACCAGTCTGGTTTTTAAAAAAAAACTTACCCCTGATATCTCCTCTGTACCTACTTCCAAGCACCTTAAAACTGCACCCTCTCATGTTAATCATGTGGGGGAAATCTTCAACACAAAATGCAAAAGAAGCACCAAATTTTGTCCAGTTTATCTTGAAATTCACATTTCTTAATGCTCATGTGGATAGTGTGCCTTTTGCTAGTGTGGTCGGTTTTACTGTCTAGTAGATCTTTTTTCTCAAGAGTTTTCTGTGCACTTGCCCTTTTGATGTCTAAGCAGGACTATCAATTTGAAATACAAGTTGTATGCCTTAGGGAATTTCACTGGATATAAACTATGATATTTTTCAAAGGATTGAAGTTATCTTGTATTTGATAAGCCAGCTGTTAATTGTTTGAGTTACAGTGTAATAACTAAACTCTCTTACCTACATTTGATCATTTAGAAGCGCATGTCTTCATTCAAACGGAAGGCTGGAATGTGATAAATGGAGACAGGCTGTCAGCTATCTCTCCTCCCTTCTTCATAAACTTCTGATTTAGGAATACATCTTTAATGGCCCATTGTAATGTGAATTTAGTTTCAGTGTTGCATTCTGCGACTTATAAATAAAGTCAGGGATTTGGTTCCAGTTTACCTAATTTTAAAAACATTTTGTTCAAAGCCTGTTTACCCAGTTATAATGTGACAGTAAGGCAGTAAGACAGTAAGTATGTACAATAAGGAGAAGGGACATGAGGATCCCACTATAGAATTTTCTTTGCGATAAACACTGGCTGAAATGCGGTTCTGTTTGGATATTTCACCGCTAAAAATGCTGAAGTGTAAACAGCAAAAAAGAATTTACAGAATTTGTACTGTAATCGTAGCTACTCAAATTGATGAAGAGAACTTTGAACTAGCAGCCATTGAAAATGCTGTGGTTTCCTGGCTACTTTGATTGGATACTGGACCCATTTGACTGAGTTGGAGTAAACCAAATCCTTAACGGGACCTCTGTTATCACTTCCAAATGTAGCCCGCAATGTCTTTGTGAAGTCACCAAGAGCACAACTTTATCTACTGTTTTTTTATTTTAAAAAACTGCAGATATTGGCAGTATATTCATGCCTCCATGTTCAAGTTCCCTAGTGTCACCCATTCCATTCCAACTAACCCTGTTCCCAGCATTTGTATCAAGGCCAGTTTGGCGTTCACAACTGCTTCAGCCAATGAGTTTCAGCAGGACGCTGGTGTAGAATGGAGATATAACAGATGAGGCTACGGGCCTCCTGTTGGGTAGAACAGGGTGTGGTCTACTGCACACCTATTCTCCAGCAGTTAAATCTGAGCATAATATTTACAGAAAGAAAGATATGCATGCCTTTCTAAGGTGTTCAGTGAAGCATAGCTGGCCCCTTGGCTTGACAGTAATTTTGCATTCATGTGTAGTTGGTAGAAAAGAAGATGCTGCAAAAATTTTCACAGAACTTTTTGCAACTGATGAACTAGAAAGTAAGAATGTTTCTGTTTCCATATCATTAATCATTTCAAAGGTTAATACATTTCCTTCCTAAAAGTCTTCAGTGATGCAATACACAGGCAAATAACTTGAAACATACACAATAAATCTAAATTGATCCACCCTCCGCCTAGTTCCAGCAGCCTTTGTTTATATAAAGCATTCTCAACTGAAGAAAGCCAGATGTGGTTTGGTAAAGTGTTTATATTTAGGCATGCAGTTTTTTCCTCCCCCTCTTCCTTGCTCTCTACTCTTATTCCATTCCATTCCATTGTTTCTCAGTACTATCTCCTCAGCCTAGTAAGTTACTTATTGCTAGAAGTGGCTTTAATAAGCTGGGTTTGTATGCCTTTTGCTAGAAAGTAAACTTCACCCATTTTCATATTCAAAACATGCTCTGTTTTACATCAAGACCCCTATTAATCCACAGACAAAAAAAAGTGAAGTTGTCCAAAAATACATTAGAAACAGCATTCTGATGGTTTATCACAAGCAAGAAACCACAGGTGCTGGAACAAATAGAAATTGTTAAGAAAAACTCAGCAGGTTCAGGCAGTTTCACTGGGGGAAGAAGCAGAATTAATGTTCCAGTTTGATGACTTTTGATATCTGGTTTACCCTCTGATTTTGTACAATAACTGGGCCTGACACCAAACTGAGATGAGGGTTAGCCCTTACTGGAACATTTCCCTTGGCTGTCAAATAGCAACAACATACTCCATGGGGGTCATGGAGGAGAGAGAGAAACGGCTGCAGAGGAAAGTACAGTCACCCATGGCTTTAATAATAGATATCCTGCTTCCATGTCAGTGAGATTATTGTCAGGAGAGAGTGCTTGTGTGTCAGAGGAGTCAGTAGATCAGCCACAAGAAGAGGCCGGCACTGATTCCAGCAACTGCTGTCACAACCTACACCCAGTACAGAGCAAATGATCCACCATCGGAAATGGTTTTAGCGACCCTCTTTGGTGAATGGATTGTATTACGATCCTTTGTTACCCATGTAGTTAATGCCCCACTGGGAGATGAAGCTTGTTCCTTGTGTCCCTGTAACAGAGTCTACCTCTGGTTGGCTGGATAGTGCATTCTTTAACACAGCACAATGATGTCACCACATATACTGTGGGGTTTCTCTGGACTGAAAGAGGCACCAAAATCTTATTTCCAGAAGACTGTTGACACATCTGCATTGATTATGATATTTGTGTGACATTTTATGTAGTAGAATTTAGCTGCTGTGGTTGGAAAGCAAAATGGTGGTGTTTGTTCCCAATGGTCCATCCCTTTAGCCAATCAGTAACTCAGACTCTTGGGATAACTGTGCCATGTGCTTATCCTATATAAATAGCATTAAACTTGAGGAAGTTCTAACAATTTATAAAGAAATTGGAAAGCTTTTCTGTTGATGAATGTGCCTGGCTTATTGATGGGAGCCCTTGCAACCAAGTGAACAAAGTTAGTGGCTGGCAAGACTCATGAGAATCCAGTAATGCTGGCAAATGAATGACCATCTGTCTCACAGTGAAATCCAAGTCAATTTTTTCATTTCTGCATGAGAATGGTGCCTAGGTTGCGATGGATATTCATTGTTTCTGGGTCAGAGGAACCGGTTTTTTTTTGCCAAGCTCATCTTTCTAAACACAGCAGCCGAAACTTCTATGGATCTAAGTGTATCTTCTGAATAAGCTAACCTTCCAACTAATATCCTTCGCTAGCTGCTGGTCATAAAAGGGAGCCAGACTTCAGTTCTCAATGTAGATAGAAAGCAGTAATCAGGTTGCATTTGAAAGCATAAGAGGTCCAGTACGAGACAATGGGTTATTTAATTTGGTTTGCTTCAAAATAGACAACACTGGCTAAGTTTAGTTCAAGGAAGTTTGAAGATTAGATTATTATTATTATTATTATTATTATTAATATTATCATTTTTCATGTCAATAGCTGATTAATTAATAAGTTGGAAAATTTGTGTACTTGGCAGTCAGCTCCATAACATTAATAGTGGGTACCTGGCAGCTCTGTCTTCAAAAGCTTTCAGACTGTTTGTGTTTAAAAAGTATCTGGAAAAGAAATCATGTGTCAAGTGGCAGAGAAACAGCATAAATTGTCCAAGAGCAGTTAGTTCATGCTATTTAGGAATTGTCCAGCAACATCAGGAAGTATAACAGAAAGACTTTGTGAATTAGAATCCCTTACTTTGTCTTTGATTTCTGCGACAGATGTCTGGATCATTTGCAGCTTGGGTTTATGGCTTTTTAGTTTATAGGAAGTGTACCTGTGTTTGGGATATCCTTTGTGTTTTAGAAATGGTTTCAAATTTGGAAATCTTTTATAATATAAAACCTTCTGATGTTTAAATATATCTTTTAAGAATGTTGTTTGAACTTAAACAAGTATCACTGAAAATAAGTGAACTGTGCTTAAACTACTTTGTTAGCTGGAAGGATCTTCTCCTTGGTGGTGGGGAGGATGATCTCACCGCTCAAATAGTGGATATTGCCGTGGAGAAAAAAATCAGTGAAAAGTGTACTAGTCTTTGAAGATTGGGTAGTTATAGTATAACCTCCCTTTAGTGAAGGTTTCTGTGCTTATTAATACTGAATAGGGCATAAGGTCTTTGAGTTCAGAACTTCAGTCAGCAAACCCAATATTCAGATTCAGTTTATTGTCATTTAGAAACCACAAGAGCAATGCAGTTAAAAAATGAGACAACGTTCCCCCAGAATGATATCACAAAAGCATATGACAAAACAGACTACACCAGAAAATCCACATAATGTTTGGCAATCCCCAATCCAGAGTCCAGAGAGGCTGCTGCGTATTAATATCACGCTACCATCTTAGCGCGTTCCCCAGAAAGGAGCTCCAAATCCACCAGACAAACAAGACTAAAAACTAAAGCTACAAGACCTGCACAAAACCACATAGTTACAACAGTGCAAACAATAGCATAATTGATTAAAAAAACAGACCCATGCCAGCATCATTACAGCATGCCTCTCTGATGTGAAGAACAGTAACTTGTGAGCCATCATAAATGTCCGTTGTAAAAGCTCAGAAGTCTTGAGGATGTTGAGAGGCCGGGGGACTTTGACCTCTATGGCAGAGTAGTTTAAGGATGGCAGTGGGATTGAGGGCCTTCCGACAACTTTTTGCTTTCCATTGGGAAACCTGAACATGCAAATACATTCTTCATCAGGAAGTGGAGGCAGTAGAGCTTCTGCCTCACAGGGTCAGGGTCACTCCTGACCTTGGGTCATGTCTATCTGGAGTCTGTTCTTCTTGGGACTACATGTTGGTAGGTTAACTGGCTGGTATAAATTTCCCCTAGTGCTGACGTGGGTGAAAGAACATGGGGTAAGTTGTTGAGAATGGAGGGAGAATTTTAAAAACTGTAATTAATGTAAGGTTAGTATAAATGGGTAGTTGATTATTGGTATAGAGTTGGTGGGTCAGTTTCCATTCTGTATCTCTCAATGAGCAGTCAGCATAATACTGATGCCCCCAATAGTGAAGCACCCATCAAATGAGCATCTAAATGCTGAAAAAGGTACTATCTGTTAATTCAAGTGCACTGTGAACCTTGGGGTTTGAACAACGTATAGTCAGTTTTGAAACAGTGTTGGTAGGTCTCCAGGTGACACTGAAGTGATCCTTTAAACAGGCATGAATGTAGCAAAGTTGTGTGATGTCTCTCTCTCTCTCTCTCTCTCTCTCTCTCCTCTCTCTCTCTCTCTCTCTCTCTCTCTCTCTCACACACACACACACACACACACACACACACACACACACACACACACACACACACACACACACACACACACACACACACACACACACACACACACACACACACATTCTGTTTATTTCCCTCCATGGGTGCTGCCTGACTTGCTGGGTTCCTTTAGCACTTTGTGTGTGTTGCTTGAGATATCCATCATCTGCAGCATCTCTTGTATTCATAGTGTGATGCTGCACTATGATAGTTCAATGAAGGTCATAGGTTGCATCCAAATTCTCCTCTTTAAGGAAGAGTCTAGTGATGATAGGTGGTCTGCTGACACTGAGAAAACATTGGCCATACTGATATGGATTATGCGCAGATGTATGCCTGCCATTTTCCTTGTTGAGTCAGTATTCTCTGAAAATAATTCCAAATACAATCTAATGCAAGTTAAATTGTGATTTTACACCAGGGGTGTCAAACTCATTTTAGGTCACGGGCCGGATTGAGCAAAATGCAGCTTCATGCGGGCCGGAGCAGTCGGACGCATGCGAACGCAGCTTTCGTTGCCTCCGTTTTTTCAGCCTGCTCTCATGTGTCTCAGTCTCTGCTATAACTACAAAGTGTTTCACTTTACAAATTCTGTTTCTTATGAAGAAGACTGCCGAGCAAGCCTGCCGAATAAACACTAAAAACCCTGAAAACCTGGTACCTGAATAAACTCAGCATTAGCCATATCATACGCCATAGGCGCTTCGATTACTGGGGCCAGCTTTAATAGTAATTAGATATTATCTCGCGGGCCAAAGATAATTCCACTGCGGGCCAGATTTGGCCCGCGGGCCTTGAGTTTGACATATATGTTTTACACAATTTGCATTCATCTATCCAATTACTCTGTTTGTTATATTGGACTTCAAGTTGATGTGAAAGAAACAGAATCATACCTCTGCAATAGGTATTCATTTTGTTAAATATTCCCTTTTTATAGATTCTCAATGATGCATTTGAGAACAATTCACATGCTTTGAAAAACACAAAAGAGCCCACTGGAAAAAGTGGATCGCTACCCTGGCTTGTTTCAATAGTGATTCCAGATTGAATTGCTCAGTTCTCTGAGTTACAACTAGTTTTGTTCCCAGCTTTAATATCAACAGTTAGCTTAGAAATCTAATAAAATAGCAAGAAAATTGAAAGGATTTGAAACAAAGTAGCATTTATTGTTTAGATTTTATATTTCGTATCTCTTTATGACATGGAAGGATAGATTGGCCAATCAAGACCGAGCTACTTGCAAAGCAATTCAATTTTAATTCACTCCCTGTTCTCGACACGTTCCCAGCAACTTCTCCCAGATTCTGGCACTGATTTATATTTTAGGACCACCACCCTGCATATCTTTGGGGTGTGGGAGGCAAGTAGTGTAGATAGGAAGAAGCCCCTTTGATCACGGTGAGAACACACCTGCGAGGGAACAGTTCTCCCTGCTTTGCCACCCATCATAAGCCTTCAGCTAATTTCTCATGAGGAAACATTGGATCCCTTCTGAAGTCAGATCTACTGTATCAAAGAATATTACTAGAATGCTGTAAAGATGGCTGAGGCTCTCAATTGAATCTTATAACGGAGACTTGTAATATTTGACCATCAGAACTATAATTCCATGAGGAAGCATTTAATTATAACCAGTAAATATACCTAAATTGCTTCCTCTATAAAATCTACAGTCTTAATCGTATAGTTGTTTAGTGTGCTGAATACAAGCATCTGCCAAAAAGTTGGCTGGTGGATTGAAGCCTGGAGAGATCCAGGGTGGATCTTTGTACTAAATTATACCTTTATGTACAAATTTGAAGGTTGTTTAAGGAATTTGCATACAGTCATTGTGCAAAATGGGATGGTGTGCAGAGCACTTGGCAATGGCGTTACTGGTATCCGAGTGGCTTACACTGAAGGATCCTGCTGCGCTACTTAAATTACAGTCATTAGAATAAGAGCATGCTATTTTAACATTGGATAGACAAGTTTAAATGGTGAGGGTGGAGAATTCAAGGTCTGCTGGAAGGGGTAGGGTATTTATGGGTGTGACCATCAAAGTGATGAAAGCAGAAGTATACGTGGAACAGAAGTTCTTAATAGCTCTGTTTTAACACAGGTCTGACTTTTAAATGCATCCTGAAAATCTGTTGCCTTCACCTTTCACACCATGATTTTAATTACTCTAGTCTCTTTCATAAGAAGTATTAGCTAGGCCTCATTTGGAATATTCTGTACAATTCTAGTTTCCACACTACAGTATGGATGTGGTAGCAATCGAGAGAGTGCAGAAGAGATTTAACAGGATGTTGCCTAGAATGGAGGAAAGATCAGATAGGCTGGGCTTATTTTTCTGGAATTCTGAGGAATGAGCTTAGAGGTTTATAAATTACAAGCGGTATACATAGAATGGATACTTAGATTCAAGATAGAATAGATGGTCAGACTCATTGTTCCATGGTAGGGGTGTCTAGAAGTAGAGAACACATATTTAAATTTAAAGGGTGTCAACGAAGTAATTTTTTTTTCACACTGAGGGTGGTGAATAGCTGGAGTGAGCTGTCAGAGGAGATGTAGATGCAGATACAGTTACAATGTCTTGAAACATTGCATAAGTACCTAGATAAGAAAGCTATTGAAAGGGATGGGCCTAAACTAAAAATGGGATTAGTGTTAACAGGCATCATTGTTGGCATGGACAAGGTGGGCCAATTGTTGTTTCACCTGGAGGGACTGTTTAGGCCCCTGTATGGAGGGAAGGAAAGGGGTGAAAAGACAGGTGTATCACCTATGGTGGCAAGAGAAAGTGCCATGAGAGGTGATATCTTTGGTGGAAACAGAAGAATGGACCAGAGAATTATGATGGTCGCAGTCCCAGAAAAATGCTGAGAGGGTAAGAGATGATGGTGATTCTCTATGACTGGCAAAAAAGACTGGTTCTTTTTTAATGTAGAAGCTGGTGAGGTGGAAGGTGAGGACCAGGGAAGTTCTATCCTTGTTATTTCATGGGGGATGGAAATAAGAGCAGAAGTTTAGCAAATAGGTGGTAATGATGGTAGAAGGAAGGCCTCACCACCAGAAGAAGGAAGACATTTGACAGACAACTGATTTCATCATACAGGTCAACCTTCACTAATCCGGCACCATTGGGACCTCAGGAGTGCCAGATTTGTGAAAATGCCGAATTACAGAAGGATCACATTAAGAAATAGTTAACTGCCTCATCATACCTTTAAAATATCATGTACATCAGTACAAGTTAGATAATAATGAAACAGAAATATTAAATGAGTAGCAAGCTATAGGCTTTTAGTGAATGTTAGTAGGCAAGCACATCTCCTCAGATGGAGAGAGAGCTCCAGAAAAGTAAGGGAAGAAATATCACTGGCAGTTTGTGGACAGCAATAACCGCAAAGGTCAATTGAATGGAGACCTAATAATTCTGTGATATTGATGCAAGTGATAAACAGGAATCTCCCTTTGTGTCATGCAACTTTTTATGGCTACTTAAAGAGATGAACCCTTAATAGTACAATGCTCCTTCAGTACTGCATCTTAATTCTCTGACTGTTAGGAATTGGTGTTTGCAGTGAGGCTTAAACCCATAACCTAAGGATTCAGAAGGTAAGAGTGCCCCCAGTGAGCTGCAGCTCTCAGGGAATCTGCTGTACAGAAATGAGAGGGTAAAATGAGATTGGAAATATTTAATCTATAGAATGAGATAGAAAGATGTGAATTAGAGGATGACACAGAATTCTGTGGGAATGTAGATGAACTGTATGTATAAAAGAACAAGTTACATAAAAGAAGAGTTAAGCTACTGAATACGCATTATGGACATTTTTGGGTGCGTCATTGTAGGGAGGAGAGAAAGTTGATAGAAACCACATCATTTTCAGAGCACTTTGTTTATTGGGTGTTTATGACATTACAAAGAGTTCAGAGAATATTCTGGCAAGGGTTTTCTTCCCTCTAAGAAAAGGATTATGAAAGACTTTGGAAATGTTGGAACAATGAAACTCCTGCTGAGGAGTCATAAATTTAGAACTCTCATTAAGAGAAGATGGAATTTGGGTGAAGTTCCTCACTCAGAGGGTTGATGGAAAAGAGATGCCATGTTCTGCTTCATACATGCAATAGCAATGTGTAGCACTTGATATACCTGAGATCTAATACCCCTTTTCACATTGGTTGAACAGAACTGGAAATTGCGAGGAGTTTAACTCCTCGGAGTGCACCTCTTGTACAATCTCTCCTGGTCCCAGAACACATCATCAAGTCAAGAAAGCTCATCAATGCCTTTATTTTCTGAGGAGGCTGAAGAGAGCTGGTCAATGCACATCAATACTGACGACCTTCTGCAGATGAGCAGTGGATATCATCCTATCATGTTGCATCACTGTGTGGTATGGAAACCCCACTGTGGCAGACAGGAGGGTTCTGCAACAGGTAGTTAAAATTGCCCACCCATCACTAGCACCAGCCTACCTGACATCTCTGCCCATTAATCCACACCAGCACTCCCCACCACCACTACATAAACATTAACCCAGCATCATTTTATGTACATACAAACTGTCTATGTATAGAACAATTGCTTGTACAATGGGCTTTATAGGGTTGCTTTTATATTTATTGTGCTTTTTTTTTTATTAGGTTCTTTATGCTATTGTGTTCTTTTATCTGGAGTAGCCACCATTTCATTCTGCTTTGAATTTGTGTTCTGAGGACTGATGTTAAAAATCTTGAATCTAAAACTCTCGATGTCTGTCATGAATATACTCAGTGTGCTGAGTTCCTTAGCTTCTGGATAGAAATGCAAAGATTCACTACCTTCAGGATGAAGAAATTTCTTCTGAATTTTTTTCTAAATGGCTGATCCTTAGTTTGAGACTGAAAACCTCCCCCCAGGGATGTCCAATATTCCCTGCCTCTGGTAAGAAGTGCAATAGTATTTTTTAAAATCAATCTGAGCATTGCCCCCATCTCTAACATCAGCATTAAATGTTTGACCAAATTAAAATGTATGTTGGCAACACTCACAAAATGCTTGAGGAACTCACTAGACCAGGCAGCATCTATGGAAAAGAGTACAGTTGATGTTTTGGGTTGAGACCCTTCAGCAAAACTGGGGGGGTGGGCGGGAAAGATGAGTTGAAAGGTGGGGGGAAGGGAGGGAGAAACAAACGGTGATGTGTGAAACTAGGAAGGGGGAGAGGTGAAGGAAAGAGCTGGGAAGTTGATTGGTGAAAAAGATACAGGTCTGGAGAAGGGGGAATCTAATAGGAGAGGACAGAAGGCCATGAAAGAAGGAAATGGGGGGAGGAGCACCAGAGGGAGGCGATGAGCAGGCAAGGAGATAAGGTGTGAGGGAGGGAAAAAGGGATGGGGAATGGTGAAGGAGAAGTTGGGGGGGGGGTGGGGAAATTACCGGAAGTTTAGGAAATTGATGTTCATGCCATCGAGTTGGAGGCTACTCGGACAGAACATAAGGTGTTGTTCCTCCAACCTGAGTGTGGCTTCATTGCGACAGTAGAGGAGGCCATGGATAGACACATCAGAATGAGAATGTAAGTGGAATTAAAATGGGTGGCCACCGGGAGATTGCGTAGGTGCTTGGTGAAGCAGCCTTCCAATCTGTGTCAGGTCTCGCCGATGTACAGGAGACCACACCGGGAGCACTGGACACAGCATATAACCCCGACAGACTCACAGGTGAGCTGTTGCCTCACCTGGAAGGACTGTTTGGGACCCTGAATGGTGGTGAGGGAAGAGGTGTAGGGGCAGGTGTAGCATTTGTTCTGCTTGCGAGGATAACTGCCAGGAGCACACCCTGCTTTTCTTTCTTCCATGGCCGTCTATCCTGTCCTATTAGATTCCCTCTTTTTAAAGACAATTGTCAGAATCAGGTTTATTATCACCAGCATGTGATGTGAAATTTGTTAACTTAGCAGCAGCAGCAGTTCAATGCAACACATAATCTAGCAGAGAAGAAAAATAAAAAAAAATAACAATAAACAAGTAAATCAATTATGTATATTGAATTGATTAAAAACCGTGAAAAAACAGAAATACTGTATTTTTAAAAAAAGTGAGGTAGTGTCCAAAGCTTCAAAGTCCATTCAGGAATCGGACGGCAGAGGGGAAGAAGCTGTTCCTGAATTGCTGCGTGTGTGCCTTCAGGCTTCTGTACCTCTTACCTGATGGTAACAGTGAGAAAAGGGCATGCCTTGGGTGCTGGAGGTCCTTAATAATGGACGTTGCCTTTCTGAGACACTGCTCCTAAAGATGTCCTGGGTACTTTGTAGGTTAGTGCTCAATATGGAGCCGACTAAATTTACAACCTTCTGCAGCTTCTTTTGGTCCTGTGCAGTAATCCCTCCATTCCAGACAGTGTTGCAGCCTGTCAGAATGCTCTCCATGGTCCAACTATAGAAGTTTTTGAGTGTATTTGTTGATAGGCCAAATCTCTTCAAACTCCTAATGAAGTATAGCCACTGTCTTGCCTTCTTTATAACTACATCGATATGTTGCGACCAGGTTAAATCCTCAGATATTGACACCCAGGAACTTGAAGCTGCTCAATCTCTCCACTTCTGATCCCTCTATGAGGATTGGTATGTTTTCCTTTGTCTTGCCCTTAATGAAGTCCACAATCAGCTCTTTCATCTTACTGACATTGAGTGCCAGGTTGTTGCTGTGGCACCATTCCATTGGTTGGCATATCTCACTCCTGTACGCCCTCTCCTCACCACCTGAAAATTTACCAACAATGATTGTATCGTCAGCAGATTTATAGATGGTATTTGAGCTATGCCTAGCCACACTGTTGTGTATATAGAGAGAAGAGCAGTGGGCTAAGCACACACCCCTGAGATGTGCCAGTGTTGATCGTCAACGAGTAGGATATGTTATCACCGATCTGCACAGACAGTGGTCTTCTGGTTAGGAAGTAAAGGATCCAATTGCAGAGGGAGGTATGGAGACCCAGGTTCTGTCCCGTAGTGTGACATTTCCTATTTGCTCTTTGATACAAGGATATTTGAAATATGCAGGATATTTGGGTGGATCAGTACTATAACATTTATGTTTTAAAAAGGTCTGTTATATTGCTGGGACTACTACTCCCTTCAGTTTGTTACGTATTTAAATAGCTGGGATATTTATTTCTTCTGTTGCCCAGGAAAGGTGCTTTTCCTGTCCATCTTATCTGAACTCATAACACATTACACAACAATACAATTAATCATCATCGTATGCTGTGTCATACAACATGGGTGATCATGGTCTCGTGACCATGGTTGTCCTTGACAAAGTTTTCTACAGAAGTGGTTTGCCATTGCCTTTTTCTGGGGAGTGTTATTACAAGATGGGTGACTCCAGCCATTATCAATACTCTGCAGAGATTGTCTACCTGGTGTCAGTGGTCGCATAACCAGGACATGTGATATGCACCAGCTGCTCATACAACCGTGCACCACCAGCTCCCATGGCTTTGGGTGACCTGTACGCTAATGGAGGGAAGGTGTGCCTCACATCTCCTTCGGAAAAAACGTATCTCCACCTCGCCACCCAATTACAGATTATTTAAAACAGTTGCCTACAGAAAATCCCATTTTACTTTAGAGAATTAATGGATTGAATGATAAGTAAACTAATCACAGCAAAGCTAACATCAGAGTAGCTCTCTTTGGTCCTTTTGTCTCATGGGGATACCATACCCTCAGAGTTTCCATTCAAGTAATTGATATTAATGTATAAATATTAATACATATTTCAGGTTCTATGTTCAGTAGGTATTGACACCATCAGCAGGGCTCCCATAGTTTATATTTTATATATTATATATTGCAGTTGTTCTTTCAGAAGCCTTCCTCACATCCGTTAGGACAGATCAAGAATGTAACCTAATTCTTTCTCAGCAAATAAACTAATAATTTTATATCTATTGTTCACACGAGGAATTCTGCAGATGCTGGAAATTCAAACAACACACACAAAATGCTGGTGGAACGCAGCAGGCCAGGCAGCATCTATAGGGAGAAGTGCTGTCGACGTTTCGGGCCGAGACCATTCGTCAGGACTAAATGAAAGGAAAGATAGTATGAGATTTGAAAGTAGGAGGGGAGAGGAAAATGCGAAATGATAGAAGACTGGAGGGGGTGGGGTGAAGCTGAGAGCCAGAAAGGTGATTGGCAAAAGTGATACAGAGCTGGAGAAGGGAAAGGATCATGGGACGGGAGGCCTCGGGAGAAAGAAAGGGGGAGGGGGGCACCAGAGGGTGATGGAGAACAGGCAGAGTGATGGGCAGAGAGGGAAAAAAAAGAGGAGTGGGGAAAAAAAACTAAATATATCAGGGACGGGGTAAGAAGGGGAGGAAGGGCATTAACGAAAGTTAGAGAAGTCAATGTTCATGCCATCAGGTTGGAGGCTACCCAGCCGGTATATAAGGTGTTGTTCCTCCAACCTGAGTGTGGCTTCATCTTGACAGTAGAGGAGGCCATGAATAGACATATCAGAATGGGATATGGAATTAAAATGTGTGGCCACTGGGAGATCCTGCTTTCTCTGGCGGACAGAGCGTAGGTGTTCAGCGAAACGATCTCCCAGTCTGCGTTGGGTCTCACCAATATATAAAGGCCACACCGGGAGCACCGGACGCAGTATACCACACCAGCCGACTCACAGGTGAAGTGTCGCCTCACCTGGAAGGACTGTCTGGGGAGTTTTTTTCCCCTCCCCTTTTTTTTCCCTCTCTGCCCATCACTCTGCCTGTTCTCCATCTCCCTCTGGTGCTCCCCTCCCCCTTTCTTTCTCCCTAGGCCTCCTGTCCCATGATTCTTTCCCTTCTCTAACTCTGTATCCCTTTTGCCAATCACCTTTCTGGCTCTCAGCTTCACCCCACCCCCTCCGGTCTTCTCCTATCATTTCACATTTTCCTCTCCCCTCCTACTTTCAAATCTCTTACTATCTTTCCTTTCAGTTAGTCCTGGTGAAGGGTCTCAGCCCGAAACGTCGACAGCGCTTCTCCCTATAGATGCTGCCTGGCCTGTTGTGTTCCACCAGCATTTTGTGTGTGTTGCTTATATCTATTGTTAGTGGGATTATAAACCATATACAGTATAAGGGAGAAAGGGAAGTATTTTTACTTTAAAATTTTCCTTAATTATCAACAATCATCACTGATAATCTGTAACATTAAAAAAAAAGTAATTGTTGAAATATTTGTCATCTGTCCTAATTTCTCCTCATCTAGGTTAAAGGGGTATCTGGAAGGAGCATCTTAAAGAAGGTTAAAATTGAATTGACTTTATTTCTTACATCCTTCACTTACATGAGTAAAAATCTTTACGTTACATCTGTCTAAATGCAATGGGTATATAGTAATTTGTAATAAGTAGTATGTACAACACCACAGTCAATATAGCATAGAAATACAATTGTATCAGTGTGAATTAATCAGTCTGATGGTCTGGTGGAAGAAGCTGTCCTGGAGACTGTTGGTCCCAGCTTTCGTGCTGTAGTACCGTTTCCTGGATGGTAGCAGCTGGCACAGTTTGTGGTTGGGGTGACTCAGGTCCCCAGTGATCTTTCGGGCCCTTTTTATGCACCTGTCTTTGTAAATGTCTTGAATAGTGGGAAGTTTACATCTGCAGGTGCGCTGGGCTGTTCACATCACTCTCTTCAGAATCCTGCGATCGAGGGAAGTACAGTTCCCATACCAGGCGGTGATGCAGCCAGACAGGATGCTCTCAGTTGTGCCCCTCTAGAAAGTCCTTGGGATTTGGGGACTCATGCCAAACTTCATCTGTCTGAGGTGAAAGAAACGCTGTTGTGCTTTTTTCACCATACAGCCAGGATGTACAGAACACGTGAGATTCTTGGTAATGTGTATGCCGAGAAACTTGAAGCTGTTTACCCTCTCAACCCCAGATCCATTGATGTCAACAGGGGGTGACATCCTCATGTCAGAGTGATGACTTCTTTGTAGGTTGCCTCGTTATTATTTGAGACAAGGCCAATCAATGTAGGTATTATCAACAAATTTAATTAACGGATTGGAGCTGTGGGTGGCAACACAGTCATGGGTATACAGAGAGTAAAGTAGGGGGCTTAGGATACAGCCCTGAGCGGCACCTGTGTTGAGGGTCAGAGGTGAGGAAGCCCACTCTTGCCATCCGCCGGCGATCTGACAGGAAGTCCAGGGTCCAGCTACACAAGGCATGGTGAAGGCCGAGGCCTCTGAGCTTCTTGTCGAGCCTGGAGGGAATTATGGTGTTGAATGCTGAACTGCAATCCAAGAATAACATTCTCACATAAGCATCATGTGTAAGGACAGTGTGCAGAGCTGTGGCTATTGCGTCATCTGTCGATCAGTTGTGTCAGTAGGTGAATTGTAGGGGTCCAGTGTGGGTGGTAGCATGCTGCAGATGTAGTCCTTGAGCAGCCTCGAAAGTATTTGCTTATTATTGAGGTGAGTGCGACAGGATGCCAGTTGTTCAGACATGTTACTTTCATCTTTTTAGGTACAGGGACAATGGTGGATGTTTTGAGGCAGGAAGGCACTCTACACTGGGAGGGGGAGAGATTAAAAATGCAAAAAAAGTAATGACAAAGCAGGAAAAGTCAAAGCAATTTCAGGGTTTAGGGCCTAGCCTACTGAAGGCACAGCCATTAATAGTGCCTATGTTAGGCTTACTAATGATCAATGACTACAGATATCTGAGAAATGGGGCTGGAGAAAACTGGAAAGATGAGATCATGCAGAAATTTGGATGTAAGAGCCAACATGGTTTTTTTTTGAAAGCTGTCTGATAGTGGAAGATTTTACAGATGCCTGTTCATTCTTTGACATATGATTTGTGTTTTTACTGAAGAATTCAATGATCTCTTTAAATAGTTATTTTGCTACCAAATAATAAATATGATAAATATCAATTCTGGTGAATTTTGTTATTTACTTTTTTGTTCACTTGAACAGTAGATGATCGTCCAACTTCCTGCCTCTTGTTTCTATCACCATAATGGGATGAGTGATTTGCTGTGAGGCTGCTTTCGATCTGACATGATGAGAGCCTCTAGGAATGCATCGAAGCAGCTTCAAAACTATTTTCTCTCCTTCATATTTGAAGAAATACCCTCTCTCTCTCTCTCTCTCTCTCTGTGCCTCCTTACAGTTGTGAGTTATAAGTGTGGAAAAGAGCAACTCACTTTCCACCCACTCCATCTGGTTTGAGATATTGAGAATTTATGGCGGAAGAACATAAAAGTATTTCCCGCTCTCTAAATGGTGTATCACAATTTCTTACCACAGTTAATTGCAATTATTATTTACTTCAAATGATGTTTGGCTAATTAATTTTTTGACACTTGTTTTATTGTCTTCTCAAATTTTGCTCTTGTATATCTTTGAAAAAAGCTATGGTTACTTCCTCCACTGGCAGATTGGTCGTTGAAAAATATTTTTACGAAGTTGAATTTCACTGCACATTGTAATCATACATGCAAGACAGCAGTAAATATTTCACTGCTTAAGCACTGCAATACTTTGGAGATTTTTAAGGATGGAAAGATAAGATTGATGGAGAATCTTTTTTATTTATTCATTTTTGGGATTACGGCATCACAGGCAAAGCCAGCATTTATTCCCTCCCTAATTGTACTTGAAGGTGGCTGTGAGCCAGCTCCTTGAACTGCAGCTATTCTTCTCTCTTACAGTGCTGTTGGGGAAAGGAGCTCCAGGATATAGACTTTACAATGATGAAGGAACAGTGATACATCTCCAAGTCAGGTTATTACATAGTTGGTGATGTCCCTGTGTACTTGTCGCCTCTGCCTTTGGGAGTTTATGAGGTACTTCTCTGGAAGTGTTGATGAGTACATTTTGCAAATGATGCATACTGTAGGTATTGTGTGCCAGTGATAGCTGGAATGAATGTTTAGGATGATTGACTGGGCTGACTTATCCTGGACAGTGTCAAGTTTCCCAAATACTTACTCGGACAATTGGAGAGTATGTCATCATTGTCCTGAATTGGGGCTTGCAGTACTCAGGCCACTTGATATAGTCTGTTGCACTAAGCCTGATGTATCATAAAATGATCAGATTTTCATTCAGTGCTATTTGTGATTGATAGATTGTAGTATTGCAGAGTAATTTAACACTTAATATGTAACACCCACAAAATGCTGGAAGGACTCAGCAGGTCAGGCAGCACCTATGGAGAGAGGAGTAAAGAGCCTGTCCTGTAAGATGCCTCTTCAGCCCTTTAGCTTTTCCATCTGTAGCTTCCTAGATTCTCACTTTGTTGCCCCTCTCCTTCACCTGGTTTCACCTATCATCATCCAGCTTGGACTCCTTCCCCTACCCCCACCTGCTTATTCTGGCCTCCTCCCCATTCACTTCCAGAAGATGAAGGGTCTCAGGGTCTCAGCCTGAAAAATCAGACCTTTATTCCTCCCTATAGATGCTGCCTGACCTGCTGAGTCCCTTCAGCAATTTGTGCATGTAACTCTGGTAGTTTTCCAGCATCTACAGAATCTCTTGTGTTGAGAAACATTATATGTATTTATTTTAGCCTTCTCCAAATATTTTAGTTTGTAATTCAAGTTCTACTCAAATTTATATTGTAGAAGTCACCTTTAATATCTGAAGGCAAACATGAGGAAATCTGCAGATGCTGGAAATTCAAGCAACACACACAAAATGCTGGTGGAACTCTGGTGGACCAGCATTTTGTGTGTGTTGCTTTAATATCTGAATCAAGATGTCAGCTCTGAGTTTTTGTAAGAAGCATATCCCCGCCCCCAATTGATGGTCTGATGTAAAACGATCTGAGGAATCTTTCTTGCACATTCCAACAGCCTCCTTGTAAAATTCCTCCCACTTTACTCAGAGATGAATGTGGAATTAAATATAAACCAGTTTTTCTTACTACTGTTTTTCATAGTTCATTCATTTGCCTTTGAAACAGTCATGGAATTTTCACACAAGACAGTTTTTATCTCTTTGTTTGTCAAAATGGCTTAAAATCTATAAATGAGAGGTTTCAGACTTTAAGCTAAGGCTTAAAAATAGCAAATATAACTCTTTTATTCAAGAAGCGAAGGAGACAGATATCAGGAAGCTACAAGCTATTTATCTGAAGATCTATAGTCAGAAAATATAGGAAGCTAGTATTAAAAATGTTACAGCAGGGCACTAGGAGGGGAATGTCAAGAAGGCAAAGTTAATATTATTTTGTAAAAAGTTAACGTTATTCTCTAAAAGGGAAATCATGTTTGACCACTTCATTGGAATTATTTGAAGTTATATGTGCTGTGAATAAAGGAGATGTAATATGTTTAGGTTTCCAGAAGGTGTTTAATAAGGTGTCATAGAGAATGAAAACACAGAGTAGGAGGAATATTTTAAAATGGATGGAAGAATGGTTGGCCAGCAGGTATAAATAGACCCTTTCTGGACTTCAAGATGTAATCAATGGTGTGCCATAGGGATTCTGTTCTCGAGCCTCAGGTTTTAAGAGTTTATACAAATGACTTGGATGAATGCACTGAAGGTGTAGTCTGTCTCGATTGCCAATGACATAAACATAGATAAAAAAAAACAAGTTGTCAAGAGGGTATAGTAGGATACAAAAAGATATGGATAATTGTCTATAATGTAAGAAATTATAAAATTCTCCATTTGGGGAAGGTAAGGTAGGGGTGTGTGTGGGTGGGGGGGGGGGTGCTATTAAAATGGCAAGAAACTGCAATGCACAGGGATCTGGGTGTCCTTGTGTATTATTCACCAAAGGCTAGAATGCAGGTACAGACTATAATTGGGTAGGATAATAAAAATAATATTATTTTTATTATTCCCAACTCATGGGAAGTTGGTTTGGAAGTTATGCTCAAGTTAGGGCATTGATGAGACTGTATTTGGAGAATAATTTACAGCTTTGTCCTCCTTATTCAAGGAAGGATGTAAACGCAAGCTATTCAGAAGATAATTTTCTGACCCAGTCCTGATGCAGGGTTTCAAACTGAAGTATCAACACTCCCACAGATGATGCTCTACCTGTACTCCAGCAGAGTGTTTGTTGCTTCAGGGGAAAAAAAACCTGATTGATATCTGGAAAGGAAGGGTTTTCTTTTGAGCAAAGTTCAGGCAAACTGGGCATGTGTCCATTGGAGTTCAATGACAGCAGAACTTGACTGAAATATATATGATCCTGAAAGTCTTGTTAATATGTAAAGCGATTGTTTCTGAAGATCTAGAACTGAATCTTCCTTTAATAATAAGGAACTTAAGACAGAGAAAAGGTAATTTTTCTTTTCCTCTGAGAGGATTGTGAGACTTCGGAATTCTCTTCCTCAAAGAGTGGTGGAGGCAGAATCTCTGAGGTCAAGAGGTTACCTGGGGCATGTAGTAATTAAAGCTGCAATTATGGCAGCCATGGTCTTATTTGATGGTGGCTTATGCTTGAAAGGCCATGTAGCCTATTCCTACATCTAATTCATAAGTGCATATATAATCCTGTTCTTGGTAGTTTTTCACTTCATTGTCTAAGAGAGTAAATCACATGGACTTGATGCAAGCATTTGAAATTAGTAAAGCACTGTCTCCTTTGCATAGAGATATTGGGTTGTACAGCATCAATACAGGTCTTTCAGTCCACCATGTCATTGCTGACCATGTTGCCTTTCTATATTAATCCTACTTTCTTGCATTAATTCCATATCCCTCTGTACCCTGTTCATTCAAGTACAGATTTATCATATTCCTTGTCTGTAGGGGGGAGTCAAAAATGGGATAAATCAGTGGTTCTATTTGACTGGAGAAAGGGCAATCTGACCCAAGAAATATGGTAAACGTTAGAAGATTTTCTTTATGAATTTAGATTATGTAGGTTAATCAGAATCTGATGATAACATCAAACCATGCATTTGACAGAAGTGACAGGAGAAAAAGTAACAACAGTAAAGCTGTATGATGTTGAGCTCTGTTCAATGTAGAAGAACAGTAACTTGACGATTTGAAGACTGGTTCCACAGTTTTCCTCGGAGTTTGCATTTATCAAGTTCAGGACAGGTTTATCAAATATGCTCCAAATATGCTCTTATTTGATTTTCTGACACTGAAATTGGTGGCTATCATGTGATTTTTCAGTTGAAAGTCCAAAGCAAAATTTATTATCAGAGTACCTGCATGTCGCCACATACAACCCTGAGATTCTGTGAGCAAATTTATGAAATAGTAACTTTAAACAGGATCAATGAAAGAACAAGAGTACAGAAAGCAACAAACTGTGCAAATGGAAACATAAGTGTCTCCTTTCCCAGGACAGTGTTTCATGTAGATCTGCTCAAGGTTTGGGAGGGCTTTACCTGTGGTATACTGGGCTGAATGCACTACCTTTTGTAGGGTTTTCTGTTCAAAGACATTGGTGCTCCCATGCCATAATGTAGCCAGTCAATGCACTATCCATTACACATCTATAGAAGCTTGTCATGCTGAATCTCCACAGACTCCTAAAGACACTGAACATGTCATTGGAACAAAGCAGTTTCTGCAGTTTTCACTATCTGGTATCTGTTTCCAACAAAATAAATGGAAAATTGTTCAATTCTGTCGGGGATATGATTGAGTCCAATGAATAACTTGACTCAAGTTACTATAGTAATTGTAGAATTTCTTCCTATGACATCATTATTCAGGTACTTGAAGTATTGCCAACATTCCCTAATTATTCTGAACTCTAGAAATTAATGTTTAAACACCTCAATGTCGCTGAATGCAACTTTGGAAAAGAATTAAAGAGTTTTAAAATGCACACAAAATGTTGAAGAAACTCAGCAAGTCAGACAACATCTATGGAGGAAAATAAACAGTTGAGACCCTTCATCAGCATTTTAAATTATAATTGACCCATCTTGTGTCCTAATTTGGGGAGATGGGTGGGAGAAAATACAATAAGATTGCATACTTGGTGGAATTTTCTATAGGAAGCTCCTGGAATATATTCTATTAAATTTGTGTCCCTATATGAAATATTTTGGTTTCTACACAGCAGATATTCCACAATTCTAATTCCTTCACAGTGTACTAATCTGTACTAATACATTTGTAGTTACACATGGGAGAAATTCATCTTTGATTACTAGTGCTAAATGCATTTAAAATATTAACTTTCAATTGTCTCCCCCCTTTAAACAAGGTAGGACTGAACGTGTGGAAACAAGTACAAGTGATCAATACTCTGACCATTTTTAAGCTCAGGCAATCAAGTGAGAATCTTTCCCCATATGAACACTCGTCCCTTTTTCAAGTGCATCAGCAAGGAGTTGGATAAGTCTTTTGTTTTGAAGGTTCCAATTTGAAAGCATTTAGTTCCAGGAAAATAATGTTGCTTCTTTTGGAATGCATTAAAATGTGGCAAAGACTGTGCTAGAAAATGAGTATATCTGTGCCAAATGTTCAGATCCAGCTGTTACTGTTCGAAAATTCAATATATCTTAATAAATCAAGTATTTATTTCTCACACAGGCTAGCCAACATCTCGTTGAATTAAATTATTTTTGTTAAGAACTGGATGTATCAAGTAAAACTTCAGAAAGGGAAGGGCAAATGATTGCGTGTATATTCTCTGGAGAAATAAGAAAATGCTAGAATCTGGAACAACAAACTATCTGCTGGAAGAACTCAATAGATCAAGCAGCTTCTGTGGGAGGAAAAGAATTATAGATATTTCCAAAACTCTTCATCATGATCGAAGTTGATTTTATGTTGCTCATGGAATTTAGAAGAATAAGAGGAAAGAACATTGAAATGCATAAAGCTCCAAGAGAGGTAAAACTTTTATCTAGCTGGAGATTCCAGATTGAGAGATGAAGGTTATCGGATATATTGATATCCATTCAGGACAGAACAAGGCATTATTTTCACATGTAGACATTTGTGATTCCTTTAATTTCCCTGCTTCAGAGGTACTTCAGTTTGTGGAATTAATGTTTATGGACAATAAGGGTATGAAGCAACATTAAAGGAGATAGATAAGCTGCAGCTTATGTGGATTGGCCCCATTTAGTGAATGGTAAAACATATTCAATACTATTGATTCCTGATTCTTCTTGGGTGCATGATATTAAAGTTCTGGAATATCATATCCCTCCACCCCTCAGAGCAATGCTTCAGAGTCAACATCAAATTTGCTGTCAGGCATGCAAGTACATGAATGCACAGGTGCAATGAAAAGCTTATAACTCCATATAACTAATTCAAGTGAACTAAATTAATTTGCATATAATAATACTTGCTGGAAAGATATTGTCTGTAAAAGCGGGTTTTAAGTGCTTATTAAAGAGGGTAACGTTGCACAGTTGTAGTTGTATTCCTAGGGAATAGAGATCAGGAATAATTAACTCATTGCTCCTTGGATGTCAACCAGCACAGCACACTGCTTGATTGTATTTACTTAAGTCCTTAATGTTTTTATTTTCTTTAGGGTGCTTCATTATAGGGACGCACCATCTTCTACCCACAGGCACCATTTTTATATCTACACACACTCTACTTGTACCCTAAATAATCAATCAATCTGTGTGTCTCTGTCACATGAGTGTCACCCAGTCAGGTGCACCAAGAGCAATACTGAAGATCTCTCAAGGAATATGTTTTCCCAAGATTGTTGTCCCCTAAGACACCAATGACTTGTATGTGGATACAGCTTATAAATTAGTTTTACAGAATGTGAAATGGTCACAGAAAATAGATTTCAAAGTTAGCTCTTACATTTCAGAGATAGTGAAGTCACTGATGGAAGTTTCTGCATTTTGAACTGGAGTCTAGAATAACCTGCTTGTGAATTCTGTTGGTTGTGTGGCTTTGGAAACAAAGGCTCAGGCTTGGGTGAGATTGGGTGGCTTTGATTCCTAAATTGATTTGCTAATCCTCAGTACTCTACGTTATTAGTACCTATTAACTTCTGCTTTAAATATACCCAATGACTTGGCTTCCATAGCCATCTGTAGCAATAAATTCTACAGCTTCACCACCCACTGAAGAAATTTCTCTTCACTTTTGCTCTAAAGGGACCTCCTTTTGATTTGACACTGCCTTCTGGTTCTGAACTCTCTCACTACTAGAAACATCCTCCACACATTCACTCTATCCAAGCTTTCAGTTGTTGGGTAGATTTCAATGAGAAATCTACCACCACAGACTGAGCTGGTTGGGTCCTACTGGACATAGATACTAGACTGGGTCTACAGCAGGTGGTGAGGGAACCAACAAGAGGGAAAAACACACAACTTCATTCTCACCAACCTGCCTGCCGTGGAGGTGTCTGTCCATGACAGCATTGGTAGAAGTGACCACCACACAGTATTTGTGGAGACTAAAATCTGTCTCCACTTTGAAGAAACTCTCCACTGTGTTGTGTGGCACCACTACTGTGCTAAATGGGATAGACTTTGAACAGATCTAGCAGCCCAAGACTGGTCATCTATGAGGTGCAGTGTGCCATCAGCAGCAGCAGAAATGTACTCAACTACAATCTGTAACCTCATGGCCTGGCATATCCCCTGCTCTAACATTACCACCAGGCCAGGGGATCAATCCTGGTTCAATGAAGAGTGCAGGAGAGCATGCTGAGAACAACACCAATATGAGGTGTCCCACTGGTGAGGCCACTATACAGGACAACTTGCATGTCAAATACCACAAGCACCAAGTAATAGACAGAGCTAAGTGATCCCACAATCAACGGATCTGATCTAAGCTCTGTAGTCCTGCCACATCCAGCCGTAAATGGCGGTGGACAATCAAACAACTCGCTGGAGGAGGAGGCTCCACAAATATCCCCATCCTCAATGATTGAGGAGCCCAGCACACCTGTGCAAAAGGTAAGGCTGAGGCATTTGCAACAATCTTCAATCAGAAGTGCTGAGTAGGTGATCCAACTCTGCCTCCTCCTCGTCCCCAGCATCCCAGCGGTTAGTAAGCAGCCTGTCCGATTCACTCCATGTGATATCAAGAAATGCTGAAAGCACTGGATATTGTGAAGGCTATGGCCCAGACAAAATCATGGCGATAGTCCTGAAGACTTGTCCTCCAGAACTTGCTGTGCCTCTAGCCAAGCTGTTCCGATACAGCTACAACACCGGCATCTACCCGGCAATGTGGAAAATTACCCAGGTATGTCCTGCACACAAGAAACTGGACAAGTCCAACCCAGCCAATTACTGCTCCATCAGCCTACTCTAAGTAATCAGCAAGGTAATGGAAGTGATCATCAACAGTGTCATCATGCAGCAGCTATTCGGCAATTACCTGCTTACCGATGCTCAGTTTGGGTTCCGTCAAGGCCACTCAACTCCTGACCTCATCACCTCCTTGGTCCAAACAGATAAATACCAGAGGTGAAAGTGATAGCGCTCGACATCAAGGCAGCATTTGACTGAGTATGGCATCGAGCTGCCCTAGCTAAAATGGAGTCAATGGGAATTAGGAGGAAAACCCTTCACTGGTTAGAATCAAACCTGACACAAAGGAAGATGGTTGTGGTGGTTGGAGGTCAATCATCTCATCCTCAGGACATCACTGCAGGAGTTCCTCAGGGAAGTGTCCTAGGACCAACCATCTTCAGCTGCTTCATCAATGGACCTCTCTTCTGTCATAAGGTCAGAAGTAGGGATGTTTGCAGGTGACTGCACAATGTTCTGCACCATTTGTGACTCCTCAGGTAGTGAAGCAGTTCATACCCAAATGCCACAGGACCTGGAGAAGACCCAGGCTTGGGCTGACAAGTGGCAAGTAACATTGAGCCACACAAATACCAAGCAATGACCATCTCCAACAAGAGAGGCTCTAACCATCGTCCCTTGACATTTGTGGCATCACCATCACTGAATCCCCTACTATCAACATTCTGGGGCTTACCATTGACAGGAAACTGAAATGGTCTAAACAGTGTGGCTACCAGAGCAGATCAAGGGCTAGGAATCCTGTGGTGTGTAACTCACCTCCTGACTCCCCAAAGCTTGTCCACGATCTACAAGGCTTAGGTTAGGAGTGTAATGGAATACTCTCCACTCACCTGGATGAGTGCAGCTCCATCAACTTGACACCATCCAGTAAAAGGCAGCCCAATTGATTGGTACCCCTTCCACAAGCATCCAATCCCTCCACCATCGACAAACAGTTGCAGCAGTGTGTACTATCTACAAGATGCACTGCAACCATGCCAAACTTTCGAAGGCAGCACCTTCCAGATCCACGACCACTACCATCTCGAAGGACGACAGCAGCAGATACCTAAGAGCACCACCACTTGGAAATCCCTCTCCCAAGTCACTCACCATCCTGACTGGAAACCTATTGCCATTCCTTCATTGTTGTTGGGTGAAAATTATGGAATTCCCTCCCTAACAGCACTGGGGGTGTACCTACACCTCAGGGACTGCAGCGGTTCAAGAAGGCAGCTCATTACCACCTTCTCAAGGGCAACTTGGGATGGACAATAAATTCTGGCTTAGCTGGCAATGCCCACATCCCATAAATGGATAACTTAAAAAAAAATTCAATGAGAACTCCGACCTCAACACTCCTTATCCGTTAACCCTATCATTCCCAGTATCATTCTCATAAACTTCCTCTGAATCCTCTCTAAGGCCACTGCATCCTTTCACTAGAAATGGGGCCCAAAACTGTTCACAAAATTCTAAATGTGGTCTAACCAATGCCAAACATGGCCTCAGCATTACTTCTTGTCTATTACATTCATAATTCCCTTCACTGTGGAAGATATAAGCCAATTACAGACAGGTCAATGTGGGAACGGAAAGGGGGAGTTGAAATGTCATTTCACTGCAAATATTCAGAAGTTGAAGAACGTGCAGTTTTCTTGCTTTTTTGACAATTCATTTATTTTCTTATGACATACCAACCCATTTGTTCAATTGAGCTTTGCTATGTCACATAACAACTCCATTGACATCATTCCATTTAATTCCCTGGATTCTCCCCTCTCTCTTTCATGCCCATCAATTCCACCTTCATTTAACTACCAACCATGGACAGGAAGGGTCAATTTACCAAAGCCAATTAACCTACTAACCTACACACTTTTGGCATGTGGATGGAAACTAGACCACAGGGGAACCCCGACAGTCACAGAGAATGTGCAAACTCCACACAGACAGCACTGGAAGCGAGCATTGATCCCAGATTCCTGGAGCTGCAAGGCTATCTGCTCCACTGCCATCCCACCTTGGCCCTTCTAAAGAATCCTCAGACACTAGCAGCCCTGAAGGTCCATGCTCAGTCCTTACGAGCTTGAGCTGGCTGTCTTTAAGAGAAGTGCAGTTGGTCCTATCCCCCCGCCTTTCCCCCACAGCTCTGTAATATTCTTTTTCTTCATGTTTAATCCAATTCCCTTTCAAAAGCCACAATCTAAATCTGCCTCCACCAGCCTGAAAGGGAATGTGGTCCAGATGTTGCATTCCTCCCTGTGCTGTTTGAAGTACTTATGGCAATCGACTTGGCTATCAATCCTTCCATCATTGGCAATGTTTTCTCTCTGCTTAGAATATCTCTATTACATTGTCTATCAACCTTCTCTGTTGCAAAGGTGACCTCGGCTTCTCAAGCCTTTCCATAAAAGTTATGCAACCCTGGAGCAATTCCAGTTAATCTCTTCACTCTCTCCAATAATTTTGCATTGCTGTTAAAAGAACAGTGATCAAATTCAACATAATATTCTGGTAGTGACAAAAATTGATGTTTTATGACCTAAGTACTCTACATTTACATCCCTTGTTTCATCTTATTCCTGACATGAGAAGTCATGCTACATTTCAGGAAGTAACATCTGGCATATCCACACCCATTCTTATTCTCTCAAAATATCTGCATCCTCTTTGTTAATTACTGTTCCAAGTTCTATGTCATCTGCATGTTTTGGAATTGTGCCCCATACACACACACACACACACAAATCACTATTACACATTGAGAGTGACTATGGTCTTGTGCTACGCCTTAGGGAAACTTGTTCCCTCCCTTGCTATGTTTCAAAGAAACCTGTTCCCTAAGATTCTCTGATTCTGTCACTGAGCCATTTATTTTTATCCTTGTTACATTGATTCCCTTTAATACATGGTTTCAAAGTTGGTGACAGGCTTACTGTGTGTCACTTCAGCTTTCATAACTCGTGGCCTTGACCAACCCTCTCCATCACTTTAGCACAGACTCAATGTGAGTAGTTAAATACATTTCATCTTTTACAATTATATGCCTGCTCAATTCATTTAGGGAACCATAATCCAAAATAAAATGGGCAGGCTCATTTTATGTTGTTATTATTTATATAAGCTTTCCACCATTGAGGTTAAATTGACTGGCCCATCCATATATTTTCAGACAGATCACCCCTCCGGCTGGGGGTGTAGTATATGTCACCAACCTGATGTCTAGTGAGATACAAAGACATCTAACTCTAGATTCTGGGAGTGGAAGATGGCCATCACTATTGACAAGTTAGATTAAAGACTCATTCAGTTGTTGGCTGTTTCCCCTATGTTCGTTCTGTTTTCTTGTTACGCTGTAAGTTTTTTTTTACAGTATTGAACCAACTCCTTTGAATGTTGTTATTGATCTTGCTTCCATGGGCTTTTCAAACAACATTTGAGAATACAACAATTGTGTGCTAGGCAAAAGACATCTGTGTTTCTTCTTCTGATAACATTATTTCTGTCCTTAGATATCATGCATCCTATCACTGGAAGTGGTTTCTCCTCAGTTATTCCATTACAATGATGCCCTCTATTTCAAATACCCCTAGGAACAATTTTTCTTAACGTCGCTGCTGTTTGGAGGAAAACACTAACTTCTGAAGTCTCTTCATGTGACTGATTTCTTTGCACCAATCTTAAAGTTCTTTTTCTCCAGGGCTTTTATAAAGTGTGCTGTTCAGAATAGATCACAATGCTCCCACTGTGGCCTAACCTATCTTAGATAAAGGATGGTTGTCACTTCCTCACCTTTGCATACTTCCGTTTGCCAACTAAAGGATAGAAACATAGAAAATCTACAGCACAATACAGGCCCTTTGGCCCACAAAGCTGTGCTGAATAATTACCTTAGGAATTACCTAGGGCTACCCATAGCTCTCTATTTTTGTAAGCTCCATGTACCTGTCCAGGAGTCTCTTAAAGGATCCTATCATATCTGCATCTACCATCGTCGCCGGCAGCCCATTCCACGCATTCATCACACTCTGCATTTAAAAAAAAACTTACCCCTGACATCTCCTCTGTACCTACTTCCAAGCACCTTAAAACTGTGCCCTCTTGTGCTAGCCATTTCAGCCCTGGGAAAAAGCCTCTGACTATCCATACGATCAATGCCTCTCATCATCTTGTACACCTAAACACTCCAAGACTACAGAGATCACTGTTCTGAAAAAGGCTTTGTTAAATTAATCTGTGAGAGAAACATAGAATATTTTGTTTGTGGATGCTCTGCAGCAATATTGTAAGGCCAAAGGACCATGCCCCATAGAATTGCCCTTGCGCAGAAGGCTCATGTGTTGGTCTTCCCCCCCCCCCCCCCCAGTTTGAGTCACAAATCACATAATTTCTGGTTGAGAACACCAAGAAGGGGAGGGATATGTTGAGATACTGAGAAGAGAGCTGGAACTTTATATAGAGGGAATCTGAAACTTTAAAAAAAATTGATGTAAACATCACTGGGGATGGGGACTGAGACATGATTGCATTGGGGTCAATTGGTTCAAAGATTGCTCGAAGCTAAATGGTTGAAGGGAATGAGAGTAAATAAGAATCTTAATGAGGGTCCAGTTACAGAGGAACCTTGCACTCTATGGAGCAAGCCATGATTGTTTGCTATCAATTGCTGTTTCTGCAATTACAGCCTGTCTCTATGACTCCAACTGACTGCTGGCCAGGTGGTTAATGCTAAATTCATGCAAGCTGATACCTGTCAGATTGTGCAGAAATGGGCATTGCCCCATTCTATGACAGTCTGTCACAGTTTCAATGGCCCATGTCTTATGTTTAACAGCAAAATCCATGTATGAATGCATCCAAAAGTAACTGGAACAAATGTGATGTTCCATGCGAATTGTACGATAAGTATTAGCACAATTTGGTTTTTGAATCAATCTTGGTGCTTAAAAATCATTGTGCTGTGATAAATGTTTTTTTAGGCTTTATATGCTATTTTTAAATGGACTTTTCAGTCTGTCTTTCCAAATTGGTGTATGTAACCAAAGATGACTCTGTTCCCACATCTTTTTAAAACTGCTCCATTTAATTCATTATAGTCTTTCCTTGTTCTTCTGTCAAAATGTATCATTTCACATTTGTCTGCATACTTCTCTCATTTCCCATTTTCTCAAGGTGTATATATCATGATGTCAGTCACCCACTGTTAAAAACACTTCCAAAACTTGGATCACTAATACATTTTATAATTGTATGCTATCTACCCACTTCCATATAATTTAATGTATATCAAAAAGAGCAGTGGTTGCAATATTGACTGCAGAGGGGAAATACCAAATGCATTTCCTCGAGTAAGAAAGCAACTGTTTGCTATTTTTTCTTCATTTTCTCTCCCTTGGTCAAATTTATGTTCACGATCCTTTGTTACATCATTACTATGAATTTCAATTTTGTTAATTAATTCATTAAGTTGTACTCAAATACATTTTGAAAGTTCAGTCGCAAGTCAACATCGAGGCCCAGTTAAATCCTTCCTAATTTTAAACAGATCATTAAGGCATGATTCCTCTTTAATAAAACATGCATATTTATTTTATCTTATTTTTAAGTAATAGACAACTCTGCTTCTACATTATTAACTCCAGAAATTTCTCCACTTTTTTCTTCAGTGATTGTCCTGTGGCTGCCATATTTATTCCTCTCTCTTTTGAGAGTATTTTCCTCCTTCCTCCCACCAAATCAACCCTTGCCATGCATGAAATTTACACCCATATTGCATATATTGTGAATTTATTCTTGTTTCAAAACCAACTGGGCAGCACAATTTCCATTTACATGATCTTTCATTGACCCGTACTTTTAGATGCAAATTATAACTAGGCAGGATATTTCTGCCCTACAGGGAGATGCTAAAAGCTCTACTCAATATTGAAAACATATTCATGCTGCCACTCTTTGTAGACAATGCCAAGAAAAACATTCCTTTGAATATGGGATGTAATCCATTGTATTATACTCCAGACCGATTATCTGCCACTCCTCTCCTCCGTACAACTTGAAAATTGGCATAAAGTTGATGGAAAATCTCTTCAACAATCCCACTGCACTACTTGAAGAAAAGCAGATGTTCAGATGATATAGCCAATGTTCATTTGTTGAAGAACCAATTGCTAAAAATAGATTGCCTGGACAAACATTCTCTGGATGTTCCATTTGTCAATACTATAAAAGTCGATACATTCCAAAAAATAATCTGGGCACTGAGTTTTAAGTGACATTTCCTCCTGGATACCAGATTAACCTGCTTGGAATTGAACCAGAAAGTTAAAGGATGATAGACCTGGTGCCGGAAAACTGAAATGAAGCAGAACATGCTGGATATGTTCAGCAATCTGGCAGCATCTATGGAGAGGGTTAAAACGAAATTAACATTTCTCTTTCTAAGCACACAATCTGAATTACTGAGTACACCTAGCATTTTCTGCTTGGTTGTATAATTTCAAGGGAAAATTAGTTACCTTGGGTATAATTTATTGCTTAACTTATTTTTATTTTAAATATTATCAATTCTCAAAACAAAATCAATTCTCCCGCCTTGACCTCACAATCTATCTTATGACCTTGCACCTTATTGTCTACCTGCACTGCACTTTCTCTGTAGCTGTTATACTTTATTTTGCAGTCATTTATTGTTTTACTTTGTACTACCTCAATGCATGGTATATTTAATTGATTTACAGTACACAAGACAAGCTTTTCCCTGTATATTGGTACATGTTACAGTAATAATCACCCAGCTTGAACTTGTGCACATGGTGTGGAATGAGGCCACCGATTTGCTGACAGTTCCTAAGAACATCTAGTAGTCAAATGTTGTTCATTTATTCTGCCGAGGAAGTTTTCCACCATCTTCCTGGTTGTGGTATTTATTCTACCTCCAGGCCAACATCAAACAGGCTCCGGAGGAGCTGAGCAACGTAATTAGCAGTAATGAAACAGCGCACCCTGATGCCTTCTCTATTGTTGTGTGGGATTTCAACCAGGCCAGCTTGAAAAAGTCTCTGAACAACTACCAGCAACATATCACCTGTGGAAGCAGAGGAGCCAACATACTCAACCACTGTTATATCACCATCAAGAACACGTACCTTGCCACCCCACGCCCAAACTTTGGAAAGTTCCGATCTTCTAGTCCCGGCGTATAGTGAAGACCAAGAAGGCATGGTCAAGAGAGGCAGAGAAGCATTTACAGGACCGCTTTAAGTCTGTGCACTGGACAATATTTACAGATTCATCATCAAATCTGAATGAATATGCCACAGTTGTCACTGACTTCATCAAGATCTGTGTGGATGAGTGTGTGCCTTCATGAACATCCAGGAGAAACTCAAAGCAAAAGTGTGGATGAACCAGGAGATTCATAGTTTGCTGAGGACTAGATCCGTGGCATTTAAAAAGGCTTATCGACAACTATACAAGAAGTCCAGGTATGACCTGTGGAAGGCTATTTTCACGGAGAAAAAGCAATTCCATTTGAAATTGGAATCTGATATATGTCAACTTTGGCAGGAATTGCAGGACATTACTTAGTACAAAGCAAAACCCAAAATCATTAATAGCTGCGATGCATCACTCTCAGATGAGCTCAAAGCCTTTTGTGGACACTTTGCAAGGGAGAATTAAACACAACTGTGAATCCCTACAGCATCTGATGACACTATGATCTTTGTTCCGGAGGCTGACATCAGAACATCTTTCGACAGGATGAACCCTCACAAGGTGTCAGGTCCTAATGGTGCACCATCAGACTGGCAGGAGTATTCAAGCACATCTTTAATCTCTCACTGTTGCAGTCGAAGGTTCCCACCTGCTCCAAAAGGGTGACAATCATGCCAGTGCCCAAGCAGAGCAGGGTGAGCTGCCTCAATGACTATCACTCAGTTACTTCATATCTATTGTGATGAAGTGCTATAAGAGGCTGGTCCTGGCTAGAATCAACTCCTGCCTAAGTAAGGACCAGAACTTCCTGTAATTTTCCTATCACCACAATAGGTCTATATAAGATTCAATCTCAACGGCTGTCTACTCTGCTTGCATCATCTAGACAAACCAATAAATACTTCAGTCTGCTGTTTATAGATTACAGCTCAGCATTCAACACATTTAACAAACTCCAAAACTCAGCCTCTGTACCTCCCTCTGCAACGGGATCCTTCACTTCCTCAATGGAAGACCCCAATCAGTACAGGTTGGAAATACCATCTCCTCCTTGCTGACAAGGTGCACCTTGAGGGTGCATGCTTGGCTCGCTGCTCTACTGTAGCTAAGCACAACTATTGTTGGCAGAAATTCAGATGGTGATGAGGAGGCGTACAGGAGCGAGATAGATTAGCTGGGTGAGTGGTGTCATAATGACAACCTTCCACTCAACGTCAGTCAGACCAAGGAATTGATTGTGGACTTCAGGAAGCGGAAGTTGAGGGAACACATACTAGTCCTCATTGAGGGATCAGAAGTGAAAAGAGTGAGCAGTTTCAAGTTCCTGAATGACAACATCTCTGAAGAGCTATTTTGGGTTCAACATACTGATGCAATTGCAAAGGAGACATGACAGAGGCTATGTTTCATTAGAAGTTTGAGGGAACTTGGTTTGTCATTGATGACTCTTGCAGATTTCTACAGTGTACCTTGAGCATACCAACTGGTTGCATCACCTTCTGGTATGGAGCGGGCACTACACAGGACTGGACAAAGCTGAGCAAGATGTAAGCTCAGGCAACTCCATCGTGGGTACTAGCTTCTCCAGCATTGAGGACCCCCGTCGCCCTCTTCTCATTACCACCACCAAGGAAGAGATACAGGAGTCTAAAGACACACACTCAACATTTCAGGAACAGCTTCTTTCCCTCCACCATCAGATTTCTGAATGGACAAAGAACCCATGAACACTACCTTTAAAAAAAATTTGCAGCAGCAATACAATGCAATACATGATAAATATAGAAAAAATGAATTTCAGTAAATATATACTGTGTATGTATATTAAAAAGTTAAGTTTAAATAAGTAGTTCAAAAACAGAAGTTTTAAAAATGTATTGAGGCAGAGTTCATGGGTTCAATGTCCACTTAGAAACTGAGTGGCAGAGAGAAATAAGCTGTTCGGTGTATCTTCAGGCTTCTGTATCTCCTTTCTAATTGTAACAGTAAGAGTGGTTATTTGACACTATTTCCATGCTGGTAAAAATGGACCTATGTTAGCTATTCCCATAAGCTGCTGTTTTGGCTGAACCTCTTCTATTGCCTGATCAGGAATTCTGCCTTCATGTCCTGTCAGTCAGTGTTCTAAACAGCAACTGCTGTTTGCACGAATTTGCTATTCTACAGTTCCTGTCTAAGTCTTCTAACAATTAATTTTAAAAAATTTGCTTGTCACTGACTGCTTTAAGGGAAAACAAATTTCACCTGACTTTTTTTTTGTCCAATGATTTGATGAACCTGGATCGATCCTCCATCCTCACGCTCACTCTTTCAAAGACAATAACTGCATCATAGTTAATCTCTTGTAGCTATAATTCTCCAACCATGGTAATAACATCATAAAGCTCCTCTGTACTCCCTCTAGTACATGACATGCTTTCTGAAAATTGGCAAACAGAACTGTATGCATTGGTGCTGCGTGGGTAGATGTAACTGAGGAGTAATTACCTGCTCAAAAGGTCCTTCTGTGTTGAAAGGCCTTTTGAGCACATTTTCCATTTACTGGTGGTATCTCATCAATTGACAATTAATTCTCAAGAGTTTAGAAGTACATTATTGAAATGTAAAGGCTTCTTTAAGGTTTTGATGGAGTAGATTAGGGATGATATTTCCCCTAGCTGAGGGGATTGGAGGTCAAAATTTGAAATGAGGAGAAAATTTCCTAGAAGTGGTTTATCTTGCTTGTTGAGTTCAATCAAACCTAAGGCTGATAGATATCTGAATACTATGTGAATCAGGGGTTGTAGGGATGGTGCAAGAAAATTACACTACATAGAAGAGCAAGTGTGACCTTGAATGGCCAGTCATCTCTTGAGATCAAGTGCTCTGTCCTTGCACCAAATTTTTATTCTTAATCTAATAATGTACTTAAACCAATTGTGATTTAAAAATTATAGGACACTATACACGGAACCAGGCCTTTAGGCCCCTCTAGTCCATGATGAACTGTTATTCTGCTTGGTCCCATTGACCCTCAGCTGGACTGTAGCCCACCCCCCTTACCCTTCACATCTGTGTACTTATTCAAATTTCCCTTACAAGTTGAAAATGAACCCACATCCAACATTTCTGCTGGCACCTCATTCCACACGGACACTACCCTCTGAGTGAAGAAGTCTCCCCTTAGGTAACCCTTAAATATTTCATCTTTTACACTTAACCTATAACCTCTTGATGAAGTTTCACCCAACCTCAGTGGAAAGGCTACTTGCATTTACCCCTCATAATTTTGTATGTTTCTATTAAATCTCCTTTCAATCTTCAGTGCTCCAGGGAATAAAACATTAACCTATTTAACCTTTCTCTATAACTTAGGCCCTCAAGTCCCAGCAACATCCTTATAAAGTTTCTTTGTATTCTTTTAATTTTATTGATATCATTCCTGTCAGTAGATGACCAGAACTACACAGAGTACTCTAAATCGGGCCTCACCAACATCTTGTACAACTTTAACATATATTCCCAGCTCCTGTGCTCAGTACTTTAATTTATTGAGATCAATGTGCCAATAGCTGTCTTTATAACCCTTTCTACCTGCGAGCAACTTTCATGGAATTGTGGATTTATATTCACAGATCTTTCTATTCCAACACACTCCTCAGTGCCTTAAAGTTCAGTGAAAGTCCTACTCTAGTTTTTTTTTTCTCCCAAGTTGGAAGAAATTTGTGTCAGACAACCAAATTGGAAGCTGTACCTCCCTTAATCACAGGATTCTGCAGAGAGTGGTGCGGACTGCCCAGCGCATCTGTAATTGTGAACTTCCCATGATTCAGGACACTTACAAAGACAAGTGTGAAAAAAGAGCCTGAAGGATCATTGGGGACCCGAGTCACCCCAACCACAATCTATTCCAGCTGCTACCATTGGGAAATGGTACCGCAGCATAGAAGCCAGGACCAACAGGCTCTGGGACAGCTTCTTCCACCAGGCCATCAGACTGATTAACTCGCGCTGATTTGAGAGTGTTTCTATGTTACATTGACTGTTCTATTTTATTATAAATTACTATCATTGCACATTTAGACAGAGACATGACAAAAAGATTTTTACTCCTTTATGTATGTGAAGGATGTGAAGGAAATAATTTCAATTCAAAGTGTCAAACAATGAAATGGATTGCATCAGCAAAAGGTATTTGGTTTGAAAGTGTCTGCACCGATCTAGTGAATAAAATGAAATATGGGTATGTTCCATTGAGGCAGGGAAAGGATGGTAGGGGAAAAGAACCAAAGTATGCAGAAAATCTAGTTAAGAAGAAAAGAAAAGCTTACAAAAGTTTCAAGAAACTAGGTACTGTTAGAGCACTAGAAAATAACAAGGTTGCCAGGAAGGAGTTTAAGAATAAAATTAGAAGAGCTAGAAAAGGCCATGAGAATGCCTTGGTGAGCAGAATTAAACAAAGCCCCAAGGCATTCTACAAGTACACGAGGAGCAAGAGGATGAGCCGTGTGAGGTTAGGACCAATCAGGTGTGATAGTGGGAACGTGAGCGTGGGGTCGGACAGCGGAGATACTTAATCCATTCTTTGCTTCAGTATTCACCAGGGAAAAGGACCCTGGCAATTGTGGGGATGACTTGCAGCAGACTGAAATGCTTTAGCATGTAGACATTAGGAAGGAGGATGTGCTGGAGCTTTTGAAAAGCATTAAGTTAGATAAGTCGCAGGGTCCGAAAGAGATGTACCCCAAGCTACTGTGGGAAGGGAGGGAGGAGATTGCTGAGCCTCTGTTGATGATCCTTGCTTCATCAGTAGGGACAGGAGAAGTACCAGAGGACTAGAGCACTGGAAATGTTGTTCCCGTTTTCAAGAAAAGGAGTAGATATATCTCAGGAAATTATAGACCAGTGAGTCTGTCTTCAGTGGTGGGCAAGTTTTTGGAGAAGATCCTGAGAGGCAGGATTTATGAGCATTTGGAATGACATAATCTCTTTAGAGATAGTCAGCATGGCTTTGTCAAGGGCAGGTCATGTCTTATGAGGCTGATTGAATTCTTTGAGGATGTATCAAAACACATTGATGAAGGTAGAGTAGTAGATGTAGTGAATGTAGATTTCAGTAGGATATTTGATGAGGTGCCCATGCAAGGCTCATTTAGAAAGTAAGGAGGCTTGGGATCCAAGGAGACTTTGCTTTGTGGATTCAGAACTGGCCTGCCCACAGAAGGCAAAGGGTGGTTGTAGTTGGTTCATATTCTGCATGGAGGTTGGTGACCAGTGTTGTTCTTCAGGGATCTGTTCTGGGACCCCTCCTCTTTGTGATTTTTTAATAAATGACCTGGATGAGGAAGTAGAGGGGTGGGTTAGTAGTTTGTTGATGACACAGAAGTTGGGGGTATTGTGGACAGTATAGAGGGTTGTCAAAGTTTACAGCGCGACATTGATAGGATGCAGAACTGGGTTGAGAAGTGGAAGATGGAGTTCAACCCAGATAAGTGTGAAGTGGTCAATTTTAGTAGGGCAAACTTGAAGACAGAATATAATAATGGTAAGACTCTCGGCAGTGTGGAGGATCAGAGATATCTTGGGTCTGTGTCCATAGGACACTCAAAGCTGGTGCATTGGTTGACTGTGTTGTTAAGAAGGTGTATGGTGTGTTGGCCTTCATCAGCTGTGGGATTAAGTTCAAGAGCTGTGAAGTAATGTTACAGTTATATAAGACCTTGTTCAGACCCCACTTGGAGTACTGTGTTCAGTTCTGTTCACCCCACTACAGGAAGGAGGTGGATACTATAGAGAGAGTGCAGAGGAGATTTACAAGGATGTTGCCTGGATTGGAGGTTGTACCTTATGAGAATAGATTAATTGAACTTGGCCTAGAGCTGTATAAGATGATGAGAGGCAATGGTTGTGTGGATAGCCAGAGGCCTTTTCCCAGGGCTGAAATGGCTAACACAAAGGGGTATAGTTTTAAGTTACTTGGAAGTTGGTGCAAGGGGAATGTCAGAGGTAAGTTTTCACACAAAGAGTGGTGGGTGTATAAAATGCACTGCCAGTGAAGGTGGTGGAGGTGGATACAATAGGGTCTTTTAAGAGACTCTTAGATAGGTACATGGAGCTTAGACAAAAAGAGAGCTATGCAATAGGAAAATTCTAGGTAGTTTCTACAGTAGCTTACTTGGTTGGCACAATGTGGGCTGAACGGCCTGTAATGTGCTGAATATATCTATGTCCTATATAAACATTTCACAGTCTAAGAACTTTTCTCAGGAGCTAAATTAAGATGCAGTTCTGACATGCTTATGAAAAATGCATGTATGGTTCCTTGCTAAATGGAGAGAGACATGACTGGAAATTATTTAAAGTTGCTTTGCTAACTGAACCAGCAAATTAAGATTGATTTTTATTTCAGCTTGAACAGTGTTTAGAAATGTTTTGGAAAATGTAAGTAAAGTTCTTTGAAGTTTCAGCCAAAGCACCCTAAAGCTTTAATGGAAGAGTATTCAACCAAAATAGGAATATTTTAACTTTCAAAAAGGTATCAACTTTAGAAATAAAGGCAGTGGATTCCTGTTAACCTGGATACATCGGGGCCAGTACATTTTGGCCCAATTCAGCTGCTGCCCCAATTTGCAAAGTTTCCATGGAAATAGTTAAAAAGGTATAAAATCCAGGATACCTTCACAAGGCAGTGCCTCAAAAAGGTGGCATCCATTATTAAGGACACCCCATCACCCAGTACATGCTCTCTTCTTAGTGCTACCATCAAGGAGAAGGTACAAGAGCTTGAAGAAACCCTCTAAATGTTTCAGGCTTCTTCCCCTCTGCCATCAGATTTCTGAATGGAAAATGAACCCATAAATACTTACTCAGTCTTTTCCCCTCTATTTAATTTTTTTATTTGTACTTATTGAAATTTATAGTTTTTACTACTATGTATTGCAATGTACTGCGGCTGCAAAACAAATTTCACAACTTATTACGGTGATATTAAATCTGATTCTGAAGAAGGTAAACTGCCATTTAATTGAGTAACAAATTATGTATTTAAATGAAATACAGAAACTAGACACATTATAAACACTATAAATACCACTACAGTATAATAAAACTGTATTAGTTATCAATCGAGGAATTTTACCCGACTGCATTTTTTTGATTGACTGTAAATTAACAAAGCCAATGCAGACATTGAGTGCAGATAATGGACTGCCTTAATACAGTGATTGAATCCTTTAAATCCTTATTTTCATTGCAATCTTTTAAGTGATTGTCGATGCCTTCAAATTCTTCATGGGTCATAACTTGTTGAAGTAGTGAAATTGTTTCATTTTCACTCCCAACCATTTCTGGCATCTCCAAGCCAGAATGCTTGAAACAGTTCTGAATCATCTTACTGCTCATTTCTTGCCGACCATCAGTGACAAAAATCACTGCTTTTTGAACACATATATACAATACTGGCATTAGTTAGCATCAATGTGTTGGGCTCAGCTTAGATCCTCTGAGATGCTGATGTCCAGGAACTTGAAGCTGCTCACCCTATTCACCACTGACTCTTCAATGAGGACTGATGTCCACAATCCCTTCCTGAAGTCCACAATCAATTACTCATCTTGCTGATGTTGAACGTGAGGTGACACCATTAAATTTCATTCCTATTCACTGCCTGGTCGCTATCTGAAGTTCTACCAACAATAGTGATGTAATTAGGAAATTTATAGATGTTTTTTGAGCTGTGTCATGAGTGCAGTGAGAGTAGGGCAGCAGGATAAACCTACATCCTTGGGGTGTGCCTCCTGTAAGTTGATTATCCGTGAAGAGGAGATGATATTTCTGATTTGTACTGACTATGGTCTTCCAATGAAGAAGTCAAGAAGGATGCAGTTGCGGGGGGAGGTACAGAGGCTCAGGTTAGAAGCTTATTGATTGAGGGGATAATGATATTGATGACCAATCTATAGTCAATAAAACAGCTGCTTAATGCATGTCTCTCCAAAAAAACCATAAGGCTTGGAATGGTTTGTTTATGCTGGTACAGGGTAGTAATTGTTCAAAATTAGAAAAATGCTTACTAGAATGTTCAGCAAGGCTTAATGTAAAATTAAAGCACTGAGATAGAAAACCATGCCAAATCCTTTTAGGAATAAGACTTTATTGGATTTATTGTAGAATATTTATGTTCAGGAAGATGTGACTTCAGAATCGGAATCAGGTTTATTATCACCGGCATGTGAGGTGAACTTTGTTAACTTAGCAGCAGCAGTTCAATGCAATACATTGACTTCTTAAATAAACAGCATACTTGTGGGTTAATGAGGTTTAGGACAGGAAACAACTAAATCAAAATGAAATGGGAAAAGACAGGTGCCTAGTTTATCCATTGGTTGGAGATGCACATATTGTGTAGTGAATTTGCCAAATTTAGTTACGTTCTGCAGATTTCTGTGCTTTGCAATTATAAACAGCTGGTCTTGCATCTGCAATTATTGCACATATTGCTCTGGGAGTGACAATGGAGTTTGATTCACATGTGAATCTAAAGATAATTTTTGATTTGTTATTTTTCTTTTGTGGAAGAAATGTGACCCAAATTTTGTGGATTTCTGCCCACATATGTTTTAGAGCAGAAGTTCCAAAATTGCTGTCAGTAATTCAATATGTTGACAAGGCTGCGCAGATGATGGATATCACTAGAACTCACATGAATTAGCTATAGTGCTACCATAAATTAATTTGAAATTTCTGGGCTATAACTTACTGAGAAATACCATCAGTTTTGCACAGAATGACCCCTGTTTCTTTGTGTAAGTTCTATCAAGAATGGCTCAAAGTTCTATCAAGAATGGCTCAAATTCTTTTCCCACCAGTCATAATACTTTGTAATGTCTTGCAATTTTTAAACTATTTCAACTTTGCTCTGTGAGAAGCTTATTTTCTTCTTTCCGCAGGGATTGCTCCCTCTGGAATTCCCTTGTTTATTCATCCCTCCCCACTCATTAATCTCTTTCCTGGCACTTATCTCTTCAAGTGGCCTAAGTGCTACACCTTCCCATGTACCTCCTCCCTCACCTCCATTCAGGGCCCCAAATAGTCCTTCCAGGTGAGGCAACACATCACTTGTGAATCTACTGTGGTCATCTATTGTGTCTGATGCCCCTGACAAGGTCTCCTCTACATTGGTAAGAAGCGTTATAAATTGGAGGACCATTTGGTCGAACACCTCCATTCCATCCGCCAAAAGCAGAACTTCCCGGTTGACGAACAGTATAATTCCCATTCCCATTCTGATATGTCACGCCATGGCCTCCTCTTGGAAGGGCAAAATCTCAAATTCCATCAAGATAACCTCCAAACTGATGGCATGACTATTGATTTCTCCTGCCAGGGAAAAAGAAATTCCCTCTTCTCTCCCCTCTTCTATTCCATACTTTGGCCTTTTATCTCTTTTTACATGCCTTTCACTTCCCCCTGGCTCCCTTCGTCCTTTCCTTTCTCCTTTGGTCCACTCTCCTCTCTAATCAGGTTCCACCTTCTCCAGCCCTTTACCTTTCCCATCCACTTGGCTTCACCTATCACCTTTCCCTCTTGCCCTCCCTCCCAGCTTTTTATTCTGGCGTCTTCCCTCTTTCTTTTCAGTCCTGAAGAAGGGTCTTGGCCCGAATCATCCACTGTTTATATGTTTCCATAAATGCTCTCTGACCTGTTAAGTTCCTGCAGAATTTCTCATGTTTACTATTTTTATCAATATGTTTCCATTACTACCTTGATGAAAACATTAATTATTAGATTTTTCTAAATTCAGAAGGCATGCCATTCCACTGCCACTTAGACTTTGGAAATGACTGTATCATTGTAGTACAATTAAAATGTGATTATTTGCAAAGTGGAATAATGCAAACAATGAGTTACCTGCGGTTGGAGACGATCAATACATTTTGACATCAAATCTGCGTTGTTCAATACATAAGGTTGTCTTCCTAGAAGCAGGTTAACTGAAGCGAAGAGACCCACCTGACAGGAGTCCCATTTTTTTTCTTCAGCTCTATCACAGAGCTCTGAAAGAGTTCTATCACAACGTGTAATATGGCAGTTCATGGACTATGCTTACCACCACCTTTACATGATCGCTTGGTGATGGGCAATAAATACTGGCATGGCTGGGGTCACCTATATCTGAATTATCTGTGTTTAGAAAGAACCCAGATAGTCAGGATGTATGACTGCTCCTCCCTCCCATCATCCTCAACACTGGTATTCCCCCCCATTCCCAAACCTATGCTGAACCTGTTGCTGTACACTCTGCTCACACATGCCTGCATGCCAGACACCCATGAAATCACATTATCAAGTTCGCTGATGGAACAACAGTGATGGGACTCATCACCAACAATGATGTCAGTTTACAGAGAGGAGCTGGAAGAGCTTGTGGCCTGGTGCCAGACAAATAACCTCTCCGTCAATGTCAGCCAAACAAAGGAGATGGTTATTGACTTTAGGAGAACTCACACCACTTCACATCACTCTTCACATTAGTGGCAAAGCTGTGGAAACTGCGAGCAGTTTCAAACTCCTGCGAGTGCATATCTCTCACAACCTCTCACGGTCCCAGAACACGTTCTACACAACCAGGAAGGCTCACCAATGCCTTTATTTTCCGAGGATGCTGAAGAGAGCTGTACTATGCACATCTCTTCTCACGACATTCTACCGACGTGCAGTAGAGAAAATCCTGACATGCTGCATTACTGCCTGGTACAGGAACTGTGCTGTGGCTCCCAGGAAGGCACTGCAATGGAGGGATCCTACCCACCCTGCTCATGGATTTCCACTCCCATCAGGGAGGAGGTTATGTAGCATCCACACCAGGACCACCAGATTCAAAAACAGCTACTTTCCCCAAGCAGCAAGTCTGATCAACACCTCCACCCACTTACCCACCCTTCCAGACCCCTCGCCTCATGACTTTATGATTTCCTGTCAGTCACCTTATGTGCGGACACTTCTGTGCCTACCTTTCTTTATGGATGTATGATCAATCTATGTGTGTATAAGCCAGGGGTGGCCAACCTTTTACATTCCATGCATCAATTTTTTCATGCACGAGTTCAGATGTGCCATACAACTCTTGTACCCCCACTCAATTCTTGTAAAAATGTGTTAATATAGACATATTCAGCATTTTTACATGATATATTGATTTAATATAAAAACAAGATAAACATTACTTACCTTAATGAGACTTTTAACAAAAATATTTTGTCTTCTTTTGATTTCTTCCTTTTTCTTAATCACATATTCTTTCCGTAACTCAGACCCAAGCACTAGCTTCAGTTTTCCTTCTATTTCAGTCTGATGTTGTGTTTTACAGTGTCTATTAAGATCATGTCTTCTATTATGTGAGAAAGTGTTTTCACAAACAATGCACAACAGTTTTCCTGACGGACCCGCTATAAATAAGAATTCATTTTCTCACTGTTCATTGAATTCACGCTTACTATCACTTCCTGCTTTTCCTTTGCTCATTTTCTTTTGCATTGTGAGGGGTAACTGAATGTAAAAACAAGGCTTAATTCTCGAAAAAGTACAAAACTGCAAACGTTCACAAAGGACAAACAAAGCACAACTCCGTAGCGCACGAGTGCCAATTGTAAACTGACTGGCAAAAACCTACGACGCACCGCTGGTGCAGACGCCCGGCGCCTCAGGATCACACAAGTATCAAACGTGTATCGAACAGTTATGGAACAACTGCAGAACAAAAGTCCTTCTTTCCTAGTTTGACTCATTGAACTTTGTTTTAATTGAAATCAGATTAAAGTGAAAGAAGATAACATTCGCCAAAAGATGTGCACGAAATAATAAAATCGCTAAAAATAATTGCTAAGTTTTAGATTTATTCTCAGTAAAACCCATTTCTAGCTCTAAACTACTTGAATTTCTGTTATAGAGTTTTTTTCTACAAATTGGTTTTTGGTTAATACTGTTTGCATGAGTAGGCTTATTTTTTTATTATTATCACTGGGGTGCAATGTGACACTTCAAATCGTTCAATGCACCACTTTTGGCGCATGTGCCATAGTTTCGTCATCCCTGGTATAAGCTATCTGAGGTGTTTATATTTATTGCACCACATCGGTACTGATATAACAATTCTGTTCTCCTTTATCCTTGCGTACTGGAAATGACATTAAGCAATCTTGAATCTTGAAACCTTATTTTCCTGACATTATGTAATATGGAATGTTGATTATTTAGGAAAATATCTCCAATCAAGCAGTAGTTCTCAAATGTGTCTAAAATTCTTTGGATTTTTCTGCTTCTGACGTTTGTTCTCACATTAATTACCCTTATTACTGTAATCAAAATAATTAGCTCATAATATTTGTTCTAAAGGTTTTCTCTCACCACATATACAAAGCTGGCAAGTTTAAGCCTATGCTGGTTTTGACATTGACAGCTTTTGAGTTAACTTCAGTGGAGGCTGCCAATGGATTCATGGGAGGTCAGTGCCTGGTGCTTTTGGCATTATTTCGGTAAGCAGGATGACATGGCTAGCACTGAGGGAATAATTTTGTTCAGCACTCTTTAAGAACTAGAGCAATTATGAAGGGAATTATGAGCAGCTAGTTATACCATGCAATGGTGATAACCCATGCTATATGCTGTAACCAAATGAATCATTGGATATGGCTACATGCAAATGATGTGACATCATCAAGACCAGCAAACTTATGCTAAGTAATAGAACAATTGGACCAAGATGACAAACAGAAATATTTTTCCATCCAAGAGATTCCAAGTAAGGATTCTTCGACTTGTAGTTTATCAGCTGAAACAAATTATCTTTGTGAACTTCTGTTTCAGATTAAACTAGATACTGACACTTGGATGTGAAAGGTTCATTTCACTCTTAGCTATTCAGCAACAAGATATCCGAAGTGCCAATTGTAATTTAAATCTCCCCATTGTTAGAGAGAAGTACACAAGTTTTGTTGTTTTTACACAAGGTTTGCTGGTATTCCAAATTACAGCGCAAGGGTGTAATACAATGCCACATTTTCATTGGACATATATATGTTTGCAAGCAAATCAGTTAAATGTTTTGAACGATCTTTTTTATGAAGATGGATGACTTCTATCCAGTTCATAATGCATACAGAGAAAAGGGACTACAACACCCAAGGGAAAAGTACTAATAGAAGATAAGATGCACATTAAAAAACTATCAAAATTTGTTCAATTCAATAAACATGTGGGGTTTTTAAATGACACTTTAAGCATTCTAATTTCAGTCTAACTAGAATCTGGAGTGAAGTCTAATGGAATAGATATATGTTCTTGATTAATTTCTAATACATAGACTCATACACCACAGAACCTGGCCCTTTGGCCCAACTAGGTCATGACAGTCAGTATGCCCATCCAATCTAGTCCCATTTGCCAGCATTTGGTTACAGCATACTCAGTCTTTCCAATTAATATCTTTCTCCTCTCTTCTTAAATCTTTGCCCTCCATATTTTGATTCCCCTTTCCTGGGAAAAATGGTGTGAATTCACACTGTCAGTACCCCTTGTAATTTTATACATCTCAAAATCAGTCGGTCTCCTTTACTGCAAGGAATAATGTCCTGCCCTGTCCAACTTCTCCTTCTAACTCTGTCCCACAAGTCAAGGAATCATCCTTGTAAATCCCTTCTGCGGTCTTTCCAGTTTAATAAAATCCATCCTATAGCTAGGTGACCAAGACTGAACACAATACTGCAATTGAGGCCCCACATTTTATACTCAGTTCCCTGACTGATGAAGGTAAATTTAATAAAAGATGCCTTCACCACCCTGTCTACCTGCGACTCCACTTTCAGCTACTTTCCTTCAACCATTTGGTTCCTGAACCAACCGGCCAAATCCTAATCGCTACAATTTCGCAACACAATGACGACTTTGATCACTTTGCACTAAAATGGACTCTGTGTGCATAAAAATAAATATATATAAATAAAATTGCCTTGCAAATCTCTTTTTAACTTCCCCCCTTACCCTTTAAACTTTGCCCTGAAGTATTTAACACTTCATCCTGAGAAAACAACTCTATTTACCATATTTATCCCTCTCATAACCTCTGTACTGTACTTCAATCACAGAGCTCTTTAACCACAAAATGCTCCAGAGAATACATTCCAAGTGTACCCATCCTCTCCTCATAGCTAAAGCACTCCAATCCAGGTAACATCCTGGAAAGCTTTTCTGCACTCTCTCCAGAGCCTCCATGTCCTTGCTGTAATTGGTGACCAGGGCTGCAGCCGATACTCCACCTGTGGTCTGGCAAAACCTGAATGGATTCATTGAAGCACATCGTGTTCCTTTTTCTGTGTAGATGCTCAGGCTGTGAGACAAGCCAAACAGGGAGACTATATAAACAGAATACATAAAACTGACTGGCTGAACTGGTCATTCCTGAAAAAGGATAATTTAAAATTGGGGGATTTGATATTGACTCCAAAATGCTGTAGCATGCCCAGAAGATGAGCTGTTGTTCCTCAAGCTTCTATTGAGCCTTGTGGTGACGTTACAGGAGGTGACAGGAAGATAGATCAAAATGGGAGAAGAGTGTAGAAAGGCAACGGGAAGCTGGATCATTCCTGCAGACTGAACGTAGCTCCTCTGCAAAGCAAGCATACAATCTACAATTGGTTCCTTCAGTTTAGGGGAGACCACACGGGAACACTGATTACAGTACCCCAAATTGGAAGAGCAATAGTATTGCTGCTTCACCTAGAAATACTGTTCTACGTCCCTGCACGGTGGGAATGGACGAAGTGAAAGGACAGATGTTGCATGTCATGCAGCTTGTCGCAAAATCTCTGACAACCACGTCTTTGGAAGTGGTGACCTTTCTTCAGGCTGTACTCTTTTTCTCTATAGTGCAGTTTCAATAACCGCTACTTCTGGTGAATGTAAGGCATCTCTTTGGGTCATGCAGGGAAAAATTGTGCAATTGTAGACTTGTAAGTCTATGTGAACTTACTGCACACAGCAAAGATTTGTGAATCTTCACTGCAGAGTACTAAGTGACACACGATGGGATTGATTATAATTGATCTGTAAAGGATTTGACAAAGAGTAAGCCTATATAGATTCCATGAATTGTGCTCTTACAATATGGATTTTAGTTTTTTTTATGCCTCACATCTGGTCTGAATTTGTGAAAGTAACGTTTAAATTTCCACATTAATGAGATCTTATTATTCAGCTGTTGCAATTTCTTTCCCTTGGGCTTCTCTTGCCTCCTAGCCAATGTCCCTTGCCCACCCCCAACGCTCCCCAACCCTTTCCGCCCCTTCCAGCCTGGAATAATATAAAGAGCCCCCTCGGTTCCAAATAAAACTTGGTTCAACAGTGAGTCATGAATGAAAAATGTATTTTTTTAACTATTTACCCTTATGCATTCAGACACAAAGAAAATGCCTTCATCATAACGGATCTCCTGTCTGGAGTATAATTTGACCTTTCTACCACAGTAGTTTTGAAACTCGAGTCACTGGATTCCATCTTGTCTGCAATGAAATTGTATGAAGGCCACAAGGTCGGGATAATTCTGATTCACTGTCAAGTTCTCTGACCTGCTGGCACTTCATGGCTGTTGTTTCCATTAGTGGAGAATCCTGAATGAAAGGACGTAGTTGAAAGATAAGGGTGTGGCCATTTAAAACTTCTCACAGAAATTGTGGAAATCTTTACTCTGGAGGGTTGTGGAATCTGATAAAGTTTTGAAATAGCAGAGACATTGAGGGCTGGGAGGACCTGGCACACAAGTGGAGTGAGGATCAAAACAGAACAGGATCATCAACCCCCCCAAAAAGCAACCCCTCCCCCACACAAACATCATCCCCCAAACCCCCTCCCCTTGTATAACAAAACAAAAAAGGAATATAAAAAGTCTGGAAGTAGTCCACAGTCCATAAACTTAATAATCCATTGCATAAATGCCAGACCACGACACCGTCCTATGACATCACCGACTTTCATCAAAAGAGAGGGTCATCACACGCCTGCCACAGTGAGCTCACAGCTCTCTGGTAGCAATCAGAAGGCGGGCAGTGGGTGCTGGAACTCTCGCTTGCCTTCTGCATTCGTCTCGATGTCTCAATTTTCCTCGACACTTTAATTGGCGATTAATGGATGCTGTAAACTGTGAAATGGAGTCGAACATCGGCTCACACCCTGTCTTGAAGTGTCTTCTCATCAAGGCCGTTCCAGTATGTGCTTGCTTCCCAGAATCTTCTTGGATACTGATGTACCATCAATAACTCTCGGAGGCGTGAGGTGAGATATAGGCTTTTATTGGCTGGAAGAAAGAACAAGCAGCAATTGACCACCACACTACATCCTGGAGACTGAGGCCGGGGCTGTGTCTCCAATCGCCTTTATACCGGGGTCCTTGGGAGGAGCCACAGGAGCAGTCAGCAGGGGGTGTGTGTCCAGACAGGTATATGTAGTTCACCACAGATACAGCAAAACATTGGATCACTCAAGTGATCTCCAAGCTGTAAATCACAGTCCCAGAAACACTCTTAAGGTGAAAAGCAGACATAAAAGAAGTAGCAAAGTTAGTTTTGTTTGCTGTCTGGAAGATCTTGACCAAGGGAGTGTTGTATGCTGATAACATCTTGACTGAAAGCAGATTGTGCAGTGGAGTCAGGTTTGCATGTATGTGGGCGTGAAGGCCGTTCCTTTTCCAGTTCTGCCATTGCCAACTGGGTGGAGCAGATCAGGTGAACATTGTAGTGAATGACTAAGACAGACTGGAGAATAGCTGAGAACTGGCATTGAGACCCAGGCTGGGACAGGGGATAGGGTTGTGAACACGACTGGGGGAATGTAAGAAACTGGAGCGGGATTAGAATCCATAAGCCACTTTGTTATTCAGTAAGATGATAGCTGTGCTGATTCCATGGCTATTTCTTCACTTTATAGCGAAATCCTCAGAACTTTTGATTCTCTCTAGTCCAGATAGCCATTTCATCTTCTAACAAATTTAATTCTCAGCACACAAAATCTCATGTAAAAAAAACTGCACAAGTTCACAGACCTAATTATTCTTCAATCTATTCCTCCATCAGGTGTATCATCTTCACTATGTTAACCCCTATGAAAACTTGCATATTTCATGTTATACTTAATCTTTCCTCCAAAAACTATCTTTTTATTCCAGGAAGTAATCATATAATTATTAACTGTTCTTCTTTAAAGTAAGCATGTTCTGCCTGAAGTAGAGACCAAAATCTCTGCACAACATTTCAAGGCTGGAAGGAGTGCTGTAACTTGGGCTATGGGCTGGTTTTGAAAGGATTGAATGGCAACGCATTGAGGGTGGGCTGAGCGAATCCATAATCTCTGTCCTTCAGTCAATGTTTGCCCAGAGCACCCAGTTGTTTTTTTTAAAAAAACTTTAAAAAACCTTACAATATGAGCACAAGGGATACATTTGTATTTGGCCTTCCTTTGGGTATTTGGTTGAGTTGCCTCTCAAAGTCCTTAAAAATGTATTTTCCTGCTTTTGGAAAGTTAGGATCCTGAATCCCTGATGGATCCTAACTTAATAGATTTTGTGAAGCAGACTTCAGATTTAGATTCAGATTCAGTTTATTGTCATTTAGAAACCACAAATGCAATGCAGTTAAAAAATGAGACAACTTAATGGGCTGAATGGCCTAAATTCCGCTCCTATGTCTTATGGTCCCTAGAAGAAAAACATATAAAAGACAGATGGAATCACTGGTCTTTTAACCAGTGATTTCTTCTGTCTTTTATATACTTAGTTACACCTCTTTAGACAAAGAGTTCAAGGGATGTGTGGAGAAGGTGAGAAGAGGATGCTGAAGTGATTAATCAGTCATGATCATGCCAATGGATTAAATGGTTAACTCGTGTTTTAATATTTCTGTAAACCTTTATTTATCAATAGCTGAAGTTCATTCATTGCTCTTTTCCTACAAATTTCTTATGTTTTAGTCTGTTTTTTTCCCCATGATTTGCCATTCTTACTCCTTATACTGAATTAAATTTTAGCAAAAGAAACATAGAAAATTTCTATTTGATTAAGGTGTGGTAAAAATCTATACTAGTAAACTGTCAGACTGGTTCCTCATGTTGCACTGTGAAACCTTGAAATATATCCATAACCTTGGTTTCAACAGTCTCTTAAGATGCCCTATCTCTTCCCAAGCATCCTTTGGAAATTTCTAGATCATAACACTACCCCTTCACCACCCCTTCCTCTTCAATAGGGTGCAATTCAAGATTCATAGCTGATTTATTATCAAAGAATGTATAAATTATACACCTTGAGATTTGCCTGCTTACAGGCAGCCGCAAAGCAAGAAACCCGAAGAACCCCCCCCCCCAAAAAGACCAAAACCATTGCGAAGAAAAAGGAAGCAAAAACACAATCGTGCAAACAGTAGAAGCAAGCAACAGCGTTCTGAACCAGATTGAATCCTTAGATCCACTCTCCAGAGCAGCAGGAGTAGGCCCAAGCCTCTGTCTCAGTAGCACGGCAACTGAAACAGTTCACCACTGAGAGAGGAATGAACATCATGGGAGAGCAAGTGAAATCTGCCTGACCCTTGTCTCTATCCCAACACTCGGTGTTTCCAGTCTGTCTGGACCAGTGTTTAAATTGTGCATTTTTTCACCGGGTCAGATTAAAAGCCCAAATTAAAAGTGCTTTTGACTTGAGCTGTGCTGGTTTGTGCATTTCCCTCTCAGATGCCGTACAATCCTCATCACTCACAAGAGTTATAAATACAATTTTTACTAGGTACATGAAGTGTAGTTTTCATTGAATGCCTATTTAAGAGATCTCCCCACTTCTTTCCCACAAATTGCATCTTGTTCTGTGAGTGGTCCTTTGTCACTGCAACAAGGCTGAGACGGTAGCACATCTATGCTGTGCATCATTGTAAAAGATTGCGATGAGCAATGCTGTAGCCACCATGAACAGCTTCAGAAACTCAGGCAGGCAGGCCACAGCACTTAAGTATCCTAGTTTGGACACTTTAATTCATCATTTCTAACTGGGAATTTAAAAACAAAGTTTGCAGTTTGCAATTTACGTCAGTAATGCTGGAGTAACCATTGTCGCTACTGATATCGTCATGTGTACAAACATTCTTGTAAAAATGTAAACCATTCTGTTGTGAGAATGAAGTGACTGCAAACCGCAAGAGGCCCCAGTCAATGGGGATGGGCAGCAAAACTTCTGCCATGATTATTCTAAATGTTGGTGCTCTACAAGCTAGCACCCTCAGGCTCCTACTGTACTCCCTGTGCGTTCATGACCGCGTGGCCTGATTCCCTTCTCACTCCATCAACAAGTCTGTAGGTGAAACAACTGTAGTGGGTGGGATCTCAAATAATGATGAGTCAGAGTACAGGAATGAGATAGAGAGCTACGTGACAGCAAGCTTTCCATCAATGTCAGCAAAATGAAAGATCTGGTCATTGACTTTAGGAAAGGGGGTGATGCACACGCTTCTGTCTGTATCAATGATGCTGAGGTCCAGAGGGTCGAGAGCTTCAAGTTCTGTGGAGTGAACATAACAAGTAGCCTGTTCTGGTCCAACTACATAGATGCCCAAACCAGGAAAGCTCATCACTGCCCCTACTTCCTCAGGAGGCTATAAAAACTTGCCATGTCCCTGTCGACCTTAACCAACTTTTATCAATGCACCATTGAAAGCATATCTGGGTGAGAAGCAGCTTGGCATAGCAACTACTCTGCAAGAAACTGCAGAGAGTTGTTGATGTAGCTCAGTACATGATAGAAATCAGACTCCTCTCCGTGGACTCTGTCTGCAATAATGAAGCAGCGAAAGGTATAATCAAATTCCTACCCTCCTGTAAGTGATCTCCTCTCCCCCTTCCACTGGGCAAAGAATACTTGAGAAGTGGTGCACAAGTTCAGCTGTGATTTATAAAGGGTAAATAGGGAAAAGCTGATTCACAACAATTGTTCGAAGGTCAGAGAAACAGGGTATTCAGAAGTTCAATGCTCAAACTAAATATATCAGAGTACATGCTGTGCATGTCCTCACACACAACCCTGAGATTTGTTTTCCTGTGGACATAAACAGTAAGTCTAAGAACAATAGCATCAATAAAAGATGCTACTCAGCAGGAGGGACAAACAACCAATGTGCAAAAGGCAACGTACTGTGCAAATACAAAAGAAAATAGAAACAATAAATACGCAATAAATATCGAGAACATGAGATGAGGAGTCATTCAAAGTGAGTCCATGTGTTGTGGGAACATCCCAATGATGTGGCACGTGAAGTTGATTGAAGCCATCTCCCCTGGTTCAAGGGTCAGATGGTTGAGGGGTAATAACTGTTCCTGATCCTGGTGGTGGTTGAGTTAAAGGGGTTGCAAAGGCAAAGTCTAGTTATGATGTAGAACTCCAGGGACTTTCCAGCTCTTTCAGTAATGAAAATCGGATCAATCAATTTCTCAAGTGGAAACTGGTTTAGAATGAGGGAGAGGGTAACTTGCAGTAATGAGCAGGAGAATGGAGCTGATGGAGTTGCTTGACCAGTGCCAGTACAGACTAGATGAGCTGATATCTTCCTGTACCGTAACACTGTTCTTACTCTATAATATCTGTTTGTTTGGTTTTCCTTCACACTCTCTAAATGAATGTTTCTTGAGGTTCACGAGATCTTTATGAAACTTTGGTTAGGTCACAGATGTAGTACCATGCACAATTCTGCTTGCCAGATTGTAGAAGTCTGCAAATGAGATTTGTTGCATACCACTAACGTTTCAGTTATGGTGAGAAATTGGCTGCATTTGTCTTGTAGCTGAAGAGGCTCCTGGGTTGTGCTATCTCTTAGAGGTGTACAAAATTATTAGGGGCATTGACAGAATGCATAGTGAGAAACTTCTCCCTATAACCAAGACGTTTACAATAGAGAGCATAGGTTGAAATTAAAGAGAAAGAGAGAGGAGTTCTGAGGGAAAGATTTTTCAGTGGAGAACAGTTACATTCTGGTACACACTGTCTGAGCAGGTGGATGAGATAGGGACTCACAACTTTTAAGAGCAGCTGGATGGGCAATTAAAGAGCCAAAACATTGAGGCCAATTGGCCAAGTGCTGCTGAATATAAATAATATGAATGGGTACTTAATGATGGCATGGATATGGTGGGTCAAAAGGGCTTGATCTATGCTGTAAGATTGTGACTAAATTTGAGAAAAGTAACTACCATACAAATGAGAAGAGAAAGTTAAAACAAATATACCAGAAAAGTAGAGATGGAAGGAACACAAAAAGATTGGTTAACAAGAAACTAGGAAAGGTTAGTGTAAGAAGCAATGGGCAGGAGTAATTAGAACTGTAACAAAACAGGAACAAAACACTTTGAATGCACTGGAGTCAATTTTGTGCGGTGAGGGATGGTTTCTATTTCCTGTTGCTGCACATTTAAATGCAATAGAAGGCCTGCCCGAAGAATAAGTTAAAGCCTCTTAAAATGTAACATGTCTATCAATGATTCTACTTCCTGTTTTTCTTTAATGTAGTTTTGTTTTCACCTCATGACCAAGGAAAGAATGACATTCCATCGAAAGAGTCAATGAAGATGGAATGAGGTTCTACTCACTAATAAAAACAATGGATTTGGGTGAGGGAAAGGTGTTGAGGAAGACTTTGAAGGGGTAGTAATAGAAGGCTGAAAATTACAAGTATTTGCATCCAATAAGGGTCATTAACTTAAAATGGGGGAGTGGTAATAAACCTGTGAGATGCCTCTTTTGTTATGAAACAAGGGACAGTCAGCAAATCGGAGGAGGTGGGGAGGCAGACTCATCACCTATGTCTTTTCTGGGATCAGCTTGGGTAGTTCCTTTTGTAAAGACCCTTTTCTTTCAACTACATTGGTGATTGCCATATGAGATCGATTGAGCATAGTTGTAGAATAACATTTGCTAATTTTACAGAAGTAAAACTTAAGGGTTGCAAGCAGCTGGGAAAATGGCAATTTATCCTCACAATACTTTTTTTAACAAAAACCAAACATTTTTAAGAGTGATAGTACTCTTCGACTGAAGAATTTAAACATTCACTTTTTACAATCAGAATGTTTCAATAAGTGTTAGTTTCTGAAGTATTTTTAATCAATCATAAATCCACAGTGATGCATTTTGGAGTTCACTAACAAATAAAGTTCTAATCATAACTTCTACGTTCCTGGTCTTAATTGTTCTGAAGAAATTTTTCAGGAAAGCTACAGGCTTCTTCAGCAAAGCAATTGAAAATCCAATGGATAGCTCCCTTTAACAAGAATGTTCTTCTATTAAATCTAATTTTTTTTTTAGAAAAACGTATTTAATTAGAAACATGTTTGATAAACTCATGATGTCAAGGTTAACCATGAAATGTGGTTAAAATTCCACTGTGGATGGTGATCAAAGTTCATACAGCACTTACCCATGAACTATTCATACTGATAATATGGAACTATAACCCTTGCTCAATGTTGAGTATGACACATTGTCTTGGAACTGGAGATTTATTATTTTAAAAAAAGCAGTGACAGACTGCACTCACTGGGATTTTGTTAATGTAGTTTTCAGCCAATTGGAACTTATCCTCTGCTGCAGATTCACAGAAGAGAGTAATTCACCATATTGTTGCTGTGGCAGACTATGTAGCTGTTCTTACACTTAATAATTTTAATTCATGTTGATCTCGTTACAGTAATAAGAGAAAGCAAATGTGTTTTCCATAAGGCGACAGATCTGCCATTTGATCACAGATGTTTTGCAAAAACAGATTTGCTAGGTTTGATGCTTTTTAACTAGGGTATGTAGCATATTAGCACAAATCATTCTGGGGAAGATAATTGAGCGAGTAGGCCTCTTTTGGGAGTGTGGTTTAAAGAGTGAAGCAGTTGAATGTAAGTCCAGAGTATGGTCAGTTACAAGCTCAGGCTGTGTGACGTGGTCCATTTGTTCACAGTCATTCCCCTAGCCTAGTGGAAGTTTATTAGTGATGGAGAGGAGAGAGTGGGGAGATAGGTTAGCTACCTAATTCAGGGCCGATGTAGGGTCCAAGAAGCATAAAGTCAAAAGGAGAGGTTGTGAGCATTTTCTTGATGCAATAGTGCTTCTTGACAAAACCAAAGAATTCATTACAGGGAGACTTTAAAAGTGCTTTAATAAACTATTGTAATACCTTCCCTGTCCATCACATCCAAATATTTTTCTTTATTTAATTTTGGGTCATCCATCTGTAGGCACCATTGACACATGCACGCTGATATTAAACAAATGAAATCATTTTTAGGTTATTGTACTGCGGAAAGCTTCAGAAGTAAACTTGCTGTTCGCAATCAATAAGCAGGCACGTTACTTTTTGCTCATTGATTTTCCTACCTTGGTGGAGGTTGTTTAGCTCAGTGCTGCTTCCTAGTAGATCAATCATCTGCTTCTCCATGGCTTGACAACTACTCTTTCTTATGTGCCTATTCATTTCTCTTTAGAGCACACAATTTCCACAATCCCTCCAGATCACAATGAACCTGTTTCAAAAAATGTTGCTCCTCATAAAACCCCTGTACCTTTTTTAAAGTTATAAATTGTGCCCTTGATCCTTGAATCATCCACTGTAAAAGTTCCCCTTTTGACCCTTTTAAAGCAGTGATGCCTGTCGGGATGTAAAATATGATGGTTTAAGTACAAGGACTTTCTGATGGCCTCCCCCAGACTTAATCTGGGAGTATCTCAAAAATTAACTCAAATGTAGATAAGGTACAACATAATTAGCATGCCTTTCTGTATTTATGGGGATGGTGCAGTGAGTTAGTACTGAACCAGCAGTCCAAAGGTTAAAGTTCAAATCCCCCCACTTTGGCAGCCATAGAATTTTTATTTTTTTTAAAAAGATAATAACCACCAAATTAAGAGATTGTCAAAAAACCTACTGTTTCACTAGCATCCTTCTGGAGAGGAAATCTGCTTCAGTTGGCTAGTCAAGTCACATGTAACTCAATAAGTGGTTGTTTTGGATGATGTAACCTTGTGCTCAAGAATGAGTCTGTTCTGAAAAATAGCATATTTGTAATGTAAAGTAGCGCAATGTAGCAGACGTACCTATTAAACCATTAGGATGTTTATTGCAAAGATTTACGTAGATAATGCAGAATATTAGCACCTTGGCATCACAAATAGATGAATTACCCCAGTGAGATTTCTCCTCCCATGCCTCACCTTTCAATTCTCCCATATCGAAATTAAGTTACAGATTTATATTGCCCTGAGTTACTAATCCAGTTTCACAAACCTCCTTGCATTTTTCTACTTTTTGAAGTAACCATCAGTACTGCTTCTAAAGAGAGCATTGATGAGAACGTGGAGTAGAAACTCTTTATTATTGAAGCCCTTCAACCAACAGTGGAACAATGCAAGGTGTTTTTCATTACTCTCCTGCCCTCCTCCCATTGGGGTGGTCAAAAGTGTTCTATGTGTAATTTAAACATCCCATCAACAAATTTAGTTATTAGTGTTGTTGTGGAGTAACACTGGAGATAAACCCACAGATTCCATTTACTTTTTGTACATTGTTACTTTGATTGATCTATCTATTAATACATCAAAGGATGTCAATTACTTGGATTTTCAGGCACTCTTTGACAAGATGCTGCACATGAAGCTGCTTAACAAGATAAGAGCCCATGGATTTACAGGAAGGTTACTAACATGGATAGAAGATTGGTTGATTGCCCGGAGACAAAGAGTTGTAATAAAGGGTGCCTATTCTGGTTGGCCGCTGGTAACTAATGGTGCTCTGCAGTGGTTGGCGTTGGGACTGCTTTTTTCACTTTCTATGTCGAAAATTTGAATGGTGGAATTTGAGGGCATTGTGGCTAAGTTTGCAGGTGATACTGAGGTCATAGGGGGCAGGTAGAGTTGAAGAAGCAGGGAGTCTGCAGAAGGACAGTGTGAAGAAGTGGCAGATGGAATGTAGTGTATGGTCATGCACTTAGGTAGAAGGAATAAAGGTGTAGATTATTTTCTAAACTGGGAAAAATTCAAAAATCAGTGGTGCAAAGTGATTTGGGAATCCTTGTGCAGGACTCTCTAAAGCTTAACTTGCAGGTTGAGTCAGTGGTAAGAAAGGCAAATGCAAATGCAACATTAGTTTTCAGAGGATTAGAATGTAAGAGCAAGGTATACAAAATTATGATCGATATAGAAAGGTAAAAGCACGCAGGCTTTTTCCACTGAAGTTGGATGGGATTACAACTAGAGGTCATGGGTTAAAGATGAAAACTGAAAAGTTTAAGGGGAACATGAGGGGAAACCTTTTCATTCAGAGGGTCGTGGGAGTGTGGAATGAGCTCCCAGCACAAGTGGTGCACCTGAGCTCAATTTCAATGTTTAAAAGAAGTTTGGATAGGTACATCAATGGTAGGCATTTGGAGGGCTCTGGTTCCAGTGCAGGTCAATAGGAATACTGTAGTTGGTTTAAATGGTGCAGCATAGACTAGATAGGCTGAAGAACCTGTTTCTGTGACTCTAAGGATGTGATGCTGATGAGGATCACACTGGTCAGACTGCCTTTCAGAGTTTAAAGTAAATTTATTATCAAAGACATATATGTCACTATATACAACCCTGAGATTCATTTTCCTGTGGCTATACTCAGCAAATCCAAGAAACACAATACCACACCCAACAGGATGGACAAACAACCAATGTGCAAAAGACAACAAACTGCGCAAATACAAAAAAAAATGCAATAAATATCAATAAAATGTGATGAAGTGTCCTTGTAAGTGAGTCTACAGGCTGTGGGGCAGTTCAGTGAAGGGGCAAGTGAAGTTATCCCCTTTGGTTCAAGAGCCTGATGGTTGAGGGGTGATAACTGTTTCTGAACCTGGCGGTCCCTGTACCTTCTTCCTGATGACAGTAATGAGAAGAGAGCATGGCCTAGAATGTGGGGGTTCTTGATGATGGATACTGCTTTCCTGTGACAGTGTTCCTTCTAAATGTGCTTAATGGTGTGGAGGGCTTTACCTGTGATGGACTGGGCCATATCCACTACTTTTTGTAGGGTTTTCCATTCAAAGGTATTGGTGTTTCCATTCCAGTCCATGATGCAACCAGTCAATATACTTCACCACACATCTGCAGAAGTTTGTCTATGTTTTAGATATCACGTATGCTGAATCTTTGAAAACTTTTAAGGAAGTAGAGGTGTTGCCATGCTTTCCTCATAATGGCACTTATGTGCTGAACCCAGGACAGATCTGGAGAATACTGAAGAATTTAAAGTTTCTGACCCTCTTCACCTCCGATTTCCAGTCAGTTGAGTATTATGAGCAGTTTTGGGCATCTTATTTAAGAAAAGATATGCTGGCATTGGAGAAGGTCAAGAGGAGGTTCCGAGAAGTACTCTGAGAATGAAAAGCTTAACATATGAGGAATGTTTGGTTCTGGTCCTGTACTTTCTGGAGTTTAGAAGAATGAGCAGGGATCTCATTGAAACTCTTCCAATTCAAATATTGAAATACTCAAATATTGGTTGAATGAACTCAGCCTTTTCTCCTTGGAGCGACGGAGGGTGAGAGGTGACCCGATAGAGTTGTATAAGCTGATGAGAGGCATTGATCGTGTGGATATTCAGAGGCTTTTTCCCAGGGCTGAAATGGTTGCCACAAGAGGGCACAGGTTTAAGGTGCTTGGGAGTAGGTACAGAGGAGATGTCAGGGGTAAGTTTTTTTTACACAGAGTGGTGTGTGTGTGGAATGGGCTGCCGGTAACGGAGGTGGATACGATAGGGTCTTTTAAGAGACTTTTGGATAGGTACATGGAGCTTAGAAAAATAGAGGGCCATGGATAAGCCTAGTAATTTATAAGGTAGTGACATGTTTGGCACAACTTTGTGGGCTGAAGGACCTGTATTGTGCTGTATGTTTTCTATGTTTCTATGAAAGGCCTAGATGGAGTGGATGTGGAGAGGATTTTTCCTAAAGTGGGTGAGTCTAGGACCAGAGGGCAGTGCCTCTAAATAGAGGGATGTCCATTTAGAACAGGAATGAGAAAGAATTTCTTTAGCCAGTGGGTGGTGAATCTGTGGAATTCATTGCCATGGATGGCTGTGAATGCCAAGTGATTGTGAGTATTTAAAGCAGAGGTTGATGTGTTCTTGATTAGTCAGTGTGTCAGAGGTTACAGGGAGAAGACATGAGAACGGGATTGAAAGAGATAATAAATCAGCCCTGATGAAATGACAGAGCTGTGCTGATGAGCCAAGTGGCCCAATTCTGCTCCTAGGTCCTATAATAATGGTCATTATTATTTTATTAATCCCCAATGTAAAGCAGCATTTAAAACATGCTTAGCAGTGTGCAGACATAACTAATAATAAAGTACAGAATAATAATATAGACAGTAATTTACAAGTCTGCACTGATGTACGATGTAATAAAACAGAGGCTATTGTACAATGATGTGTGTTCTCCGGTTGCACAGAGATGAACTGTTGTATATTCTTATTGCATTTGTTAGGAAAGATTTTTCTGTAATGATCCCTGAGAGAGCGGAGCTGAATGAGTCTGTTTGAAAGATGGTCTTATTTTCTAATCTTTGAAGCCAAACAAAACCCCTGCTGATCCCGAAAAAAAAAACCTGATATGAAAACAGTAAAAGTTTTGAAAATTCAACAAGGTTGTGAAAGAAAAAAGTTAACATTTAAGGCCTGAGAAAGGGAGGAAAAAACTGGGATTAAATTATCACCTGCGTTTGTCAGATTTGATGAAGAGTGTTGGACCTGAGATATTAATAATTTCTGTTTCTATCAATGCTACCTGTCCTACAGTGTTTGTACCTTCTTCTTTTTTTGTGTCCTCCAAGCATTCACTGAGAGCTCCTGGGCCAATATACCCTTGAAGTTCAAAGATCAAGTGACATTTGTTGTAATTTTATCCCTTAACTAGCATACTAACATCATATTGATTGTAATACACTTCACATTGCACTCAGCTTTAATTAATCAAACGGTAAATGTAGGTGGAGATCACTTCAGTCCCTTTCCCATCTTGGCACTAAACCCTCAGTCTGCTCTTTGTGACTGAGTGGGGAAAATGAGAATTAATTTAGCTTGGATCATGTACCCAAGGTCATTGCTACCAGAGGATGATCTTCCATTTTCTCTACTGACATCAGAATACATAGCATCTGAAAACAACAAACCTAAACTGCCAATAAATTCCATAATATCCTTGTTAGCAGGATGGATTTTGTGGGCATCACTTCCTTAATACATATCTGAGTGTATTTTTAATGCAAGCTTGTAAATAAACTTTTCAATGTATATTAACTTTAAGTCAGCAGTGGAATATGAAAATAATGTTTGAAATGAAATCTATTTTGTGAGCATTTGTAAGCCAATTTTTTTAAATTGTATGCAGGCAGGTTGAACAAAGAAGCTCGATTGTAGAATAATATTCTTTCAAAGCCAAGCAGAAGACTTACTAACTCATTTGAAATGAGTACTCTTTCATGTCCATAAATTCCATCAACATCTGTGTCCACTCTTTCTCCTCATTCATTATGCACAGCATAAGGTACTAGAGTCTTATTAAATAGATCATTCAGTTCTAATGGAAAACTTTTAAAATCTTACAATATACTGGACATGTGGAAACCTTGAAGAGGAAATACAATTTTTTTGAGCATTATGCCAATGATTAATTGTTTTCTTATGCAAGCCACAAATGTTCTCACATCAAACATTTCAACCAAATTTGAGATTGTATTCATATTTCTTTGTGGTCATGGAGTTGAAGGCCCTCAATACTGAAGCATTTGTGAGCAATTATCTGATCCAGTTTATTTGTGGCAGTATTTTCTTGATGTTTTGAGAAGAGTACGGTTCAGTCTCAGTGATTTATGTTTGTTATTTATTTGATACACATGTAAAGTTGCTTTAGAAGTTGCTTCAGAAGACAATATGTAGATTTAAGTCAAAAATGACAGTTTTAGTTCAGCTCTACTTGTATGCAAAAGCAGTTTATTTTCTATTAAAATCAAAGGGTGTAAAACAGGGCTGATAAGCCCTTGTTTTACAGGCCAAACCTAACTGTGATCTGCCTCACTCAGAATCCAGATGATTAGGCTAACCAGTGGTTTTCACCATTCAGATACTAATGTACTGTACAATCTGCTTTGTTACATTGGGACGCAAAGAAAATACCCAGACATCCTGTCTAATCCTTTTTCCCTGAGCAATGGATTCTGTCTGAAGAAGCAAAGCCAAGGAAAGAAAAATGCTTTTGTGTACTTACAAAAAAAACCCTAGACATTAATGGACAATTAAAAGAATCTCTAGGTGATGGTAGTAACAGACAATACAGCTAATTTCAAATACCTCCTTTTCATTAGAAACACAAATGACTTTTTCTAACAGCAACATTCACAAACTGCTGGAGGAACTCAGCAGGTCAGGCAGCATCTATGGAGCGAAATGAACAATCAATATTTCGGGCCAAGACCCTTTATCAGGACTGGAAAGAAAGGGGGCAAAAACTCGATTGAGAAGGTAGGGAAGAGGAGAAAAGCACACCAGATCCAATGCAGCATAAAAATACACAATAAGATAAATAACACAATAATTAAAAATAACTAAAAACACAATAAATATAAATATATAAGATAGCTTGTATACATTGATTGTAGTCCACAAAGTGAAGCTAGGCACAGGAGTGTCTGTACATAAGGTGACTCTGACAGGATATGATAAAGTAGTGGTGGGTTACTGGGTGGAAGTGATCAACCTTACTGCTTGGCGAAAGTGACTCTTTTTGAGTCTGGTGGTCCTGGCATGGATGCTACATAGCCTCCTTCCTGATGGGTGTAGGGCAAACAGTTCATGGGCAGGGTGAGTTAGGTCTTTCATGATGTTGTTGGACTTTTTCTGGCACCTGTCTGTATACATACTGCATATCCTTGACAGTGGATATCTTTCCTGTCTCCCACAGTGCAGTTTCTGTACCGTGCAGTGGTGCATCTTGTTAGGATGCTCTCTATTGCACATCTGTAGAATGAGTATAGCCCGGCTCTCTTCGGCCTCCTCAGAAAGTAGAAGCATTGGTGAGCTTTCTTCATTGTACAGGATGTGTTCTGTGACCATGAGAGTTTATGTGCGAGGTTCACTCCCAAGAGTTTGAAACTGCTCACAGTTTTCACTGCAATGCTGCTGATGTAAAGAGGGGTGCAAGAGGTGAGAGTTCATGATGGGTGAGTGCCAGGTGTGGAGGGAAGGTAAATGTGCGGAGGAGAGGAGTTGAAAGAGAATGATATGAGAAATTCAGAGATGATGGATGGAAGCGATAAAGGGTGAAGTAGAAGGAAGTCTATAGGTGAATGTACAAAGGGAAGGAAGTTGGGAACCCAAGGAAGGCCATGAAAAGGGGAAGGAAAAAGGTGGGAGGGCCACAGGACTAGGGGAAAGTAAAGGGGAGGGGGCAAACAAGCAAAAACAAAAGGGTAATAGTTTCTGGAAATACGAGAAATCAATGTTGATGCCATCAGATTGGAGACTACCAGGACAAAATATGAGGTATTGCTCCTCCAACCTACGTCTGGCCTTATTGTGGTAGTAGAAGAAGAGATGGGCAACATATCAGAAATGGAAAAGGGTGGGCACTGGGGGACTCTGGCAATACAGTGGACAGAGAGAAGACGCTTAACAAAATGGTGTCCCAATCTGCATCGGGTCTCCTCACTGTAGAGGAGCTCCTGATGCAATAAATAACACCTTGCAATTGAAGCACTGGAAGGACTGCTGAGGGCCAAGGATGGTGGTGAGCAACAAGGTGTAGGAGCAGGTGTAGCATCTAGCATGGTCACGAGGATAAGTGCCAGGAGGGAGACTGGTGTGGAGGGATGAGTGGGCCTGCCTATCACTTCTCTCTGCTTTCCGTCCTCCTTTATTCCACGGGATACTGTACTGTCCTGTCTGATTCCTTCTTCATCCCTTTGCCTCTTCCACCTATCACCTCCTAGCTTTTCATATCTTTCCCTCTCATCCTCCCTCCCCCACCCATCTCCATTCCCCCCTCACCTAGACTCACCTATTATCAGCCTGGTTCTGCTTCTCCCCCTCCCCCAAACTACTTATTCTGGCTTCTTCCCCTTCCTTTCCAGTCCTGATGAAGGGTCTTGGCCTTTTCCAGCATCTGCAGGATCTCTTGTCTTACCTTCTTTAACATTTGGTTCCTGGTGACGCCCTGATTTGAATATATCATTTAATTATTGTAAAGAAAACACACCCAAAGTTTTTATTTTGTTGGAAGGACCCGTGGGATATTGTCGTAAGTGAATCAGACTGGAAATGCACAGCCACCACCAATTTCAACTCCAGTATTTTGATATCTTTTACCAAACAGAACTGCTAGCTCCGTCTCTACATTATCAGACCTAGACTTCCTCTGTGCGGAAAGGGAGCTTATACTATTGTAGCACACATGAAATATCTACTGTGTTGTATCTATTGAGTTAAGACCTCTGTGTGCACTATATTAATGGAGCTGCTAACTGTTTTAAAAAGGTAATGGGTGTGTAAAGTACCACACATGATGGTTTGGCAAACACATTTTGCATAGAGGAGCTGCAATCCAAATGAATGTAGATCAAGACCATCAGTGCAGTACATGGTCAAAGTTAGCTCATTTCTCCAATAATACATAGCAAAACCTTAAACAATAAGTGGTTCTGTTTGATTATATTTCAAGATATAAATCAGGACTGAATTAATTGTAATGTGAAACCATAATAATTGAAAGAACAGAAACTCACACCTCTACTCACAAGAATTACCCTGATAATACCTGCATTGTTGTACAATGAAATATATTTAAGTTTACGGTGATTTTCAAATAGCGAGCAGTTACTGCACAGTATTCATGCTGCCGTTGATGACATCCCTAAAATGGGTAAACATCCATGGATCTAACAGCTTCAGGAGTGTTTCTTCTGAAAATAGTTGTCAGTTGTTTTTTCAAGAAAGCATTGCTCTTTAGAGTGTTGGCTTCTTTGATTTCATGGTTACGAGCCTTTACTTAGTGGGTCATACAATACTTATAGGGCAAAGGTAATCACATATATATACTTCACACATGAGCCAAGATATAACTGAGTGCATGTTGTAAGCTAAAAGTATCATGTAGATATAAAACTGAAGGCAACCTCGAAGTGAAATTTGTTATCTGAGCGTACATGAAAGGAGCAATGACTGATTTGATTATTATTGGGTATCTCTACTGTGCAGTTTGAGTGTACCTAAAAGTAGCTCTTTCACTCGTGCAGACCAGGTGCATATAGGTTATTTCCCATCTTTTTATGCTGTTGGAAAATATTCATCTTACAAACTATGAGCCCAAAGTTGAGATTGACCATGCGATTTAACTAAGGATCTTTTTCCATGTGCTTTTTGATTCATAAGAAGCTCACAGGACATTTGGTTTGTAAGACTGAGAGCAGAGTTACCTGGTTTTCTTCCCCTTATTTCTGGCTGCTTTTCTGAAAGCTAATGATTTCTCCTCAGCTGTTGTCAGTACTAGCAATGTGTTCAACAGTTCTGACAAAGGCATTGACCCACTACCTTGTCTGTCAAGATGCAGGAACTGTGTAGTGCTAATCCTTGGGGGAAAGAGAGAGGATGAGAGCTGGAGAATATTTGGGTAGGAACTCCAGCAAGTTCTGCTCAAGCTGCAGAAGGAAAGGCTATATGTAGCAGGGTTCAGGAAATATGGATTACTGCAGAGGAGCAGACAGGATACAGGTTAGGTGAAGGTTTGAGACAGAAAGAGGTGAGGTAATGCAGGGATATGGAAGATTATGATTGGTTTCCTTTTCCAGTAGGGCGGCGGGGGGGGGGGGGGAGTTAATGTAAATCAGCAAGGAGAGGGAAGGCTGCAAGCTAGTGTTACCTTCCTCTGGAAGCCATTGCTCCTTCCATTAAAAACAGTTATTTCATTCATGTTCCTATGTCTTTATCATCAAGAATCCATTAGATTCCATGTCAAGTAAGTGTCTCTTTGGTAGTTTATGGTGCCCAAACCTTCTGCCTATAAGCTTGTACTGCTTATCGCCTAACTTACTAAAGCTGCTCTTACCTAGTAAACCTAATGTACCTCATAAAGTGGCCGCTGAGTGTATGTTCATGGCCTTCCTCTGCTGTAACTTATCCACTTCAAGGTTTGACGTGTTGTGTATTCAGAGCTGCTCGTCTGTACACCTGTATGCCACGTATTGAGTTACTGTCAACTTCCTGTCAAATTGGCCATGAATTACTGTCACCTTCTTGACTGACCATTCTCTTCGGACTTCTTTCACTATTAAGGCATTTTTGTCCACTCATTTGATGCTTTTTAATTTTTTGCACCATTCTCTGTAAACTATGTAGGACAGATGGTTCCAGGAAATGAATATAGTTAATTGTAACAAATCCATGCAATTTAGAAAAGATTAATGGCCCATTCTGGGAACTTCCTGTCTACATCTGTACATTCATATTACTAAAATGCTTATAAGTAATAATTTAAGTGCATTTCTCTCTTCATAAATTTCTTTCTTTCTTCTCCAGTTAGATCATTCAATCCTAAATTAAAATATAGATTTGTGAATCTCATTCTTTTTCCTAGAACTGATTGAGAGTAGATGAAAATAATTCTGACTCTTCTGTCATTTGTAGTCATACACATGCCTTCGTTTCTGCTGCTTCAAGTTATTTTTTGTTCCTGTCATGAAACTGATGTAACTGTGGACCTAATACAAGTGAATTGCAATTGATATATTTTTTTGATTAAATCGGCACGATTTCACAAATATTTATTTTCACTCCCTTTTCTCTAGGTCCTTTATCCTGCACTCAGTATGGCCATTCCTACCAGAATAAAGATGTCTGGAAGCCAGAGCCCTGTCAAATTTGTGTGTGTGATGAAGGAATAGTACTGTGCGATGAGATAGCCTGTGAAGAACTGTATGACTGCGAGAGGCCATATATCCCATTTGGAAGTTGCTGTCCCGTGTGTCAAACTGATTCAACAGATGGTCATATACACGGTAAGTAACCCACACTGTACTGGGTCACATCCAAAGCTTATTGAAGTAAGTTTCCTTTCCTTCTGCCTTTGCATTGTTCATTTCACAGTAATTTATTTGCACTTCAAGAAATTGCAAAAGATGTCTGAATAGTTGACTTGGTGTTCTTCAACTTGTGTTTTCAAAATACTTTTTTTCTCTACAAATAAATGGTAACTTTCATAGGTTAAGACAGGCTTTGTTATAAGCCTCAAAGGATCCAACTATTAGGAACAGATCATTCAATCCCTCTGCAGTACAAAGTACATTTGTACCTCACTACACCTGAACCAAATTGGCCTCCAGAAATAAAGTACCTGTATAGCAAAAAACTTCTATCAAACTCAGGTGTACTATTATGAATTCAGCTTCTGTTTATTACTTTGAGTAAGAGAGAATTTCACATTTCCACTATCCATTGGTTGTCTAATTTATATGAAACCCCCTTTAATGGGCATCTCTAGTGATGCGTCCTGCTAACGGCTACTTAACTCTGGTGAGAAAACCACCTTTCTCAGACTCTTTATGTCTGGGGTTGGTATGACTTGGCTCCCACCAAAACTGGGAAGTTGGGATGCCTCGAGTACCTGAACCCCAATCTGTGCGAATGCTGTGTAAATTCTGCCCCTCCCCAATGCAATTAGCTGTCGGCAAGAAATAACAGACTGCACGGGGGTATCGGTCCTTCCTCCTTGAAGCCATTCATCTGTAAAAAGCACCTTGTGCAACAGGGACGGCATCCTCAGCCACCTTCCCTCTTGTCTTCTCCCAGCTCCCTTGACCCACACCAGTGTCCGTCACAGAGTTTTTCCGCCCAACAATCTCTAGAACCTTCTGCCAATTCCGCCATCCTGATTGGCTGACACAACAGTCCTAAATTGAACAACATAGCCTCTTATCTTTAGCCCAAGCCCAAACATGCTAAAAGCAGAAGACTGCTCTTACAGACGGGCTAAAATGGAATACCTGCGGCATGGCAGTAGCAATCTTAACCTGAGCGTTACACGTACATTCTTTATACAGCATTAAGAAACAGGGAGTGGGTACGTCCAATCACACATACAGGAGGGAATTTGTGCTTGGGGGATCAGAGCCAGTGAATGAGGTACTAAATGAATTCTCTCTGTTGATATTTCCTGAGAAAAACAAATTTGGAAGATAGTGGAAATGATGGAAGTCATGCAAATAGGCTGGCACATTTTGATATTAAGGAGGCGGTAATCCAGGGATTTCTGAGAACCGTTAAGGAGTATAACCCTAAGGGCCTGGTGGCAAATATCCCAGAATAATGAAAAAAATGAGGATATAACTGGGGCTTTGACCCAGTTGTGTCCTCACTAGAAATGGTAAAGGTCCCAGAGAGCTAAAGAGTAATAAATGTGCCTTTGTTCAAGAAGGTTAATAGGGATAATCCACGTAATCATAGGCCAGTGAGCCTCTCATCAGTGGTAGGGAAGCTAATGGAGAAGATACTGAGGGAAAGGAATTTGGCTCATTTGGAAAGTCACGGCCTGCTTTGGGTCAAAAGTATGGATTTGTACAAACAATTGAGTATTTTGAGAAGGTGACAAAGATGGGTGTTTTCTGCATGGACTTTAAGGCATTTGGTAAGAAGGCCCATGGTAGGTTGATTAAGAAGATAAAGATGTATGGGGTGCATGGTGGATTTCAAGTTGGATTCATAACTGGCTTATTTTTGCTTCAGAAGGCAGAAAGTCAGGATGAAAGACATTCTGGCTGGAAGCTGATGATCAGTAGTGTTCTGCAAGGATTGATGTCGGGACTTCTGTTGTTTGTGATGTACTGTATATCAATAGTTTGGATAACATGTACTGTAAATGGGTGGTTTAGCAAGTTTGCACATGACACCAAGATTGCTGGAGTTGTGAACAGTGTCAAAGCCTGTCAGGGAAAACTGTGGGATATATAGTAGATCAGTTACACTTATGGGCAGAGAAGTGGCAGGTGGAGTTTAAATTAGACAAATGTGAGATGATGCATTTTGGAAGGTCAAATGAAAGGAGAAAGTGTTCAGTTAACTGTAGGTCCTTTAATATTATTGAGATATAGCGGGATCTTTCGATCCTAGTCCATTGTTCACGGAAAGTGGCTACGTGAGTGGATAAGGTGTTAGAGAAGTCATATTGCATGCTTTCATTTATTGGTAGGTATAAGAATAAGGAAATTATGCTGAAGGTATATAAAACTTTAGTAGACCACAACTTGTATGCAGCTTCGGTTGCCCCATTATAGGAAGATTGTGAACATTGTTGAGAATGGAAACAAGTTTTACCAGGATGCTGTCTAGATTAGAGGCTGTAAGGTATAAGGGAAGGTTAAATAAACTTATGTTGTTCTCCCTAGAAGGAAGCTGAGGGGAGACCTGATAGAGGTTTTTAAATTTATGAGAGGCATGCACAGAGTAGATTGTCAAAATATATTCCCCAGGGGAGGAAATTCAAATACAAGAAAGCATGCATTTAAGGTGTGGGGGGTGGGGGCGGAGGAGTAGAGCTTAAAGATGATTTGAAGGGCAAGTTTTTTTTTATACGAAGAGTGGTATGTGTCTGGAATGGGTTACTAGGGATAACATTGATGCAGGCAGTTTGGTGGAGTTTAAGACCCTTTAGATAGATACAGGAGTACAAAGGGAATGGGGGGATATGGATGATACACAGGAAGATGACACTTGGTATGAATCAGTATCAAGATTGGCAAGGGCTAAATCACCTGCCCAATGCTGTACTATTCTGCTCTATGTTCTTAAGGGTGTTTCCATCTCTTCAGTTTTGAGCCAGAGTGGATACATTAGCAGTCATTTCCAAATTACTTGTAGAAGAACCACGCCATCATTATCCAGTGAATGCAGGTTTAGCTCATGTACTACTTATTGCCTAATGCATGGATTTTTGGTAAGCCTCTGCTGAATCTCTTTGGACTCCTTCATAGTCTTTTTTCCAACGGGATTCCTCAGAAGTGCACACTGCATTCTGGATGTGATTTAACTTGCATTTTATATAGTGTTCACTAGCACTTCCTTTCCCCTGATGTTCGAGCTCACTAGTTCAAACATTTCTTTGGATTTCGACTTTTGTAATTGTACCTGACTGCTGCATATTTGAATAATTATCAACATAGAAGAATGCTGCTTGTACATTCTCCATGTTCTTTTTTTCAGAAGAACACTAAACCTTGTTTATCGGGAAACAATTAGCTTAAAGAAAGCAGACATTGTTCCATTGATGGATGTTGTGGTTCTAGATGTGCATGCCTACAGTTTCAGAGAAAATCTACTTATGACTGGGGCATGTTAATGTAGCGAACGAGGAAATGTTGCATGATGACAAAAACATTCTGCTGTCACTATAAACATTTTAGGACAGTTTAACTGTAGACAGAGTGAAATGACAAACTTTCACCTTAATGAAGCCACCAGGAAATGAGAAATGAAGTGGGAGTTTGAATAGATTTATTGAACTTAAAAGCAGCCACCCAAAGAGACAAACAGCATTACTTCTCAAATGGGTAATTACTTATTGGTATCTTTAATGATGTAATTGTTCCATATTTTTGAAATTGTCCAACTTTTTCCTAGGTCGAAAGAGATTTCTTTCTCCAATCTGAAGCTACCTTAAAATGTCGTGCACCTGCACCAAGAACATGATTCCTTCATCTTCAATAGCTAAACTTGTTTCTTTAAATCAACAAAGGTTACATAGTTGTATTAGATTATAATCATTCGATGTTACATTGCTAAATGGGAGAAACAGTCAGCTTCTGACTTTTCAAAGTTCAAAGTAAGTTTATTATCAAAGTGCATACATATTACCATATATTAACCTGAGATTCATCTATATGGGCATGATCAGTAGATACAAAGAAGTACAATGGAATCAGTGAAAAACTCTACGCAAAGGTCGACAAAAAACAATGTGCAAAAGAAGATAATCTGTGCAGATACAAAAAGAACATAATAATAATAATAACTAAGTAATAAATAATATTGAGACCATGAGCTGTAGAGTCCTTGAAAGCGAGTCCATGGGTTTTCAGTAGTTATCCTGGGTGTAGAGAAATAACTCCCTAAGACTGAAATTTTGTTAATTTGACTGCAGTGAAAAGTTGTTTTAAAGTTTTGGCACACTGTAGGTATTTTCTCTGGAATTGTTAATAGAAGTTAAAGTCACTATGTCTATAGACTATAA